>NC_080178.1:71588515-72188515 GCF_950295315.1 Erinaceus europaeus | reverse complement strand
ACAGAATTTTGGTGAAGGGTGTGGTGACTTACATGCACCACACAGGTGTAAACACACTCCTGAAATTTTATAATTGTTGAATCACAGGGAGCAAAAAAGTCACTGCTGTATCAGCAAGTCTACAGCTCACCGGAGAGGTGTCTGCTTTGCCAGACTTGCCACGAGGCTTGAGCCCAGCTCCCAAAGCACTGGGCAAAGCTGCAGGATTTTGATGTCTTTCCTCTCTCCCTGTTTCTTCCTTCCTATCTGGAAAAACTCACCCTCTTTGGATTGTGAGTGCTGATAAAATAAATCTGTGGTCCAGGTGAATCATGGGCGAAATCTACTAGATATTTCTTGCTAAGTGATAGAGATGAGTAGGACTGAGCTTGGAGGAAAACCTACCAAACTGACGGGATAGAAAGCACCTGAACTGTGTGTGTGTGGGTGGGGGGACTTAAACCCCACTGTTCATCGGGCAATAGCACCAAGCATGGAGCATAGAAGAAGAGAATTTTTTAATGATTTTTTTAGTGAAAACTACTTAACAAAATATGATGTGGTCACTCAATGACTTTTCTCTTACCTGAAAGTCAATTTTATAAGATACAGAGATGGGCTTCTCTTCCTAACCAAAACAAATTGCTTAGAAAAAAAAAGGAATGGAATTTGATAAAATCCCTAACCTTGCTTGTAGGCATCTGTGCATTTCACATAATGCTTATTTTAGTTTCTTTTATTTCTAAAAAGTGAGTAATTTTTAACATGCATACTTAATTAAAATATGCTACAAAGTGTTTCTCAAATCCAAAGCCTATAGAAGATGAAAAATGAACATTATCTATAGAGTCACTGTCCTGTATTTTAGATGATGTTAAAAGGAGGCATAGAAATATATGCACTAATTAATCACAGAAATGACAAGCATATGAATGGCCTTAGTTTATCACCATTTATAATTCTGACCATTTCTCAGACAGCTAAGGTTTACAATTACTTGGGATTGCTTCTTAAAAATAAAGCTTCTTTTGTTTTCTCTCTCTCTCTCTCATTTCCATTTCCAGTGCAGAATAGTTCACACACCCATATATTTTTCTCTGTCACCATTCATGATATTTTGCTATCAGTTATATACAATTGTGGCATGAAGCATGGAGAGAGTGTGGACCATTGTGTTTGCTGCTATTCACATTTGTGTCTGTTAATCTAATTACCAAGGTATGGGCTCCAGAAACTGAGCTACCCACAGAGAGCAGCTTCCCCCAACCTGGTGGATTGTTCAGCCAAACTTTTTAAAGAGGCGGACTTGCGGTGGCAGGGGTAGAAATGAATCTTTTTTTTTTTTTTTTAAGTTTCTATGCAAAGCAAGGGAAAGAATTTAGTGGTTGTCAACATGAGTTTAGCACAAAGGTATGGTTTAAAATGTAGGTTCATTTTTGAGTAAGCTTCAGGTCACATAAGCCCAGGGGAAACTGTGCTGCTATTTGTTTATTGTACATTTGAAAAAGGATTGATTCGATTTAAAGGAGTGAGATGAAGGGGGAGGGAAAGCGTCCCAAGGGGATGACGTCTGCTAAAGGGTGGATACTTCAGGGTGTTATTTCCAGAGGCTCTTTAGTGACTGATTGCATGAAAGGGCAGCTTTGAATGAACAGCCTCAGCTAGGCCTGATTTTGAACTGTTTCTCAATCCTTGATTCTTACAAACAAAATAAAATACCTTGTCGAATACAGCCCATTGAGTGAGGATGATGGGTTAAGAGTGGGGGTATGAGGTGGCAGCGTGGGTGCTTGTTTATCAAGGAGGAGTTGTCAGTTGTTCCTGGAGCTGGTGAAAGGAAAGACGCCAGAATCTGATGGCTGGGGTAGCATTGATGTGAGGTAACGGGGTAATCGGATTGAAAGGGAGCCATAGTGTTTATGTCAGTTCACATTTCGTCAAAGGAAATGATATGAGGAGCTACCTAGTTGAGGCTTTGGCCTGGGGGCTCAGTTAGCAAGCTTCCAGGCCTCGTTGGATTCAAATATAAATTAATTCTTCCAGGAGCATTGCCTGATTAATCTATTTGCATAATAGTAGACAAACTTGGGAGTGGTTACTTTTCCCCCTTCTGCAGGGATTTGAACAAGAAAAGGTTTAAATTCATTTGAAAGAAGAGTGTGTGAGAAGTCAGAGCAGCAAAACCCCCCTCTGAGGCTACCAGACCTATTTTGGGACTGAGAATGGTTGGAGTTGAGCAAAGGGCATTCAGTCAAGAAGTTTAATTATTCCCAGGGGAAAGCACCTTTTCCCAAGGCTTTTCCCCACTGTGGGCTTCAGGGGACTTAGCTTTTGTCTTAGATGGTAGTATCTAAGGAAGAGGAACTGTTGGTCTGCCCCAGGAAATAAAGTTCCCAAAGGTTGGGGTTCTTGACTCAAAACTTCAAAGGACATCATAGTCTCAGAAAATAGAAGTTAGTTCAGATGGAATCAGGTTCAGTGGTGTTTCTGAAAAGAGTTTCAGGTCTACTTGCAGTTCCATAGAAAAGCAGAATAATTTGGTTTATAAAACTTCTCCCATTATTATCTTAACTCAGCTTGGTTATTTAGTAAGTACCACAGCCTGGTTCTCTGTGTGTGCAGTACAATCAGTGTTGTTATTTTAAGAAACTACCTTACACAATGGAATACTACTTAGCTATTAAAAATAGTCAAGTCACCTTCTTCACCCCATCTTGGATAGAGCTTGAAGGAATCATGTTAAGTCAGATCAGCCAGAAAGAGAAGGATGAATGTGGGATGATCTCACTCATAGGTAGAAGTTGAAAAACAAGATCAGAAAGGAAAACACTAAGCAGAACTTGGACTGGAGTTGGTGTATTGCACCAAAGTAAAAGACTCTGAGGTGGGGGGAGGGCTCAGGTCCTGGAACATGATGGCAGAGGAGGACTCAGTGAGGGTTGAATTGTTATGTGGAAAACTGGGAAATGTTAGGCATGTACAAGCTATTGTATTTTACTGTCGACTGTAAACCATTAATCCCTCAATAAAGAATTTTTTTTTAAGTACGTTATAAGGGGCCAGGTGGTGGTGCACCTGATTAAGTGCATTTATTACCATGCACAAGGACCTGGGTTCAAGTCCCTGGTCCCCACCTACAGGGCAAAAGCTTCACAAGTGTTTAAGCATGCATCAGTGTGGTGAGAGATGGGACAGTGGAGCAGAGCATGTGTTGGGATAGGGAGTGTGTGGGAAATCTGTACATGCCTCTGAAATCAGTTGTAAAACCAAAACTGCTGTTAAAAGTGTTATTTCGGTGGCCGGGCAGTAGTGCAGCAGGTTAAGCACACATGGCATGAAGTGCAAGGAACCAGCTAAGGATCCCAGTTCAAGCCCCCTGGCTCCCCATCTGCAGGGTTTTGCTTCACAAGCAGTAAAGCAGATCTGCAATTGTCTTTCTCTACATCCACATTATCTTTTGTCTATGTTACCATGACAGCCTCTACTGGTTCCTCCCCATCTCCTCTGGCCCGAATCAAACATTTCTTCATACTTCACTAGACAGCGAATCTTTTATTTATTTTTTATATTTTCTTATTTATCTTGGATAGAAATTAAGAGAAATTGAGAGGGAGAGGGAGATAGCAAAGGCAAAAAAGAGATATCTGCAGTACACCTTTTACTGCTTGTGAACGGTGGGGACGAGCAACTTGAACCTGAGTCCTTGCACATTGTAATGCTTGCTCTACCAGGGGCACCACCATTGAGCCCCATGGAAATCTGTGGTGTGGGAGGCAGATAAAGTGCTGGGTTTTCAAGTATGAGGTCCCAAGTTCAACCCTGACCCCTGGCATCACATGTGCCACAATGCTGCTCTAGTTCTTGCTCTCTTCCACCTTTAACCCGTTGCCCACTAATAACTAAAAATAAGTCGTTCTCCAATAATGAGGGAGACCCTCTGAAAATAAAGGAAACAAATTTGCTTTTGTCCTTTTTAAAAAGAATTTTCAATGGCTTATCACTGAATTTAGCACAAAATCTAGGTGCTAAATCCAAGTTGCAAGTTTGCCCTCTGGTATTTTAATCATAATGGTAATCAATTTACATTATGTTTATTTGGTTTCATTCTTTCTTGTACTATATGAGCAGAGATACTTTGTTTACTTTTGGTCCTTTTGTCTACATGGACACTTGTCCATTAAACTAATACTGTGGCACAAGGAAGTACTCAGCCAGTAGCCAGCACAGTTCCATTCAGACATGTGAGCACATACATCTCCTGAGATTCCAGTTCCAGCCTTTGACTGACTCTAGCAGCCACCAAATGAGAAGAAATAAGCTTTCCTCAGCAAACTCTGACAAGATTGAAGATTCATGAACGAAGTAAATGTTGTGACTTAAGCCACCATGATTTGGAAAAAATCCTATGCAGCAAGAGGTTATAGGCTAGATAGGTATTTCAGACGACAGTCGCACTCCATGCAGACAACGTAGGTATTACTGTTTACTCCTGACTTCAGGAGAGTTGAAGCTCCCAAGGGTCAAGGGACTTTCCCAAGGGAAGGTCTATGCTGTTGCATTTCCAGGAGCTTTGACTGGTCCCCCAGAAGTCTTGACACATACAGGAAGGGGCAATTAGTCTTCTAGGAAACCCTCAGTCCTGTGTAATGTGCTTGGGGGCTTGGGGCTCCACTCTTAAGGCAGGGCTCAGGAACCTTACATTATTTACAGGCCATTTAAAATTATCAGCTTAAAAATTAGTATTTAATGTTGTTATGAGAAAATAATTTGGTTGCATTGGTAGGGCCAGATTAACTGATCTCATGGGCTACATTTGGCCCGCGACAGAACATTCCCTACTCCTGTCTTAGAGCTTCTGCTCTTGCAGATAATCAGGTGTCTTGGCCACATTAGCCAGTTAGCATTCAACTGTTCGTAGTATTATCTATTCCTTACCCATAAAAGTCTTTCACAGAGACTTGGGAGCTGCCATTTACACAGATGCTGGGGACACAAAGGAAGGCTCAAAAAGAGAACCCAGTTTTAGGTCAACCCATGCATCTTGACTCTACTCATGGATGGAAGTTTCAAGAAGTGTAAGTGCCACAACTATTTCAACACACTCACATAAAACCTTGGTTTACTATTTTTCATCATAAACTAAGTTGCAAGTCAACTTCCCAGGCTTAATTAACTGCTGACCAGACAAAAGTGTCACACAGTTGACCACAACACCTGCTACACAGTGGAGATAGAAGTTTCAAAGGCTTCTGGTGACTACAGGACAGAATCTGGATTTCTCAATGTTGGCAGTGCACAAAGCCCTGTGTGACTTGGCCCTCCTTTTGCTCAGCCTCACCTTTTGCCACATGCTCCTTGCAAATATCAGCAACACTTGGAGTGCTCTCTGTCGCCCCTTTGACCTTCACATCTACATAGGACACTACACCTCTGTTGGTCCACTTAACAGACTTTTTGCAAATCTCAAAAACTTTCTTCTTTGACTCTTTTATAACAACTCAGAGGATCAAATTTTACGTTGAAGTGATTTTATTTTTCATTCTTTGTAAACATGTTTATTTGATAGGACAGAGAAAATTGAGAAGGGGAAGGCAGGGAGAGAAAAAGACATCTACTGCTAATGAAGCTTCCTGCCTGTAGGTGGGGACTAGGGACTTGAATGCAGTTTCTTGTGCACTGTAAGGTGTGCACTCAGCCTGGTGCACCACCACCTAACTGCTGTTTTGTATTCTAATTGGACATACCAAAGTCAAAGATTATTTCCCCTTCTCTACAGTCATTAATGTTGTGTCTAACACAGAGAAGAAACTTAGAAAAGTTCGATTGAATGAATAAGTTATTCCTGTTCATCCGTGTGAGTATCCCATAAGGTGGACAGTTTTATAATTTCACTTTATAGATGGCAAAACAGAAGGGATAAAGGAGTCAGGTTGCCATGACTAAGCAGTGGGGTTTGCTGTTACAACCAGGAATGCCTACTGAAAATCGTTGCTCTTTCTGCCATGCCACAGCTATCCTTCTGGGATAAGAAAACTCCAGCAGTAAGAAAACTGTCCATGGGGGAGTCAGGCTGTAGCACAGCGGGTTAAGCGCACGTGGCGCAAAGCACAAGGACCGGCATAAGGATCCCGGTTCGAACCCCGGCTCCCCACCTGCAGGGGAGTCGCTTCACAGGTGGTGAAGCAGGTCTGCAGGTGTCTATCTTTCTCTCCTCCTCTCTGTCTTCCCCTCCTCTCTCCATTTCTCTCTGTCCTATCCAACAACTACAACAATAAAACAACATGGGCAACAAAAGGGAATAAATAAAAAAAAGAAATATTAAAAAAAAAAAAGAAAACTGTCCATGGACCAAGGCTACCCCCAGAGCTCTTTGCATTACTCTTAGGAAGTCCCTCAGCTCTTCTATGAGACAGCACAGCTCAGAATCCATTTTTCAAACTGGCCGGTGTGATTAAGGATTCAGTGGCCTCTGTCTGTCCCACAGTTATTTCTTTAGCATAGCTATATATTGCTCATCTCATTCTGCTTTGCTGGGGGGTTCTGCACTCGAGGCCCACTAGGACTGCTGAGCTATATGGCTGCAGAGGAAATGATCTTCTGCCACTCGGCTATAGAAAGTCGAGTGGCCGAGTAAATGAAGCTACCATTTCCACAAAAGGATATGCTCAGAATTGCCAGCAATATTTATGTGGGCATTGTGCTCCGAGGTACACTTGGATGGCGGTGAATTGTCAGTTACTATGACAAAATGACTGAAGAGATCAATCTGCCAAGTCTGAATAGCTCTCAGTGAGCTGCAGGGCTCTCAGGTTAAGGGACCCACAAAGCTGACAGAGGTTGGGTCTCCTATCGATATGACCTCCATCGGGGAACATGTAAATCAGCAGAGATGCAGGCAAGGAGGTCTGTTCCTCCTGCAAACTCCCATCCACTCCACAATAGTGTTTTCCAATATTCACATGAAAATGAAAGACCATTTTAGAAGGCACAGAAGCACAAGCATGCTAACGTTAACATTCAAATCAGACCTTTTCTCTAGACCCCGAAGGCCTCTGTAAACTCTTAGCTGACCAGTTCCATAGAGAAGACATTGATTTTACTTTGTCATGCATTTTGGCCTTTCTTTGTTCTCCTCTCCCCAGTGTGAACTGGACTTCATATGAAGTAATGTGTTGGGCATAAGTCAACTGTGAGCTTTTTTCTCTCTACTTGTCTCTATGATTTTTCTCCCCTCATTACAGTTTTGGCTGGGAAAATAGCATAATAGTTATACAAAATGCTTTCATGCCTGAGGCTCTAAGGTCCAGGTTCAATCCCCAGCACCACCATAAGCCAGAGCTGAGCGGTAGGTAGTCTGGTCATTCTCTCTATTTCATTAAAAGTTATTTAAAAATTTATTTCTCATATTCCTCTCATTGAACTGTATTCTAAACCATCCCTTGCACATCTCCAGTTTAGATAGACTGGTTTTTTTTTTTTTGGGGGGGGGTAGGTATCATAATGGTTATGCAAACAGACTCTCATTGCCCTGAGGCTCCCAGGTTCATTCTCCTACATCACCATAAGCCAGAGCTGAGCAGTGCTCTGGCAAAAAACAAACAGACTTTTAAGTAAAAGTTATGATGGATGGCTAAATTCTCATTCTAATAAAAATAAAGGTAAAGCCATTCATTCAGAGCATCCAAGTGACTGATAAAGATTTGATTTCTGGTGGGGGATGGTGACATGTGGTGGTACTCCCATTAAGTGCACATACCACCATGTGCAGAGATCTGGACTTAAGTCCCCCATGCTCCCCACCTACAGGGGGATGCTTCATGATCAGTGAAGCAGGTCTGCAGGTGTCTCTCTGTCTCCCTTTCTGTCTCCCCCTCCCCTTTCAATTTCTCTCTGTCCTATTTAGTAAAATGGAAAGAAAAAAAAAAAGCCACTCGGAGTAGTGCTGGCACCAAACCCCAGTGATAACCCTGGAGACAATAATAATTTTAAAAAAAAGATTTGATTTCTGGAATAAAAGCTGTGACGGTTGAATTGCATTTCTGTTTACAATACTGATAAGACTATACTTTCAGGGATCATTTCTATATTTCGTTACAATACTGATTTGTAGTGTGCCCTGGGGGGGGACTTACATAAATCTTTTATATATAAACAAGCCATAAAATATTTTAGGAAAAATTGATATTCTTTGCTCTAATGGCAAGGGGTCACTGAAATAATTGTGATTGGGGCACTATCTAGTCTTTTGTTTTCACAATTAAAAAATCATACTTGGTTCTAGTTCTACTAAACTAGAGCTCCTTTGATTGTTCCCCAAATGGTGAATTATGTCTTTATACAGTTGTGGGGAAATGCTCAAATAAGATCAAATTATGTCTCAATACAAATATGCTGGAGGAGAACTATACACTAGGATGAATCAGGGAATCCAGCTTTGTACCAAGCTGATGATCCTGGCCTGGAGGATCTCAGGTCCAGCACTTGTTTAATAAATAATGGGTGATTACAATGTACCAGTTTATCATACTGAGAATTCAAATATTAGACCTTGATCGTGTTTGTGTTAATAGTGTTTTAAAAAGTTCTCCCTTGTGGTCCAGGAGGTGGTGCAGTGGATAAAACGCTGAACTTTCAAGCAGGAGGTCCCAAGTTCAGTACCCAGAAGCACATGCATCAGCGCGATGTATGGTTCATTCTCTCTCTCCTGTCTTTTTCATTAATAAATACATAAAATCTTTTTAAAAAACCCTCACTCTTACAGTGTTTATTCTGCTGGATAAAGAGAAATATCCTAATTTTTTTTTAAACTGTGTAATTCAGTATGGAACATTGCATTAGAATTTTAAAAGCCAGGGGAGTCGGGTGGTGGCGCAGTGGGTTAAGCGCACGTGGCGCAAAGCGCAGGGACCGGCGTAAGGATCCCGGTTCAAGCCCCCGGCTCCCCACCTGCAGGGGAGTCGCTTCACAGGCGGTGAAGCAGGTCTGCAGGTGTCTATCTTTCTCTCCCCTCTCTCTCTGTCTTCCCCTCCTCTCTCCATTTCTCTCTGTCCTATCCAACAACAAAGCAACGTCAACAATGGCAATAATAACCGTAACGAGGCTGCAACAACTAGGGCAACAAAAAGGGGGGAAAATGGCCTCCAGGAGCAGTGGATTCATGGTGCAGGCACCGAGCCCAGCACTAACCCTGGAGGAAAAAAAAAAAAAAGAATTTTAAAAGCCAAGGCTTTAAGTTGGAAATGAAGGAGTTGAGAGATAATAAAATGTATATAATGTGGAGGGTCGGGCTGTAGCGCAGTAGTTAAGCACACATGGCGAGAACCAGCATAAGGATCCCAGTTGGAGCCCCCGGCTCCCCACCTGCAGGGAGTCACTTAACAAGTGTTGAAGCAGGTCTACAGGTGTCTATCTTTCTCTCCTCCTCTCTGTTTTTCCTTCCTCTCTCCATTTCTCTCTGTCCTACCTGGCAACATCAATAACAACAATAATAATTACCACAACAATGATAAAAACAAGGGCAACAAAAAAGGAAAATAAATATATATATATATATATATATATATATATATATATATATATATATATATATATATATATATATATCTGGGCCTTTAAAACAGGTCCACATGTGGTCTCTTACAATTATCAGATGTTCTTAGTATATAAAGACTTCCTGAAAATCAACAAGACTGAGATAGTAATAGCAAAAAAATTAAAAAGGCCCTCTCAGCCAAGTTGCAGATGCTACTAGGTTGCAGTCCTAACTTCCCTGGGCCTATGACCACACCAATGTGTCCTGGAAACCCACCACTCCAGAGCCCTACCCCACTAAGGGAAAATAAAAACAGGCTTTGGGTATGGATCCACCTGCTAATGCCCATGTCCAGCAGAGAAGAAATTACAGAAGCCAGCACTCCCATCTTCTGCACCCCCAAAAGAATTTTGGTCCATACTACCAGAGGGATAAAGAATAGGGACGTTTCCATTGCAGGGGATGGGACACAGGACTTTGGTGGTGGGAACTATATGGAATTGTACCCCTGTTATCTTAAAGTCTTGTTAATCATTATTCAATCACTAATTAAAATTTTAAAAAATTAAAAAGGCAAAGATATAAAAGGTGATTCAAAAAAACAAATCCATGAAGAAACATGTTTAATTATTCACCCTAATAATGAAAGGACTCCAACTATAACATTCTTTAGCCCCCCCCAATTGTATATTTCATTCCCAAAGAATAAAAGCATTGTTCTTGTATCTTGATCATCCATTTTGGAAAACAGTATAGCAATATGTATCAAGAACCTGGAGAATATTGCTTAATATTTTGATAGCTTATTAAAATGATTTTAAAGATTTATTAATGAGAGTTGGGGGAAGAGAGGAGGGGGGAAAGGCGGAGATAGAGAATCAGAGTATCATTCCAGCACATGTGATTTTAGAGTTTTGCTGCTGGGACTTCACCACTCAAGGCTGACTTTTTCAGAGACAAAGAGACAGAGGTATAGAGGGAAAGAGCACAGCACCAACGCTTACCCCAGCACAACTGGAAAGGCTTGAACCTGGGCTGTGCACATAGCAAAGCAAGCACCCTCCAGGCAAGCTTTTCTGGTCTTTGGTCTTTAGTCTGTGTTACACAGAGGGTATTGGGAAGAAGAGAAGGAAAGTCAGTTATGACTACCAGTGAAAACAAAGGCAAACAGATTTAGCCTTCCTTGAGAGGACGAGGAGCTTATTATATATATCTTCATGGGTGTTGTGGAGAAACACCCTTGCTGGCCTGATCGAACAGGCCATGGCCGGTGTGCCGCTATGTTCCATCGCTGGGGAGCCAGAGACGACCCGAACTGCCCCTGCGGCTACAGACAGACTATGACCCACATAGTTAACGACTGCCACCTCTCCAGATTCAAAGGAGGTCTTGAAACTTAACATCAGGCTCAACCTGACGCTGTTGACTGGCTACGGAAGAAGGGCAAACGCTAGAAGAAGAAGAACCCTTGCTGGCTGAAGTGACATCTTTTTCAAAGACAGTATCCATCTCATCTTCAGGATTCTTCCTATGAAACATATTTTGCCAAAGACATGTTTTGGGGTGGCAAAATTTTGCTGTCCCCTATACCATCTCTGATTCTTTCATTAAGTTTGTATACTTAAAATATTAGAATCAAAATATGAAATACTGTTTAAAATGGCTTTTTGTCCTTGCTGGTAGCTGAATGGATACTCATGATATAGAAGGTTAAATAACTTATTGCTAATAAGTAAATTTTCATAAGACAGGGAGGTGGCACAGTGCATAAGCATTATACTCTCAAGCAGAAACCCTCAAGTTTTATCCATTTTAATAATCTGTAAAATAGGAGTTATTACAGCTACTACAGAGAAGTCTTATGATATAGTGGTGTTTAATATCCATTTCCCTATGTTTCCAGCCCAAATCCTTATTTCCCAAGACCAATTGTATCTTTCCAGGCACTTTAACATTAAAGACATTCTATCAACAGCCCTGGAGTATTTTTTTTTAATTTCTTTATTGGAGGATTAATGCTTTACATTTGACAGTAAATAAAATAGTTTGTACATAACATTTCTCAGTTTTCCAAATAACAATACAACCCCCACTAGGTCCTCTGTCATCCTTTTTGGACCTATACTCTCCTCCCCACCCACCCCAGAGTCTTTTACTTTGATGCAATACACCAACTAGCCCTGGAGTATTTTTCTGGGGCTTTCCTAACCCAGTTGTAAGGACAAACCCACTTCCAGTCAACAAAGTTATAGTGATGGTGGTTGCGTGCAAACAGCCCCCTTCTATTTACTTACTTTCAAACTTCTGCTGCTGTTGCACTGAAATATCCCCCTCATCTCTCTAAATTTATCAATAATGGCAGAATCAGCTTCTATTAGACATAGTTTTGTCTGTGAGAGTATCTCTTTTTCTCTGTAGTTTTGGGAGACCTAGACAATTTTGTTCAATTTAAGGAAGTGATCAGTTCATATGTGGCTTATCCTAAGTACGGTCATACTTGGTTTTTCCCATTCTTTCTTCTTAAAATAAGAGTTAAGCCAAGCAAGTCCTCTTGCATTGAAGTTGGCATAGGTGATTATGAATGGCTTCAGAAATAGACCTTAATACCCTGTGAATCCAGTCATGTGAACCCAACCCATGTGACATTCAGTGCTTATGAGGATATGATAGATCTAGTTTGGGAAGTACTTATATTGGTTTAAAAAAAAAGGCACATCACTGCCAAGGAATGAGAAAGAATCAGTGGTACTGAATCCTGAAAGTCTGCCAAGCATAAGGCAGGTTAGGAGATACATATGAGTTAAGGGTCCCTTCCACTCTTTTTCTTTCTTTTTTTCTTCCACTCTTTTTCAACCACTATAGCCTCTAATCCTTAAAACAGGTTTGATCTTTTGTTCAGATTCACTAAAAATCCAAAGCAGCTGGGTAAAATCTGGAATAATATGGAGTTACTGTTAATATGTTTAAATGGAGATCAAATCTTAATCTTATTTTCTTTTATTTTTGGGTCTTTTCTGCATATTTGCTTCAGAGGCAGAGGTGTGAATTAGTCTGTATATGCTTGATTTTAGGCTTTGTGAGCAGCAAGATGCCTGCTGACTTTGTGAGCATGAAAAGACTACTCTGAGTGGGGTTTGCAAATTCTTAGTCTGTGGGTCATTATTCTCACCAAGGCAAAAAGACTTGTCTAATTGGCCTAGGTAGGAGCACAACTGGTGTCTATCTCTTTGCTTTATGATCAGCAGAGAAAATGTTTAGGTGAGAAATACTATTCCAGTTTGTAACAAGATACACAAATTAATTTTCAAATTGCTGAATTCTGAAGGAGTGCTAGAAGATGAAATTTCCAGTGTTACCATATCCTACAACTTTGTCCCTTTTCCACTTTGGATTAACTGAAACTTATAAGCAATTATATTATCATTATTTAATTTTCTCTAAATTTCTGAAAAGTTCAAAATCAAATGAATATTTCCCTTACAGAGACAGATCAAATTGGCTTGTATCTACACCCTGTAATTTACAAATCAAATTGCTTATAATTCAGCTAAGTTGTAGAATATTTTAATTTGATTTTTCCATAAATTTTACAAGCATTTGGAGGAGTAAAAATTAGTGTTATATTTTCCAAATGACTTTTCACTGCTTAAAGCATATTTCTATTCTTTATATTTCTTGTCACTTATCCTAATGAGAAAAAAGTCTTGATTTAAAAAGCATTCATGATTTTAAATTCTATGATATAGTTCTTTTTAAAAATTTTTATTAACTTATTTATTATTGGATAGAGATAGAAATTGAGAGGAGTGGGGGAGATAGAGAGGGAGAGGAAGACAGAGAGATACCTGTAGCCCTACTTCACCACTTGTGGAGCTTTCCCTCTACAGGCTGGGACCAGGAGCTTGAACCTGGAACCTTGTGCACTGTAGTGTGTGCACTTAACCAGGTGCTCCACCGCCTGCCCCCCTCTATGATATAGTTCTAAAAATCACATTTAGAGTCTCCTTTTATTTTTCTTGTTTATAAATCAGAAACACCATCCAATTTTTTTCTTTAAATTTTTTTTCATTATTTATGTATTCCCTTTTGTTGCCCTTGTTTTATTTTGTAGTTATTATTGTTGTTATTGGTGTCATTGTTGTTGGATAGGACAGAAAGAAATGGAGAGAGGAGGGGAGGACAGGGGGAGAGAAAGATAGACACCTGCAGACCTGCTTCACTGCTTGTGAAGTGACTCCCCTGCAGGTGGGAAGCCGAGCGTTTGAACTGGGATCCTTAACTGGCCCTTGCACTTTGTGCCACCTGCGCTTAACCCGCTGTGCTACTGCCCGACCCCCCATCCAAATTTTTTTTCAATGTGTGTTTATTTCTGGAGAACAGCTTGCTTAGGTAAATCATGGGTATTCTGTATGTAAGAAAGCTATGACTGGCTTACAAGAAATCTGCCTGGAGAAAAAAAGATTAGGGCCAGTGAAATAACTCCTTTGGATAGTGTGCTGCTTTGCACGTGCATGACCCAGGTTCAAGCCTGACTCCCACTGTGTTGAAGGGAGCTTCAGTGCTGTGGACTTTTCTACACACTCTGTCTCTCTGTTGCTATTTTCAAAAAATAATTGTTAGGGAAAAAACAAGAGTAGTAAAGGGCGTCTATTCCCATTAGAAAATCTGCCTTCACGTTACACAATAACTTTAGATTTCCTTTAAGTGTAGTAATTGTATGTTTTGAAATAGGATTCTTGAATAGGATTTTGCATTAAAAGAATTTCCAGGAGCCATGTACCTGTGATAAAATCAGTACTTTCATTTATTGCATTAGTCTAATTATGTAACTAGTTTAAAAATACTTTCCCTTGAATGACCCCACATTGAGAAATGCTATTTATAGAATTTAAAAAGAACTTGGAAACATGTTAATAGGGCACCATGTAGGTTTATTTATTTGTTTTTAATGTTGAACTTGCAGGAAAGCTTATCAGCATGATCAATTTACTCCTGCTCTCATTTTGGAAATGTGTATGTATAGGAATGTGTGCATGGTGTTAGACGCTGGCTAAAATTTCACAGTCTCAGCATGATCAGAGGAGCATTTTCTCCAACCCTTTATTGGGCAGTGGCAGATGAAAAGGAAGGCATCTTAAAGCCTTTATATACCACATAATACATGTCATTCAGCACAAGTATATGTAATAATTGTAAGTGTTGTTTGACCTTTGTTACTGCCCAGCTGCCTTCTCGTGGGTGTTTTTCCCCCCTCTTCAAACTTCTGAATTTGAGATGTCCTCTAAAACTATCTCCTGACTCACCACAGAAAAAGAAAGGGAAGGATCAGACCGACTGAAAAGGTAAATAAACCATCATGACAGCTTTGCCATGAACAGTGGCAACGTGTCTGTCAGCCTGTTTAATTACCCTTAATCAACTTGATATTAACAACAAATACAAAACAAAACAAGAAAACCCTGAAAGACTAACAAAGCCTACAGCACAGGGCCCAGCCATGATTTTGCAGACTGTAGGGATGGACCAGCACTTACAGTCAGACGCAAAGTCATCCCTTTAGGACCTTTTGAACACAGTCTGCTTGGAAAAACAAACAAACAAAGAAAATCCATCATCATTAAGTAGAACCTAGTTAAAGCGAGTTTTACCATAAAACCCGTGGGGGCACAGAACTTTAGTGGTGGGTACCATGTGGAACCATGTACACCCTGTGATCTGTGTCACACACAAAAAGCCTTTTTAAACAAATTAACCAAACATGATAATGGCCCACTAAGCCTGGGGTGGGGGGACGGAGGTAAAGCAAGCAAACAAAACTGGGTGGGCTCAGAACTGTGCTCCTCGTGGTAATGCTGATTCAGGGCTAACAGCAGGTGCTGATGATGTCAAGCTTTTCGAGAAGGAGGGAATTCTCCCCAGCATCCAGATCACTTGGGTCGCACCAGCTGTCTGCCCACCCCCCCAGGAGTTGAGAGCAGTGGAGCAGGGAGCCCGGCTCTACCACTCCCTCAGTCCTGGGGGGGGGGGGGGAGTGGTGGTGTGGTCTGCCATAGAGACACCAGGCCACTTGCACCCAAAGATGTCTTGCACAGGGCACAGACAGGCTCCCAGAGTGGTTCCCAGCCCAACAACTCGCCAGGGCTCTGTGAGCATCCCTTGAGCCCTGCGAGGTCACCCCCAGATGCCTTGGGGAGAACTGAATCTGCAGCAGGTGGTTCTTTCCTTTGGAATAGAGCCCCTGGGGTCTTCTGGTCAGCTGTGTTGGTGCAACTTAAACCAACGTAGGTTCCTGGCGAGGAGTCATCTGCCCATGCAACCCTCCAGTCCTGCAGGCACCCATTTCGAGGGGCCCGCGGGTTGTCCCGGGAGGCCTGGGGACTGGTGCCCTGAGTCTGCAAGTCCTGGCCGCCTTTGCCAGTTGCGAGGCTGAGCCCTTGCTAGAGGCTGAGCACAAAGGCTAGAGGTGCTCGGCAGGCTCTGGCCGAAATCCCTCGTGGGTCAGAGAGAGATCTCCACTGTTTTCAGGAGTATTGCCACACAAAAGGTTTAAGAGGGGAAACTGTTAAAAGGAGACCCTTTTCTCTTTCAGCTGAATGCAGTGGGAGAGATTAGAAGTTTGATTGGAGATTGTGCAGTATTCATGGTGGCGGTCGCTGAATAGGCCGAGCCGAAGCCCTCAGCGCTGCTGTGCGGCCTTTCATCTCCCGCGCATCTTCAGACAGGTTGTTTGCACTTGAAAGGGGAGTGAGGAGAGTGTGGGATTTTGACAACTGATAGTGGCCTCTGAACTCTTGATGGGGATTTTCTAATTAACCCCAGGCACCCATACAGTGATTTCTGTCTGCAAGCATTTTTCCCATTTTGGTCAGATGAAGAGAGTTTTTGATATTCAGAGTAAGGAAATAAGGAAATCAAGGGATGGTCTCTCAATACAGAACATGAAAAACTAGATGAAGCAGTTGCACTGGCAGAAGCAACCCTGAGGGCATGAATTTAACAGGAGCTGCGAAGAGGCATTTTGACATTGTACCATGGGAAGGCTTGGCAAGGGCACAGGTGATTCCCCAGACTCCCTTTGCTTTTTTGCTTTTGGAAACTAAATTTCATTTTTGTGATTCCATTTATCTTTCCGTCAAGCCATTTTGGCTTGTGATTAACAGTGGCTAAGGAGATTGTAAAGTTCCAGGTATAGTTCCACACACTGCACCCACCACCAGAGCATCCCATTTGACTTTGAAAGTTGGTTTCATTCTGCTTCAAACCTAAGGTTTTTGTTGTTTTTTTCTGCCAAGACCCAAGTTTACCATGCTTATGTCCCTAATAAGGTTCATGTGGATTGGAGGGCACCTCTGGTAGAAGGGATAGTAGTAACAGTGTTTTTTCAGCTTTTGTAAATGAAGAGAGGGTCACTGATAAACTGGATAAAAACTAAAACTCTACTGATTGTTTTGAACAAGAAGAAATAGTAGGATGGGTGCTGAACTTCTAAGTTCTAAATTCCCTAGGGATTCAGAGTCAGTGTACTTGAGAGAAGGGGCAAGGTCTCTGGAAAGTGTTTAGAAAAAGAGAAAGAAAGAAAGAAAGAAAGAAAGAAAGAAAGAAAGAAAGAAAGAAAGAAAGAAAGAAAGAAAGAGAGAGTCAGATGGAGCTAGAAGGAATTATGTTAAGTGCAGTTAGTCAGAAAGACAAAGACAAATATGGGATGATCCCACTCATAAACAGAAGCTGAGAAAGAAGAACAGGGAAACTCAAAGCAGAATCTGACTGAGTTTGGAGTAGGGCACCAACATAAAAATCTCTGGGTGGGAGAGTGAGGGTAGATGTTCAGTTTCACTGTGAGGGGGCGGGGGGGGGGAGCACAGACCTTTGGTGGTGGGAATGGTGTTAATATATGAAGGAGGAGGAGAAAGAGAGAGACTGAGGCAGATGAATTTTCTTTGAGAATCAAGTTCTAGGACAGTGTTTTCCAGGTTTCTCTGATAACAACATGACTCAGGTTGCTGGATTGAAGCTGTTAAATGTTGGGTATATCTTTCCAGGGAATGTACAGTTCTGGAGTAGTTCTAAAAATGTATAAGGAAGAAAGAAAAAGAAAGGAAGGAAGTCTGCCTGCTTCTCAGTTTCTAATACCACCAAATCTTTTTTTTTTGGTATGTCACTGACTGCTGCTTCTCAGTCTTCTTTAAAGGTTTCTTTCTACCTACTTGATCTTAAATATTGAGAGACCAACAAGGCCCAGTCTTTAGTCCTTTTCTCTTCCTAAACCCACTTTCTTGGAGGTCTCATCTAGTTTCAGCAAGGCTTCTAAAGCTCCAGCTCAGGTATCTCCTCAACTCCATACATTTTTTAAAATTATTTTTTATTTTTTTATTTTTTTATTTAAGAAAGGATTAATTAACAAAACCATAGGGTAGGAGGGGTACAACTCCACACAATTCCCACCGCCCAATCTCCATATCCCACCCCTCCCCCAATAGCTTTCCCATTCTCTATCCCTCTGGGAGCATGGACCCAGGGTCATTGAGGGTTGCAGAAGGTAGAAGGTCTGGCTTCTGTAATTGCTTCCCCGCTGAACATGGGCGTTGACTGGTCGGTCCATACTCCCAGTCTGCCTCTCTCTTTCCCTAGTAGGGTGGGTCTCTGGGGAAGCTGAGCTCCAGGACACATTGGTGGGGTCTTCAGTCCAGGGAAGCCTGGCTCAACTCCATACTTTATGTATCTGTTTACTTGTCTGGGATTTTCACTTGGCTTGACTTTCATCTTAGAATATTCTTTCTCAGGGGCCAGGTGGTAGGTAGCACACCCACTACCATGTGCAAGGACCCAGGTTCAAATTCAGGTTCCCCAACTTTAGGGAGAAAGCTTCACAAGAAGTGAAGCAAGTTTGCACGTGTCTTTTTCTTCCTCTCTCATTCCCTCAATTTCTCTGTCTTATCTAATAATAGTAATAAAACCCCCCAAAAAAATCTCTCCATGTTTCAGAGAATGAAAATGACTGGAGGGTAGAAAAGACAGTAGATTGAGGAGAGAATGGAGAGAGGAGGAGAAGACAGAGGGGGAGAGAAAGAGAGATACCTACAGATCTACTTCACCGCCTATGAAGCAACTCCCCTGCAGGTGGGGAACCGGGAGCTCGAACCCGGATCCTTACTCCAGACCTTGCTCTTTGTGCCATGTGTGCTTAACCCACTGCGCTACTGCCCGACTCCCCTAGTTAAATTTTTAAAGGGACACTGGCTGCCATGTGAAGAAGGAATTAGAGAGAGCAAGTAGTCTCTTACAGGCAAGAGATGATGAGACTGGCTGGGGTAGAAGCACTGGTAACAAGAATAGGATAGGATAGAATTATGGAGTGGCCACATCTGGACTGACTGAAGGGTTAGATTTAGACCATGACGGAAAGTATATATAGAAATCACAATGACTCCCAGGATTTAGGCTTATGTATATATGTTTTTTAAACAGTTCACTTTTATTATTAATAATAATAAAAAAATCAAAGATTAATAGTATTGTACTACCAAGAGTGAGGTAACATGTTTACAAAACATTTTCAGAACTTGATATGCAAATAGTGAATTCAGAGGGATAAACGAATTAAAACTCTAGTAAGGGGGAGGGGACCCAGAAGAAATGCTAATGCTGAAAATAAGTGAAATGACAGCAGCATTTGAAGAAGAATTTGGGTGTGTGTGATGAGGCAGGTGGTGGTACACTAGTTACCATGGGCAAGGACTAGGGTTCAAGTCCCCTTTCCCCACCTGCAGGAGGAAGCTTCTAGAGTGGTGAAGCAGGTCTGCAGGTGTCTGTCTTTATCTCTCCCTCTATCTTCTCCTCCCCTCTCAATTTCTCTGTCCTACCGAATAAGGGGGGGGGGAGGAAAAAAATGTCTGCCAGGAGCAATAGCTTCATAGTGCTGGCACTGAGCCTCAGGATAACCCTGGCGGCAAAAGCAAACAAACAAAAAGTTTAGGGGACTAGAAGTAGAGAGAACCCAAAGTGCATAATGAAATGCTATGTGGCCCAGAGTTCTGCACAAGGACCTCAGCTATGAACACTCCTGAGTCCCTGGGAGCATTTTGTGCAGTGAAGTGCTTTGAACTCTTAAAGATGCAGCAACTTTCCAGATCATTGGCCACTCTGAGTGAATCAAGTTAAAAAGATCTTCAGACTTGGGGGGAATGGTGAGGAGTGGACTTGAAAGTTCTACAAGTATTCCTGGGCTGGTCTGGACTGTTGATGAAGAGTTTTTGTTTTTGTTTTCATTTTGGTATGCTGTCAGCAAAATCATAATCTGAGACACAGAGAGACAGAGAGAAAAATAAGGGACCATTTTCAGATACTTTCTGGAAACAAGACTTCAACAGTCAATAGTTACCTTTTTTTTTTTTAAGGAAGCTAGGTTTATATAATTTTAATACTGTTACTATTTACTGAGAGAAGTAGAAGGCAGTGCTTTCTAAATTTTGTCATCTTATAATACACTTTCAAAAAGAAAGTTTTAGGAAAGTAAATAAGGCTATTGAAATAGTTCACTTGGATAGTGTTTTGCTTTGCCATGTGTGTGAGGCAGGTTCAAATACAGCCCCCAGTGCAGTGAAGGAAGTTTCAGTGCTTTGGTGTCTGTCACTGTATCTCTCTCTACCTCTCTACCTGCTCAATGGTGTTACTTTCAAAAGATGTTTGGATAGCTAGCTGCCTAGGGCTAGTGGCTAGTAGCTAGTAGTGTAGGTGGTGGTATGAAGCGATTTTGTAGGTATGATTAACATCTACAGTTAGTGGACCGTAAGGAATGCAAACAGTATGAATAGATGTGGGAGTCGGGCAGTAGCGCAGCAGGTTAAGCGCAAATGGTGCAAAGCGCAAGGATCGGCGTAGGAGAGCCCCCGGCTCCCCACCTATAGGGGAGTCGCTTCATAGGCGGTGAAGCAGGTCTGCAGGTGTCTGTCCTTCTCTCCCCCTCTGTCTTCCCCTCCTCTCTCCATTTCTCTCTGTCCTACCCAACAATGACGACACCAATAACAACAACAATAATAACTACAACAATGAAACAACAAGGGCAACAAAAGGGAATAAATAAATATTAAAATATAAAATAAAAAACAATATGAATGCATGTGCCACCCAATCAGTTGGAAACCGTAAGAACAAAAACTAAAGTTTTTTTTTTCCCCGGGGGGAAATTCTCCTTTAAAACTGTACCATCAAGGTTTACCTGCCCTTCTAGCATTCCAGTTTACCTTAGAGATTTCAAATTTTCCGAGCCACCACAATTGTGTGAATCAGTTCTTTAAAAAATAAAAGTGTGTGTGTGTGTGTCCGTGTGTGTCCGTGTCCTATTGATGTTTCTTTGGAAATCTTGACTGGTAGTTCCTGAGAGGTTAGTAGGAAGTGGTGAGAAGCTGGTAATACCTGGTCTGATGATAAGCTTTTAGCGTCCACCTCAGAAAGAAGCAAGAAAAGCTCTGTACAAACTTCTATACTGGCCATGCCCTTGAATCTAGCACTCTATAGGGCTTAAAAATATCCGTAACATCTTCAAGTTCACTACTTTTTTAAACTTTCACATCATCAGTCGTGAAACTATTCATTGTCGGGGTTTGGGGCAGCGGCAGTTGTAGCGCCGCCCATGAGGTACTGCATCCCTGGAGAACGTCTGTGTACCTTGGAGGAAGGCAGCCTGTGCCGCGGCACCTACACCCAGCATAGTTACATCTTCTCCTCATTTGCTGGTTGCCTGACTAAAAGCAGTGAGAACGGCACATTTCCCATTGTGTCTGTCACAACAGAGTCCCAGTTACTGCCAGATGTGGGGGCTATTGTAATCTGTAAGGTCTCTAGCATCAGTTCACTATTTGCCAAAGTACACATCCTCTATGTGGGGTCCACACCACTTAAGAACTCTTTTCAAGGAACTATCTGCAAGGATGATGTTCAAGCTACTGAAAAAGACAAGGTTGAAATTTATAAGAGTTCCAACCAGGTGACATTGTCTTAGCCAATTACCTCCTGACCACTGCTGAAAATGAGCTGGGGTTAGTGGTGGCCTACAATGAGTCAGATGTCCAGATGGTTCCCATGAGCTGGTGTGAGATGCAGTGCCCTAAGAATTTTGGAAAGTTGTCTAGGTGCAGCCAGAGTTCTTGCAGACATAAGAATCCACACTTAACAGGTGGAAGGTGGGTAAGCTGTTTGCAAGAGGGAGTACATGTGTAAAAGTAGCATCATGTGTGAAAGTAGTAGATGCTATTGTCTCTGTTCAAACATCTGGGCCCAGCCAGCACCCACCTCTAGAAAAATCTGCTCAGAACATACTCTGTAGGTGGAACGTTTTTCTTATGAACCTTTCAGTGGATTTCATCTTCTTGAGTGATAAATATCTCTTGGTAGCACCATCAAGCAAATTGTGTAATGCTGGGAAAATCCTATTCTTTATAGTTTTGTAAATATGCATTTTATACTGACAAAGGAAACTTTTTTACTGAAAGAATTTTATGATTTCTTGAATAAATTTTACAGTGTCTTCAACAGGGAAAAACAAACAAAAAACTGTTGAATGTCAAAAAACAAAACCTATTCAATGTCAGTGTGTCCTAAACTTCAGATGTGTCAAAGGAGGAACAGCTAATTTGGGCATGTTTTTTTTTTTCTTCCTGCTCATCTGGATGATGGTGGTGCAGGGGACTGAACCTGGGATTTTGGAGCCTTAGGAAATAAAATCTCATTGTTTAACCATTATGCTATCTACCCCCCTCCCCCAGCATGCTATTCTACCTGAATTTACTGAGCGAGATATTCCCAAAGAGCAGAGTTGTGGGACAGGACCAAAAGAGCAAATTCATCCATAAAAATGAGAAGCAAAGCATACAGGAAGGCAACCCCCAAGTAAAGCCTGAGATTTAATAGCAAATAAAAAAATAAAATAAATCTCAGATTTTCCTTTATCCCTGTAAGATTTCTAGCACTGGTTAGCAGACGTATAGTGGTCATCTAACTGTCTAACACTGCTGTCACTCCTGTGCTGACTTAGAGGATAGTAACAGCTATTAGAGGGGGGGAAGTACAAGCAAGATTGACCGGTGTGCCTCTGACAGATTTCAGTTTTCCCAGGAAGCACTTATTTGTCAGGGATGAAGGGAAAATCCCAGCAGGTGACTCTTTCATTTTTGACTAATTCAATTTATGTAGAAATAAGCATAACTCATGGACTAAATCTGTTTTTCTTTTGCCAAGAAACTTGATATGACTTGAAGTTGCTAACTTAATTCCCATATCCCTTTACAATCAGAAAACCATATTTTCACTTGATTAAAATTCAGAAATCTGAGATCTGGAAAGGACCTTATTATTTTTTTTCCTTTATTGGGGGATTAGTGTTTTACATTTGACAGTAAATACAATAGTTTGTACATGCATAACATTTCTCAGTTTGGGGAGGACCTTAGAGTAAATGCATCAAATGTAGCCTCTGTGCTTGATGATGAGGATCTGGAAGGCCACAGAGAAACACTCAGAGGGGAAGTGTGTGTGTGGAGGGGGAGATGTCAGAAACTAGACATGGGAAGATCAGTGTTCTCTGCAGGCTGCCCAAAAGGTGAAGATAGGCGGGGTGCTGACCACATGGATGCTCAATTGCCAGTAGGAATGACACACTCTGTTTCTAGTCTAGTCTCTTCCTGCCTTTGCACTAGTTCCAAACTGCTAAATACTTTCAGTGAGTGATGGGGGTGGGAGGAAGATAAGTGTCTCACCATTTCATTGAACAGACCCCCCCCCATTTTTTTATAGTACAGTTCAGTCTATTTTCTCGAGATTTCTATTACTCCATTTTTTCTGCCTCAGATGAGCATGATGCTTACTTGTGGGACTTGTAAATTGCCCTGATAACCAGGATGCATACCAGGCCAATGAAGCTAGAATTTCTGAAGGTAGAACCCAGGCACTGTTATTATCTAACGCTTTTTGGATAGTCCCAGTGGGAGGCGAAGTTTGAAAAACCACAGAATGCTTGGCTTACTTCTTGAACTAAACTTCTTGTGTTGCCATAACAAATTACCACAGACTGAAGGACTTAGACAACAGAAATTAATATTCTTATAAACCTTAAGGTTAGAAGCCCCAAATCACAATATTGGCAGGTTTGATTTCTCCAGAGTCCTCTTTCTTTGGCTAGTATATGGACACTTTCTTCTATTTTATTTTATTTTGTTTTATTTATTTATTTATTTTTTGCCTCCAGGGTTATTGCTGGGGTTCAGTGCCTGCACTATGAATCCACTGCCTGTGGAAACCATTTCCCCCCCATTTTGTTGCCCTTGTTGTTGCGCTTGTTGTAGTTGTTATTGTTGTTATAGCTGTTGCTGTTGGTTAGGACAGAGAGAAATCGGGAGAGGGGAAGACAGAGAGGGGGAGAGAAAGACAGACACCTGCAAACCTGCTTCACTGCGAAGCGACCCCCTGCAGGTGGGGGACTGGGGGCTCCAACCGGGATCCTTACACCAGCCCTCGCATTTTGCACCATGTGCACTTAACCTGCTATGTTACCACCCAACCCCATGGGTCCTGCATTTACATCCTCTGAGAAGGACACCAGTCACATTGGATTTGTGCTTTATTGTTATGGTCTCACTTAACCTTAATGATCTTTTTTTAAAAAAATTTTTTTTTAAATTTTTCTTATCTTTTAATTTATTGGATAGACACAGCCAGAGATTGAGAGAGGAGGGGGTGGTAAAGAGAGGAAGAGACAGAGAGACACCTGCAGCCTGCTTCAATACTTGTGAAGAGCTTTCCCCCTGCAAGTGGGACCAGGGCCTTGAACCTGGGTACTTGCACTTTGCAACATGTGCGCTCAACCAGGCAGGCGCACCACCACCTGGCCCTCTTAATGATCTTCTTTTTTTAAAAAATTTTTTTTATTATCTTTATTTATTTATTGGATAAAGACACCCAGAAATCAAGAAGGGAGAGGGGATAGAGAAGAAGAGAGACAGAGAGACACCTACAGCACGGCTTCACCACTTGCACAGCTTCCCCCCTGCAGGTAGGGACTTGGGGCTTGAACCTGAGTCCTTGCGCATTGTAACGTGTGCACTCAACCAGGTGCACCACTGTCTGGCCCCCTTAATGATCTTCTTTTTTTTAAATAGTATTTATTTATTCACTTTTGTTGCCCTTGTTGTTTTATTGTTGTAGCTATTATTGATGTTGTTGTTGTTGGATAGGACAGAGAGAAATGGAGAGAGGAGGGGAAGACAGAGAGGGGTAGAGAAAGACAGACACCTGCAGACCTGCTTCACCGCTTGTGAAGCGACTCCCTTGCAGGTGGGGAGCCCGGGGCTCAAACCAGGATCCTTACTCTGGTCCGTAAGGATGAAGAAATTAACAGAGTGGTCCAAGAAGTGTCACAGAGGATAAAGCACTGGACCCTCAAGTATGAGGTCTTGAGTTCAATCCCTGGCAGCACATGTACCAGATGTCTGGTTCTTTCTCTTTCCTCCTATCTTCCCCATAAATAAATAAATAAAATCTTAAAAAAAAAACAAAAAGAAAGAAAGAAATGAAATGAAATGAAATGAAATGAAATGAAATGAAATGAACAGAGAATTCAGATAGAAACAGAGAAAGAAGATAGCAGTAAGGTAAAAAACGGTCTTCGCAGAAGCCAGACCTTCCACCTTCTGTACCATTTAAGTATGAATTGTATTTTACATTTACCAACAAAAGATATTACAGTTTATAGTTCTTGCTCTGTTTTGCTGTTCTAAAATACAAGGGCAAAGAAAATCTCCAAATATTCACATAGAATACAGGGTTGAAATAGCTCATTTGATCTTCATTTTTTTAAATCACTGTTCTCTTATTGTATATTGTGAAACTACTGTATAATCACAGAAATGTTTAGCACTACAGAGAGATATGAAATATATTTGAAACAGAATTGAATTATTTCAAACTATTACTAACAACTCTTGAAATTAGTGCATGTAGCCAAGTGCAAGCATCCTATGAAGGAGATTAGAGAAGACTGTGTAAAAGGGCATTCTTCAGATTAACTTCCAAGTAGAATACAATGCCTATTTAAAGAATAAGTAGTAAAATGTGCTAGTGTGAAATTCTCACATTTCTATTAAAATTCAACAGTAATTGCAACCATTACTTAGAATTCAGACCAATAAAAGACATCTCTTCCCACTTTAGAAAGGTTTCTTTCTGGCTGATTATCATTTTAATATATCATGATATGAATATATTATATATACACACCATATATTAAAATGATAAAATCTAAATAGCAAGCATCATTTATTGCCTGTGGTAGCAAACACCTGCCTAGACCTCGGATGGACAGCTTTCATTGCCCTGCCAAGGGTATTCCTCTAATTTTTAGTTATCAGAATGGATGATCTGGGAAGAAAATGTGTTGGAGAAAAGGACTAGTGTGCCAAGCCTTAAAGCATTTGTATATGTAGGGAGTGGGGGGAAAAGATCAAGAAACAAAAGAGACATAGAAGGAATAGCAAAGTAAGAGAAAACCAGTAGTGAAATTTCACAGAAAGAAAGGAAGAAATATGCTTTAGGAAAAGTATGGTTGGGAGTGAGGTGTCCAGTGCTGTTAAAAGAGCATACAAGATAATGGCTAAAAGTGAGTACAGGAGCC
Source organism: Erinaceus europaeus (assembly GCF_950295315.1). NCBI lineage: Eukaryota > Metazoa > Chordata > Mammalia > Eulipotyphla > Erinaceidae > Erinaceus > Erinaceus europaeus. The sequence continues at coordinate 72,162,344 of NC_080178.1, read as the reverse complement.
CAGATCTGGTGGATGACAATTATAATGACAGTTTCAGTAGAGTGTTGAAAATAGAAGCCAGACATGGACTGAATAGTGGCTGAGAAAACAGCAAAGAGGGCCAGTGTATCTTGAGAACAGGTTAGAATTCTTTAAAAAGATTTTTTTAAAACATTTATTTATTCCCTTTTGTTGTCCTTGTTGCTTTTATTGTAGTTATTGTTATTGTTATTGCTGTCGTTGTTGGATAGGACAGAGAGAAATGGAGAGAGGAGGGGAAGACAGAGAGGGGGAGAGAAAGACACCTGCAGACCTGCTTCACTGCCTGTGAGGCGACTCCCCTGCAGGTGGGGAGCAGGGGACTCCACCCGGGATCCTTATGGTGGTCCTTATGCTTTGCACCACGTGCGCTTAACCTGCTACACTACTGCCCGACTCCCAGGTTAGAATTTTTTTGCTCACTTGGCGCCAAGTGCAAGGACCGGTGTAAGGATACTGGTTCGAGCCCTTGGCTCCCCACCTGTAAGGGAATCGTTTCACAGGTGGTGAAGCAGGCCTGCAGGTGTCTGTCTTTCTCTCCTTCTCTCTGTCTTCCCCTCCTCTCTCCATTTCTCTCTGTCCTATCCAACAATGACGACATCAGTAACAACAATAATAAATACAACAACAACAAAAAACAACAAAGGCAACAAAAGGGAAAATAGATAAATAAAAAAAAATTTTTTAAAGAATTTTTTTTTGCTGTTAAATTAGTAAACTCATGGGCCCCTTGGAATATATCTAAAATAGACTTCCTAGGTTTTTCCAAAATGGAGAACTCAAATCTCATGTGCTATATCCTTACCTTTAGGTTCCTGATTACTAAACAATTGTTCTGCTTTATATCTTAATGCTTTTTAAAATAAACTTAAAAAATTAATTTAATTTAATTTATTATTATTTTTTTTACCAGAACACTGCTCAGTTCTGGCTTATGGTGGTGCTGGGGATTGAACCTGGGACCTCAGAGCCTTAGGCTTGAAAGGCTTTTGCATAACCATTATGCTGCCTCCCCAGCCCTATCTTAATGCTTTTTTGCCACCAAGCTGCAGATGCCCACCTGACTTCCCTGGGCAGACGACCTTACCAATGTGTCCTGGAACCCCATTTCCCCAGAGCCCTGCTGCACTAGGGAAAGATAAAAACAGGCTGGAGGTGTGGATCCACCTGCCAACACCCATGTTCAGTGGAGAAGCAATTACAGAAGCCAGAACTCCCACCCCAGAACTTTTGCACCCCATAATGATCCTAGGTCCATACTCCCAGAGGGATAAAGAATAGAGAAACTTCCAGTGGAGGCGATGGGACATGGAACTCTGGTAGTGGCAATTGTGTGGAATTGTACCCTTCTTATCCTATGGTCTTGTTGATTATTATTAAATCAATAAAAAAAGAAAGAATTTTTTTTTTTTGCTGTAACAAGGAACAGAAAAACAAAGCAGCCAGTGGAGGAGAATTTAGATCAAGGAACGTTTAAGATGACATATCCTAGAATAGGTCCAGAGTTCTGGATAGTGAACAGAAATTTTTTTCAGAATGAATGCAAGTATATATTCGCTGGAATCAAGTGTTCCAGCCTAAACATTACTTTAGTTATTTGAACTTCCCATTAGTAAGTACCTGAAAAAGATGAGAGTGGGGTAAGTGTTTAGAATCCAAACTGCATTTGTTTTGATGGATAGAGAATGGTGAGTGTAACATGGGAAATAGGGACTTCAGGACATGAATCTCCTAATTTTCTCACATCACCAGCTCAGTAATTCAGAATGCCCATAAACTCACCTACTTCTACAACGTTGGCTTTTCTAAGTAAAAATCCATCTTTGCCTCAGTATGTTTGATTTCCTCTGTGTTCTTTCTTTTTCCAAAAACTGCATTATTTACTTTTAGATTGGACTGGTTGTACATAATTGTTTCTTCAACCTTATGAGATAATAGACTCACTGATTAACTTAAGAACTGAATCCAACATCAGTTGACTTAAGATTTGTCACAAAAATCAGATGTGCACTGTTAGCTCTCAATTTGTAAATCAGTGCAGTCTATTTCCAATTCGATAGGCTTTCCCCACAATACTTCCACCACCACCAGTGCTATTTTTCATTTAGAGCTGGACCGGTTCTCCACTTATTCTGGACTGACCACAAGTCTTATTTTTGGCCAGTACAATGTTATGATCTGTGCCAGTTCTGAGTCTAGTCCTCAAGAGACATTGGTAACTACTACTCATTCTCTAGAAACTTTGTTATTGCTATGAAAATAAACTAGATTAGCCTGCTAGAAGAGCAAATTAAAGCAGTCATGCAGATCCACTCTAGACTCCCAGCAGATCAAGTCGTGGACACAGAAATACAGCAGAAAGCATCCAGATCACCTCTAAATCAGCACTGCTTATGGAAATGGTGATTGTCATTTAAATCCTGGTGCTTTGGGCTGACTTATTAAGCAACAGTAGTTAACAGATGCAGTTATGTAGCCTCAAACCTTGGGAACTGATATATAAGAAGGAAAGTAAGTGTTGTTTGATTACATGTAACGCTTTTTAAATTTCTTCAGACTTCAGTACAGTGCTTGCAGGAAATGCATTGAGTGTGAGTTTGTGGCTATTAGCTAAGAAAAAAGTGATTTTTTAAAAAATCTGTCCCACTAAAAGTCTTCATGGAATAGGGGAAGATTAATTTTACTTGGATTCTTTAACTTTGATTTTCTTCCTGCTTGTCATATGACCATCTCAAATCTTAATGTTCTGGTACCATAATTACATTCTTTTGCTCATTAAGCAGAAAGATATTATTTCAATTTGGCTATTCCTTTGCGTGCAGAAATTTGCTGAGATGATCCTAATGAAATGCTTGCTGACTTAAATGCCCTTAAAAAGATCTCAATTATTTGTGTCCTACTCTTGTTCCTTTTGACCTTTCTCCATAAGCATCCACTTGGCATTTCATAAAAAAGGATGTTTCCCAGTAGAGGGGAAGAAACTGTTCACCTGTTTTTAAAAGCTGCCACCAGAATCCTACACAGGCAGGGATCTTTTTTTTTAATTTCTCTCATCCCAATATCATTTCCCTGAACAGACTGTAATTTCATCAATTTTCCATGCTTATGGTCATGAATCCTTGTATTAACATATCTTCATGTTAACAAAAGAGGAATTTCATGGCTAAAGTTTCCACTTGAAGACAAGGAAGGCATGAAGACCTCAGTAGAAATGTGGTATATCATTATTAAACAACTAATAAAAAAAAAAAAAAGAATATGGTGTGTCTCATGTTGACCTGAACATGACTCCGGGTGTATCTCTCCTCTTGTGTTGATTCCAGCTGCTGATGTTACTTCCCACCCTCTGTGCCTGGCCTGCTCAGCGCCTTGCCCAGTGCCCTCAATAATGAGGGCAAAATCTTTTCCAAACAGTTTTCATAATAGCTACAATGTTGGTGCTTAAAAAAATCTATACTCTTTTCTTCTTCCAGAGTCAAAATAGCCACCTAGGGGGAAAATGAGGTGTACTTATGATAACAGACAATCTTTTGTATTTCTTAGTACACATATGGTTTAAAAATTAGATCAACTTATTTTTCTTCAAAATTTGTAATTGTAAATTATGATACATCCTTCCATATTGAAAGAATTCTGCTGTATGAGAAAGTCCGTTACTGCTGACTCTCCCACTATATGACTTTGGACAAGTTAAATAGCTTTTCCGTATCACAGTTTGTATACATTTGAATTGATAAAACTAATTTCTACTTCACAAGATTGTTATGAGGCTAACGTTTGTAAAATACTTAAATCAGTGTTGACAAATATAAACTCTCAATGAACATTGTTTTAGTTAAAATTCACAGAAGTCGGGTTGGCAGATATCTCTTGAGTAGTGTAATGCTTTGCCACGTGCATGACCAGGCTCCCCCTCATTGAAAGAAACTTCAGTACTATGATCTCTTTCACTTTTTCTGTCTATCAAAACAAAATCAACATTCACTTTGTTACTTACTTTTAATTTAAAGTAGTTATGTATATTTTATTTCAGTATTATACTTTTCCCGATAAAGTTCTCATTGTATTGTACATGAGTTTGATGTTGTGTAATTGATAAGGCACTTTATATTTGGCTCTCATAATCCTGAGAGTATAGACAGAATAGAAATTGTCAGACTCATTTAAAGATAGGGAAACTTAGACTCAACGACTTCCTTGTACTAACTTAACAAGAAAGTTTGTTTGAAAATCATGTCTCTATCTTTGGACTTCTAGTCCTCTTATCTTCACACTGCTTGCTACCATCTCTAAACATCATTCAGTTTTTATAAAATGAGAAAATAGACACTTCAAAATTACTGGTTTAGGGAAGCAGGAGATACCTTACCTGGTAGAATGCACACTTTACCATGTGCAGTGACTTGGGTTCAAGTCCTAGCCAGCATGTGGCACCACCCAGCTTCAGGAATGGTAGAGTGTGGTATCTCTCTGCCTCTCTATCACCCTCTATATGGAAGAAACAAAAGGAAAAGAAAGTTGTACGGGGAGTGATGGAATCATGCAGGCTTGAATCCCTGGTGAAACTGATGCAAAAACAAACAGGAAGAAAAGGCAACTAAAAACCTACTTGAGAGATCCAGTCTTAGAGTCACTTTCTACTGCCCAGATATAAACCCTCCAGGAAATGAAGAGAACGTGTTTTCCACATGCAGAAGCAGCTCAAGTGATATAATCAAAATATTCTTTTTCAAAATAGAAAAACTTAATGTTTTAATTAATATGTGTCAAAGCACTTGCTTTATGTCAGTACTACTTAGGTGTGGAGCACTGAGGAAAGTAGCAGTGTACAAATGTACAGAAGTTCCCTGTCCCCATGGGACTGAGATTCTAGAAAAGGATATAAATACTCACAGATATTTATATAACAGTGTATAAAACATTAGACAGAAAAACAAGTCACTAAGTATTGGATAATATTAAGAAAACACCAGAGAAATGATAAGATTTTATATGTGGTAATCTCAGATTACAAACCAAAATAAATTGCAGTAATAAGTTCAACAGCTGCAGAACAATAAATAAGTAGTTGCACTTTTATATGCCAATAATGAAGCATTTTAATAAGAAAACAATCTTGGGCTGGGTGGTGGCGCACCTGGTTAAGCGCATGCATTACAGTGCTCAAGGACCTGGGTTCGAACCCCTGGTCCCCACCTGCAGAGGGAAAGCTTTATGAGTGGTGAAGCAGGGCTGCAGGTATCTCTCTCTCTCTCTCTCCCCCTCTCTATTACCCCCTTCCCTCTTGATTTCTGGCTGTCTCTATCCAATAAATAAAGATAATAAGAATTTTTTTTTAAGTTGAAAAAACAATCTTATTTATGATAACATCAAAATAGAATGCAGTAATCAAAAATTAACCAAACACATGAAAGTCTTGTACACTGAGACTATTAAACATTGCTGAGAAATCAAAGCTATAAAAAAAGTCTATTATTGGGAGTCGGGCGGTAGCACAGCGGATTAAGCACAGGTGGCACAAAGCGCAAGCTCCGGCGTAAGGATCCTGGTTTGAGTCCCCGGCTCCCCACCTGCAGGGGAGTCACTTCACAAGCAGTGAAGCAGGTCTGCAGGTGTCTTTCTCTTCCCCTCTCAGTTCTCCCCTCCTCTCTTCATTTCTCTCTGTCCTATCCAACAACGAAGACATCAGTAACAACAACAATAATGGCTACAACAATAAAACAAGGGCAACAACAACAAAAAAAATGTGATAAGGTAAAAAAAAAAAAAGTCTATTATTACTTGTTGCCCAAAAACTTTTTGGAAAATATTTGAAATTATAAAATTTTATAAAGATCTCCTAAAACTCATTTTAAAAAGGCTCAATTGCATTCTCTAAAGGGATACATCTTTAAGGAAATGCCAGTCAAAACCACAAAGTGTTAAAATCTTGGGCCTATTAGGATTGCTGTTACAAAACAAAGACAGAAACAAAATTAGACCCCACAAGGAGTTAACACAGAAAAACCAAGCTTGGCAAGGATGGAAAAATTGGGACTCTTGTGAATTGCTGGTGCAAATGTAAATAGTGTAGCCACTGTGGAGAACAGTTTTATAGTTCAAAAAAGAAAAAGAAAAAAAGAATGAGTCAGCAGTATAGCTAACCTGAGAAGGGGCCTGCTTTGTCTCACACTTCAAGCCTGGCCCCAACTGCACTGGAGGATGCTTAGGTATTGTGTTGTTTTTCCTTTTCTCCTTCTCTCCCTCTGTTTATTTTTCTTTTTTCTTTTACCAGAGCACTACTCAGCTCTGGTTTATGGTGGTACAGGGGATTGAACGTGGGACTTGGGAGCCTCAGGCATGAGAGTCTCTTTGCATAACCATTATCTACGCCTGCCCATCTCCCTCTGTTTCTATCTGAAAGAGTTGGCCCAAAGCAGTGATGTCCCAGTAATAACAATAGGAACAAAATAATAAATGAAAATCAATCATATGAACAAGGGGATTGAAAGTAGGGATTCAGCAGGTATTGAAGCCACAATGTTCATAGCATTATTCACAAAAGCCAAGAGATGACAACAGCCCAGGTGCCCACAGATGTGTGAATAAACAAAATGCACTGGGGTGGGGTAGGTAGTATAATGGTTATGCAGACAGACATTCATGCCTGAGGCTCAGTCCCAGGTTCAGTCAGTCCCCTGCACCACCATAAGCCAAAGCTGAGCAGTGCTCTGGTAAAAAATAAATAAAGTAAGAGAGCTGGGTGGTAGCGCAGTGGATTAAGCACAGGTGGCGCAAAGTGCGATGACCGGCTTAAGGATCCTGGTTCAGAGACCCTGGCTCCCCACCTGCAGGGGAGTTGCTTCACAGGCAGTGAAGCAAGTCTGCAGGTGTCTATCTTTCTCTCCTCCCCTGTCTTCCCCTTCTCTCTCCATTTCTCTCTGTCCTATCCAACAACGATGACATCAGTAACAACAATCAAACAAGGGCAACAAAAGGGAATAAATATTTTTAAAAAACTTATAAATAAATAAAATAAATTTTAAGAGCATTATATACCTACAACTTGTCATTCATCCTTAACAAGAATAAAACTCTGAGACATGAACCTTGAAGATACGCTAAGTGAAATAAGTTGGACTAGAGGACAAATGTTGAGTGACTCCACTTCTTCTAGCGTTTGCCCTTCTTCCGTAGCCAGTCAACAGGTCAGGTTGAAAGCTGTCAGGAGCTGCTTGTTGCTGGCTTTGAAAGTGACTGGCATCCATGTGGATTCAGTCGGCTAGGAAGGATCGTCAGTTTCCCCAATGAATGGGTACTCACGGGATGCACCACAAGAAGGTCGATCCAATGCATCCCACTTAGGTGAGGTACCTGAAACAGTCAAATCCAGAGAGAGCAGATTAGTGGTGACTAGGGTCAAGGAAAGGTAATGAGGAATTATTGTCTGATGGCAATTGTGTGTCAGTCTGTCATGATATAGAGGTTCTGGAGATAGTTGATGGAATGGTGCCACAAACATGGAAGTGTCATGTGTCTCTGAACTATGCACTAAAAATGGTAGTTCCATGTCATAAGCACCTCACAACAATAAGGAGTGGGGCATTTCTGCCCTGGGCCAGTTCATCCCTCAGTGGTCCCCCGCTCCTGGGGAGTCACCATATTGATATCCAACTTAGTGCGGACACCTGATCAGCAAAGCGCACTACAGCCCAGAACTCCTGGGCTCAAGCCATCCTCCAGCTCAGCCTCTCGAGTACCTGGGACCATAGTCACGTCCACCACACCCCCCCGCACAAGGGGACATTTAAAAAAATTTTTTTATTTATAAAAAGGAAACATTAACAAAACCATAGGATAAGAGGGGTACAACTCCACACAGTTCCCACCACCAGAACTCTATCCCATCCCATCCCCTGATAGCTTTCCTATTCTTTATCCCTCTTGGGAATATGGACCCAAGGTCCTTGTGGGATGTAGAAGGTGGAAGGTCTGGCTTCTGTAATTGCTTCCCCACAGAACTTGGTGTTGTCAGGTCGATCCATACTCCCAGTCTGTCTCTCTCTTTCTCTAGTGGGGAAGGGCTCTGGGGAAGCAGAGCTCCAGGACACAGTGGTGGGGTTTCTGTCTAGGGAAGTATGGTTGGTATCATACTAGCATCTGGAATCTGGTAGCTGAAAAGAGAGTTAACATATAAAGCCAAACAAGTTGTTGACTAATCATGAACCTAAAGGCTGGAGTAGTGCAGATGAAGAGTGTGTGGGGGGTCCTCTGTTTTGTTGATAACTAGTAGGCATATTTTATTTATATTCCAAAGGGCCTAGTGAATATACTAGGTTTTTTTTTTTCTTTTTTACAAGGGGGCATTTCTACATGTTTTAAAATAGGGATAATAAAAATACTCAGGAAAAATAGATGTCCTGATGTCTTCCTACTGCTTTGTATTTTAACCCTCTCAGCAAAAGTCAGATCATATTAAAAGTATATATTTATTTCTAATATTTTATTTGTTGATTTTAATGAGCACTGCTAAGCTCTCACTTGTAGTGGTGCTGGGGATTGAACCAGGGACCTCAAAACCTCAGGCATGAAAGTATTTTGCAGAACCGTTGTGCTGTCTCCCCAGCTGAAGAGGCAGATCTTTGAGGGAATTAAAGTTTGGTTTTTTTAAATATTTATTTTATTTATTTATTCCCTTTTGTTGCCCTTGTTGTTTTATTGTTGTAGTTATTGTTGTTGTCGTCGTTGTTGGATAGGACAGAGAGAAATGGAGAGAGAGGGGAAGACAGAGAGGAGGAGAGAAAGATAGACACCTGCAGACCTGCTTCACCTCCTGTGAAGTGACTTCCCTGCAGGTGGGGAGCCGGGGTTCGAACCGGGATCCTTACTCCGGTCCTTGTGCTTTGCGCCACCTGCGCTTAACCCGCTGCGCTACAGCCCGACTCCCGGGAATTAAAGTTTTAAAAATTGTTTTATTTTATATTTTAAAGGGTCATTAAAATTTGAGATTAGAAGGTCATAAAATAAAAATTAAATGCCCTTCCCACTCACCGATGCTTCCAAAGTAACCATTGACATGTCTCACCTTAGAGATCCCAGGAGAAACCCAGGCTTAGGTTGCTGTGCTGCCATGAGCACACTACTTGGCCTCTCTGAACATCAGTTTTGTAAGAGAATTGCACCAAATGAACCCCTCTAAAATTTTTTTCCTATATTTGAGTACCCTCATCTTTCCAGAAAGATCTTAAAATTTCAAATTTCCTACTTTGCAATTCTGATCTTACCTGCCACCAGAGGGTGCCATGTATGGACAAAGAACTAGGTTTTTATTTCACACCTGAAATTCTCTGATGTATTTGTTAAAACTTACAGAAAACCTGAGGCTCTCCTCCCACTTAGAAGCATGCCTTCTGACCTAACTCCATACGGTTACTACCAAGGGCCTCAAAATGTGTTTGCAACCCAGTACGCCGTACTCCCCCTCTCAGATATGAACGTGCAGTCAATTTTCACCCTAGTTAGCACATCCTGGACACAAGGGCTGATCCTCCGTTGACCGGCAGTTATATCATGATTGGACCTGAGATGTATCCAACATGACATGCTTTGCTAGGGGACTGCCCTTGCTGGGTATTGTCAGTTTAGTCCTTGGCTCAGTGTACACCAGTGTACTTCTCTCTCAGGAAACTGGGGGATTAGATCTAACATCCATTGGCCAGGATCTTCCACAGCCCCCCCCCCCCACCCCGTGACTTCTCACTTTCCCTGTTTCCTGGTACCATGTTGGCTGACTGCATGTTCTTTCTTGCCCACTCGGTTGCTTCCAGTCAGTGTGGTGTGTGTGTTGTCTTGTGCACATACGTTATGCTTTCTTGTCTCTGGTCCTGCCTCTCCCTATCCACCAACGTACGACAACCTCCTTGGAAAAAAGTAATTTCTGCTTTGGGAGAAAATATAGTACTTTCTGTGTTAGGGACTGGCAATTTCCTTCCTCTGGTGTCCACTTTATCTTTGTGTCTTTACAATATCAACACATAACAAGTTCTTTATCAGCGTTTGTCAGGTGACATTAATTGGATCCTGTGAGTTGAATCTAAAATGTCTTTGGAAAGTACACTATTTTAAAGCATGGTAGCTAAAACTAAAGCTTCCCTTTTCTTTAAAAGTGGCTGGCTGTAGCCACTTCTACTGTCCCAGTTCCCTACCCGCCTCTCTCCTGAGGCCTGTCCTGCTTTTGCTAGTTTTTAACTTTTCCCCATATTCAATTTATGGCTCATATGGAGCTCAACTTGTTTGTTTCTTTTTTCTGTTCCCACTGTTCTCATGTCCCTTTTCAATGTATGCAATTACATGAACTCCTTTTGAAAGCAAGATTAGATTTTAAATCTTGTGATTAACCTTTCACATTATCAGATTGTAAGCTCTAAGTTTCTTATGAAGTTCTCTTGGTTTGCTTGGGCTAATTTCTCTATTTCATCTCTTCTATTTTATGCAGTTTTACAACTTAGTTTGTGGCTATTTGGGCCATACCCAAGGTAATTTCTTGCCTTGCTATAATAATTTCTTGCCTTGCTTTTACATAATCTTACTCTGTGCAGTGTCAAAATTTTACAAATACTAGAAAATATTATTTTATATTTAGTTTCAAAGGCCTTGTTATTTTGAAATTATGAACACAAGATCTGAGAATGTTTTCAAAATTTACTGAAAATATGAATTACATATATTTACACATGGAAAAAGCTCCAGAATAGAAATCTATTTACCACTAAATTGAAACATTAAATTGGAGATCTTTTTGAACCCATTAAGTACTTTTGGCTTATTTGAATTCTTATTCTCTCCGTTTCTTTTTAGTTAAAATTTTATTTTGAGTATCACATTAACTTTTAAGAGTTCGATAGGAAAGTATTTTGCCAGCCATTCAACAAAAAATATAAAAGCATACATTTAAAAATGTATAGAATATATTCCCTCAGAAAATAACTAACGATTAGCTCTCTAAGTTAACAAAATCTTTGATATTTTAAGTATTCTCCTTAAGATAATTGCATTGTCTTCCAATAATACATGATTTCCTGACTATTAAAGATAAAACATGAATAAATAGTATTTAGACATTTAAATGAAAGTAATTTATAATAATTGGTTATAGACAACACCTTAGGCACGAAATTAATTCCACACCCCGAACTGAAAACCCTGACGGTGTTAAAATAGATGTGTAATGTGTTATTAGTTGATGATATTTCATCCGAAGGTCTTGTCAGACAGCGCTCAGCAAAGCTCATGTCATTATTTTTTCCTTTTCCACAGTGACACTTTAATGAAATGTGTCAGCGCACCAGTGTTAGGATACGTTTCATTAATGCCTAGCACTTTTGTTCTATGCTTTACATTTGGAAACAGATTTAAGTATTAAGTGCCTCTAATGTCTGCAGCCAGGGGATCCTTTCCGAATTTGTAACAGTGACCAGAACAGACCGCATTACACTCTCCAAATGGTGCGGTTTTGCATTTGAATGTCTGAATTATCCCGGTTTCTTAGAGACGACCACAACACCAACATCTTAAATCCTCAAAATACTGTCCGCTTCATTGAATGCTCTTGATCTAAGCATATGTGTAATTATTCTGTAATTCTCCCCAAAATGTGATTCCTTGGAAATGCATACTAGGTTTCCCCTATTGTAAATCCAATGACTATTTCTTTGTGGCCACTTCTTTAAATACGGTAACAAGCAAGTCTGTGTGTCTGGGTGAACTGCCTTGATAATGATGGTTTCTTCCCAAGCTCTCCTTGGGACAACCATCAGGGAAAATAGGCCCTTCATTTGTTTAAGCGTAGAGACCCTGATCACAAAAAGACCATTTAAGATGGTCTACATTACAACGAGAGCATTTCTTGCCAGAAACATGCCCGGTGTCATTCACAATAGCCTTAGAAACCGTCTTAGATAATAAGTTAGAATTTGCAAATGTTACCAGAGCCAGCTGTGGTAATCCATGGCTGCAGAGAGATTTGAGAGAAGAACAGACTTTCTGGCTCCTTAAAACCCCTTGGTATGTGATCAACCATGGAAAATTAAAACATACACTTTAAAAACTGACAGCTGCAAAAGAAAAAAGGAGAGAAAGAAAAGAAAATGAAAGGTGGGGAAGTAGTAGCAAAGTTCAGAGTTGTATTTTTAACTCAGTTTTTACTTCATCATCTTCCACATTCTTTGCAAAAGCAACATCAGTGGCAAATTTCCCAGGAAACAACCTTAATGAGCAGTGGCTTCAAACTATAAGTGAGATCTTATGGGTGGAAGTCGTTAGCAAATTGTTAATGCACCATTCAGATGTCGTTGGGCTGTTGTTATTACAACCCCTCATTAACTCCTGTCTGAGTCACTTAACGGAGCCTTTTGGTTCAGCAGAAGCAGTGGGTTTGTGGGTGTTTACTGGTAAATACAAATGACCGTGGAGTGGAGGGTCATAGTCATGCTGTGGATAATTTGATAATCACACCATAGCAGGTGTTTGCATTGAATCATTCCTCCTCTTGGCAGAATCTTCCGATTGCCTGGCTTTCACTGCCTGCACTGCTCCCACAGCAGCATCTCTGACGGCCTCTTTAAAAAACTGATCTCTGCATCGAGTTTGGAGGCTAGTGCACTTCAGATTGGTTTATGTATTCTTGGTGAATGTACATGTGGAGTTTTTGTTTGTTGTCAAATTTAGAAAACATTGTGACAGAGTGGAATTACCATTAAAAGTAATTTTAAAGTTTGTATCATGGGAAATCTGTTTTAATCTTTTTGAAAACCTGCAAACAATAAGTGGAGATGTGTAAGTGTCATCCACTTTGTGCTTCTGAAGAAAGATCGCAGCTGCTGTGCAAGAAGCAACCCTGGAACCAGAGAGATGTCTCTGTAACAGGCAGATCCACAGAGTGAGGCCATGGCTGTGCTGCACCATTCACTTTCCACTTGGATTTTGAGAAGACAGATTTTGTGTTGTAGAGTGAATTTGGAAATTTAAAAGAAACTAAAAAAATAAACAAAAAAATTGGGGCCAGGTGGTGGCACACCTGCTTAAGTGCACAAGGTTGAATGTGAAGTGAAGCAAAGGCTGCAGGTGCCTCTCTCTCTCGTTCTCCCTATAATAATAATATCTTCAATAATAAGTAAATAAAGATAAAAAATTAAAGTACCTGGGATCCGTTCAGTTGCTTAGAGATCTGGATCTCTTCCTTAAGGAAAAAACAGCATGTGTAGACTATGGGCAAAGGACATCTGAATTCCTCTAGTTTATTTATATCTATTTTTACAAGTATTCAACTGTATTATCTATCTGGAAATAACTTGACAGTCTAAAGAGAAAAGAAACTTTAAAAGGCACCAGAATAGCCACAAATCTTTCCTTAGTTCTGCTAACTAAAGTTAGGACCAAGAGAGCTTCTGAGTTTACACACAGAGCCTGCTTACTAGCACATCACAAATAATTCTAACAAACAGGGTTTTGGCTTCTCTAGCACATAAAAGATTAGAAGCAACATAGCAGATGGAGAACAAATGACGAGAGGGTCTCAGACATACTGGGAACAGCAAGAAATAATAGCTGACAGCTTGATTGTGAAGGGGAGACAGAAAATCCATAGAAAGGAAACATGAAACTATGGAAGCTGAGTGGTCTGCAGCCATCCGGGACTTTAAAATTTAGCAGTCCCAGAAGGTCTCACTGCACTGCAGCAGAGAGGAAAAACTGATGTTCACAGTTAGACTTTGGAGCACAGTTTAATAAGTATTGTTTAGTGTGCCCATCTTTAAAGAGACACATGAACAATAATTACCTCTCAAGTTGGCTAAATTAAGAGGAAAGGTTTTTATGCTTTGCGTAGTTAGGACATCTGTACTGATGTGATGATTTCTGTCCTTCATAATGCCATCTCATCAGTGTGTGAACGTTCCTTATGCATAGAGGCTTGGCAAAGTAAAACTTCTTTTGCCAGTTATATATTGTGTGTGTGTGTGTGTGTGTGTGTGTGTGTGTGTAGTGAGACAGCAGTGAAAAGACGGAAATGAGAACCAAAAAGCTTGTTGCTCTCTGGGGCTCACATCTCTCATCTACTCCGCAGGTTTCTCAGATCCTATCCATCTTGACAAACTAAGCTTTTCTTTTCTTTTCTTTTCTTTTCTTTTCTTTTCTTTCCTTTCCTTTTATTTTTCCCTTTTGTTGCCCTTGTTGTTTTTTACTGTTGTAGTTATTGTTGTTATTTATGTCTTTGTTGTTAGGACAGAGAGGAATGGAGAGAGGAGGGGAATACAGAGGGAGAGAGAAAGACAGACACCTGCAGACCTGCTTCACTGCCTGTGAAGTGACCCCCTTACAGGTGGGGAGCTGGGGGCTCGAACCGGGATCCTTATGTTGGTCCTTGCAACCGCTGTTGGTCCTTGCAACCACCACCACCCGGCTCCCTCAAACTAAGCATTTCTGAAAGCAGTGGCTCAGTAAGTAACAGGTGGTCCTTTGCACTTAGTGCAGAGCCCATGCCCACGGGTTGCTGTCCACTTACAGAAGCTACAGAGCTTGCCCTTGCCAGCATCCCATGGAGGCTTGTAAAAATGATTCTCAAATCATGCATTGTATACCTTAACCGGGGGTTACATTATATATCTGTAACACTTCAGTGTTTACTTATTGAACTGGGGTTGATGCATGCATGGTTTCACCATTCAGACACACACACACACACACACACACACAAACACACACACCCCACAACACCAGAGCCATGTACAGCCATGTAGCCATGTACTGCCGTGTAGCTTCAAGTCTTGAGCCTTGGCTTGGATATAGCAAGACATGTGCCCTAGCTGGTTAGCTATTCTGTTAGGCCTACACTTCAATTGCATTCATTTATTCTAAATTTTATTTTTCCTATGTTTGATGGAACAGTGAGAAATTGAGGAGGGAGGTAGAGAGGAAGAAAGTCAGAGAGACACTGTGAATGCAGTCCCCCCCCCCCACCACCACCACCATAGGTAGAGACCAGGGGCTTGAAACCTGGTCTTTGTGTGTGGTGAAGTGTGCTACCACTGGGCCACCTATTTTAAAAACTAAAAACTTGCAGTCTAAAATGCAGTGACATGTATCTCCTTGTGGTGAGATTGCAGGAGACTTAAATTTTCTTTTTGTGTTTTCTCTTGTACTTCCAACATTTCTAAAATTTACTACTCTTATATGTAAACAATACAAAAAGAAAAACAAACTTTTGAAACATAGATATAAAAAAGCCAAGCTGAGGCGCATATGCTTAGAGAAGCTCAATCTTAAAGCTTAAACATAGGATGGTGAAAACATAATGTTGCATTTGGGAAGCAGAACACCCACTTTGAGGAACATCTCTGCAACTGTTAATCTCAGTTTCATACAGATCTCTGAAAATCTGTGACAATGTTTTATATTTACAGAGTAAGACTAATGCTAACAGACTAAAGGAATATGACATTAGAAGGAAAATCCCAAATAACTGCTCGTAACCCTACTCTCACAAGTGTCCTCTGCCTTCTAGATTATTAAGACAAGATATCCTACTGGCCGGGCTTGAGGCCCTTGAGTTGTGTGACAGAGGAAGAGAAGCTGATGGAGGATGTGGTGTGCTGATGCCCATCAGGGAGAAATACAAAGCTGTACAATATGACAGCAACCTTGGAAGTCATTAATAACAACCAAATGTCCTCCTTGCCAGGAATAATTCTGACTGCACTTGTCAGGTGTTAACAAAGAAGTTACTGTTTAGCTGGCTGCCCTAGAATTGTTTTTTTTTTTTTTAAGATTTTATTTATTCATAAGAAATTATAGGAGAGAGAAAGAACCAGATATCACTCTGGTATGTGTGCTGTTGGGGATCAAACTCAGGACCTCATGCTTGAGAGTCCAATGCCTTATCCACTGCACCAACTCCCGGACCACTGTCCTAGAATTGTTTTCTTGTACAATTGCTGGAAAACTTGCCACCCATCACAAGCCTGCTTGAAAACATTGAACAGGTATTAAATGCTCCGGGAAGCTGAGGGATCTCTGAATGTTTAATATCCCAGGAAACCTGCTGCCTGCATGCTGTCAGAAATTAGGGGACAAGTCGATTGTACCTCTGAAAAAATGGGCCTGGCCTGGTCAGCCCTAGCTTGGCAACAGCTTGTGGGGCGTAAATCCTCTCACTGAAGGTTTTCCTTAATCTGAATAAATTCACTTTCAAAATCTGCCCTTGATCTAAGCCCCTTAAGCTTTTGGGGAGGACTAAGGACCCTCAGGGTCAATGCCAATAACAAAAGACAGGGGGAAAAATCCACCTTTCCTCCTCTCTCATTGCAGCTCTCCATGTGTTCTTAGTTCAAGGTTTCCTTGGAATAAAGATACATCTGAAGAATCCTCCTCCCTTTATTTTAATGATGCCATTTAGCACTTCCTTTCTCACTGCTGATCGTGCTTAGATGGAGAACTGGTATCGTAGGAGGCCTGGCCTACAGTCCTGAATATGCTACTGGTAGCATGAGACTCGGGCAGTGCACCTGCTCTTTAGTGTTAGTTTGTGAGATGGTAGGGCTGGACATACATTTCCCCAGTCTACACTTTGGAACCCTTGTCCTTCAAAGTGCTTCACCAGTGGCGAATGATTGGGATCAGATAAAGCTGGTAAATCCTGAAGATTGTGTTGCTACTTGGAGATTCAGAGTGCTAGGGGGTCCTCTTCGCAAGTGGTAAAGTAGGTTGCAGGTGACTGTCTGCCTCTCTCCCTCTCTCTCTCTCCCCATCCTCTCAATTTCTCTCTGTCCTAACTAATAAAAATTGGGGAGGGAGGGAAAAATGGTTGCCAGGAGCAGAGGATTCGGATTTGTAGTGCGCCACCAAGCTCTAACAATAACCCTGGTGGAGGGGGATGGTATGGGGTGGGGTAGGGAGAGGAGTTCAGAGTTCTATTAGCATATGAAAACTCAGAAGTTCTGTAGTGAAAATTTCCAACCCAGTCCTTCCCAAGCTTTCATATACACCAAAAGCCCCTTTTGTCTAATAATGTCAACTGTGAAAACAGAGTCCTTCTCTGGCGATGACTTAGAGGGCTCTGTGTCTGGTCTCTAATTTTTTATCTACTTAAGAGCCACTCATCATTGTCTATTAGTAGTACTGGGAATCAAACCTGGGCTCTCTGGCATGAAAGTCCTGTGTGCTGCCACTTCATATCTTCTTGACCTTCAACCTTCTACATTGTTGATAACTTAAGACTGGGAGATAGAATTCATTCACTAATTTGGGAAATTAGGATCTTAAACTACCCCCAGTTGTAATAGTTTACTGTGGCTAGTACTGTAACAGATCGCCTCAACTTGAGTGATTTAGAACAACAGAAATGTGTTTCCTTATGGATGTTCTATTGTTATGTGTAGCCATCTCTACAAATGCTATATGATACCCAAGTACATAAGAGTAATATGACTCTTGACACAGATCATTAAAGCAATATTATGGGAGTCAGGCGGTAGCACAGTGGGTTAAGCACAGGTGGCGCAAAGCACAAGGACTGGCATAAGGATCCCGGTTTGAACCCCCAGCTCCCCACCTGCAGGGGAGTCACCTCACAGGCTGTGAAGCAGGTCTGCTGGTTATTATCTTTCTCTCTCCCTCTCTGTTTTCCCCTCCTCTCTCCATTTCTCTCTGTCCTATCCAACAACAACATCAATATAATAACAATAACTACAACAATAAAACAAGGACAACAAAAGGGAATAAATAAATATTTAAAAAAATTTTTAAAAGCAATATTATATAATAGCAAATTTAATGTGAATTAAGGAGTCAGGCAGTAGTGCAGAAGGTTTAGCACACGTGGCCTGAAGCACAAGGATCAGCCTAAGAATCCCAGTTCGAGCCGCCAGCTCCCCACCTGCAGGGGAGTCACTTCACAGGCAGTGAAACAGGTCTGCAGGTATCTATCTTTCTCTCCCCCTCTCTGCCTTCCCCTCCTCTCTCCATTTCTCTCTGTCCTATCTAACAACGATGACATCAATAACAACAACAAGAATAAAAAACAATAAGGGCAACAAAAAGGGAAAATAAATAACTTTAAAAAATTTAATGTGAATTGAGTTCATTCCACATTTTATAGATTCAATTCACATGATCTGTTCATATGTGATATTATGAATTCAATTAAATCAAGAAATTAGTCCCAGATCTATCACCATACAGTATCCGTGTATCCATGGACAAGTTATTTAATTTTCTAAGATTCAATTTTCTTATCTGAAAAATAGAGGCAATAATAGTGGCCACCTCACACAGGGTCATTGTGAGGGTTAAGTGAGATCTAGCCTGGTTCATAGTAAATGCTTGATACATCTTGGTTATTATGGTAATGAGAGGGTATGCTATGGCATGATAGGTCTCATATGGTACAGTACAATACAGGAACGGTAGTGATAGCTCAAAGTGGAAGTATATTCAGTAGGGGTTATAGAGTAGAAATATGGTGGAATGGGAAATGGCACAGTACATAAGGTATTGGACTCTCAAGCATGATGTCCTGAGTTCAGTCCCTGTCAGCACATATAACCAGAGTAATATCTGGTTCTTTCTCTCTCTCCTCTTATCTTTCTCATAAATAAAGAAAATCTTTAAAAAATAGAGTAGAAATACGGAACCATAACATGTAAGATGACTGTCTCTGGGAGACCAAAGGTGTCTCCAAATATATGAAATGTAAAGGGTGAGACAAAACTTTCTCTACTCTTCTTTGTTCTTCTTGGGATGAACAGTCAATCAGTTTATCAAATCAACAGCCTACAGATTAGTAGGGAAAAGAGAACTAATTTAATTACATCTTGCTACATGACTGTCAATCCTTAGGCTAATAGGATATATATCTATTATTGTGGTAAAGGATGTCAGGTAGATATGCAGTTTCAAAGGAAAAGAAGTGAGACTCATTATGGACTCCTGTGAAGAAGAGCAGATCTGTAGTTAGGTGTTTGCCTGTCATATATACTCTTCTCCAGTAATAAGATTCTCTCTGGTAAAAAGTCTTAATTGTAGGGCTAGTGAGGCAGTTTTCCTGGGGGGGGGGGTGACACCTGCTTTGCCTTGTGTGACCCAGCTTCTGGGGAGAAAATGTAAAAGTTATGCCAAAAGGTCTCCAAATTTCATAGTGAAGGGAATGGACTTTCCCAAGCACCATCAGGGAGTTTCTCCAAAAGGTAAGGGGGGGATGCATGATAGTTCAAAGTCAACAATGTCCCTTATGGCCACCCGAGGGATATGGCAGCCATGGTGAGTGGAATACATGCTCTTCTGAGTGACTGCTGGCCTATTTCTAATTAACAGACTGCCTCAAAGGCATGGGCTAAGTGAAAAGAAATGGAGAAGTCAAAGATTTCTTAATCATATAAAGATGCTGAATTTTATTAAATGGTTTCAATGCATCGGTGAATTTGCTCACATGATTTTTAGCACTTAGCCTGTTAATGCTAGCCTTTTCCATTATTGGTTTTCATATATTGAATTATCTTTGTTATTTAAATCTTTATGTATTTGATAGAGACAGCCAGAAATCAAGAGGGAAGGGCGTGATAGGGTTAGAGACACCTGCAGCCCTGCTTCACGACTTGCAAAGCTTCCCCCTGCAGGTAGGGACTGGGGGCTTGAACTCAGGTCCTTGCACACCGTAATATATATGCTCAACCAGATTAGCTATCACTCAGCCCCATATTTAATTATCTTTCAGCACAGGAATCCACGTGGCAAAAGAATGAAAACTGGACCCCTCTCTTACCTCATATGCAAAAAATAAAATAGCGTACATGTAAAGACCTGATGCCTTAGCATTTCTTCTGTCAGAACTCCACAATTTCCAAAATGCCCTCTAGGATCATCCTTAAAAAAGAAGGCATGATGGGGGGGCAGGGTGATGGCACACCCAGTTAAGTGCACACGTTACGATACAGAAGGATGCGAGTTTGAGTCGCCCACTCCCCACATGCAGGCAGGATATGCTTCATGAGCGCTGAAACAAGTCTTCAGGTGTCTTTCTCTCTCCCTTTCTTTTTTTATATTTATTTATTTATTTTCCCTTTTAATGCCCTTGTTTTTTTATTGTTGTAGTTATTGTTGTTGTTATTGATGTCGTTGGATAGGACAGAGAGAAATGGAGAGAGGAGGGGAAGACAAAGAGGTGGAGAGAAAGACAGGCACCTGCTTCACCACCTGTGAAGTGATTCCCCTGCAGGTGGGGAGCCAGGGGGTTCGGACCGGGATCCTTACGCCGGTCCTTGCACTTTGCACCATGTGCAATTAATCCACTGTGCTATCACCCAATTCCCTCTCTCTCCTTTTCTATCTCCCCCTCACCTCTTGATTTCTCTTTCCTGTGAAAAAAGAGAGAAAAAAAGAAGAAATTGGCTGCTGGGAGCAGTAGATTCATAGTGCTGGCACTGGGCCCCAGTGATAACCCTGTGGCAAAAAAAAAAAAAAGAAGGAAGAAGGAGGAGACATGGGGCCAGGTGGTGGTGTGCCTGACAGAGCATGTATATTCTGTGTACAAGGACCCGGGTTCAACTCTATGGTCCCCACCTGCAGACAGACAGGAGGCGTCATGAGATAGTACTGCAGGTGCTTCTCTTTCTTTCTCCCGCTTTATCTCCCACATCCCTCTCAGTCCTCAGTCTCTATCCAAAAAAATGGCTCCCACAAGTAGTGCATATGTTGTATAGGCACTGAATCCCAGCAATAACCCTGGTGGCAGCTGCACAAAAATGGAAATATAACTATGCACTCAGAACATGCAGCAGTGGTTACACTTTTTTTTTTTCTTTTACCAGAGCACTGCTCAGCTCTGGCTGATAGTGGTGCAGGGGATTGAACCTGGGACTTTGGAGCCTCAAGCATGAGAGTCTCTTTGCATAACCATTATGCTATCTACCCCTGCTGTGGTTACACTTTGTACTGACCGACCATGAGCATGACCAGGTTTCTCGGCCTCTGCACAGTGCACAGTGGACATTCCTCACTGGGGGAGACTGTCTCCTGCATTGCATTGATAGAATGTCTAGCAACGTCTCTGGCCTCTTCTACAAGATGCCAGTCACACCCTCTCCCTTCCCTCTGGACCCACAGTTTGTGACCGCTAAGAGTGCCTTTAGGTGTTATCAAATGATCATTGGGTGCGAAATTGTCTCCAGTGAGAACCACTGGCCAGAGTTGGCAGCACCACAGATAGTAACTTCTGTTTCAGTTCCTGCTGAATCATAATGATGGACTCAGTGTCGTTCCCCCACAATCCATACTCTTCTAGGTTGACTCAACCTGTTTTTCTCTTTGGCCACATGGAAACCTCACTCCCAGTTCCTCTTGGTTCTAGGTTCCACATGGTGCTCGAATAGGCGGGGATCCAGTGCCTCTTACCTGGGACTGTGGAGAAAGGGTAAGTGTTCCTCCTGAGAGTCTTTTGTGCACAAACTGCCTGCAAGGATGGAACTTCAGGTTGGCACAGTGCTTTTTTGTATTTTTAAATAGTCTGTCATTAGTCAAAATGCATATTCCAATTTACTCTGTGCCCACAATATCAGTGTCCTCCGTGGGTCCAGTTCACATGTCTACATTGTCAGCCTGACCGCTGTTAAGCAACTGAAGTTCATGAACCATCCTCTTTTTTCAAAATATTTTTTTGCGATTAATAATTTGTTATAAGATTTTAAGGTTATAATGTCTACTTCCACATCACACCACCACCATAGTTCAGTATCTCCACCCTCCACTTCCCAAAGATAATCACCAGAGTTCTCTCTCAAGTCTTACAACAGTTTGCTTGCCTCTGTTCTATTTGGATTTTTTTTTTTGGCAAGTTCATGTAAATCAGATCTCTAGATTCCACATATAAGTGAAACCAACTGGTGGTAGTCTTTCATTTCTTTACTTATTTCACTAAGCATAATTACTTCCAGTTCCATTCATTTTTTTCCAAAATACATAATACCACCTTTTAAATAGTAGATAAATATTATATGGAATATAGAGCCTATCTATTGATGGGTATTTATTCTGCTCCCACTCTTTGGCTATTGTGAATAATGCAGTTATGAACATAGGGGTGCATATGTCTCTTCTAATTAGTGTTTGAGTGTCCACTGGCTAACTGTGTAAGAGTGATATTGTTGAACCATACTCTAAACACAGAAGTCTCATCTAGAATAAGTGTGCTGAACCAGTTCTGCTAGAGGTCTAGGCCCATCATGTCTGTGTGTAAATCCCAGGACTCCC
This sequence comes from Erinaceus europaeus, assembly GCF_950295315.1. NCBI lineage: Eukaryota > Metazoa > Chordata > Mammalia > Eulipotyphla > Erinaceidae > Erinaceus > Erinaceus europaeus. The sequence goes on along the minus strand of NC_080178.1, from coordinate 72,140,051 downwards.
TGACTAGGGCCCCAGGTGATGGGGTGGCCTCCTTGTGACTAAAATGTCACTAAAGTATGCCAGTCTCTTGCCCTTAACTAGCTTTTGTAGTCCTTTTTTGTCTGACAAGGTTGGCTTTGGAGTGATTGAGGGAAGTATAATAGAAAGGTGAAGATGGTGTTTTGGTCTAAGTAGAAACCACATAATTAGACACTTTATGGTGTCTTTCTAAATTGTTATTATTTTTTTATTTTTTGCCTCCAGGGTTATTGCTGGGGCTCAGTGCCAGCACGGTGAATCCACTGCTCCTGGAGGCCATTTTTTTCACCATTTTTGTTGCCCTTGTTGTTGCGACAGAAAGAAATAGAGAGAGATGGGGAAGACAGAGAAATGGAGAGAGGCAGGGAAGACAGAGAGGGGGAGAGAAAGATAGACACACCTGCAGACCTGCTTCACCGCTTGTGGGGAGCCGGGGGCTTGAACTGGGATCCTTGTGCTGGTCCTTGCACTTTGTGCTCTATGTACTTAACCAGCTGTGCTACCGCTCAACCCCCTATAGTGTCTTTTTAGGTCTTTCTACTTGCTTGCTGCATTTATCGGCTGTAAAATATTATACACTACTGCTTTAAGGTATATATTTTTCCCCTAATTTATGGATACATGTCTATGTATGCCCTATCTAACGGGCCCTACTCTGTATCTAGGTTTTGAGGCTTTGTTAAGAAGTGCACCACCTGAAATGGAATTAAGGAGTCCTATGAGCTAGAAACGGTCTCACCAGAGTAATGAAGCTGGAGGGTTGACATTTATTTCATGCCTGATGTCTCTGGACACAGTGTGAAGTGAAACATGTCAAGGTGGTACTGGTTGCATTGATTAGGTTGGGATCAGCAGATGCAGATCAGTTGGTATGAATTGAGAGAAGCATGCAGGGAAAAGAGTCCTACCCTAGAGGTTCCAGGACTGGGAGAAATATGGGTTTTATAGAGAAAGGGGAAGGATCCTGCAGTCTTGGGGTTTAAGAAGGCAATAGTTATTGCTCTAACCAAATTATTTGGCAACTGGGTTAACTTTAAAAATCCCATTCTTAGGATTTGCTGTATCATACAAGACCTCGCCATAATTTATGTCCTTCAGTGCTGTTTACATATAGCTGTATCTTATAAAGTAACACCACCAGTTGCTTCTGTTATCCCTGGTCTAAGCTTTTAGCAGAGTCAACATTTCAAAGATCAAGTCATTATTAGAAATGTATTAACAAGTTGAGCCCACTGTTAAAATTCAAGCTGATTACCAATTTGAAGTCTTATACTCAGAGCTATGGTCTATGCGTCAATCCATTTTCCCCCTCATTAATTAAGTAGTGATTTGTGAGACTATAAGTTAATAGGAGTGTATATTAACACTATTCCCATCACCAAAGGTCTGTGTCCCTATCCCCCTGCCCCAGTGAAGTTGAACATATGCCCTCACACTCCTCCCAGAGATTTTTACTTTGGTGCCCTACTCCAAACTCAGTCCGATCCTGCTTTGAGTTTCCCTTTCTGTTATTCTTTCTCAACTTCTCTTTATGAGTGGGATCATCCCATACTCATCTTTGTCTTTATGACTTAGCTCACTTAACATAATTACTTCTAGCTCCATCCAAGATGGGTCAGAGAAGGTGGGTTCATTATTCTTGATAGCTACATAGTATTCCATTGTGTGTATATACCACAGATTTCTCAGGTGTATTTTAATTATATTTTAATGGGAGAGAAAAACACAGCGAAAGACCAGAGCAGCACTCAGCTCTAGCTTATGGTGGTGCTGGGGATTGAACCTGGGACCTTGGAGCCTCAGGCATAAATGTCTTTTGCAGAACTATGATGTTGTCTCCCTAGCCCAGATTTCATCTGTTTCTTATTGCAATAATGAACTTGCTAAGCTGTGCTTAATTTAACAAGAGCATTATAGTAAATAAAAATATCCCCTCCCCATTTTCCAGTGAGGAGATACTGTCTATACAGCCTTTAATTATTTGAGTATTTCTTTTTTAAATATTTATTTATTCCATTTTGTTGTCCTTATTGTTTTATTGTTACAGTTATTATTGTTGTTATTAATGTCGTCGTTGTTAGATAGGACAGAGAGAAATGGAGAGAGAAGGGGAAGACAGGGGGAGAGAAAGGTAGACACTTGCAGACCTGCTTCACAGCCTGTGAACCGACTCCCCTGTAGGTGGGGAGCCAGGGGCTCGAACCGGGATCCTTATGCCGGTCCCTGTGCTTTGCGCCACCTGCGCTTAACCCACTGCGCTACCTACCGACTCCCACATTTGAGTATTTCTTTAAAACATTATTATTTATAATGTGAAAGAGACAATGAGAGAGGAGGTAGATGGTGAGAGAGAGGGAGGGAGGGATAGAGAGAGAGAGAGAGAGGGAGGGAGGGATAGAGAGAGAGAGAGAGAGAGGGAGGGAGAGAGAGGGAGAGAGGAAATAGAGTTGTGCTCACCTCCAATATAAGGCAGTGCTGGGAACTGAACATATGGCCTCTGAGGTCTTAGACATGGCAAGTTAGTGCTGCAACAGGCTGAGCTATCTCCCTGGCCCCTGATTAAAATATTTCTATCCACTGGTTATTACCTCAGGAGCAATTCTTGTAGGATTTGATAGAGAGTTTAATGTGTCACACTTTCAGATATGTTTCCTCTCTTAATTTTCTTTTTCTTTTCTTTTTAAAAATTTATTTATTTTCCCTTTTGTTGCCTTTGTTGTTTTATTGTTGTAGTTATTGTTGTTATTGATGTCATCCTTGTTGGATAGGACAGAGAGAAATGGAGAGAGGAGGGGAAGACAGAGGTGGAGAGAAAGACAGACACCTGCAGACCTGCTTCACCGCCTGTGAAGCGACTCCCCTGTAGGTGGGGAGCCGGGGCTGGAACCGGGATCCTGACTCTGGTCCTTGTGCTTTGTGCCACCTGCGCTTAACCCGCTGTGCTACAGCCCGACTCCCTCTTTTCTTTCCTTCCTTCTTTCTTTTTTCTTTTCTTTTCTTTTCTTTTTTTTTTTTTTCCACTCAGGGTTGTTTCTGGGGCTCAGTGCTGGCAATATAAATCCACTGCTCCCAGCAGCCATTTTTTTCCTTTTCTTACTTTCTATTTTGTTTGATAGGACATAGAGAAATTGAGAGAGGAGTGGAAATAAAGATGGAGAAAAAAAGCAAGATACTTGCAGACCTGCTTCACCACTTGTGAAGCACCCCCTCCCCCCTCCCCACAGGTTGGGAAGCGGAGCTGGAACCCAGGTCCTTGTACATGTGTGCTCAACCAGGTGCACCACCATCCATCCCCACTTAATTTCTACAACAATTCCTACTGTTTTAAGCAGTTTTCTCCTATTTCTTTGTATAAGGAACAATTGTCCTTCTAGACTGCAAGCTCCTTAGTGTCTCTAACTAAGCTGTGTGCTACTGTGTCTACACCAATACCCAACAGAGGGTAAAGACAGAAGACACTCAATATGTTTTGTTAGATAAATAAATATGTGGCTAGAAATTTTGAGGAGAGAAGGCATTGGCTTTTTTCTTAGAAAAGCAAATAAAGCATTTAAAAATATTTTTAAATGTGCCCGATCAAACCCAGGGTCTCAGACATGTGTTACCATCAAGTCATTTTCTTGGCCCAACTTTTATTTTGTTTTTTAATTGATAAAGAGGATAAATATATAGAGTGAAGGGGGATAGAGATCAAAGCACCACTCTTCCATCCATGAAGACTTAATTACTCAGTTTACAGCATCTTTGTAAATTGTTTCTGAAACTGATTGACTCTCAACATCCTCCATGTGGATTCCAAGAACCCCTGAGATTTGGATTCAGTAGATCTGAAGAATTTGCCTTCTTCCTCCCAAACTTGGCTTAAAAAGGAGTTTTAGACACTTTTAGTTTTAGCGGAATCCTTGGGAATACGACTCAGAATCCTCAATTCTCAAGATATAATACAGAATAACTTTCTGAAACATCAAGGTCAAGTGGCCCTTCCTTCTTCAAGTTAATTCCCAATTGTCTGTTCAAAATGACCTCATTCTTAGGTATGTCTGAAATAATTAAGTTAGGGAGGCAGTCATAGTTAATAAATGGATTTTCTGTTGTGTAAATGTTTGTACAGATGTTGTAAGTGGGACTTGAAAAAAAAAACACCACCATAGGTTGTTGACAGCAGACAACTTTGCATATGTGTGTTAACAGGAGAATGTGCTGTGCTTCAAATGAATGGGGGAACGGGTCTAAATGACTTTCAGATTAGCTGGAACAGATGGAAGGGTCACAGTTGAACAACTTGACACACCAGCATAAAGGCAATGTTGAAGTGGAGTTCATTGCCTCTGACAGATACTGTCAATCAACTGGGCGTTCTCTCAGTTAACCAGCAGCCTGGACCTTTAAGGATTTTAAAAAGAATTTTTTTTTTTCAAAAAGTGTTTTGGGGGCAAGAATGTAGTTCCTCTATTATTAGTATTGTTTTTTCCAGCCTGAACTCCATCACAGATAAAAAATTTTAGAAAAAAAGTAATAAATTGCAGGGATATCAGAAACCGCTAAGATGTAAACTTGGCATTAGGGGTTTTTATTAGTAAGTTATTTTATAGAGAATATATCCCACATTATATTTGAGGATCCCACTCTGCATTAACTAGGACATAGTGCAGAATACCAGAGTAAAGGGAAAGAAGGTAATAAAATATACACTATTTGTCTTGAATCTTGATCATTCTCTGAATGATACGTAATGTACAAGCAAGTATAAAATGTTTGCTATTCTTCTAGGCCTAACTTTGTGACTTACTAGGTATTAAACTTTTGCATGTGACATAGTGATAAAAAAGCATATTATTATCTATTTTGAGTTTTCTTCAAAAATAAAACCAGACTTGTAGCGAGTAGCTTTTCTCCTTTTGAGCCACTAGGGAACTCTTGAAGGATCCGAAGACGTTTTCAGACCCTTTGAGTCATCTGTGGTGGGCACTCTACAAAAAGCTACTGTTTTCTTTGCTGATAACACCCTTAATACAAATAACCATACTGGTTCTGATTTGCTTCTGGATGTGTTGCTGGAAGATTGGAGTTCTGGAAAGTTTGGGAATGCATTGCTACTGTTATTTCTTCTTCAGGAATATTGGTCATTGACTATGGAACCTAGTAGATGGTCTTAGAATATCTCTTGGACACAAGGACTGGTGTAAGGATCTCAATAAAAGACAACTCATCGGGGAGTCGGGCAGTAGCACAGCAGGTTAAGTGCAGGTGGCACAAAGCACAAGGACCAGCAGAAGGATCCCGTTTCGAGCCCCCGGCTCTCCACCTGCAGGGGAGTCGCTTCACAAGCAGTGATGCATGTCTGCAGGTGTCTGTGTTTCTCTCCCTCTCTCTGTCTTCCTCTCCTCTCTCCATTTCTCTCTGTCCTATCCAACATCAGTGACATCAATAACAACAACAATAACTACAACAATAAAACAGGGCAACAAAAGGGGATAAACAAATATTTTTTAAAAAGAATGTCTCTTGGTGACAGAGAGAAGAACCAATTTACCATAAACGAAAGACATCTTGACCCGTTGTATCATGATTGTGAGGTTAACCTCAGGGTCTGATCTCCTTCCATGAGGCTTTCATACATTTGAAATCGCAGTTTGAAAAGTACATGAGTCGGTCATTGGAACATCTCATTGATGCTATTTCTGTCACTATATCATATTTTGAAGTCATTATAATGGGCCCATGAACTGTAGCTCAGAGCCAAGCAGTATAGAAAAGCAATTCTTTCAGCTCTGTGCTTAAACATGTCAGAGCATCACCAACAGTGCCCTGCTTAGAATACCTGTACATGGGAGCAGGTGGGGGTGTACTAGGACCCAGCTTCAAGCCCCAGGACCCATCAGTGCCAAGAGTGGAACTATTGGTAGGTAGACTAGCCAGTGTGGCTACCTAAACTCTTGTGCAAGCAGAATATTGAGAGGATAGAAATTAAAATCTGGGGAGTCGGGCAGTAGCGCAGCGGGTTAAGTGCACGTGAGCATGAGGACCAACGTAAGGATCCCAGTTAGAGCCCCCGGCTCCCACCAACAGGGAAGTCACTTCGCAGGCGGTAAAGCAGGTCTGCAGGTATCTATCTTTCTCTCCCCTCTCTGTCTTCCCCTCCCCTCTCTATTTCTCTCTGTTCTATCTAACAACAACAACATCAGTAACAACAATAATAGCGACAACAATGAAAAATAACAAGGACAACAAAAGGGAAAATAAATAAATAAATAAAATTAAAATCTGGGGGCTAGCTAGTGACACACCTACTTGAACACTCATGTAACAGTGCGCAAAGACCCAGGTTCAAGTCCCTGGCCCTACCTGCAGGGAGGAGGCTTCACCAGCCGTAGAACAGGGCTGCAAGCATCTCTGTCACACATACACACAAACAAACAAACTCTCTCTTTCCACCTGCTCCCCCAGCTCCCCACTTCCTTTCAATTTCTTTCTCTGCTCAAAATAAATAAGATATTTATAAAAATAAACTAAAATCTTTTCACACTAAGCTCCCTTTTACTTGAATTAGCTTGGTGACATTTCTGTTCTTTACAAGGAAATATCATAAGGACACCATGACATTCTCATCTATTTCTTTAGCACATGACAGTGTAGGTGGTGTTTTGTCAGTCCCTGATAGCATATGAGTAAGAAAAAAGGCAGGGGCACTCTCCTGAGGACCTTATAGTTGATGTCAGCATCTCATGCTTTCCCATCTCCACCTACACAGACTTCTCCCAGCCATGCACAGGGCTTTTGCTGATGAATGAAGGAAAGTAAAACAAAATCTTCCTCTCTTCCAATCTCTTTCCTTCTCATTAATTTTTCTCTCTAGCTGCCAAAATGTGGTCACCGTGGAGGGTGACAGCATGGATCTTTTTCTTTGTCACCTGTCTTCCTCCCTAAAAATGTCCTTTCGCTTATTTGGTTTTCATATTCCTGTACTGAGGAATAGCTATATCAGTGAATGTAGGTTGACATGGCAGTCACGCCACATCTATTCCTAAGGGGAGAATAAGCTCATACTCGCTGGCTTAACACAGCAATGATCACATATTTTGCCTAAGACTCTGCAATTAGAGCAGGGCTTAATCAAGCTCCATCTGTGCTTAAAGTGGCATCAGCTGGGATCTTGGATCACTGGTCTATCCTTATTCCCATCAGCTGCTGCTGGGAAGGTATACTACATGGTCTAACATGACTTCTCCAGGGGACACTGGGAAGCACGGCCAGAAAGACACATAACACTATGCAGAATCAGGGAGTTAGAGACTAGGTATGTGAGACCACTGTCATTTGGCGAGGATTAAGTGTACTAATGGAAATAAGGACTTTGAAGATAGACTTTAACATGTAGGAAATATTCTATCACATTTGGTAGCCTCAGTTTTTGGTAGGCAGTTATCCAAAACATTTCCACTTTTTTTTTTTAATCCTGAAGACTATAAATAATGAGCTAGTCCAGTTGAGACTTTAGACACAAACTTTGTGCCAGAATTAAGCTTAGAATCAACACTAAATTTATATCATTAATAACAGTTCAGTGTTAATACTAAACATGAATGCAGACTAACATCAAAAGAAAAGACAATAAAAGCATCTTGTCTGGAATGAATTCAGGGTAAAAATCACTAATAAAATAAATAGAATCGTGTTTTAATGGAAGTAAAGTTCACAATGAATAATTAATAGAGTTAATGAACATCATAAACTTATAAAGCCAAATTATTTGAAGTATAAAAAGAGATTGATAGAAACAAAATTACTGATTTGATATAATGTAGGAAAAAAGGCAGTTTTCAAAATATGGTTATAAAATGTATATAGCAAATCTTTTTAAATGTTTTTATTTGTTATTAATAGTTTGTTACATGACTGTAAGATTACAAAGTCTAGTTATTAATAGTTTGTTACATGACTGTAAGATTATAAAGTCTAGTTATTAATAGTTTGTTACATGACTGTAAGATTGAAAAGTCTAGTTATTAATAGTTTGTTACATGACTGTAAGATTACAAAGTCTAGTTATTAATAGTTTGTTACATGACTGTAAGATTGCAAAGTCTAGTTATTAATAGTTTGTTACATGACTGTAAGATTGCAAAGTCTGGTTCTATAGCACACCCACCACCAAAGTTCTATTTCCCCACTCCCCACCTCCTAAAGAAAACCACCAGAGTGCCTCACAAGTCTTATAAACAATTCATTTGTTTCTGTGTTGTTTGCATTTTTTTTTGAAAGTTCATGTGAATCAGTTCATGAGTGAAACCATCTGGTAGTCGTCTTTCATTTCTTCTTTACTTATTTCTCTAAGCACACTCACCTCCAGTTCCATCCATTTTGTCCCAAAGGACACAATATCATCTTTTTTGCTTGCACAGTAGTAGCCCGATAATTTCTAGGCACTTCCTGTTTGGTTTTTCTATGTAGATTATTATATCATCTGCAAATAGTGAGAGTTTTACTTCTTCTCTTCCAATCTGTATCACTTTAATTCCTTTCTCTTGCCTGATTGCTACGGCAAAAACTTAAAACAACACTACATTGAATAGTAATGGTGATAGTTACTAGACAGGCCAGCCCTGTCTAGTACCAGATCTAACTGGGAATGACAGTGGTAATCTTTGCGAACTTGCAGTTGGACTAAAAATATTGTCTGGGAAGATGGTGTCAGAGTTGAGTACAGGATTAGAAAGCCGGATCAGGACAGAATAGTTCCCAGACTTGAATAAAATATGTAAATATAATTAACTGTTTACCATGTCAATCTGACCAGGGGCCTCTATCTATTCATACTTAGCACAGGAGCCTGTATACCACCTCACTCTTTAAATTGGCACATCATCGAAGCAGAAAGTTCAGTCCCTGCCAGCACATGTACCAGAGTAGTGCTCTGGTTCTTTCTCTCCTTCTGTCCTTTTCATTAATAAATAATAATAAAAAAATCTTATGATTCTTAAAACTCAGAATGTACTATATTATATATATATATATATATATATATATATATATATATATATATATATATATATATATATTGCCTCCAGGGTTATCACTGGGGCTCAGTACCTGCACCACAAATTCACTGCTCATGGAGGCTATTTCTTTTATTATTTTTTTAATTAATTTATTTATTTCCATTTGTTGCCCTTGTTGCATTATTGTTGTCATCGTTGTTGGACAGGACAGAGAGAAATGGAGAGAGGAGGTGAAGACAGTGAGTAGGAGAGAAAGACAGACACCTGCAGACCTGCTTCACCGCCTGTGAATCAACTCCCCTGCAGGTGGGGAGCTGGGGGGCTCGAGCCGGATTTCTTCTGCCAGTCCTTGCGCTTTGTGCCACATGTGCTTAAGCCGCTGCGCTACCGCCCAAATCCCAGTGGAGGCTATTTCCCTTTTGTTGCCCTGGTTGTTTTACCGTTGTTGTGGTTATTATTATTGTTGTTGATGTCATTGTTGTTGGATAGGAGAGAGAGAAATAGAGAGAGGAGGGGAAGACAGAGAGGGGGAGAGAAAGATAGACACCTGCTGACCTGCTTCACCACTCATGAAGTGACCCCCCTGCAGGTGGGGAGCCAGGGACTCGAACCGGGATCATTCCACCAGTCCTTGCTCCTTGTGCCACATGCACTTAACCTGCTGTGCTACTGCCTGGCCCCAGATGTACTATGTTTTTTTTACTTTTTGAATCAGAATTAGGATGGCAGTATAAGAAATGTGAAATAATAGCACTTTAAAATGAAAGAGATTCATCTTATGTAAAAATCCAAAACCAGTCAGTTTAGGACTGATAAGGCAGTTCTTTTCCTGTCTTGGAGGACACGGGATCCCTCCAGTTTGCCTTAGTTAGAGTATGTCCCTTAATCCATGGCCCAAGAGAGGGTCCTGGTCATCACAGCCACACTCCAGGTAACATGAAGGAGGAAGGGTGGGGGAGAAACAGAAAAGTGTGTGACATCTACCACATGATAATTCCACTGGCAGCACACTGGCCATAATTTAGTATCTACAGCTATGTCTCAGATTAAATAGGGCTATATCCTGATGAACCCACTGTAAGTTAAAAATGCATTTAATCCATCCATATTCCAAGACATCATAGTTTAGCCTAGTAGACCATAAACCTTCTTGGAATATTTGTATTAGTCTACAGTTTATCCAAATCCTCTAATACATAGTCTATTTTTTTAAAAAGTGTTGATTGTCTTACGTGGTTTACTGGATATTATATTGAAAGTGAAAAACAGACTGGTTGGATGAGTTCTCAGTATTGCAGTACTTAGGTAAGAAGTATATTGCACCTGAAGAAATGTTTAAAGCATCGAACTACAATCAATTTCTGCCACATGAAGGCAGTCCAATAGAAACAGGGTCATCTGTTTCTCTTCTGATGAAACTAGCTGACAGAAGCAGTGAGAGGCTTGCATCATAGGTCACCTGGATAGAGTGCTGCTTTGCTATGTGCTCGAGCCAGACTCAAGCCTGGTCCCCACTACATTAAAGGAAGCTTGGCTGCTATAGTCTCTTTCACTGTCTCCTCTGCCTTTCTCCTTCTGTCTTTATGTAATAAGAAAAGAGAAAAGAAACAAACAAAGAAGAGGGAGAGGAGCAGCGGTGTGCAGGTTGTTTACCTTTATGACTGACTATCTCACTGGGAGTTGCAGTTGGCCTGTGTTGCTCAGCATCATGAGAGAGTACTGTGTCCTGTTTGGCTTGCCCATGCAAAGATCAAAGTTCAAAATCCAATGGACATGTCTGCCGTGTTAAAGTTGAAAAAATTCAAGTTGAACTATTTAAGTCATTATTCCACCCAGACAGGGAGTTCTTTACTATGGGAATTTGTTTCTTACTCGTTTATATATCCCCACATTTAGCACGGGGCCAGGCACAACACCAGTGTTCACTACGTAGTTGCCAAATGAATTCCTGGAAAGCAGCCCTCCTGTAAAAAGCTAGAAGGAAATTTCAGACTAAGGGAGTCCATGTGGTAGACTAGAATTGGGATGAGATTTCTTGACCAGTTTATCCTTGGATTGAACTTTGCTTCAGGGAGTTTTGCACTAATCTTACAGGAAGGGAGACCAGCTAGACTAATATATAGATTTGTGTATTTGTGTAAAGAGGTACTGTCACTGTGGTCAGTAGAAAAACTTCCTTGCTAATCTCCAGTCCTAATTTGAAGATTTACACAGCAGCATGTTGAACATCAAACATTTGTAAAGAATTGATACAGCTTAACAAAAGAAAAAAATAACCTAATAAAAATAGAGCAAAGACCTGGAACATGATGGCAGAAGAGGACTTAGGTAGGGAGTTATTATGTGGAAAATTGAGAAATGTTGCACATGTACCAACTATTGTATTTTAGTGTTGACTATAAACCACTAACAACCCCCCCCCCAATAAAGGGGAAAAAAGAAGAGAAAAGGCTGTGGGGTCAAGCTGCTGCCTGCCTCTCACTGTTGGCTGCATGCTCTTTTGTAAAAGAATAAACACCTATATTCCAGACCTTTAAAAAAGATGGACCAAAGAACTGAGCAGACAGTTTTCTAAAGAAGAGATACATATAGACAACAGGCGTGAAGAAGTGCACCACTTCATTTATCATTAGAGAAATGCAGATTAAAACTACTCTGAGATTTCATCTCACACCTGTGAGAATAGCCTACATCAACAAAACAGGAAATGACAGGTGTTGGTGAGGTTGTGGAGAAAAAGGAACTTGGCTACACAGCTGGTGGGAATGCAAATTGGTGCAGCCCCATCGAAGACAAATAAAAATGGAAGTACCTTATGATCCAGCAATGCCACGCTTAGGCATTTATTCAGAGGACATGCAGACACTAATTTGAAGGGACATATGCACCCATATGTTCATAGGTGTAGTATTCACAATCACTAAAGAGTGGAAGCAGCCTAAATGTCCATCAAGAGATGACTGGATAGAGAAGACGTGGATATACACTCCATGGAATACTACTTTGCAATAAAAAGATGATATTGTGCTGGAGGTGATTAGGCTTATCAAAATAATAGATGAACTATTACCAGATGGTTCCACACATATCCAGAGAACTGATACAATGAATTTGCAAAAAAAGAATTAAACAGATTTTTTTCTAAGTCAGAACTATGGTGGTTATCTTAGGGAGGGTAAGGACACAATACTTTGCTGGTGGGTGTGATGTGGATCTACACTAATAATTGTAAATAAAAAATGGCTTGAGGACTGGGTGGTGGCACACCTGGTTCAGCGCACAGGTTACAGTGTGCAAGGACCCAGGTTCGAGCCCCCAGTCCCTATCTGCAGGGGGAAAGCTTAACAAGTGGTGAAGCAGGACTGCGGGTGTCTCTTTCTCTCTCTTCTTCTCTATTACCCCCTCCCCTCTCAATTTCTGGCTGTCTCTATCCAACGAATAAATAAATAAAATAAAAATGGCTTGAAATAATTAAACAATTAGATTAAAAATATTAAGGATGGAAGAGATATGTCTTTTACTTTTTCTACTTAGAAAGATATGAATGGCAGATGGACAGATGTTCATCAGCAGACAAGGACTAGCCTGGAGTGCTCCTGAAAGTCTGGTGAATCAGAAGAATGGTGGGACAAAAGTGGAGTGATAATATGGTGATATATTCTACCTTGGACTGAGTTCTGCCAACTACTTTTCATACATAATCTCTTTTAAAGAGCCAGCAAGGGGAGATAACATAATGGTTATGCAAAGAGACTCCCATGCCTGGGGCTTTGAAATCCCAGGTTCAGTCCCCCACACCACCATAAACCAGAGCTGAGCAGTGCTCTGTTTAAAAAAAAAGCCTGTGAGATAGGTTATCAATGGTCCTGTATTTCATGTCAGAAATGAAAGTGACTTGCCCCTAGCTAGTAAATAGTATAGTTCAAAATTTTTTTTTTGACTCTGATTTTTCTTTTTATTGGGGAATTAATGTTTTACATTCAACAGTAAGTACAATAGTTTGTACATGCATAACATTCCCCAGTTTCCCATATAACAACACAACCCCCCGCTAGGTCCTCTGAATCCTTCTTGGACCCGTATTCTCCCCACCCACCCACCCCAGAGTCTTTTACTTTGGTGCAATACACCAATTCCATTTCAGGTTTAAATCCCATTTGGTGCTACTCTAATACCCATGTCCTTCTAGGATCTTCTGAAGACGAACATACCCAGGTAGCCTCTGTGCCTGTAAAGACAACCTTCCTTTTCAAAACCTAACGAGTTAGCCATAACGGCTTTTTCTTTCTTTTTTTAAACCTATATTTCATAGAAAGACTCTGGGTTCCCTAATTTCCAGGTGGCTGGGCATGTGCTAGGGGAGTTTTGGCGGGAAGAGCAGCGACAGCTCAACAATGAGAGTGTTCACAGCCCAAACCAATACAGCTGCATAGGATAGCCCAGAGGACCACAGTAGCTTCACTGAGAGTGCAGATGAACCCAGCCACAGTCCTCGATTTCAGCTGGTAGTTTCTTTCCTAAGGGAGGAAAACTTAAAAGTCTGGGTTAAGATGAAAGGGAGGTTTTTTAAAATGAGAATAAAGTCACTCCATTCTGCTTGTGGGAACAGTCTTCCAGAATGGAGGGAATAAAGCACTAGCCACACCAAACTCTGAAAGAGAAAGAGTAGAAGACAGAGAGAAAAGTATCACCCACGCAGTAGTGAGGAGGAGCAGGACCCTGAAGCTGTGTGCCAACCATTAACTATGCCGTGGCAGTGATGAAGCCGGCTGCTGTGGTTACCACGCTGAGTGTGCCGCTCTCTCTCTCACCTTGGTCAGTCAGAGCCCTTGGCTGAGATTACTGGCCATCCATGACCAAAATGCTGGAAATAGATGGCCAAACTCCAGTTTGAATAATGCAGGGCTGAGATCAAGAGAGGGAGAAACAAAAAGTGCCAAGAAAACAGAGGAAAAACTGGGAGCTCTTTCAGAAGCAAGGAGTCAGAAGAAGAGACCCACCCAGAAGATAGCTGAGGAGAAGCAATAAATCTTCTTTTCTTTTCCTTCCTTTCCTTTCCTTTCCTTTTTTTTTTTTTAATTTTCTTTTAATCTTGCCCTGCCCTCCTCTTTTTGGCTTGTTGTTATATAATTTTGTTCTTATAGGGGACTTCCTACACAAATAACTGGATTTGCCTTTTCCTCTTCTGCAGTCAAAATAAATCATGAAGAGGAGAAAGAAGGTCAGGGCCACTGAGAGTTGTCCTTCACCTGCAGGGGAGAAAAAAATTGTAGAAGTTTCTCCTCACGAACTATGGGTCAGTTTTTCTGTTGCTTTGGAAAGAGACTTGGCTGTCAGGCTTTGATTCAGAGCAGGAGTGCATTCAGAAGCATCCTCTGGCGAGGCTGGGAAGCTGCTCACATCCCCGGAAAATTCAGTGGGAGAAAAAGTTTATGGAAGCGAGTAGGAGTTTATTCAACAGTGTCTGAAGCCTTTCAGAACCCTGAGTGAGTGTCTGTAAAGGGGCAGTCAAGCATAGGCTGGGAATTATCTCTGTTGGGTGCCTACCTGTGACAGGCCCTCAAGAGCTGCTAAGAGGCTCATTCAGCGCCCAGGAGACAATGGCCAGTGGAGGCAAACAATTCAGAGGAGTCTATCATTCTGGTGGTGTTATCTTTAGCACTGAATAAAACCGGAGTTCCCCCTTTCTGCCTCCTAGTCAGCACCATTTTTAGGAGCCAGTGGTACTTTTCAACTCTCTTTCACTAGTTTTCAACAGGTTCACAAGGGCACGAAGTGCAGTATATAAAAAGAGGATAATGACTTGACTTGAGTGCAGGAAAAGGCCCAATGAACAGAGCAGCCAAGCTTGCCAGGACTAGAATAGATGAAAGTTTGGAGAAGAGTCAAGGAGAAGTGGTATTGTCTGCACCGAGAAACTCCCCACTTTGCATACAGTATTTCTGCAGTGCTAAAGTAAACTGTCTGAAGTTCAAAGTGTAGAGAAAGAACAAAGAGGTAGCTTTGAGCAGTTATGAGTCAGAAGTTGGAATAATGTGAGGCAGCCTGGGCAGATCTGTTCACAGTGGCCTAGTGTGTGCCCTCACTGCCCAGACACTGATGCACTCACTTTCTCTGAAGGACTGGCTTCCTGGGCGTGTGACACAGGGAGCCATCTGAGAAGAGGCCTGTCCTTGACTTAATGTGCTGCTAAGGTTGTCTTGAAATTTTAAAAACTTCTTGAACAAGGAACCCCATGTTCTTTCTCTTCCTCCCCCTAGCCCCCCGAATGCAGAAAGTTATACAGCTGGTCCTAGATTAGGTGGACAAGGAATGATCAGTCTGTAGACCCAGTGCTAAGACTCTGTCATAATGTGCAGGGTGTTCAGACACACAGCTTACTATAAATGAGCCCCACACTGATGGTGGGTTTCTTTTTGCTTGTATTTTCATTTCAAGTCTTATTCCTGTGACAGGGAGAGAATTGGTGCTACTTAAAAATTGGTGCTAACAGTCTTTGTCTAAACCTATGTCTGTGTTCTCTGATTGATTCTATGCTCTCTAATGCACATGGGATTCCTCATACAAGATTGCCTTATGTGACTCCATGGGAAAAGGCTCAGGAGGAAGTGAGGACCTTATTAATGTCTGGGGGGAGATGGACTTGCTTGGGAGAGAGTTTTCCTTGATTTGCTAAAAAGGGACAAAAGAAAAGTCAGCCTTAGTGTCTTTCAGAGAACAGAGATCACAGTGCCTGTTTTCTCATAAGCACAATCATGATCCTAAAATGGGTGACAGAAATAAGACAATAGCAGAAGAGTAAAGTTACCATGAGGTCAGGGTCACTCTGGACTGGGATTGGAAGTCTCCTCTGTCCCCAGTCTCAGATGGGCATGGGCACAATCCAGACAACACCTTCTCAAAATGAAAAGCACGTATTAATAATGTTTTATCTCACCGACTTTGGATCTTTAGGCTGAAGAAAAGTAGCCTGCCAAATGACAATAGAGAAACCTCACACCCTCTACAGTTTTTATAGTTTTAAGATCAAGTTTTTACTAGTCATATTGATAATGACAATTAGAAAACACTGGGACAGTGATCATAGATGTTTTATGTGATCAAATTTGATCTGTGATCAAGTCATGATTCCTGCATTTCTAATGGCAATCAGAGGCAATGCCCTGGTTGCTTCTTCTCAAAAGGGAGCCTTTTGTTGGATGTCAGACTTTGCTAACAGTATTCCAGGCCTCTGGAAAGTGAATAACATCATAAATGGCTAAAAGCCCTTAAGCCCTCAGCATCCCAGAAGCTTTCATTGGGACACAGAGTCCTTCTCAGCTCTGTCCGCTCCCACCTTCTGTTC
Organism: Erinaceus europaeus; assembly: GCF_950295315.1. Lineage (NCBI taxonomy): Eukaryota > Metazoa > Chordata > Mammalia > Eulipotyphla > Erinaceidae > Erinaceus > Erinaceus europaeus. Next base: position 72,123,689 of record NC_080178.1, on the reverse strand, counting down.
CTACTTCAGCTGCAGGTCTTACCGAAGAGCTTAGGGGAGAGTGTCCGGGCCACATTTGGAGCTTCCAGGTTGCTTTTGGGAGCAGCAGGAACTTCTGTGGAGGGGGATTCTGGAGGCCCCAGTTCCAACCTTGACACCCAGTCCTCCTTATGGGGTGATCTTCTCAGTGGCCACTGTTCCCTTGCCACCAAAGTGTTACCTCACAGATGGAGGACCCGGTCTGTGGGAAAGAAGAGACCATGACTTATCGGAACATATGGTTTCTTAATTCAAGTTAAAATGTCTGAACCCTGTTGCATCTGGTGCCATTTTAGTTTGTTAAAAATGCCACACAAGGCTGTGACTAAAGGGGAAGAAATGGAGAAAAATACAGTTATTACACACTCAAGAGCCAGGTTTTGCGGCTCATTACCCAGTGGCCTCCGTGACTAATTAGGTTTTGTCACTGTTGCTGGGTCATTATGCCTTAATTTTTTTGCATAGTTATTCAGCCGTCACTTGAGGAAAAATGAAGTAGAGAAATACCCTTCTCTCTCTCTCCTGCTCTGAATCACCCGGGCTAAAAAAACTGCTTGGAGCAGAGAGTACCCCAAACTGATGAAATGATCATTTTGCCACAAAGGGACAAAGAAGTGTTAGTGGATTAGAGAGATGCTTCTTTATCTGATGGCAAGGACCTCACTGAGGAGCAGGGGCACAATTCAGTGGGGAAGATCATTAACTTTGAAGTCAGTCATCCAAAGATAATGTTTGTCCCTTTGCTTCCTTTGTTCCCCAACTGGCCTTAGCAACCTCTATTTTTTAACTCATCCTTGAAAACTGGGGGGTAAATGCATAATAAAATGAAGGCCTTGAGTCTTCTACAGGCCGGAGGCTTAGGTTAATTTTTGCGGGCGGGCCGTAGAGGAAATTGAAGACACCATGGTATTAGCACAGTGGGGTTTGTGTAGCGCCAGGGATAGTAAAAGGAGCCGTGGTGAGAGGGAGACATTGGTGTCAATCATGGGGCGGAACACCACAATGGCTGGTAATTGGCGTGGGTCCACCTTCACGTCTGTCCTGCTGAGCTAGCAGTCCCCTGGCCTACTCGAGAGCCCCATCGCTAACAAGTAAACAATTTATCAGGGTTAGGTCTCCTGCGGGTTGCCCCATCACACGCTCCATTCAGGCCCCCCCCCACCCCCGTGCCAGCCCCGCCACACACAAAAATTTACGTACACCGTGCAATTTAGGGCAGACGCACCATGTAACAACAAATTTACAACAGGCCCACCATGAAAATGGTTGTGTCAATATAGCCACAAACTGGGGTAGCAAGGCAGCTGTGCTGGGCTAGATCTGGTGGCCCCCAGAGGCTGTCAGGGGGTAGAGGGTCACCGGCAATGGATCATATCAAAGCTAATTGTGACCTCTGCATTTCTGACACAATAATTCACACAGATGCTCACTAGAATCAATCAATTCCATATAAAGTGTTGCCATTTTAATGTCATTTTCTGAAATTGTTGATTCTGAATTTCTTTCTATTCTCCTTTGCCTTTTCCTTCTTCTCCCTTCCTCCTCCTCCTCCTTCTTGGATTCTGACCCTCCTGGAGTCAGAGTGCAGGACTTAAGACTTTCAGTGACGACTTTGATGGGATGTCTGGTATATAGAAAATAGAAAAACTAGACAGTTTGGAAGCCCGAACTCTGCCTATTTCATCAGCTATATGGCTCTGCTCAAAATGCCAACCCCTCCCTCACCTGAAGGGTATATTCTGCATATTGATTGAGCTTTTGGTGAGCTGTATTCCCTAGTAATTCTATGTGAGACAGAAGTCACTTATGTTGATCATCTTCTACTTGCCTCACTTTACCTCATTCAATCCCACAGCTCTAGGAAGGATATGGCATCTGTCTTTTCCAGGTCAGGTAAGTGAAACCTCAGAAAGGGAAGGCACTAGTTGGTACCAGAAGTGTAATTCAGAACCAAATCCTTCTGGCTAATGTTGATTCTGTTTCTGTGCTGCTTTGCTGGGAACAAGATGTTCTTAGGAAATTTTAAATATCTCGTCTCATATTCATACTGCTCAAACACTATTTTGCTTCCTAATGCATTTTTTAGAAGGTTGGGATGGGGTGGGAAATTCCTTTAAGATGGACAGTGTTTGCTAGCTCTAGGCCTTCTGTTTGTCTAGCAACTGAAACGTTCTGTCCTGGATGGTCATTATGAGATTTTTTTTTTTATTCAACCTAAGATGCATCAATTATAAGACACATTCTTTTTTAATTATTTATTTAATTATGAACAACAAATCTGTTGAATAAGAGGGGTACAAAATTCCCACCAGCAGAGTTCTACATCCCGTCCCCTCTATTGCATGCTTTCCTATTTTTTTTTTTAAGTTTCTTTATTGGGGGATTAATATTTTATAGTTGACAGTAAATATAATAGTTTGTACATGCATATTTCCCAGTTTTCCACATAACAATACAGGAAGCTTTCCTATCCTTTATCCCTCTGGGAGCAAGGACCCAGGATCATGGGGAGCAGAAGGTAGAAGGTCTGGCTTCTGTAATTGCTTCTCTGCTGAACATGGGTGTTAGCAGGTGGATCCCCGGCCTGTTTCTATCTTTCCCTAGTGGATCCCCGGCCTGTTTCTATCTTTCCCTAGTGGGGTAGGGATCTGGGGAGATGGGGTCCCAGGACATATTGGTGAGATTGTCTATCCAGGGAAGTCAGGTTGGCATCATGGTAGCATCTGCAGCTTGGTGGCTGAAAAGCATTAAGATATAAAGCAGAACAAATTGTTTAATAATCAGGAACCCTAAGGTAAGAATACAGCAGATGATATTTGGTGTCTCCATTTTGGAAAAGGCTAGTAGGTCTATTTAGGTATATTCCAAGGGGTCCATGACTTTACTGATTTTTGCCCAAGCTGGACAGCTTACATGCAGATGGGCTGACAGTATTATCTGGGGAGATGGTGTCAGAGTTGGAAATAGGACTAGAAAGCTAGATCAGGGACAAGAATTGTTCCAAATATGGGAAAAGAATATAAATACCATGAACTATAAACCCCATAGAAGACTACCAACACAGAAGAGATATTGCCATTTATAGATTCAGAGAGCTATTAATTATTGGGCTTGTTCCCATTTGAAAGTTACTAAAATGTAGAAAATTGTACATTTTCAAATCACATATTCGTGGGTGGATTTTAGCATTGTGGAACTGGCCAGTGTTCCCAAGCTTTTGGGGAAAGCACCTCCTTGATCTGCTTCTCAGCTAGATGCCCAGATGGCTCAGCAAACGAGTACTTAGAAGGTAGCCCCTGTAGACCCAGAAAAGATAAAGGAAGCTTCTGGTAACCTTCACCTCCTGAAGAAATGCAGTCATACTGCTTTGTAGTGGACTGATCTCTGTCCTGCCTAGGTCACCAGGTTCTGTCCTTTTTATTTATTTTTCTATTGCCACCAGGTTCTCACTGGGGCTCTGTGTGTGCATGATAAATCCGCCATTCCTGGTGGTCTCTCTCCCCCTCCCCACACTTTCTGTTTTACTGAATAGAACAGAGAGAAATTGAGATAGGAGAAGGAGATAGGGAGAGAGAACGATAGACACCTGCAGCCTTGCTTCACCTTTTGTGAAGCATCCCCCCTGCGGGTGAGGAGCAGGGATGTGAACATGGGTCCTTGCACAGGCCACTCTGTACACTTAGCTGGGGGCACCCCTACCCAGTCCCCTAGCTCTGTATTATATTGTGCTCAGAGATGCAGGAGGCTGCCCCTGCACCCTGGGTGTTTATAGCTTTAAGTCTGATTGGTCCTGGTTCCCTGTTGTCTTTGAGTGGTGTGACCTGCTGAGCTCAGGATGGAGGAAGGGAGAGGGACAGCTTCCCTAGCCAGGAGTCACACTGGAGTCACACAGGAGTCCATTGTCCTCTGTGACTATTGAAATAAAGGAACAGTACTGTGCTACTCAGTGTCCATAAAATGAACATTTTTAATGTTTTTGATATTTATTTATTCCCTTTTGTTGCCCTTGTTTTATTATTGTAGTTATTATTGTTGTTGTTGATGATGCCGTTGGATAGGACAGGGAGAAATGGAGAGAGGAGGGGGAGACAGAGGGGGAAAGAAAGACAGACACCTGGAGACCTGCTTCACTACTTGTGAAGCAACCCCCCTGCAGGTAGGGAGCGGGAGCGAGAACGAGGGTCTCAAATCAGGATCCTTATGCTGATCCTTGCGCTTTGTGCCACCTGCGCTTGACCCACTGTGCTACTGCCCGTCTCCCACATTTTTAAAAAATAAATTTCTAGAAATTGCTTCTTTCTCTTGGAAATTTAGTGGATGAGCCGGGCCTGTGCCATCACATTATTCACTGCCTCCTTGGTCTTGAAAGTGCAGCATAGACAACTTGCCAGGGCCAACTGGGCTAAGCACTTTCCCCAGTTGACTTTTCACATTGGGGTTCTACTTTCTGGTGAGCAGTGCTGCTAGGGTGTTGTCCTTGTGGAAACAAAACACACATGCCCACCTGTCTGGGAAGAGGATCTGTTTTGAGGCAGAACAGAATGGGAAGTAGACAAGACCTTTATGAAAACAGAGTGATTCCATTTTTTCTCCTCCTGTGTGTGTGTTTTCTTTTGTCAGACTTCTTTTACTACTCACACAAAGCACTGTTCTGAAAGCACACTCTCCGGAGTGTATTTCAGCTCTGCTCACTAAACATGTGGAGGGTTTCCCCGACACCCAGCAGCTCTCTGGGCACCACAGCATGCCCTTTGACTCGACTCTGCCGCTGCCTGCTAGGCGGCAGGGCCAGGTTCCTTGTAGCTCTAGCCCACACACACGTTCCTTCTCACTTAAGGGGCCAGCTGAAAGTTGGAGGTCCTCCTCTTACTCTAAGCTTCTGTGTGGCTGGACAATCTTCTCTTGACTCTGCCTTAGTTCTGTCTGACGTGGCTACAAATCAGAGGTTCCCAGGCCTTTCTTTGTAGGTTCCATTACTTTTCTGGAGTCCCTTCCAAATCTCAGGGACGTTTATTAGTTTGTTCATGGATATTATAAAGGACACAGATGAACGGTCAAATGAAGAGAACGACTACTGCAAAGAAGCACGAGCCAAGAAGAAAAATCATTTGGTTGGCTATAGCTGAGAGCTTAGTTGCTTGTTTTTGATTGCTTTTCTTTACATTTTGATTTCACAACCTTGAAGCTTTCACAGGCTTTCCTTGGATTGTTTAGGCATTAAAGCCACCTGTGCCTGACGTCCACATGTAATTAATCTAGGGACGAACAGATAGATTACACCACAGTAGTGCACCAAAATTTAATGGCGGAGGCTCCAAAGGTTAAAGGTTTGGTCCCAGCACTATCATATGCCAAAGTTGAGCTGTCTTATGAAAATAGATAAATTTAAAAAAATAATAATAAAGATGGTAATTAATTGAACATTCATTTTAACCACTGTGGTACTGAGGGTTCTCACTGTGTTTGTATGATCATCACTATGTCATTTAATGGATATAGCTTTAAGATAGTGCTAGGCTATTTTTAGACATATTTAATAATAGCTTAGGACAATCTGCGTGATACAGCAGATTGCTGTGACCTGCAGAGGATTGTGTCTGAGGAAAAGAAGATACAGGGGAACTTTAAACCAGAGAGAATATGAGCGCTTAAAAGTACATTCACGGGAGCCGGGCTGTAGCACAGTGGGTTAAGCGCAGGTGGCGCAAAGCACAAGGACCGGCATAAGGATCCCGGTTCGAACCCCGGCTCCCCACCTGCAGGGGAGTCGCTTCACAGGCAGTGAAGCAGGTCTGCAGGTGTCTGTCTTTCTCTCCCCCCTCTGTCTTCCCCTCTTCTCTCCATTTCTCTGTCCTATCCAACAACGACAACAACAATAATAACTACAACAATAAAACAACAAGGGCAACAAAAGGGAATAAATAAATAAAATAAATATTTTTTAAAAAGTACATTCACTAATCTAAACACAGCAATTCTTGCAACATCCTTTTAAAAGTTTTTTATTTGTTTATTTATTTATTCTGAGTTGTATTTTATTTATTTATTTATTTTTAATTTATAAAAAGGAAACATTGACTAAACTATAGGACAAGAGGGGCACAACCTCACACAATTCCCACCACCAGAACTCTGTATCCCATCCTCTCCCCTGATAGCTTTCCTATTCTTAAACCCTCTGGGAGTATGGACCCAAGGTCATTGTGGGATACAGAAGGTGGAAGGTCTGGCTTCTGTAATTGCTTCCCCGCTGAACATGGGCGTTGACTGGTCAATCCATACTCCCAGCCTATCTCTCTCTTTCCCTATTGAGGGAAGGGATCTGGGGAAGCAGAGCTCCAGGACACATTGGTGGGGTTGTCTGTCCAGGGAAGTCTGGTTGGCATCCTGCTAGCATCTGGAACCTGGTGGTTGAAAGAGAGTTAACATACAAAGCCAAACAAATTGTTGACCAATCATGGACCTAAAGACTGGAATAGTGTAGGGGAAGAGTTGGGGGAGGGAAGGGGTCTCTATTTTGTAGATAGCTAGTAGGCATATATTAGTTATATTCAAAGGGCCTGTGGCTATACCAGTGTTTTTTTTTTTTCCTGAGCCTGAAGTCTGATATGCAGGTGGATCCTAATTATTGTCTGGGGAGGGGGGCAGGGAAGAGGGATGGGATGGGACAGTCTTCTGGTGGTGGGAATGGTGTTTATGTACACTCCTATCAATTTGTAGTCAGATAAATCACTAATATGAGAAGGGAAAAATTGATTGAATGTCTCAAACTTTTTTTTTTGACGAACTTCATAGGACTCTTTATGTAGCATCTGGATTTCACCATTAACATTTTAATTTACATATTTACTTATTGTATATCTGGCCATCTATTTAGCCTTTAATCTGAATGTTTTTAAATGCATTTTTAAGGCAAATTGCAGACATTAATACACATCCTTGTAATTGCTTAAGCTTACATGTTGTTAACTAAAGTTTAATACTTGCTTAGATATTTTTAATGTACAATGAGTCTAATTAATTTGCTTTTATTTTTTAAACAAATGAACATATCTAAAAGCTTTCAGCTCACAGCATCATCACAATATATTGTACTGCCATAAAAGTCATGATGTATTTTTCTGTGTTTTTTTAAAATTTCTTTATTGGGGGATTAATGTTTTACATTCAACAGTAAATACAATAATTTGTACATGCATAACATTTACCAGTTTTCCATATAACAAAACAACCCCCACTAGGTCCTCTGTCACCCTTCTTGGATCTGTATTCTCACCACCCACCCACCCCAGAGTCTTTTACTTTGGTGCAATGCGCCAATTCCAGTTCAGGTTCTACTTGTGTTTTCTTTCCTGATCTTGTTTTTCAACTTCGGCTGAGAATGAAATCATCTCACACTCATCCTTCTATTTCTGACTTATTTCACTTAAGATGAGTTTTTCAAGGTCCATCCAAGATCGGCTGAAAACGGTGAAGTCACCATTTTTTATAGCTGAGTAGTATTCCATTATATATATATACCACAACTTGCTCAGCCACTCATCTCTTGTTGGACACCTGAGTTGCTTCCAGGTTTTGGCTATTAGAAATTGTGCTGCCAAGAACATATGTGTACACAGATCTTTTTGGATGGATGTGTTGGGTTCCTTAGGATATATTCCCAGGAGAGGAATTGTAGGGTTATAGGGTAGGTCCATTTCTAGCCTTCTGAAAGTTCTCCAGACTGTTCTCCACAGAGGTTGGACCAATTTACATTCCCACCAGTAGTGCAGGAGGGTTCCTTTGGCCCCACAACCTCTCCAGCATTTGCTGCTATTACCTTTTCTGATGTATGACATTCTCACAGGAGTGAAGTGGTATCTCATTGTTGTCTTGATTTGCATTTCTCTGACAATCAGAGACTTGGAACATTTTTTCCTGTGTTTCTCAGCCTTTTGGATCTCTTCTGTGGTGAGTATTCTGTCTATGTCCTCCCCCCGTTTTTGGATGGGGTTATTTGTTGTCTTGTTGTTGTCTCAAACTTTTAAAATCACAGACTGAGTCTTTTTAATACATAGGCTGAGTCTTTGATATGTTGACTCTTTTAAAAGCTTAGACCAGGGAGAACAGAAGCAACCGGTGGCACAGCTATATACAAATAATGTCAAGGGACAAATTATGGTGAGGTTGTGTATGATATAGCAAATCCTAACAAAGGGATATTTCAAAGTTAACCCAGTTGCCCAATAATGTGATCATAGCAACAACTATCTATTGTCTTCTTAAATCCTAAGACAGCAGGAACCTCCCACTTCCTCTATAGAGCCTATATTTTCCCTAGTCCTGGAAGACTATTTAAGTAAATGCTAACTGGTATTAGTATTTACTTTAAGAGTATTTAAGGGAAGGGGGAAGACTGGTTGGCTGGGGGTGGGGAGAACACAAGTCAGGATCGGCTATGCACATGTCTAGTGAAGCTTGCATGGTCCTAGAATGCAATGATATTTCAACTTAAAAATAACTTAAAACTGAACTAAAGCAGTAAGTTGATTCACTTGCATCTCCTAAGGTTAGAATGATGTAATCTTTTGATTATCACTTTAAATTATGGATTTAATTAAAGTATGTTAATCTTTTTGCTGTTATTAATATTGATAATCAAATTGACCAGCTTGAGGTCTCTAGAAAACTGTTATTCACATTGGTTTAATGTAAGTTGCAGCAGAAAATGAAATCAGGGAGTGGGGCGGTAGCGCAGCGGGTTAAGTGCAGGTGGTGCAAAGCTCAAGGATCCCTGTAAGAGCCCTCAGCTCCCTAATGGCAGAGGAGTCGCTTCACAGGCGGTGAAGCAGGTCTGCAGGTGTCTCTCTTCCTCTTCCCCTCTCTGTCTTCCCCTCCTCTCTCCATTTCTCTCTCTGTCCTATCTAACAATGACGACATCAATAACAATAATAATAACTACAACAATTAAAAAAGGAGGAACAAAAGGGAAAATAAATAAATATTAAAAATTAAAAAGAAAGAAAATGAAATCAAGGCAAACTGATGACTGAAAGTCAAATTAAGGGTCTACCTGACAGAATGCTTGCATCACCAATGTGTAAGGTCTGGGTTCGAGCCCCAGAGCTACATGAAAGCATCATGGATAATATCACCAAGGAAACTGAGATTCAGTGACTTATCTGCAAGACTGGACTTAAATCCTAGGTCTGGCTCACACTAATGCCTATTATTGTCAATTGGCCTAACCCAGTTTGATCTGTTAATAACTCTTAGGCTTATCTTATTAGATAGATAACCAAACAAGTTAGTAGGGGAGGGAGGTCGATGAGCTTCCTCTCCATCCACCGTATGCCGTTTATGCACACTCTCCTGGAAACGTGACTAGGTGCCAAGTGTTTTATACCCTGTATAAAAGACTCAGCTAATGTAGACACAGCAGCATTCTTGGGTAAGCATCCTACCTCTAATTGACCACAGAGTCAGGAACCTTCCTAAATCATTGACTGGATTCAGGACCAATTAGGGATCCAATCATGATTATTACTAGGGGCTTCAGACTATCTATAGTCCTCAGTGGATTCTCATACTTGTTCTTGCAAGGAAGGGGAGGAACCCCAGATTATCTCAGGTTATCCCTACGTCTTCCATGCCTTTTATTTCCCCATGAGAATCTCCTTTTAAACATTTGTAACATTATTCAGCAGAATGATAGTTTCACTAATAATATCCTCTTTTGTCTCCCTGTAAGCCAGTACAGAGGACTAGGGGAAGAGAACAGTGATAACATGCCAGACTTGTATGCTTAATGTCCTAGAGGTCCCAGGTTCAATCTCAGGACCATAAAATGCCAGATCTGAGCAGTGCTCTGATATCTTTCTCTGGTCTCTTATGAAAATAAATAAGAAGAGAGAGTTGTGTTTTTTCTGAGATAGTACTAGCTGGCCACTTTTGGACAGTCCATCCTTGAGACCACAAGAACTAACTACCACAGGGCCAGGCAGTGGTGAACCTGGTTACATGCACACATTACAGTGCACAAGGACTCAGGTTCAGCCCCTGGTTCCCACCTGCAGGGGGAAAGTTTCATGAATGCTGAAGCAGGGATGCAGGTGTATGTCTCTCTCCCTCTTTATCTCCCTTCTCCCTCTCAGTTTTTCTCTCTCTGTCCAGTAATAAATAAAAAGATTTAAAGAAAATTAAACTTAATTGAAAAAAAATACTGACTACCCCTGGAGTTAACATTTAAAGTTACTTGACTGATCTATGCTATTTCATGGATTACACCAAATAGTCTTTATCATAGCAGAGACTTTCCTAGTAGCTTTATGCTATCATCTCTCGCTTCACCTCTCAAAACTTTAATTTCCTTATAAAAATGGGAATAACAATATCAGCCACAGCCTCAACAGTATCAGATGGTTGTGATGTTCAAACGAAATGTAAACTGTCATTCTCCCACTGTCTTTGTCTACTGGATAGTCTCCGGATCTTGGAATCACTTCTTTCAGTTAATTTAATGATTGAGTGCCTATAAGCTTTGAAAGTGAGAGAATAGATTTACCTGCAGTTCAGACTCTGTGTTATCTAAATGTGATAGAAAAATAAAATTAAAGAGAATATCTGTTACCAACACCAGATTTAATATATTTCCAAACATCTTAAAGTGTCTCTGACTTTTTTTTTTTCTTCAGCTGTATTTGACTGTTGAATAGGCCTGGTCTGAGCTTTGGTTTGGACATTAAGCCCTGCTAATTAACACTTGCCTGATCCCCCTGAGGCTCCAGGATTGTGTTCCTAAAAATAAGTGAAAACAGCTCATTACTAGCGCTTTGATATGAGATTCCAGACATCCAGATTTTCCCTCCTATTTCAAAGTCTTTGGTGGTACAGAGACAAAGCACTTGGGAGATTAACTTAATGTTTCAATACCATGTTTCATCCTTTGTTGTGTAAAAGGGAAGATTTTTGACTCTTTTTCTAAGAGTGGGAACCTCTGTCCTCTGCTAGAACACACACAATCAAGACTGCCGCTTGCATGGGCTTCATCACTTGCACATTGGGCAGTCTCCTTTTAAAATTGTTCTAAAAATAGAATGAGGTATTTCTAAAATCAGCATTTCCTTCTTATTAGTGGTCTGCCCACTCTGTCACATAAACAAAATAATTTCTTCTAATTAACTCATGGAATTTGAAATAACAGATGTTGGGTGTGAGCCAGCTTGGATAAAGAAAACCTAAGCAAGCCTCTGCCAGCAATGTAGTAAAATGCAACATAATGACCCTCTTTCGGGAATTTGTGTTTTTAGGTATTCATTCAATAGACATGTCTGTCAGGTGCAAAAGTGAGTGAAATACAGTCCTTAAATAAATGTTTATGGGAGAGAGTGTGTCTTATGTGGGAAGGAGGTAAATAGTTGTATCAAAAACTATAAGCCATTAAAAAAAACTCCCTGAAATGGAGAAAAAAATAAAAGCAAAATGAGATTAAATAAGTATCCAGCATGCTGGAAACACATTGTTCTGCTTTTTGCCCTCAACATACTCCTTTGTAAAGTCACTTTTTTTAAGCCTCTCTGAAACTTAGCAGGGTCTTTCTTCTCAAAAGGGACACAAACCCAGGCAATGGCGGCTGGACTGGAAGTTGAAGTGACAAAGACTGACTAAAGCTATCAGCATGATTACTTTCTTTCTTCTTCTTTCCTTCTTTCTTTATTTATTTACCCCTTTTGCTGTCCTTGTTTTATCATTGTTGCAGTTATTACTGTTGTTATTGATGTCATTGTTGTTGGGATAGGACAGAGAGAAATTGAGAGAGGAGGGGAGACAGAGAGGGGGAGAGAAAGACACCTGCAGACCTGCTTCACCGCCTTGTGAAGTTACGCCCCTGCAGGTGGGGAGCCGGGGCCTCAAACTGGGATCCTTATGCCGGTCCTTGCACTTTGCGCCATGTGCACTTAACCCACTGCGCTACCGCCCAGCCCCCAGCATGATTACTTTCTGTGAGTGGGGAAAAAAAGAATTAAGTTGGGGATTCAAAATTCATTCCCATATGAGTCGAGTCCTTGTCTAGCAACTCAAAAAGTCAAGCACTTAATAATTTCTTTGCTTCAAATTTCACAAAGCAAAAACTTTATAGGTGTGTGTGAACTTTTCAGTTTAAGAAGACCCAGACTTACTGTCTGCTAGATCTTCAATGATTATCTACCTCTCTTGCCTATATAATTAATTTCTAAAATATTTCTGTTGTGAAAAATATCAAGCATTGTATTTGTTTAGCCATCAAATTCAGATTATGGATGTAATTGTTAGCTATAAACAAAATATTTGAAGTGACTATTAATATTCACCAGAATCTGGTACATAACTGGCTAATTGCTCCAGGTGGCAGTGGCTGTGAAAAGGGTGTGTGGTAAAAGTCAATGTCCGTATCACCTAATAATCTGTAGCACCCTGGAAAATGATTTGACCAGAGGTTCTCAGGCTCTCCGTCTGAAAGTGTTACTAATATGTAGAACTAGACTTTTGTAAGGGTCAAGTGAGATAATGTAGCGTGTAAGGAGTAACTGAAATATAAATCTACTCATCACCTCATTTCTTTTTTTTAATTTTATTTTCTTTTATTTATTTTCCATTTTGTTGTCCTTGTTGTTGTTTGTTTTTTTGTTGTTGTTGTAGTTATTATTGTTGTCATCATTGTTAGATAGGACAGAGAGAAATGGAGAGAGGGGGAGAGAAAGATAGACACCTGCAGACCTGCTTCACCACCTGTGAAGCGACTCTCCTGCAGGTGGGGAACCAGGGACTCGAACTGAGATCCTTATGCTGGTCCCTGCGCTTCACGGCACGTGAGTTTTAGCCCGCTGCGCTACCGCCCGATTCCCTCACCTTTTAAAGTGGTTTTTTAAATTAGTGATTAATAGTGGTTTACAAAATTATAAGGCTACCAGGTATATAGTTCCATACACACCCACCACCAAAGTTCTGCACTTCCTAACAATAGCCACCATAGTTGTCACAGAGTCTTAGGACAGTTTGTTTACTTCTGGGTTTTTTGTTTGTTAGGGTTTTTTTTTCTTTTTCTTTTTCTCTTTCTTTTGCAAGTCCATGTGTTTCAGTTCTCTAGATTCCACATATGAGTGAAATCACCTAGTAGTAATCTTTTACTTCTGTACTGATTTTATTAAGCATAATCACCTTGTTTAGTTTGCTTTTGATGTGCAGAAGGTTTTTTTTTCTTTCATGTAGTCCCATTTATTAAATCTTGTTCTCATTTCATAAACCCATAGGGTTGAGTCACCAAATACATCTTTGATGTTAAGGTCCTGCAGCGTTTTACCAATGTTTTCTTCTCTGTACTCTATAGTTTCAAGTAGCCATGGCTTTGATCCATTTTGAGCGAATTTTGGTGCATAGTATTAAGTGGTTGTCTGGTTTTCTTTTTCTGAATGTAACTGTCTAGTTTTCCCAGCAGTGTTTCCTAAAAAGACCTCCTTTCCCCTCCATGCATGATTTTCTGCCCCTTGATCACATAGTAGGTAGTTGTACACGCATGAGTTCACTTCTAGTGAGTGACCGACCATTAAGCTCTCAGGTACTAGTTGCCTCATTGCATTGCTGGAGGTCCTCAGGGGAAACTGATGTTGTTATCACAGAGTTAAAGTGCAGGTTCTTGTTTTCACTGCTACTGATTGCAAATGCCTGGACTATTTGTGCTTCACAAGCTTACTTCAAGGTCTTTCTATGACTGAGACTTGCAGTCCCTCTTGCAACTGCATCCAAAGAACATCTGTTCAGAGAACCCGGTCAATATTGTGGAAAAAGTTCAAAGAATGCAGACCATTAGCAGTGTCAGCTTTACAACCAGGAGGTAATGGCATTAAAGGGAATGGTCTCAATACCCAACAATAGTGACCTCATTAAGCAGTGATTTATCATGATGAAAAGACCTGTTTAACCTTTGGTCTCCACAAGCTTTCTCCTTTTTACAATAAGGTCCATTATTTCAGGTTGTCAGGAGGTAATTTGTGAGTTGTTAAAGGACAGATTCAATTACTCTTAAGACAATTATATGGAAACTGTCCTCATGGCACGGTGCCTCCATAATAATTTTTCCATCATTTTTTCTGGAATAAATTTTTAAAATACATGAATTTGGTGACTTTTCTCACTAGATACAATTACAGTCATACTCCCTTTTGGTCATGCTATGGATGTCTGATTACAAATTGGACTTTCTTTGAAACTCATGGCGGGGGGTGGGGGGTTGAGTTAAATGAACTAGTCAGCATTTGAGGTAACATGTCAGTTTTTTTTTGTTTTTGTCAGCCCTGTATCATACTTTTGGAAGTTCTGTTGCAAGACTCACCAAACTGAAACAGTCAGGCTTAAAACTGGACTCTGCCTTTCAGGGACTTTTTCAGGGATGCCCTTTCAACTTGTGTTTTTTGGAGTCCTTCTAATGGTTCATGAAATGACCATGTGCCCCTCTAGACTTCCTCTTGGTTTGGGCTTACAGATAGCTCGTGGCCTGCTTCTCTAATGCTGTGGACATGGATCAGAGTGCAAAAAGTGGAAAGAGGCAGAGAAAGGTGCATGGTTAGGGTTGAAGAGATGGCTCAGATTTATTAACTGTTAGATGAATTTTGTCTCCATGGTACAAACTAAGGAGAAAAACTACAGCATATGTGCCAGTCCACCTTTGGGCCCCTCTCAAGCAGAAAAACTTGGGCCCAATTGTACAGAAACTTTTGTGAGATAGACAAATGTTCATCAGAGTCTCCAAAGACCACCAAATAGAATTGTGCCTTCTCTCTAATTTACACCCTGGTTCCCTGAGGTGAGAGACGCTGTTATCTGGTTGCTTGGTCACAGTAAATAACATCAACTGTGGAATTGTTACTGAGGATGTTTAGGAAAAGTCAAGCTTTCAAGGACATGGTGGCAGGTATCTAACTCTTGCACACATTGCTTTATTTCTTATGTCAGATTTGCTGGAAATAGCATTATCCCTTGTATTCAGGTCAATCTAATCTGCAGATTTTAGCTGTAAGGTAATATTTTATGCTGTTTCTAAAAAGGTATTTCTTTATGTCATTCAAGTCGTTTTCATGTTGTCATAAAGACTAGTTTCTAGCAGCTATATTTGTTTGAGGCATAGGTGCCCACTTCAGCTGCCTGTGGGTCTTTCTGTCTTGAAAATTATCCATTTTATACAAACTATTTTTAATTCCACTAGAAAGGTAGTTAATACTATACAAATCATACCAATTAATATGTAGATACTTATGTCATTTTATGGAGTTGTAAAAAGGAAGAAATTTAGGCTTTTGAAAGTCCTAAAAATTTAAGTGATGAAAGGCTGACTGAGCACACACACTATAGTGTGCACGGACCTGGGGGCAAGCTCTTAGTTCCCACCTGCAAGGTTGCAAGTATCTCTCTGTCTCTTTCTATCTCTGCCTCCCCTCTCAGTTTCTCTCTGTTTCTATCTAATAAATAAATAAATAAGTAAATAAATAACATTTTAATAAAGAAAGAAAGGAGAAGAAAGTCCCTGCAACAGTAGTCACCAGAGCTGTCCTGAGGTCTTAGATGCTGGCTGACTACATTATTTTTTTATCTTCATATGTTTCAGTTGTCTACATTCCACAGATGAGTGAAACCATGCTGTAATTGTCCTTCACTTCCTTACTTTCTTCACTGAGCATAATCACCTCCAGTTCCATCCACTTTGTGCCATGGGACACAATACCATCTTTTTAAATCGCTGAGCAGTACTTCACTGACTACATGCCCCATAACTTCTTTATCTAGTCAGCTGATGGGCTTTTAGGTTGTCTCTATATTTTGGCTGTTGTGAACAGTGCAGCTATAAACATGAAGGTGCATATGTCCCTTTGCATTTGTGTCATGCTTGTTAAATAAATGTCTAGGACTCTTACTGGTAGATAGTAAGGTATCCATTTTGTTGTTGTTGTTAAAGATTCTCGATACTGTTTTCCATAGTATCCAGTTTGCATTCCCACCAACAGTGTAATAGAGTTCCTCTCTCTCCACGTCCTCTCCAAAACTTATCATTTCCTGTTGTTTTTAAATTTTTCATTAGCAATTTAATAATGATTAACACGGCTTTAAGATAACAGGCATATAACTCTACACAGTCCCCACCATAACAGTTCTGTGTCCCATCTCCTCCATTTGAAGTTTCTAAATTCTTTATTCCTCTGGGAATATGGAACAAAATTCTTCATGAGGTGCAGAAGGTGGGAGGTCTGGCTTCTGTAATAGCTTCTCCACTGGACATGGGTGTTGGCAGGTCAACTCATATCCCCAGCTTGTAGCTTTTCTTTCTTTTTTTTTTAAGTGTACCTATGTGTCAACAACTGTAATGTAAACCATTAATCCCCAATAGAATTATTAAAAAAATTATCAGTATTCACTACCATAATAACCTCTGTTTATCTAATAGTCATGTGAACATGATAGGTATTTGACCATCTGGTAACTTTTAGTTGAAAAATTTTAGCATATCTGGAGTTATATTCCAAATTTTTCTGTGTAGACAATTCCAACCTTGACTCAGAGGATCCTTAGTACAGTACTTTGAGATGTGAGAACCACTATTTTTTTCATATTTTTATTATTTTATTGGGGGATTAATGGTTCACAGTTGACAGTGAAATGCAACAGTTTATACATGCATAACATTTCCACATAATGATACAACACCCACTAGATCCTTCCTCATCTGCCGTCATGTCTCAGGACCTGAGCCCTTCCTTTCAGAGTATTAACTTTGGTGCAGTACACCAACTGGTTTCTGTCTTTCCCTAGTGGGGCACAGCTCTGGAGAAGTGAAGTTCTTGAACACATTGGTGAAGTTGTCTGCCCAGGAAAATCAGGATGGAATCCGAGTAGTATCTGCAACTTGGTGGCTGAAAGGCAACGAGATACAAAGCAGGACAAATTGTTTAATAAACAGGAAGGTAAGAATAGAGCAGATTAATTTAGGGTTCTTCAGGTGGAGAGAAGCTAGGAAGTATATTTTAGGTATGTTCCAAGGGGCCCATGACTTTAGTAAGTTTAACCTGAGCTTGATAGCTAACATGCAGGTAGACTAAAAATATTGTCTGGGACGATGGTATCAGAGTTGAAAATAAAGTTAGAGAACTAGATTGATTAGGACATCATAAACCTCCTGTAGGCTTCTGCAGGACCTTGCCCTCAGTGTAGAAAAACAATGGTAGAACCTGCCCCACTCTCCAAAGGGAGGTTGAGTCAACATACTCTGCCACTCAAGGCAGACTGGTCCTGAAATGAGTACAGCCTACAATGTTCCCATCCATGACTGTGGAATGTGAGCTCAGACTGGCAGGGATGCAGGGGTTACACAGGCTCCTGTACTAAATATGAATAGACATGGGCCCTGGATCAGATCGATAGGGTTTACATTTAATGGTATTTATATACTTTTCCCATATTTGGGAGCTACTCTGCTCTGATCCAGCTTTCTAGTCCTATTCCAAACTCTGATAACACATCTCCCCAGACAATACTTTTAGCCCATCTGAATGTTAGCTGTCAAGCTCAGGCAAAAATTAGTAAAGTCCTGGGCCCCTTGGAATATACCTAAAATAGACTTCCTAGCTTTTTCCAACATGAAGATCCCAAATCCCGTCCGCTATATTCTTACCTTCAGGTTCCTGATTACTAAACAATTTGTACTGTTTTATATCCTACTGCTTGTCAGCCACCATATTGAAGATGCTACTATGATACCAACCTGACTTCCCTGGGAAGACGACCTCACCAATGTATCCTGCAGCCCCAGCTCCCCTACCCCACTAGGGAAAGATAGAAACAGTCTGGGGGTATGGATCCACCAGCCAACACCCATGTCAAGCAGAGAAGCAATTACAGAAGCCAGACCTCCTACTTTCTGTATCCCATAAAGAATTTTGATTCATACTCCCAGAAGGGTAAAGAATAGGGAAGCTTCCAGTGGAGGGGGTGGGATAACAAACTCTGGTGGTGGGAACTGTGTGGAATTGTTCCCTTCTTATTCCACAATCTTGACGATCACTATTAAATCACTAATAAAATAATAATAATAAGAAGAAGAAGAAGAAGAAAACTGGATTAGAGCATAGAGTAATTCCCAACATGAGAAAAGTTTATAAATACCACTAACATTTTACCCTATCAATCTGACCCAGGGCCAATATATATTCATAGTTGGCACAGGAGCCTGTGTAATCTCTTGAGTCCCTGTCAGGCTGAGCTCAAAGTCCATGGTTATAGCTGGGAACATTCTAAGCTGCTCTCATTTCAGGACCCATCTTCCTTTTGTGGCAGAGTAGGCTGACCAGCCTCCCTTCGGGCAGTCCCTACCATTGCTGCAATACAGTGAGGGCAAGGTCCTATAGAGGCCCACAAGAGGGTTTATGATGACCTTCATGATGGAATTGACCAGTAATGGTGGAGAGAGGGGTCTACTAGAGGTCTAGGCCCATCACATCTACATGGGAATCCCAGGATTCCCTGACTAGAACCTCTCAGATGATGGGGTGGCCTAGTATTGACCAAAAAGGCCATCATTAAAGTGAGCTAGTCTCTTGCCCTTTTCCAGCTTTTGTAGTACTTTCTTTTACTCTAGAAGTCCAATGTGTTATCCATTGTGCCACAGGATCCTGCTATGTAGTCCTTTCTTTATCTGACAAGCTTAGGCTTTCTCCCAGTTGTTAAAAGAGTGTTGAGTGTCAGGCTTCAAGCTGGGGAGGGAATAGACCTAGGTTTAAGTGGGATCTAAGTTAACCTTAAGTTTTACTGCATTTGATTTTTTTGATGATTGTAATAGAGGTTCTCATAGACATACACTAATTGTCCTTTAGTTGATATAAGTACTGAAAGATCTTATTATTCTGTTGGTTTTACATTTAAAAAAATTTTTTTATTATCTTTATTTATTGGATAGAGACAGCCAAAAATCAAGAGAGACACCTGCAGCCCTGCTTCGCCACTCATGAAGATTTCCTCCTGCAGGTGGGGACCGGGGGCTCGAACCCAGGTCCTTGCACATTGTAATACATGCGCTCAACCAGGTGTGCCACCACCCAGCCCCAGTTTTAAATTTTTAAACTGATTTAATTCTAACACTAGGCTTAAATTGTTAGAGCAATTCTAAAAATAATTTTTTTTAAATACTAAGTTACCTACAATCTTAGACCAGGGAGAACAGATCCTGTCAGTATCTAAGATATATTTATTTGTAACTAGCATTAAATGACATAAATCACGGTGAGGTCAAGTATGGCACAGTAAATCCTAAGCATGGGATTTTCAAAGAAAAACAAACTCCTGAATTACTTGGTTATAATGATAATTATCTATACCTTTTTAAATTCTAAGACTGCAAGGAACCTTCCCCATTCTCTTTAAAATGCGTATTTCTCCCAGTCCTAGAACCTCTGGGACTTCACTTGTATTTCTTGACACTTTTCCTCTTGACCCCCTTCCCTGTGGTACTGCCTCTACTGACCTCAACTATATCAGTGCAACCAGTGGCAAACGCTAGAAGAAGAAGAAGTACAACCAGTTTCATCATGCCATGTCTCACTTCACACTGTATCCAGAGATGCCAAGCCTGACATGTCAACCTTCCAACTACAGTAATCTGGTGAAACCTTTCCTGACATGTGGGACTACCTAGTTCCATTTCAAATGGCACATTCCCTAGCAAAATCACAGACCCTAGATATAGACCAGGGCCTAAGACAGGGTACATGTGCACATGCATCCGTAAGTCAGGGGCAACCATATCCCTCAAAGTTTAAGTGCTCAGTAGTCTGCTGTGCATTTGTCAGATGCAATAAGAATGAATTACTGGTCAGATAAAATAAGAAAACTAAAGATATACAAAACACAAATAAATTACTGGTCAGATAAAATGAGAAAACAAAAGATATACAAAACACAAATCATAGTGTTTACTTGGTCAAAAAGGTAAAAATGTCATTTTCATTAATATAGTAAGACTACATAGGTAAAAGAATTATATACTTATACATATAGTTCATTAGAAGTGTACCGATAGGAAATTAACACTATTGACAAACTTTTTTTACTGACAACTTTTTGCCACTCCTAAATCACAACAAAATTAAAAATTATGAATTGGTGACTCTTTGAATTCAGTGCCTATTTACACATGTGAGTGAGTGAATGTTGTGTTTGTTGTGTAGCAGTGAATTTTCTTCTTCCTTTTCTTTTGGTTATCACGGGAGCTTGGTGCAGACACTATGAATCCACTGCTCCTGGTGGCCATTTTTTTTCTTCTATTTTATTCAGTAGGCAAGAGAGAAATGGAATGGGGAGAGGGAAATAGGGAGAGAGAGAAAGATAGACGCCTGCAGACCTGCTTCATGCCTCTTGAAGTTGCCCCACTGCCAGTGGGAAGTGAGGGCTCAAACCCAGGTCCTTGAATGCTTGTGTTCTTACTCAGGTGCACCACTGCTAAGCCCCCAGTCAGTGAAATTAAAAAAAAACAAATTATTTATTATGTATAGAGATAGAGAGAAGTTGAGAGGGAAGAGAGATAGGGGGAGAGAAATCTGCACCACTGCTCCACCACTTGTAAAGTTTACTCCCCTACAGGTGGGGGACCTGAGTCTTGAACCCAGGTCCTTGCACATTGCTGTGTGTGTGCTTTACCAGGTGTGCCACCACCTGGTCCCATGAAATTTTTATAAGTTACACTTATTGTGGTTTAATTTTTTAAGATTTTATTTATTTATTTATTCCTGAAGATAGGAGAGAGAGAGAGAAAGAACCATAAATCACTCTCGTACATGTGCCGCCCGGGAACTTAACTCAGGACCTCACACTTGAGAGTCCAATGCTTTATCCACTGCCCCACCTCCCAGACCACGTGGTTTAGTTTTTATACAACAAAATTCACTGATTTTACTTAACAGTGTATGTCATAAGCACAAATACGTGTGGTCATGTAAATAATCAACTTATAGAAGGTTTAACCTACCCAGAAAGTTTCCTTTCCTTGTGTTCTCCTCCAATTAAACTTCCTCACTACCCCCAGTCTGTGGCAACCACTGATTTGATTTCTGATGCCATGTTTTTCTCCCCTCCCCAGATTCCATCTCAGTGGAACAGCCTATGAGCAGGCATTTGCATCTGTCTCCTTTCACTATTTGCTATTAAAATCAACCTAATCTTTGGCTTTTATTGTTCTACTCTGCTTTCTCTATAAGTAACTGTTTTTTAATTTATAAGATTGGATTATATTACTTATCTTTTATAGTGGGACATTTTTATGCAGTATTAGATATATTTAACGAACATTATTTTAATGATTGAAATGGATACATTTCTACAATTATGTCTATACTCATAAAATTTAAGGCTGTTGCCTATTATAAAATATTTCAGTTTCCATTTTTTTATAATTATGAACAGTGATCTAGTGAACAACTTACACTTACAAATTTTGCTACTACAAATTATAATCTTAGCAGTGTTTTCTTTACAATATTTGAATTTTAAAATAAGATGTTGGAATTTTGTTATTTTTATCTTAATTTGAAAATGGTTTACATGCTCGTACTAACCTTGTCACAGAAGGACATGCTGGAGGTAGCCATTTACTAACATTCTCATTTGTGCTATTCAGTAAAGTTATGTGGTTATTTTAAATTGGTTCTGCATGTTCTTCTAAGGCATTGTGTTGTTCTTTTTGTTTTTTTTTAAAGATTACTTGTTTATTTACTGGATAGAGACAGACAAAGTGAGAGGGGTGGGGGTGATAGAAGGAGAGGAAAAGTGAGATACCTGCAGCCCTGCTTCACCGCTTGTGAAGTTTTCCCTCTGCAGGAAGGGGCTGGAGGCTTTAACCTGGGTCCTTGCACACTGTAACATGTGTGCTCAATCACCTTACCCCTTATATTGTTGTTGTTATTGTTATTCCTGGCACTTGTTACCATGTGGTATTTGTCTTTGTGTAGATTGATGTCGCTGAGCACAGTTTTCTATAGCTTCGTGCATGTTCTAACATATAACAGAATTGGGGTTTATTGTCTTATAACCTGTAAATAATTACTACTTTACCTCAATTTCCCTGATTTTATATTTTTAATATTGTTCAAATAGGTTTGTTGATATTTCATGTGTATGTTTACGTCTATAATCACAATCCTGGCTCTCTCTTTAATTACTATTTTGTTAAGGTGTGTTGCAGTTGTGGATATTTCTGGGTCACTCTCAATGTTTTTTATGTTCTCTGGAAGCTTAAATTCATAAACATAGTTGATCCAGAAAAGGTAGACTTAACTCACCAATATTGGCTTAGTCCCAAAGCTTTTATAAGAGGCATCAGCCGTAATATTTTGAAAATACATCAGGTTTGTTGAGGTACAACCTAAAGAGTAAAGTTCACCTTCTTTTGAGAGGTACACTAATGGGCTTGGCTCTAAATGCCATACATTCACCAACAACTCAGCCTATGGAACACTCCAGTAACTGTATCATAACAATTTTATCTGGTATTTCTTGCAACTCTGATCTTGTTCTTTGCCTTTTAAAAATGATATGTAAATGTGACTCTATAACTTGTAACTTCTTATGTCTGATTTTAACTTCTCATAATGCGTCTGAGATTCATCAATATTGTTACCTTAAACAGTAATTTCATCTTTTCATTGTTGAAGGATGTTCCATCATACAGATTTAGCAAATATTTGCTTATCCATTCACCAACGGAAGAAAATTAGACTCACTCTGAATTTTTAGTGATTATCAATAAACTTGCTGTAAGTAGTTGCATACAGGTTTTGTTGGAGGAAGTCTCAGTGTGTGATGCCTTTCCCTCTCTGTGTCTGTTTGTCTCTTTCTGCCTGAAAAAGTCAGCCCAGATGAGTGAATCCCTAGAAATGACAGGAAAAGATAAATCAGTTGGCTGTTGAGGTTGTTCAGAACAGAAGTTCAGAATATGCTTCCTAAGATGTGGTACTTTGCACTATTTTATTTATTTATTTTTAATTAATTAATTTATTTATTTTTAAAAGGAAACATTAACAAAACTGTAGGATAGGAGGGGTGGTCAAGAGAAATAGTTACCATTCCTTTAAGTCTCTAAAAGAATGAAAATTGGAATTATTACCAAAATTTTGGGCAGCCTCCAGAAATAACCTTCTATTGGAAAAATATATATATCAGATAGAAACATATTGCACACATATATTACAAAGGCAAATATGTAATTAAAGAGCAAATGATCTTTTTAATTATTTGTTTTATTTTACTGAGAGGGAGAGAGAGAGAGAGAAAACAGAGCACTGCTCAGTTTAGGCTTGTGTTAGTGGTGGTGGTGGTGGTGGTGGGTGTGAACCTGGGGCTTTGGCACCTAAGACACAAAAGTCTTTTTTCATAAACATTATGCTACCTCTCCAGCCCTAGAGCATATGACCCATCTTTCTTCCTTCCCTTTCCTCCCTTTCCCTCCCCTCCCCTCCCCTCCCCTCCCCTTCCCTTCCCCTTCCCCTCCCCTCCCCTTCCCTTCCCTTCCCTTTTCCTTCCTTCCTTCCTTCCTTCCGTCATGCAAGAACTCCCCTCAGTCCTAAACTATAACTTACTTAACTCAGGATATATATCTCTTTGTCTTCCCCACCTTAAAGTAGATCCTCATTCTCTATTTAGACTTCCTGTTCATATATAATTATATTGAATTTTCTGTCTTGCTAATCTGCTTGATGACTTTTTAATGCCTCCAGGGTTATTGTTGGATTTCAGTGCTTGTAGGGCTCTATCATGCCTAGCAGGCATTATTTTTGGATGGAGTGAGAAATACAGAGAATGAGAGAAAAACGACACCTCCAGCCCTGATCCATGTTTCATGAAGCTTCCCCCCTGGGTAGGCGGGGACCAGAGACTTGAACCCAGATCCTCACATGTGTGCTCTACCAGGTGAGCCACCACCTGGCCCTCTGATGCTATTTTGAATATTTAATAAGCTTGGCAAGAACCTAGGAGGGAAAGGGGAGCAAAGGTGCCCTCTGCTTGCTTGTTTGCGTGCTTTCTGGACACTAGGGCTTCAGTGTTTCAGGCTGACTTTTTCCCAGAGACAGAGAGGACACCATAGCACTGAGAAAGTGCTTTTCTGTTCTTAGCTCGCTGAAATTTGTTATCATCAACAGCTGTTGAATTTTTGTCAAACACCTTGTGGCAACTATTGATATGAATATCGGGTGTTTTGTTCTATCCATTGGTATAAACTGGTTTTCAAGTGTGAAACTAGTCTTCCAGTTTTTGGTTCAACTCTGTTTGATCATGATGTATATAACCTCTTATATAATTATTCAATTTAATTTAAAATTTTGTGTCAGTTCATTGAATATCAGCTTATTAGTTTTGTTTTCATGTCTTTCTCTTGATTTGCTATGAATATAATGCTGGTTTCATAAAATAAGACATATTTTTTTTCTTTATGATGATGATGAGTTCATTTAAAAAAATATTTATTGGGGGTCGGGTGGTGGCACAGTGGGTTAAGCGCATGTGGCGCAAAGCACAGGGACCAGCGTAGGGATCCTTGTTCGAGCCCCCGGCTCCCCACCTGCAGGGGAGTCGCTTCACAGGTGGTGGAGCAGGTCTGCAGGTGTCTGTCTTTCTCTCCCCCCATCTTCCCCTCCTCTCTCCATTTCTCTCTGTCCTATCCAACAACGAACAACATCAACAATGGCAATAATAATAACCACAGGGAGGCTACAACAACAAGGGCAACAAAGGGGGGGGGGAAATGGCCTCCAGGAGCGGTGGATTCATGGTGCAGGCACCAAGCCCAGCAATAACCCTGGAGGAAAAAATATATATATATATATTTTTTTTCCTTTTTGTTACCCTTGTTGTTTTTAGTGTTGTTGTAGTTATTGTTGTTGGATAGGACAGAGAGAAATGAAGAGAGGAGGGGAAGACAGAGAGGGGGAGAGAAAGATAGACACCTGCAGACCTGCTTCACCACCTGTGAAGCGACTCCCCTGCAGGTGGGGAGCCGGGGCTCAAAACGGGATCCTTGTGCCGGTCCTTGTGCTTTGCGCCACATGTGCTTACCCCACTGCGCCACCGCCCGACCCCCGAGTTCATTTGTTTTAAGAAATAAGTTGGATGGCCTCTTTTCTCTTTGTGAAGTTATTTTTTTGTTTGATGGGAGAGAGAGGAAAACCAGAGCCCTTGTCCAGCTGGTCAGGTGCCAGTCTCTTCCCTGCGCGGCACTGGTGATTCATGACTTCTTTCTTGACGGACACCACTAGGCATTTATGTCTTATTGATCTTTTCAAACAATAGCTTCATTGGTTTCCTGTATGATATTTTGCTTTCACTTTTAATGATTCTTGTCTTTATTACGTCTTCACTTTGCTTCAGTTTTAATTTGATCATTTTTAGTTTCATACGTTGGGGGTCTTAACCAGTTAAAAAGCTTATTTTCAAATATGAGCTATATATAAAATGCCATCCATTTTTACCTTGAGTGTATCAATACTTACCATTTTAATGCAAAAATGAAATTGTTTTTGCTTACTAATTGATCTTGTCTGGGCTGGATAAGCTGATCTGAAAATGTTTCATGATAGTGTCTGCAGTAACTTACTCATCAGTCGTAAAGATGCTGGCCAGTTGGTGACATAGAGTGTCTGTGTTATAAAAGTTCTAGCCCAGGTTTACTCACCACTCACCCAATTCACATACCTTAGATATAAACTACATTTAGTAGTTTTTGCTTCACTTTTAGGAGAGGGATAATGGCTTATAGTACAGTTGTTGGCAACTCATACAACCTTTCATGATCCCATGACAACGGTCTGCAAAACACTTTCTCCCCCAGCCTAAGTGTTTCTGCACCATCCAGCCCAAGCATTCTGTCCTGTCTCTCCCCTCCCTCAAGCCCTTTGCTTGGTGCAGTGTACCGCACCCAGTCGGAGTCTCACCTTGTGTTCTCCCTTACTGTCCTTGCTTCTTAAAGTTTCCTAAACTCACAGGACTTCAGTGATAAGTCCAATTTCAAACCTTGCTAATATTAACAGGACAGAAAGAAAAGTGACCTGATTTTCAGTCTACTGTATTTTCTCTAACCTAAATCTGAATCATCTTTCCTTGGCCTTTCAGCAGAGGTGTAGGTAAAAGGACTAGAAACTTTACCTCTCTCAGCAAAAGTGTGAATGCGTGTTTCTGTGTGTAGAGAGAGACATTTCTAAGTTATTCAGATATCTTGATTACTTAATGTTACACCAAAAGATTGATGTTTTCAGAAATAGTCATTCTAACATTTGTTAGTACTGAGTTATGTGAAAGACAGTTTTGGAGCCTGTCTCATACCTGCTTAAATTCTGCACTTTGTCTTACTCCTTCTCACATGTGATTACAAGACCCAAGTCATCAAGGTACTTGATTTTTGAGTCCCAAAGGCATAATTTTCTTGCTCTTTCCTCAATTGTACAACATTTGCCCCCAGAGGACTGAGCCTCGGACACGGGGCTCTAGCTAACTACCCTGATTTTCACTTTACAAGAGAAAGGAAGGGTTTTGTGGAGTATCCTGTTCTGTTTGAAGCTGAAAACATTCAGAGAGAAGTTGCTCCACTTACTAAATCATCCCAAGAGCAAGGAGTGAGCTGTTGTCTCTCCCCCCAGCCCGCTTCCCACCCCAGCACACCCCACACCCCCTTTACCAAACCAAGCTAAGGAGTGTGCATCTATCTGCATAGTCATTAAAATGCACCAAGCCATGCAACTGCCTTTCTCAACAGCCTCCCCCCCCCCCCCAATTCTGCTGCCTGACAAAGGATTTGTGACAAAAGACCTTCTTCCTGCTTTGTAAAACAGTTGTGTCAAACTCGGACTGTAAAGTCACAGTTGACTGCGTTAATGTGGGACAGCTGGGGGGTGTAGACGCACTGGCAGGTTGAGACAGGGACTGGGAATGGTCCCCCATTCTGCAAAGGGTCGACTTAGTCACACCACCTGCTGCCCCTATTATTTCAAGAGCAAACCAGTCATGACAGCTTCAACAGACGGACACACGGCACCAGACGGTGCCAGGGAAGTTAAGAAAAGATAAATTAAGTGATCAATAAAGATAAGGGGCCTGCGCAGCAGTAAGTGGTGCTGACAGACCAGACAGAACTGGAAGCCAAGGGGCATTGGGTGATGTGGGGTGTGCAGAGCTTAGCGTCAACCTCCATAGTGTCGACATTTTAGAGAACACGGGGACCTTGGCAGTGAATTTTCCAGACTGGGCTGACTTGAGTCAGAGGTGACTACCTCTTATCTTTCCATTTTATGTCTGGAAGGGTGGAAGGCCCAGTTTAGAGTGTCACAAGTCACTTGTCTAAACAGGTCAAACGAAACAGTACATGTAGATGAAAACTGTGGGCCCAAAAGCTAGTTCTTTATTTTTTATTTATTGGATCTTCAGTCCTTTTTTTTTTTCCAGTCTTTTCTAATCTCTTTCTCTCCCCCCCCCCCCGTTAGGATTAATTGTTTGCTTACAGTCAACTGTAAAATACAGTAGTTGGTACATGGGTAACATTTCTCAGTTTTCCTTATAACACTCTAACCCTCCACCTAATTCTTCCTCCGCCATCATATTCCAGGGCCTGAACAGCCCCCCACACCCACAGAGTCTTTTACTTGGGTGCAGTACACCCTTGTCTAATCTTTAATGAGACTCTATTATGGTCTAGGAATGGTGCCTTGATGTGGGTGTGGATATGGTGATTGCTGTGGTGCTGATGGTAGAAATTCACCTGAGGGATATTGGAGACAGTGAGACAGCTGTGGTTACCCTGGCACCTCACCCCTGCCCATCAGTTTAAATATAAGCTCTAAGTGGAGATGTCATTGTGGAGGGAGTGACTACAACTATTAGAAGAAATCAGCATCTTTGTTTCTGCCTCCAGTTGTTGGGGGGGTTTGGTAGCCATTTTTTTTCTTTTCTTTTTTCCTCCTATCATCTTATTGGCAGGACAGAGAGAGAATTTGAGAGAGGAAGGGAGATAGAGAGGGAAAGAGAAAGACACCTACAGCCCTGCTCCACCACTCATGAAGCAACACCTCTGCAGGTCAAAGGCTGCGACTCGAACCCAGATCTTTGCTTAGGTCCTTGCACTTAGTACTATGTGCACTTAACCAGGTGCACCACTGCCCAGCTCCTGATCATATATTTTTAAAGTTTTATTTATTAATTTATTCCCTTTTGTTGCCCTTGTTGTTTTATTATTGTTGTTATTGATGTCGTTGTTGTTGGATAGGACAGAGAAATGGAGAGGGGAAGGGAAGACAGAATTGGGAAGAGAAAGAGAGACACCTGCAGACCTGCTTCACCGCTTGTGAAGTGACTACCTTGCAGGTGGGGAGCTGAGGTCTTGAACCGGGATCCTTAGGCAGGTCCTTGCACTTTGCACCACCTGTGCTTAACTCGCTGTGCTACAGCCCAACTCCCCCCGATCATATTTTTACAGTAGAAACTAGGAAGGACAAGTTCAAGAAAAGGCATATTCAGCATAAAGTAACAAAAATAGCACGGAGCCATGCTAAATGTGATCTGTCTCAGATCTGAATATGTGAATTCTCGAAGCCAAAAACTTCTCCAGGGTGAGTGACTGGAACGATACAGTGCTGCTGCTATAAATAAGCATTTGTAATAAAGGAAAAAGAAAACTAATTTGAGATAAAATCAGATACTTCCAAGAAGTTTTGGGCTCTTACACAAAACTTTGTCTCTGTAAGGTCTTGCTTCAGTCTTTATCTCCAGATGTTCCTGATTTTTGTTTTTATTCTCTGCCAGTGGTGAAGTAGGTCTGCAGGTGTCTGTCTTTCTCTCCCTCTCTGTCTCCCCTCCTCTCTCCATTTCTCTCTGTCCTGTCCAATAAAATGGGAAAAATGGCCACCAAGAGCAGTGGATTTGTAGTGCTGGCACCGAGCCTCAGCGATAGCCCTGGAGGGAAAAAAAAAAAAAGTTAGCTGAGGGCAGGAGTGAGATGTCACAGGGTAGGGTATGTGACTTCGTGCGTGTGCAGTCTAGGTTCAAACTCAGACACAACGTGTGGGTGCCATAGGTACTCAGGGAAGCTCTGGTACAGTGGTGTCTCCCCCCTTCCCTCTCCCTTCCCGTCTCCCCTCCCCTGCACCCCCTTCCTCTTTCCTCTCCCCTCTTCCCATCCCCTCCCTCTTCTCACCTACCTACCTATCTGAATGAAAAAGTAATTCTAGGAGGGTGAAATCATGCGTGTGTCCTGATTTCTCACCTTTTCTCCTTCTATGCAAAATAAATAAAAACTTTAAAATATCTTTACAAAATCCAAATGAGTCGAAGCATTTTCCTATACTGCCGTGGTGTGTGTGTGTGTGGTGTGTGTGTGTGTGTGTGTGTGTGTGTGTGTGTGTGTCTGTGTGTGTGTGTCTGTGTGTGTGTCTGTCTGTCTGTCTGTCTTTGGGCTGTCACTGTTCAGGGCTGACAGTTCAGATAGAGGCTTATGGGGGTGAGAAACCATCAAAGCTTCTTTTAGTGTAGTGGGGACCAGACTCCAACCCAAGTGTCACTCTCACCCAAACAGTGCACTATCCAATGAGCTACTCTGCCAGCCCCTCACCAATATTTTGAGGGAAGAAAAATTACACTTCCAAATCTGCATCTTGCCAATTTCTGTCCTCTGACTTCAGGCTCTAGCCCTGTGGCCATTTTCCCCTTCACTCTTGCCTCTGTGAGCCCTCATCTGCTGGCTTTGCAAATTCCAGCACCACTGATGAATAAACATGGTTCAGCTTGTGGTGCCCCATACACTTTGGAAACAGTGCTCAGCTTCAAAGTTTGAAGACTTGCCCCGTCGGTTTTGTTAAGGACATTAGCGGGAATGCATTGTGGGTCAAGGGGCAAGACAATGCGCATCTCTGACATCACCGGGCATTAGGAACTCTGTCTCCAGCTGTACAAACAGCACAGGAAATGGGCTTTTTCTTGGTGTTATGTTTTGCCTATTAAAATCATGCAAACCCAGCAAGGACAACAACGCTCTGTTTAAGCTCTGCAGTGTCTAATCATTCATTTCCCAAATACAGAGCCCGCGGTGCGTTTGATGCTAATCCCAAATGTGGAGAACTAATAAAATAATCAAAAAGGACCCCAGAAGTGTTGATAACTTTCAATTATCTCTTGCTGTCGGTCCCAGGATTGGTCTAGGCGGATGGTCTGCCCTCAAGTAGCACTTGAGTCAGGGCCGCAATTTCTCTTTCCAGGGCGGGCCTCCCTCCAGTCACCAGTGTGCTCCTTTGTGGCTGAATCGCCTTAGCAGGGCTGGTGTTTGGAGGTGCCCAGAGCCAAAGGAGACAAAGCAGGCTTGCTTCACAAAGGCTGGGGAGCCAAAGGAAGCAAAATTGAATCTCTAGCACCCTGCTCCTGAGTAAACAGACAGAACTAATGGGTCTGCCATTTCTCCTCCCATCCAATTACTGGGCTCCAGTAGAGAGAATATGGCAACATCAGCTCACACACATTCTAATACTCTTAATCCCTTTCATACATATAAACCTCACATCTACCCACATCACTTCATTACCAAAACCACCCAGGCAGGCAGAGTGAAGGAATGGGCCCACCAGCTGCAGAAGCCTGCCTTCTTGGAGTTGTAATCAGCTAATGAGGGCTATGCAAATGAAGCTTATGGGATTATGGTTTGTCGGGCAACAGGTCACCCCTAGTGATGGGAGACTAATACAGGTGTTAGTAAACGGGTTATTAGGCCCAGCCTGACTCAGGCCTATTCACGCTGTGCTTGCGCTCTTAGCCTGGCCATTTGTCCACACGCAGGAGGCCCAGCGGGAGCCATCCCTAGGCCTGTGGTAGGTCTGACATGAACTCACGACAGATATGAATTTAAGTAATCCAGCCTGTAGGTGTTTAGGCGTATCCACACCCACAGCAATACGGGAGTGGCTTCTGGGCAAGGGCTTTTCTGCTTTCCCTATAGGAAGGAGGGCCTGAGAAACTGCTGTGGAGCAGTGAGAGAAATCCCACTCAGCACGATTCACCACGAGTATTCTGAAAGTTGCATCTGGCCCACCATATCCATCTCCATCTCTCTTCTCTCTCTGTCTTTCCCCCCACCTCAAGCAATGACTTGGTTTCCCATGTACAGAATGAACCTTATATAGCCTATGTGCTAATGTGCAAATGAAAAGGGGTGTCAGAGGTCAGCTGGCTTCAGCTGGGCAATTTCCTTGGAGAAGACACCACCAGTAGGGCTCAGATTCCCAGCAACTGCAGTGTAAAGTCTAATCCAGACCCTCCTCTATGGCTGTGTGTGTGTGTGTGTACAATGAGCAATAAAACCTGGCATGAAGTCATGTGCAGATATATATATTAGATTCCTTAAAGTGCTCATGTGTACACTGCTAAGGACGGTTTTTGGGTGTAGCATGTGTTTCATATTATCTCATTTTTTAAAATTTTTCTTTATTATACATATACATCTATAGAAAGAGAAACAGGAGCCCTGCTTGGTCATTTTGTTAGGTGGCAGGGGTTGAATCCTCATGCATTCAAAGTATAAACTCTCTCACTGAGCACCCCCCCAATATGAATCCTGGAGACACAGAGATAGCTCATCTGGTCAAGCACATGCATTAGTGTGATCTATTATTCTCACATTAGAACCAAAACACTACATGGGAATTCCATGTCTGGCACAGGGGAGAGGGAGCTACAGTGCTGTTGTGTCTCTCCCTCTCTCTCTTCTGTCTGACTCTCCCTATATTACTATTTATTATTTTTCTGCTTGATAGAACAGAGAGAAATTGAGAGGGGAAGGAGAGATGAGAGAGAGAGAGAGAGAGAGAGAGATTTACAGAACTGCTTCACCCCATGTAAAGCTTCTCCCCTGCGACAGATGGGAACCAAGTAATGAGTGCATTCAACTAGGTTCAGCACCACCCAACCCCAGACGATCCCTATCTTTTTTCACTCTCTATCTTCCTTTATCAATATCAAAGAGCAAAATGTTGTGTCAGGGAGACAGCTGAGCAGTAATGTGCTTACACAAGGCCCTAGGTTCATTCTCCTGCACCACACGAAGGGAAGCTCTGTCACTTGCATAGTGTGTTGCCTTGCCATACATTTGACCCACATTGAGTCCAGCCTCCATTGCATTTTAAGTCCCCAGTCCCCACCTGCAGGGGGAAAGCTTCATGAGTGGTGAAGCAGGGCTGCAGGTGTGTCTCTTTGTCTCTTTCCCTCTCTATCCTCCCTCAATTTCTCTCTGTCTGTATATAAAAATTAAAAAAAAAAAGGGCCAGGTGGTGGCACACCAGAATAAGTGCACACAGTACTAAGTGCAAGGACCCACACAAGGATCTGGGCTTGAGTCCTCGACTACCTACCCTCATGCAGGGAGAAGAATTCATGAGCAGTGAAGCAAGTCTGCAGGTGTCTCTTTTTAGCTCTCCCTCTCTATCTTCCCCTCCTGTCTCAATTTCTCTCTGTCCTGTCCAATAAAATGGAAATAATGGCCTCCAGGAGCAGTGAATTTGTAGTGCTGTCACCAAGCCCTAGCAATAATCCTGGAGGTAGGGAGGAAGAGGAAAAGAGAGAAAGAAAGGGAAAGAAAAGAAAGAGCCAGGTAGTTGGTGTATTGCACCACAGTAAGAGACTCTGGGGTGGGCTGTGTGGGAGAGTACAGGTCCTGGAAAAGGATGACAGAGGACCTAGCAGGGATTGTATTGTTATGTGGAAAACTGAGAAGTGTTATGCATGTACAAACTATTGTATTTACTATTGTATTTATTGTATTACTGTAAAGAATTAATCCTACAATAAAGAAATTTTTAAAAAAAGAAGGATCCAGGTGGTGGCACAGCAGATTAAGTGCACACTTCACCATGCCCACTTGCAGGGGGCATAAAATAGGTCTGCAGTTATCTCTCTCTTTCTCTCTCCCTCCCTAATCTTTCCTTCACCTCTCAATTTCTCTCTGTCCTGGCCAATTTAAAAAAAAAAATAGAGGGAGTTGGGCGGTAGTGCAGCGGGTTAAGTGCAGGTGGTGCAAAGCGCAAGGACTGGTGCAAGGATCCCAGTTCAAGCCCCCGGCTTCCCACCTACAGGGGAGTCGCTTCACAAGCAGTGAAGCAGGTCTGCAGGTGTCTGTCTTTCTCTCCCCCTCTCTGTCTTCCCCTCCTCTCTCCATTTCTCTCTGTCCTATCCAACAACAACAACGATAACTACAACAATAAAATAACAAAGGCAACAAAAGGGAATAAATAAATATTAAAAAAATAGAAGAAAAAAAAGGAAAAATGGCCACTGGGAATGGTGGATTTGTAACTGAACCCCAGTGATAACCCTGGTGGCAGAAGAGAAAGGGAGGAAGGGAAGAGGAAAAAGAGAGAGGTAAAGAGAGAGAGAGACAAGAGATGTTAAGTCAGTGGTAGATTGAATGCCTGTTATGCATGAGGCCCTGAGTTCATTCCCCAGCTCCACATTCCCACACTGCAGTGCTCTGTTGTCTTTCTTTTTTTTTCTTTTTTTGCCTCCATGGTTATTGCTGGGGCTCGATGCTGGCACTATGAATCCACTGCTCCTGGTGGACATCTTTTCCATTTTTTTTAATTGGATAAGACAGAGAGAAACTCAGAAAGGACGGGGAGGATAGAGAGGAGGAGAGAAAAAGACACACCTGCACACCTGCTTCACCACTTGTGAAGGAAGCCCCCGCCTCTGCAGGTGGGTGAGTCAGGGGCTCGAACTGGGATCCTTGAATGGGTCCTTGCACTTCATACTATGTGTGCTTAACCCGGTGCACCGCCGCCCAGCCCCATTTCTTTTCTTTCTCAACTAGGAAAAAAAAAGTAATAACAGCAAGAAATCTACTTCTTGGGAGTCAGGCAGTAGCGCAGAGGGTTAAACGCAGAGGGTTAAATGCAGGTGGCGTAAGGATCCCGGTTCAAGCCCCCCGGCTCCCAGGGGAGTTGCTTCCAAGTGGTGAAGCAGGTCTGCAGGTGACTGTCTTTCTCTCTCCCCTCTGTCTTCCCTGCCTCTCTCCATTTCTCTGTGTCCTAACCAACAACAATGACATCAATAATAACTACAACAATAAAACAACAAGGGTGACAAAAGAGAATAAGTAAATATTAAAAAAATTTTAAAAAAAGAAATCTATTTCTTTCCTTTCAAAAACGTTATTTTCCAGGCCCTTGATGCCACTGCTATAGAATTTCATTCTAGGGGAGTCGGGTGGTAGCACAGCGGGTTAAGCGCACATGACGCAAAGCGCAAGGACTGGCATAAGGATCTCGGTTCGAGCCCCCACTCCCCACCTGCAGGGGAATCGCTTCACAGGCGGTAAAGCAGGTCTGAAGGTGTCTATCTTTCTCTCCTCCTCTCTGTCTTCCCCTCCTCTCTCCATTTCTTTCTGTCCTATCGAGCAACGATGACATCAACAATAATAACTATAACAACAATAAAAACAAGGGCAGCAAAAAGGAAATAAATAAATATTTTTTAAAAAGAATTCCATTCTACATAGTAATATAGCCAGAAGCAGGTATTTAGTACTTAGCAGAGTAACTGACTGAAGAAAACTTTTCTGGGTTTGGATTATGTAGGGTTAGAGGTGGAAGTAAATGTCCTGTTACACTTTCCTTGAACACTAAAATTGTTTCCTTCCTACCTTTATCTCTATAAAATTAACTCTCCTTAAAAAAGTAGAAGTATTGAGAGTATGTAGATGTCACAAGCATTTCTGGATAGTTCTGTTTTGTCTGTGGAGGGTAATTCCACAGGAACATCACTGAACAGGGACAGACTTTCAGAATGTGCTGCTGGTTTCAGAATGGAAACGAGACTTTGGCTTTTTTCCTTCTCTTTCCCTTTCTCTCTCTCTTTTCCAGTCAGTCACTGTCTCTTTAAAAGGGGAAACTTTTTAACCGTACTGATTCCTTTGGAGAGAGGACCCAACTAAATTTCTTGAATTCTTCCATACAAAAGTCTTCTTTTTTGTTCACGAAATACTTTTGCTCCTGGAAATAAAGAACCTAGCTGACTGAATCAGTCAACAAATGTTCTAAACACCTAATCTGAGCCAACACCTTGTCCTGGGATTGGGCTGTTAACCTTTCACCCTTTACCCAGCCTGCCCTGGAAGAATGATCCTCTTAGAGTCCTCCCCAGGCCAGCCCACAAATGGGGTACTTAAGTCTATTTAACCTGGGGATTTGGGGGAGGCAGCTTTTCCACCCAGCATTGTTCTGCATCACCATTCGTTTTCCAAATTAGTTGGGTAGAGCTCTGAAAACACTTGTGATTCTGCTACCTTACAGACCACTTCTCTATTCTGAGTGATACAAAGGAGAGCAGAGATTTCGCACGGTGTCATCACGCTTACACACTCAGACTTACTCTGTAACAGATAGATGTGCCCCATATTACAACAAAGATAAATAATAATAACGACATTTGTAACATCCTTTAGCATTTAAAAAAGGTTTTTGTTTTGTTTTGTTTTGTTTTTACCGCTACTGCTTGACCATCAGGGTTGTTGCTGGGGCTTGGTGCCTGCACTGAGAATCCACAGCTCCTGGCAGTCACTTTTCATCCCCCTCATCTTGCCTTCTTTTATAGGACAGAGAGATATTGGGAAGAGAGGGGGAAATAGAGAGGAGAGAGATGACTGCAGCACTGCTTCACTGCTCATGAAGCTGTCCCCAGTAGGTGTGGACCCGGGGCTTGAACATGGATCCTTGCACATGATAACTTGTGCACCTGGTCCCAGGGTTGAAATAGCTATTTTCTGTGTCTGTTTTTTTCAAATATTATAAACACAAAATTCACATAAGAGAACGAAAATCATAAAACTGAAAGAAAAGCTAAATGTCACTAGTCAGGGAGTTGCAAAGTATAGTAACAATATTTGACCCATCAAACTGACAAAACATAAAAAGAACAGTTTGTGAGTTAGAGAGGATACCAGACAATTGGTACTCCCATAAGTCAGTGGTAATCAACTTCTGCCACCTGTGAGGAAAATAATCTGCCAACACATATTAACATTTACTTAATTTTATTTAAAGATTTTTTTATTTATTTGCTTGGGATAGATATGGGGGGAGAGATGGAGAGAGAAAAAGAGACAGCTACAACACTGCTTCACCATTTATGAAAATTTCTCCCTGCAGGTGGGGACTAGGGGCTTAAACCTGGATCTTTGTACATTGTAGCATGTCAGCTCCACCAAGTGTGCTACCACCTGTTCCCTATTTACTTCATTTTAATGTAACTTTCACATGCATGTAACTTTAGTACCTGCATTCCACAGGGGAAATGTTAGTAGTAAGAGTTCTAGTATTTACTATGGCAGTGTTTATAATAATAAAACAAAGCTGGAAGTATTTTTTAATAGTGGCATATGAAAAAAAAAGAGTGGTGTGGCTGGGCAGCGGTGCACCTGGTTAAGCGCACACATTACAGTGCACAAGGACCCACATTCAAGCCCCGGTCTCCACCTGCAGGTGGAAAGCTTCACAAACAATGAAGCAGTGTTGTGGGTATCTCTCTCCTTCTCTATCCCCCTTCACTCTCAATTTCTCTCTGTCCCTTTAAATAAAGTTTTAAAAAGAGAAGGATAAATAGTGGCTTATGATAGATGGTGACATAAGTGATTATATTTGTTTCTATAAAATATTTTCAACTTTTCAGTTAATTCAACTAAGTTTTATCTCTTAACCCAAATGTATCACAATATAGTTATTAAATGAAAAAAGTTAATTTGATATGATACTTTTTAAACTTTTCAAGTGTATGTGTGTATTCTGTGAACTTACCTAACTCAATAAGTCAAGCACTGCCCGTAAGGATATATTAGCAAATGACATGAGACACTGAGCCGTTCTGTGTGGTGAAAGGGGCTCCTCCCTACAGTCTCACTACTGGACCAGAACAAAAGAGAGTCTCGAATTCAGTTCTGTTGCTTTAAAAGCACATATTAGCAAGCCAGCTCAGTAGTTCACGTCCCCCGCTCCAGGAGCTCATAGAGTCTGCTTTACTCAGTGGTTGCTTTGTGCCTCCTGCAAGGCAGATGTGGTGGTGTGGCGTGAGCGTGC
Source organism: Erinaceus europaeus (assembly GCF_950295315.1). NCBI lineage: Eukaryota > Metazoa > Chordata > Mammalia > Eulipotyphla > Erinaceidae > Erinaceus > Erinaceus europaeus. Next base: position 72,086,541 of record NC_080178.1, on the reverse strand, counting down.
GTCTTTCCCCTTACAACTCATAGGAGGCCCTCAGAAGTCCCCCCAAACAAGCTGGACTAGAACTTTTCAGGTAGGGAGCTAGCTATTGAAGTTATCAGAGTCATAAACCCTGTTGATGCAAGGAAGCATAGTGTTTTTAAGACCTTAGGTGGTGGTGTGAGGACCCAGGTTCAAGCCCCTAGTACCTGGCTGCAGCGGGGAAGCTTCATGAGTGGTGAAGAAGTGCTGCAGGCATTCTTCTTTCTCTCCCTCTCTATCCAAACTCCCCGCCCCGGTTTCTCTTTCCAGCAAGTAAAAAGAAAAAAGGTTTTGGGGAAGTGGATTCATTGAATAGGCACTGAGTGCCAGCAATAACTCTAGTGGCAATAAAATTTAAAGGAAAATTGAAAAGACTTTAGGAAAAGGCCAGAAACATTGCTCAGAGTGTGGGGTGTGAGCCTTGCCGTGCAGGCGACTCTACCATTGCGTGGTCAGTGCTGTGCCAGTGGAGGTGACTTTGGTGTTGTAGTGTCTGTCTAAATGAAAGAGCAGCCCACAAAGCAATGACATTGCACATATGTGAGTCCCCAGCTCTTCAGGAAGAAGAAGAGGGGGAGGAGGAGGAGGAAGGGGAAGGGGAAGACTTTAATAAGCTATATGTAATTTCACCAAGAGTCCATTTTTAATATCTGTAATGCTAACAGACTACTAATTTTATTTTTGAAAAACCTATTTCTGATAATCACTATACAAAGCAGCTAAGAGTTCTTGTGCCAATCAAAGAAGAATTCTGAAACAAATACAGTAGCCTCATTTGAATTAAAATAACTGATTGTTTTGGGCTTGTGACTTAAACCTACAATGACAAAATAACAAATGTTAACCCCCTCAATAAAAATTTTTTTAAAAACCCCACAGTCAGCCCAAAGCAGTGAAGCCCTGGCAGCAATAACAACAAATAGGCATTAACTTTTGAAAAAGAAAAGCCAGGTTGTCTTTGTGTTCTTACTATGCTAATAGCTCTCCCTTCCTCTGGCCTAAGGTTGCTTCTAGGCCCAGTTTTCAGTTATCCTGCCGTGTCCTTGGGGAAGTCTTTTCTCTGCTTCAGACCATCACAGACTTTTTCTTTAGCTACTACAGCACCTTGAATATTTCCTAGCAGAATGATCATAATAGTTTCTATTTGTCTGTTTTCCTGTTAGATTATACACTCATTTATTTATTTATTTATTTATTTATTGGATAGGGACAGAGAGAAATTGTGAGAGTGAGGGAGAGAGACAGAGAGACACCTGCAGCCCTGCTTCACCACTTGTGACACTTTCCCCCTGCAGGTGGGGACCAGGGGCTTGAACCTGTGTCCTTGTGCACCGTCATGTGTGCACGTCACCAGGTTCGCCACCGCCTGGCCCCCCAGATTATACATTTCATGAGAACAGAAACTTTGCCTTACGCAGCTGGTCACCTCACACATGCCTAGAAGTGGTGCTGACTTGATGCGTAAAGGAGTGGATAGGTTTCTAAGGAAGTGTGGAGCTGCAGCAGCTGGGTTTCTTCTGTGAGATTTTTGCCTTCACAATGCTTAGGACACTTCTGGAGGCATGGACATGGAAACAGTCCCAGAAAATTTAGGAAAGTATCTCCCAGCAACTTTTTGTCATCATTTCTTGATCACTAGCATAGTTTTTAATAGCTGCATTTATAATTCCTAGGAAGGGAGAAAAACTCCTTCTGTAAGGAATTATCATGCTTCAGGGAGTAATGAAAACCTCCAAATCTATGTTTTAAACCCTGGACTCACCAATCATCAAGTTTGTTTCACCATTTATTTTGAGTTTTAGCTTCATTGTTTGCTACTAATGGAATTTTATTCCATTGTTAGATGGAATAGAAATTGCTACTTCAGGGGTTTGCGGTAGGGCTCAACTGAAATAATACATGTGAAAATTCTCTGTTAATTGTGAAATGAGGGGAAAAGCCTCCCATTTCCTTCTGGAATAGTAAGATCTATCCATCGGGAGGACCTAGGCATGTCATGTCTAAACTTTTTCAAAATCTTAAATATTTTTAGTGATTTAATAGTGGCTTACAAGAGTATAAGATTACAGGGATATAGCTGGACATGGCACTACCACAAAAATCCTATGGCACTCCCAAACCCACCTAACAGTAATAACCATGGTTCTCATAATTAGAAAGTCCGGTCACTCTCTCTTTTTTTTTTTTTTTTTTTTGCCTCCAGGGTTATTGCTGGGGCTCAGCGCCTGCACCACAAATCCACTGCTCCTAGGGGTCATTTCTTCCCTTTTGTTGCCATGGTTTTTTTTTTTATAGTTGTGGTTATTATCGTTGTTATTGATGTCATTGTTGTTGGACAGAGAGAAATGGAGAGAGAAGGGGAAGACAGAGAGGGGGAGAGAAAGACAGACACCTGCAGACCTGCTTCACCGCCTATGAAGCGACTCCCCTGAAGGTGGGGAGCTGGGGGCTCAAACCGGGATCCTTCCGCAGGTCCTTGTGCTTTGCGCCACGTGTGCTGGTCACTCTTTTTGTTTCCCAGCTCATGAGTTTCAATTCTCTTTGTTCCACATGAGTGAAACCATGCAATAGTGTCTTTCACTTCCTTATTTCTTCAGTAACCATAATTACCTCCAGTTCCATCTGTTTTGTTCCAGAGGACACAATATCATCTTTTGTTAAGTTGCAGAGTAGTATTCCATTGAATATATGTTTAATCTTTTGGACACATCAGAAAGGTAGACTCACAGAATCATAAAATATTACAGGGATCATAAAAGGCAATCTAACCTACCTTTCCCATTTTTTACTTAGGGAAAGTAAGGTCGAGAGAAATGTTTTGGCTTTATTCTGTAACAAGGCAAATTGGTCCAGCTAAGGTCTTCATAGCCAGAGGATTGTCTGAGCATCTTTTTAACCAACTCACTTTTTTGTGCCGCAAAAAAGAAACTCATTTCAGGCAGAATTTGCTTTGCTTTGACAATAAATACTCTTAATCCTGAGCATGACACAAAGACTTCTTTGAAGAATTTACTCAAGTATTGAGCAATGAATTCAATCTTTGCAGTGACAAATGCAAATTTCCTTTAGAAATGTGTCATCTGTTTACCAGTACAGAAATTACTTACTGCACGGTCTCCATAAGCTTGTATAACTTTTGTGAAGTTTCAATAAAGTCTGCAGCAACAACAACAAACACAAAAACACTAAAGTCCGACACAATAGAAAAAGAAAAACCATGCATTCTAACCCCTTTCTTTGCCTTTGATTATGGGTCTGGGTGAACTGTTTTGAGAAGAGAACTTGGAGTTTTGTTTTTTTGGTGTGGGACAAGAACGATCTTTTACACTTTCTGAAGGTTTTCAGTTTTCACAGCAAGATCACACACATTCTCACTTTGATCCTTACAACAGCCCTGTGATAGAAACATGCAATTTTCTAAGAAAACCCACTCATGTTTTTCAACTAATCTCCCCTTTTGTTTCAGGCATATTACAACTCAAGGAGCTACAAGTCTCAAGTGTGAAGTCAGAATAATTCAGAAAGAGCTTTTCTAAATGTGTGTGTGTGTGTGTGTGTGTGTGTGTGTATTTCGAATAACAGAGAAATAACAAGAAAATGTAGCAGTGGGTTAGTAGAGAATAAGGATTCCCTTGTTTACATTTTCTAGTCACATGCTTGCTATCATTACCATTGTGTCTGTGTCTGTCTCCAACCTCTCTTTTCACTGTGCATTAGATTGTTGGCCATGTGATTTATGATATGCAAAAGAGTTCATAGTTTGGGCTCGGTATTTTCTGAAAGTCTTCACACAGTGATTGGGTCTGAAAATATTTTGTAATTTTTATTTTTAATTTCGTACACAGTGACTAATTAGAATCCTAGGTCTAGAGTCAAATTATGCACATACCTCTCCTCTACAACTTGCAAGTTATGTGAACTTGGACAGATTATTCAACTCTTCTGGAATTTGGTTATATCCAGAGTGATTACCAGAAGGACTGCCATACAGCTGTGGAGTCGCTGTTGGTCAGTAGAGGAAGAGAAGTATTCAGAAATGAAACTGATGTTATTTTTCAAAGTAACCAAAAGAGTAGCTATAAGTAGCAAGAACTTGCCATTTGTTCTCTGGGTAGGCATTATTTCATTTAATTATATCATTATAATGCAGTTATACATACTATATAAGTATTTACATGTTCTTGATATATCTATGTATCATAACTGATATGTATTTATTATTTTCTTTTATTCGATGACATAGTTTTGAGATCCATTTTCTCTGCCCTTTTCTCTAACTGATCCCATCAGTAGGCCTAGGCTTATGACATGTTAGTAAAAATACAAAAACCAGTAAGCATTATGTTATCTTCAACAGCTCCACCTTTTTTTTTTTTTTTTTTTTGGCAGCCCTGTCTAGTGCCTGATCTGAGTGGAAATGCTTCTAGTTTTTCACCATTGAGTATGATGTTGGCTATAGGTTTGCTATATATAGACTCCACTATCTTCAGGAATTTTCCATCTATTCCCATTTTTTGTAGTGTTTTGATCATAAAGGGATGTTGTATTTTGTCAAAGGCTTTCTCTGCATCTATTGATATGACCATGTGGTTTTTGGTTTTGCTTTTGTTGGTGTGGTGGATCACATTGATTGATTTACATATATTAAACCAACCTTGCATGCCTGGGACAAACCCTACTTGGTCATGATGAACAATCTTTTGAATATACTGCTGTATCTGGTTGGCTAGAATTTTGTTCAATATTTTAGCATCTATGTTCATCAAAGATATTGGTCTGTAGTTTTCTTTTTTGGTTGTGTCCCTGTCTGCTTTCGGTATCAGAGTGATGTTGGTTTCATAGAAGCTGGCAGGAAGTATTGCAGTGTCTTCAATCTTCTGGAAGACTTTTTTATTTATTTATTTTTTTTGACTTTTTTTTTAATTGGGGGGATTAATGTTTTACATTCAACAGTAAGTACAATGGTTTGTACATGCATAACATTCCCCAGTTTCCCATATAACAATACAACCCCCACTAGGTCCTCTGAATCCTTCTTGGACCTGTATTTTCCCCACCCACCCACCCCAGAGTCTTTTACTTTGGTGCGATATGCCAATTCCATTTCAGGTTCTACTTGTGTTTTCTTTTCTGATCTTGTTTTTCAACTTCGGCTGAGAATGAAATCATCCCATATTCATCCTTCTGTTTCTGACTTATTTCACTCAACATGATTTTTTCAAGGTCCATCCAAGATCGGTTGAAAACGGTGAAGTCACCATTTTTTATAGCTGAGTAGTATTCCATTGTGTACATATACCACAACTTGCTCAGCCACTCATCTGTTATTGGACACCTGGGTTGCTTCCAGGTTTTGGCTATTACAAATTGTGCTGCCAAGAATATATGTGTACACAGATCTTTTTGGATGGATATGTTGGGTTCCTTAGGATGTATCCCCAGGAGAGGAATTGCAGGATCATAGGGTAGGTCCATTTCTAGCCTTCTGAGAGTTCTCCAGACTGTTCTCCACAGAGGTTGGACCAATTTACATTCCCACCGGCAGTGTAGGAGGGTTCCTTTGACCCCACAACCTCTCCAACATTTGCTGCTGTTACCTTTTCTGATGTATGACATTCTCACAGGGGTGAAGTGGTATCTCATTGTTGTCTTTATTTGCATTTCTCTGACAGTCAGAGACTTGGAGCATTTTTTCATGTGTTTCTCAGCCTTTTGGATCTCTTCTGTAGTGAATATTCTGTCCATGTCCTCCCCCCATTTTTGGATGGGGTTATTTGTTGTCTTGTTGTTGAGTTTGGCAAGCTCTTTATATATGTTGGTTATTAAACTCTTGTCTGATGTATGGCATGTAAAGATCTTCTCCCATTCTGTGAGGGGTCTCTTGGTTTGGGTAGTGGTTTCTTTTGCTGTGAAGAAGCTTTTTAATTTGATGTAGTCCCATAGGTTTATACTTGCCTTAGTCTTCTTTGTAATTGGATTCGTTTCATTGAAGATGTCTTTAAAATGTATGCAGAAAAGAGTTCTGCCAATATTTTCTTCTAAGTATCTGATAGTTTGTGGTCTAACATCCAAGTCCTTGATCCACTTGGAATTTACTTTTGTATTTGGTGAAATACAGTGGTTCAGTTTCATTCTTCTGCATGTTTCAACCCATTGTTTCCAACACCATTTGTTGAAGAGACTCTGCTTTCCCCATTTAATAGTCTGGGCCCCTTTGTCAAAGATTAGATGTCCATAGGTGTGGGGGCTCACTTCTGGGCTCTCAATTCTATTCCACTCGTCAGTGTGTCTATTCATGTTCCAGTACCAAGCAGTTTTGATGACAGTGGCCCTATAATACAATTTGAGGTCTGGGAGTGTGATGCCTCCGGTTCTGTTCTTTTTTCTCAAGATTGTTTTGGCAATTCTAGGTCTTTTCTGGTTCCAGATAAACATTTGTAGCATTTATTCTATTCTCCTAAAAAATGTGCTTGGGATCCTCATGGGGATAGCATTAAATTTGTAGATGGCTCTGGGTAATATATTCATTTTGATGATGTTAAAAATTCTACCAACCCATGAACATGGAATATCTTTCCACTTCTTTGTGTCTTTTTCAATTTCCTTGAGTAGTGACTCATAATTTTCAGTATACAAGTCTTTCACTTCTTTGGTTAGGTTTAATCCTAGATATTTTATTGTTTTTGTTGCTATAGTAAAAGGAATTGATTTCTGGATTTCAATTTCTTCTAGCTTAGTGTTTGCATAGAGGAATGCCACTGACTTTTGAATGTGAATTTTGTAGCCTGACACCTTACTGTATTGCCTGATGATTTCTAAAAGCTTCTTGCTGGATTTCTTAGGTTTTTCTGTGTATACTTTCATATCATCTGCAAATAGGGAGAGTTTGACTTCTTCTCTTCCAATCTGTATCCCTTGAATTCCTTGCTCCTGCCTGATTGCTATGGCAAGAACTTCCAACAGTATGTTGAATAGTAATGGTGATAGGAGCTCCACCCTTTGACCCTTCAGAACTGGTGGACTTTATACTTTTTACTTCCAGGATATGTATTCATCAGTCATCAGTGCTTTTCCTTCATATCCCACTATCACCCCCTCCTTGGTGCTGTGGGGGAAAATGGCCTGGGGAAATGAAATGTAGAGAGGGATTTCTCATTTCAGGTAACAGTAAGCCTTTAGGAAGTCTCTTACATAAAATCTCAGGTTTCCTTTTCCACCATTAATCCCCACTCCCCAAGTTAAAAAAAAATATATATATATATATATACACACACACATACATACACACACACATACATACATACATACATATATAATGGTCTCCTTTGATAACTGACAGCAACTTGAATAGATTAAAAAGGAATCTGCTATTTCCAGTTATTGGTCACCTTTGACTTTCAAGAACATCCTAGATAGTGTATGTGCCTGTTACGGATGATATTTAATTTAACAAGTAGATATGACCATAAACTGTATGGGCCTTGTGCTTTTGTTTCTTAAAAATACAGATAATGAAAAGTTTCTTAGTTGAAATTAAGAGTGATAGAAATGTCCCATCTGCAGTATCCTGCATGGTTCTCAGTAGGCATGTGTGGTTATTATGCACTTGTAATGTGGTCTGTGTAGCTGAAGTACTGAGTTCTAAATGTTATTTATTTTAAGCTCAAATTTAAATAGCCAGGTGATACTATTATGTGTGGTGCTGTGGCCCATTCTTCAAAGGTTTAACTTGTGAGAGGAACTGAGGGCAATGAAGTGCCTGGAAAGGCAAAACTGAGTGTCGATCTAGTGTCTGTATCTTTGCTGTCAAATACCACACTAGGAAGAACCAGAGTTCCATTTAGAAATGGCTTATTCGGCTCTGGGTGGTAGCACACCCAGCAAGCATACATATTACCAAGCGTAAGGACCTGGGTTTGAGCCCCTGCTCCCCACGTGCAAGAGGGATGCTTCATGAGTCGTGAAGCAGGTCTATAGATATCAATCTTTCTCTCCCTCTATCTGTCTCCTCATCCACTCTCAATTTATCTCTGTCCTATCTAACAAAAATTAGGGGAGAAAAACTGACTGCCGGGAGCGGTGGATTCATAGTGTCAGCACCGAGCCCCAGCGATAACCCTGGGATAATACATAAATAAATACACAAATAAATAAATAAATAAAATGCCTGATTCAAGAGCTGGAACAAGACAAGATATATGACCACCCTAATGATACTAGGTGAATTAGAAAAGAAAGATGTGGTCAGAGAATAGTGAGGTGTTACCATTGGAGAGGGTTCAGCAGGTAGAGTGCAGACCTTTCATGTATGAGGACACCCCTCCACCCCCAGTTGAACCACCCCCAGTTCAACCCCTGGCACTGGCGTATGCCTAGTCAGTGCTCTGGTTTCTCTCTGTCAGTAAGTCTTGGACCTGCCTTTGCAGCTCTGCCCCTGTGGTTGTAAAGTGACCTGTCTACTCAATACAGCAGACTGACATCTGCTTGCTGTTTCTGCCCTGTAAGATGGGCAGACCCTAAAGATGCTGCTGCCCTTCAGTGACTGAGAATTCTTTACGGGACTACAGGACTGCAATCTCCACGGGGGAGGAGTTCTTTTTTTCTGCCATTTTAACTAGTGTCCTGTGTGTTCTGTCCCTGATAGGTGCAGAGCAAATACAGCTACTAGGAACAAACTGTGGAGTCACCATTACTTCCCGAGTTCAGGAGACCACTGAAGTCTCTCCCCAGGCCTCGCTCAGCAAGTTCAGGGAGGCAGTACTTCGAAATGCTAATTACCCTGCCTCCACACTTGCTACAATACAAATTTTCTTTTATCTGTCCCTGCCTTGGAAGGCTTCATTGAATTCAGCGGTGAGAACACTGAAAATTTCCTCCTGGGCTTAAGAGGTACCTCCCAGGAGGGCACATGTCCAGCTCCACACCCTGACACCCAGAGGAGGCGCCATACTACTACTGGAGGGACGCCTTCAACTGTGTGTCCCTTCCCTCTATGAATAAAAAGTAGTAAAAAATAAAAATAAGTAGTAAAAATAAAAAATAGTCTCTAGCCATGCCATCCTTAGTGCATCAGATCTCAAACTGGAAGAAAAAGTGGCCCAGATGAAATTCTGTGTACATGAGGTCCCAGCACCACAAGATAGTAGTAGTAGTAATTAACATAAAAGTTAAAAAATGCTAAATTCGGGGAAGCAATTACAGAAGCCAGACCTTCTACCTTCTGCAACCCTCAACGACCCTGGGTCCATGCTCCCAGAGGGCTAGAGAATGGGAAAGCTATCATGGGTTATGGAGATTGGGTGGTGGGAATTGTGTGGAATTGTAGCCCTCCTACCTTATGTTTTTGTTCATTAATCCTTTCTTAAATAAAAAATTTTTTAAAAATGCTAAATTCATTGTAAGTATTATTTGCTATAACCACCATATTTGTATTACATCTTCAAACTTGTTCATCTTATAAATAGACCAATATCTGCTCATTCCCTCCACACCCTAGCAAAAATAATTTACTGTTTCTCTTCTTTGAGATTCCATATTCAAGTTCTTTATATAGTATTTTTCTTTCTCTTCTGATTTACTTCACTTAGCATATCACTCTCCAGTGGACCCAGCTCACTTCTTGGTATTTCTGTCTGGCCTGGAATCTTTCTTCCTTTTTTTAATTTTAATTATTTTAATATTTTTATTAATGTTCCCACCACCAGAGTTTTGTGTCCCATCCCCTCTACTGGAAGTTTCCCTATTCTTTTTTTTCTTTTTTAGTGACTTAATAATTATTAACAAGGCTGTAGGATAAGAGGGGTACAGTTCCCACCACCAGAGTTTTGTGTCCTGTCCCTTTCACTGGAAGTTTTCCTATTCTTTATCCCTCTGGGAGTATGGACCAGAATTCTTTATGGGATACAGAAGGTGGGAATTCTGGCTTCTGTAATTGATTCTCTGCTGGACATGGATGTTGGCAGGTGGATCCATACTCTCAGCCTGTTTCTATCTTTCCATAGTGGGGTAGGGCTCTGGAGATGGGCTGAAATCTTTCTCCCACTCTAAAAAACACCCCAACTCTGATTCACATCATCACTACTAAAAACAATGTCCTTATTGTCTGTTAAAATGAAAGTTTGAACTAAATTAGTATTCAAAAATTTTTTTCAAAAAAAAAAGCAAAAACCAAACAAAACAGAAGCAAGCAAAATAAGACTTGTGAGAACTTCAGCGGTTCTCTTTGGGAGTGTGGGGATGCGGAACTTTGCTGCTGGTGGGTGTGGTGTGGAGCTGCACATGGTCATCTGACAGTCTGTTACAAACTACTAGTAGCATAAAATCATTTAAAAAGTTTTCAGATTCTTCTGCAATATGGAATTCCACATCTCATAAACTAAAGAACTCCCTGCTGCCCAACACACACACACATACACATGCGCGTGTGCGCACACACACACCCAAACACACACACACACACACACACTGAGCACTGAGGGAGCCGTGGCATATGAATGGACCTTCTAGTTCCCTGGCACAGTAGCTTGTGGGTAGTGGCTTTCTAAGTGGCTTTTCCATTGCTTACCAATCTGGAGCAAAGCCAACACAGCTAAACCTTTCTCCATGTGAGTTCATTTTGCCAGACTGCTCTTGCCTAGGGCTGTTGTAGTCTTTTGGTGAAGGTCTTACATTTACAAGTTCATTTCACATCTACGCCTCCAACAACCCTTCCCATTCTTCCCATTCCAGATGAGGACAATTTCATCCCTATCACTCCAACATCCCTCACCCCCAGAAGCTCAGATACCAATTAGCCCCTATTGGAGATTAATAAACAATACAATGATGACAGAGAATGAGACCAATACTTTGGCCGAGAGAATTGCTTTAATTAATTTAATCCTGCCTGAAAGATCAGCTGTGCTCAGGCCTGCTCACCAGCAGGGTCCATTTATCCCAGTCTGTCCCTCCCTTGAAAGCCAGGGTGTGCTTGGGAGCCGGCACTTAAGCAACAATGAGAAACAGATTGTACTGTCAGGCTTCATTAAAGGTCATCATTAGTATTCCAATTCGAGGACGTTGCTCTAGCTCACCCTTTTACCGATTCTTTCCCAGCGCATTGCGAAGTTTGGTTCAGCTGTGAAACAGAAAAAATTCTTCCCGGCCTTTGAGCAGTGAGGATGAGCATCATTTGAGCCTGTCCCTTGGCAGCTTAAGGGCAAATCCCCAGGGAAGTGACTGTCCCCAGACTGTATTTGAAAATCAAGTCATGTGCAGCTGCCTGGGACCTGAGCATTTCAAGGAATGGGGCTTTCTAGGGCTTGGCCAGAGCAGTCAGAGGAAAACAGTGACTTTGTCTACTTGCCCACAGTCTCCTCTAACTGACCATGTTGAGAACTCTTTCTTAGTAGACTCTAGTGACAGGTGAGAACCACCAGGAATGAAGGCAATTGCTCTAGACCACAGGCTCTGCTGAGGGAAGGGGAACAGCCCTGACAGCCTTTAGAACCAGCAGTCATCAAAACAGTCTCGGCTGTCTTTGGGGAGAGAGTTTGCAGTCTGCAGACTATGGAATTCTAAGCTTTCTCTGCAGACTTTCAGTTTTTTCTTTAAACTACTTTCCTTCTGCTGAAGCCAGTGGATTTTCACATGACCTACCTGTGAGGCAGTAAGTCTTCACGTTTTTTGCCCTTTTCTCCCACTAAGCAGAACAACAGCAGCTTTCTCTCTACTTTATTTGTAATCAGGTCACCCGTCTTTTCTGATGTACTCCCCTCCATTTTGTCCTTGGTTGTTTTTTTTGTAATTTTTTTAAATTTTATTTATTTATTTTCCCTTTTATTGCCTTTGTTGTCTTTTTATTGTTATTGTAGTTATTATTGTTGTTGTTACTGATGCCATCGTTGTTAGGTAGGACAGAGAGAAATGGAGAGAGGAGGGGAAGACAGAGGGGGAGAGAAAGATAGACACCTGCAGACCTGCTTCACTGCCTGTGAAGCGACTCCTCTGCAGGTGGGGAGCCAAGGGCTCGAACTGGGATCCTTAAGCCGGTCCTTGTGCCTTGTGCCACATGTGCTTAACCCGCTGTGCTGCCGCCCGACTCCCCTGTCCTTGGTTTTGGTTTGGTTTGGTTTTCAACTGCCTATTTGGTTGTTACTCATTTGACTCTTCCAACATGGTTGTCCCCTACCTCATTTAGTAATATATAGCCTGGCTATATTATTTCTTTTTGGAATTGGCATCTTTTTTTCCCACAGGATTCTAATCTCCAAAATGAATGTGCCACCGGAGTCATATGCCCTTGCTTTCTTTGGTATTCCCCCATCCCTCCCTTCCTTCCTTCCATTCTTCCTTCCTTCCTTCCTTCCTTCCTTCCTTCCTTCCTTCTTTCCTCCCACCCTTTCCTTCCATCCTTCTTCCTTCCTTCCATCCTTCCATCTATCCATCTTTCCTTCCTTCCCTCTCCCTCTTTCTTGATCCTCTTCTCTCTTTTACTTTATCATATAGTTAAAAAAGAGTGGTGCAAAAAAAATAAAAATAAAAAATAAATAAATAAATAAATAAAAGAGTGGTGCAGGAGGTGGTGCGGTGGATAAAGCATTGGATTCTCAACTATGAGGTCCCGAGTTCAATCCCCAGCAGCACATGTACCAGAATGATGTCTAGTTCTTTCTCTCTCTCCTCCTATCTTTCTCATGAATAAATAAATAATTTTTAAAAATTATAAAGTAAAAGAGGTTGTAAACAGTATCAGGAGAGAAGTTAAAATAGGAGTGTAAGTGAAAAAAAGTCAGCATCAATCACACTTACCTACCAACAGACACCTGACACCCAGAGTAGTATATTAGATGGCAGTGAATCTCTGGAGGCATTCTCACAAAATCAGGTGTGAAATCAATGTGGGGGTGTAGCTGGGGATGCATACATAAGTAGTTTTACCATTCTGGGCTGGATTTTTATAGCTGGGGATGCATACATGCATAGTTTTACCATTCTGGGCTGGATTTTTATAGAGGGAGAGAGACAGATCACAACATCCAAGCCTCCTCTGGTACTCTAGCACCTCCCCAATGGTGCTGGGGTTCAAATATTGATTTGTGGACATGATAAAGCACGTGTTCTGTTCGCTGGCCTGTATCTCAGACCCTGAGAACCATTTTTATTATCTGTAGTTAATAATAAGTATTATTATTTGTTGTTTGCAATAAGTAAAATGTTAGGAGGTATATTGTCACACCCATGTGCGTGTGTGTGTGTGTGTGTGTGTGTGTGTGTGTGTATGTAAGGGTAATGCACCTGTCCAGTAACAAAGTCCTATGCCTCCCCTCCTGGCACTCCACCTCCTAATCACCAAGTTTTTTTTTCCAAAGTTGAAGAGACAATTTGGTTACTATTTATTTTGCAAGTGCATTTGCTTCAGTTGTCTGTATTTCATATATGAAATTCCTGAAGACTACATTATCATCTTTTTAACTGCAAAGTAGTAGTCCATTGATTATATCTTCACAACTTCTTTATCTAGTCAGTTCTTGATGACATTCTAGTTGATTTCAAATTTTGGCTCTTGTAGGTAGTACAGGTATGAACACAGTGGGGCATATATCCTTTTGAATTATTGGTAGTACGTGCATGTCCTTTTCATATAGTCCTAGGAGTTGGAACCATGTTTTAGATGACCATGTTTATATGTAAGTCAATCTAGCCCTCAGTCAGCTTGATGGCACTTATTTCTGATTTGGTGTTTTCAGTTTCTCTCTGTCCTGTCAAATAAAGAAAAAAGAAGTGCCCTTAATCTGACCTCCCAATATGACAAGGTTGTAAGTGGTAGTAAGTGGTAAGTGGTAGTAAGTAATTATTTCTAGCTCAGACCACCTGACTCAGTTACCTGATATGAACATGAACCTTTCTTCTCCCTCTCCTCCTCGCTCTCCTCCTCCTTCCATTCCTTTTCCTCTTCTCCTCCTCCTTGTTTTGTTTTTTGTTGTTGTTGTTTTGTTTTGTTTTTGCTTTTCTTTCGTAATCCTTGGGATTTGGCTCCAGGGCAGCTTTTTCAGGTAGAGAGAGACATCACAGCACTGAACCTCCCTCCATTTCTGTGGGATTTAGGTTCAAAAGTGTGTTGTACACATGGCAGAGCAAATGTGCTTGTCAAGTGAGCCATTTTTCCAGCTCCACAAACTTGCCCTCTTTCACTTTCTGTGAAATGGAGGTGACACAGAAACAGAAAATCAGTTTCTAAGCACATCACACTTAGAAGATAATAACTTTCAATATGAAAATCCCTGGTAACCACACACACACACACACACACACACACACACACACGGCCTTCTTTCTATATATCTCTGCTCTACTCTTCTGTGTGAGAATATTTTCTCATCAGTTTAGTTTAATTGTTAGTTTCAGAATGACTGCCAGCACTACACAAACTGACAGACCTTCTCATTCACATCTTAAGAAGAGAGAGGCTTCCCACATCCTTCAAATGAATGCATTAAGTTCCCCTAGAATTATGACATAGGTCAGTATTACCCAGATTGGTCTAGATCAATCAGATTAGCTCCAAAACCAATAGAACGGGTCAATACTACCCAAAGTACAGAAATGTTATACAATGAGTAATGTTATTACAAGGGAAAGTTAAATTAGGAATGTGTGCAGTGTGGGAGGGGAGAATGCCACATGCTGAGTAAGCCTAGATCTTTATTGTATAAGCAACTCAGCTTTATATTTGGGTGGATATTGATGTTATAGATGAGTTTGATAGACATCTGTGTTTTGTCTATTGGTTTTGCTCTAGCACATGTAAGCGTTTTACTATAGTAGGATTTGTCTTTCTTACTTTGTGTTGCCACATCACAGTTGAGTGATATTACTCCCACGAGGAGTTTCACATATTTGGTCTGTAATATATGAAAGATCTTATACAATTATGAAGCATTAAGCAAATAGGGGACCATTTCCTTGGTCCACTGCTACGTGATTATGATGCTTGGAGTTCAAGGATGTTGGTCACCAGGTTCCAGGTGCTACCATGATACCAACCAGACTTCCCTGGGTAGACGACCCCACCAATGTGTCCTGGAGCCCCACATCCCTAGAGCCCTGCCTCACTAGGGAAAGAGAGAGACAGGCTGGGAGTATGGATCAACCTGTCAATGCCCATGTTCAGCAGGGAAGCAATTCCAGAAGCCAGACCTTCCACCTTCTGCACCACATAATGACCCTGGGTCCATACTACCAGAGGGATAAAGAATAGGAAAGCTGTCAAAGGAGGGGATACAGAGTTCTGGGGGTCAAAGGAGGGGATACAGAGTTCTGGGGGTGGGAATTGTGTGTTGTTTTTCCTATGGTTTTTCCAGTGTTTATTTTTTATAAATAAAAAACAAACAAAAAAATAATTTTGGCCCATACTCCCAGAGGGGGAGAAGTAATAAGAGAAAATGGCCAAGGGGCTCTGAACTCCAACTCCATCAGAAGCCAGAGAGAGAAGAAGAAAAGAGAAAGGACACTCAGAAGAAATAGCAGATGTGAGTATTACTTGGAAGGGAAGAGAGTGCAAAACCTTAGGGAAAAAAAAAAGGACAAATACACACACACACACACACACAATAGTGATGGAAATAATAGTCAACCCAATATGCAACCTTGGGAGAACTGCTGTAGTTTCCAATGGAAGGAATGGGGATACAGAACTCTGGTGGTGGGAACAATGCAGAATTATACCCCTGTTATCTTATAATTTTGTAAATCAATATTAAGTCACTAATAAAATTAAAAGAAGAAATTACTAGGAAAAAAAAGATTATACTTTGTAGGTTCCAAGGAAAAGCTTTTCAGCCCAGTCCTTATTAGGCCATCTACCCTCAGGCTTCACTGAAACAGGCGGCTCATTGGCTGTTCATATAATGGTATTAGTCATTTTTGTAACAACTTAATTTACTGAATAATTTACAGTTCAAACACTGCTTTGAAAGAGCCTAGAAGTAAGGAATGAACATTGAAATTATGTGGACTTTAGGCATATGGAGTAAGATCCCTGAGTGGCTTGTCTGACAGAGATTGCAAACAGTCATAATCAAACCTCCTGTTGGCACAGTTATTAAGATCCAAATCCTAGGGTTTTTTTTTTTTTCTTTCTAACCTTCCTTATACAACATTATAAATCTTAAGTCTGCAACTTTGTGATCATTGCATGCTTTCAAATTTTTATTACTCAATCATGAATCCCAAGTTATATATTTTAGCTCATTTGATTGTTGTGACCGGCATTGAGATAGATAAGGATTATGAGCTTTACTTTAAAGATGGGAAAACTGGATCCCAGAATAGAGAAAGGATTTGCCAAAGGTCAAATAGCTGGTGTCAAGCCCTGGTCTTTTGATTACAAGTTCAGCTCTCTTTCAACAATAACATAGCATATGCATTTGGAAACTTATGAAGAGCACTACAAAAATATCAGATTCACTTTGAACTCTGTGAAAAGACTTAGACATCTGTGCTAGTAAGCGATTATAATCAATTAGTAAAATAGAAATAGAATTTTTATCCATGGGAATTTTTACAAGGTCAGAAGAGTCTCTCTAGCTTCATTTGAAGGGGTTGGAAGAACTAAAAGGCATTAGGATTTCTACATCTTAAATTCTGAAATATAGATTTCAAGAGCAGATCATTGTTCCAAGAGTTTTCTTACACTGTCAGGCACGCATTTTACAGTGTTTGTTTCTGAGAATTAGTTTTATTAGCAATTAGCTTCACATTTGAACTGTAATCACAGAAGGAACTAATATATTCTGGCAGTTCATCTTAGCCTGGGAAAGAAAGTAGTGTCAACCAAGTGAGCACATGCTGACTCTGTTGGAATTGTGTGGTCTTCTTCAGAAGTAATTCCGTTTTAAATTGAGGCTTTGGTTTGCAGATGAAGTTGTTGGTGTGGCCACTGGTCATAGTTGTCTGTTAACAAGCACTCTCTTTGAATTCAGATAGGTTTGGTTTAAATTATTAGTTTCACAATGAAGAGCACATTTTTATAAGTATTCCTTATAACTCAGG
Organism: Erinaceus europaeus; assembly: GCF_950295315.1. Classification (NCBI taxonomy): domain Eukaryota; kingdom Metazoa; phylum Chordata; class Mammalia; order Eulipotyphla; family Erinaceidae; genus Erinaceus; species Erinaceus europaeus. The sequence continues at coordinate 72,069,492 of NC_080178.1, read as the reverse complement.
TGGTTCTGAGATACTTTTCACCACAAAAGTACAAGGCATTTGAGATAGCAATTTCATTATCTATTCTTTGGTCATGCTGGAAAACTGAGTAATGATTTTGCAACAGGAAACCCTAATTACAGCGGTTGCAATTTTTTAAATTTGTTGTTGCTGTAATAGTTGTTATTGTTGCTGTTGTTGGATAGGAAAGAGAAAATTGAAAGAGGAAGGGAGAGAGAAGGATACATACCTGCTTCACTGCTTGTGAAGCGAGCCCCCCCTGCAGGTGGGGAGCCGGGGGCTCGAACTGGGACTCTTGAGCCAGTCCTTGTGCTTCACACTATGTGTGCTTAACCTGCTGCTCTACCGCCTGGCCCCTAGCAGTTGCTTTTAAGTTATGGAGAAAGATCAGGTAATATGTGAGAGTGCAACAGAGGAATGGGGATATTTTTTCTTGTTTTAGCATCAAAGGAAACCTGTTGCCAAAACACTCCCATTTGGAATGTTTTGTTTTTTTTTCCTAAAAAGCATATGTAATTATTGGGTTGGTTTTTTTGTTACTATTACAGAAGTTTATTTAACAAAGAAAGTGTACACAACCTGGTTTTTATTCCAAAGTGAGAAGATGCAGTGGAGGAGGGACTTGTGGAAGCAGTGGACTTCGTGCTGAATAGTCCTGTGCTTAAACGTGTCCCAAGGCTTCTGTCATGATGCTAAGTTCCCTCCCACATCTCACCAATGTCCAGTATCGTTCTATTGCCCACAGGTTGCCAGCTGTGCACAGTCATCACAAGATTCAGATCCGCATAGTATCCCTTGGACCTGTCGACCGCCATTTCATTTCAACTTCTTTCTTGTCCATAAATGCTTTCAGTTTGGGAGGGTGAGCCTTGCTCATGGGGTCAACTCTGTGAGTTCAAACATGCTTTGCAGACAAAATTGGTGGCTTCTTCCACGCTCCCATCATATAAAATTATTTTAACACAGAAAGCACTTTTATTTCAAAATGTAATTACTATGTTTTCAGCTTATCTACTTACCCACAGCTGAACTTATAGCAACAAGTATGAGCCAACATGCTGCATTTTAACTTAAAAATGCATAAAATAGAACAGAAATAAGATTAAAAATGTTTCTGTTTTCAGGTCAACAAAAGAAATTAAAAATATTAGCAAATAACTTTACTCTGGTTTATATACACCTTGAGAATAATAGTAAGTCTACTTTTCTTTCTTAAAATACTTTTATTTTATTTACTTCATCTGAGAGTGGCAGAAAAAGACACTAAGTCAGGAGTCTCAAGCATGCAAGTCCTATGCTCTGTCCGCACAGCTATCTCCTGGGACATGAGTCTTTTCATTCGTCAGTTTCTAAGTGACTTCTTGATTCTGGCTGCTTTTTTCTCAGCCTGTAGTGAAGACAGAAATTTTGCTGAGCCTGCTAAGTGTTAGAAACTTAGACAGCACACGCTAGTGTAAATTCAGTGACTCCTTCCCAGCTGACATTTATTTGCCGAGTGATTCACTGTGGCTTTATGATTTATTTTGATTGACATCAAAGCACAGTGACTGGCAGATGCCCAGGGGATTTCTTTTCATCAGTTAAGGCTTGGCAGCTTTATAAATTGAAAAAACAACTGTCATTGTCATTACTGCTAACACTGAGTCAGTATTAACATTTGACAAAAATGGGACTATGTATACTTGATTTGCAGGGCTCTGCTTGTAAGTTTTTTCTTTACTATCATCTAAACTCATAATGGGACATCTTCATTTGCTGTGGCTCTGGGAGAACGTTAATTTCTGCATTTAAATGAATCTATTATACTGTTTCCAGGGTCCTTAAATGGGTCTTTAACCTGAGGATGAATGAGGCAAGTCTGCTTGTGTTACACGTTTCACCCATGATGAGGACAGTAAAGAGTTGCTGTAAGCATCAGCATGTACATTACTGGTCTTGTTCACAAATGGTGTTATAAAAATGCAATTCAGGGGAGTCGGGCTGTAGCGCAGCGGGTTAAGCGCAGGTGGCGCAAAGCACAAGGACCGGCATAAGGATCCCGGTTTGAACCCCGGCTCCCCACCTGCAGGGGAGTCACTTCACAGGCGGTGAAGCAGGTCTGCAGGTATCTATCTTTCTCTCCCCCTCTCTGTCTTCCCCTCCTCTCTCCGTTTCTCTCTGTCCTATCCAACAACGACGACAACAACAATAATAACTACAACAATAAAACAACAAGGGCAACAAAAGGGAATAAATAAATTAAATAAAATATTTAAAAAATTTAAAAAAATGAAATTCGGTGATAATAATGATGACATCCCATGCATTGCCTCTTTTAATCCTCCCAAGAATTCTGTGTCCCAAAACATCCATTTTAGAGGAGATTCGTACAGCTTTTGATCAGCCTCTCTCCACTTGCCCACCCTCCATCCCCTGGTAAACACCAGTCTACTCATCGTTTCTGTGAGTTTGTTTTTCCTTTGCTTCATACCCTGTTTCCATGTAAGTCAGAGGGTAAGACTGCAGGCAGTCCCTGCTGAGATGTTTAGCACTGCACTGCCCTCTTGTGCTTCCTGCCAGCGTCGGGGCATCAAGACATGATCAAAACTCCCTCAGGGTCTCTCTCCCACCTAGCCTTTTGCAGGTCACCCGTTTTCTCACTCATTTTAAATTTGAATTGATTGAGGCTTTTAGAAGGTTCTTAGCAGATAATGTGTCCGTGCCCATCCTGAATATCTCTTCCTCTGTACTCAAGATTTTTCTCCTTCATTGTTATCTTTCTTAGCTAACTAGGGATCCATTTGGTGGCTCTGGTTATAGTGAGCTTGACCAGTGCTATGACCAGTGCTCAGGGAAGGATGCCAGTGAAGGTTTTTAGTTGTGAAAGGTTAGTACCATTTGGAGTCATATTAATATGAAGCAGGAGAAAGTAAGAAGAAAAGAAAAAAAGAAAAGAAAAGAACTAGCCTTTCCCACTATTTCCATTTCCATAATATTATTACATAGATTTTTCTTTTGCTAGTAAAACAGAAATGTACAGAGAGAAGAAAAAAAAACTTAACTGGCATTTTTAAAACTTAACCCTTGGATTGAACCAAACCACTCAACATTCCTGGAAGCTAAAATAAATGAGACTAACCTGTTTGAATGGACTGATAAAAGGAATGTTTACCATATGGCCCTCTACTTCATCCTCCACTTTCTCGCCATAAGAACCCCCTCTGAAAATGAAATATAATACACAAACAAACAAGATGGACCCCTCTCAATCTGGTTTCCTCTTCAAAACACGTTTTAGATTTCTACCTAAATCCACTTATCCAAAATTGAAATTTTCTACCCAGTACCAATCTGAGTTCTTCAGAAGCAGGATAAATCAAACAAGCACAAGGTGGATTGATTAGAGGAAGTGTAAAGAGAAATATTATTAATATCAGCTATATCTCCTGTACCTGGAACTTCTGAGCAATTTACAACCTGGCCCTAGATAGAGGGCTTGTGCAGAGGACTTCAAAGAAGAAGGAAGGTCACTTAGGGAAAGTTACCAAGGAAAATTTATAGATTTAAATCCAGTCTTTTACTTGGATTAGAAAACAGTGCCCCTTAGTGGTCAAACAGGGAAACAGCTTCATCCTCTCATCCTGTGCAGTTTTCTTAGATTAGTGATAAGGGATTTTTTCCCTTGGGTTAGAGAAATGGGAATTAACTTTTCTCCCCTATAGCATAAGCTCATTCTTTGTATATATATGTTCAAAGGCATCCTCTATCCAGACTTTACAGCCCCACCTCTTAAATCAGTGTTTCACCAAAGACCAATTTTGGAGTGGTAGGGTTTTAACCCTTATGATGTTATTCCCAAATAAATACCTTTTTTTTGAAACTTGATTGCTAATCTTTCTGTTGTCCTGGTGAAGGCTAGCAAGTGGTCTAGAAATATTTCACTGTTCTTTTTTTAATTTTGAGATTAGATATTTCAAAAATATTTTTATTATCTTTATTTATTTATTAGATAGAGACAGCCAGAAATTGAGAGGGAAGAGAGTGATAGAAAAGGAGAGAGACAAATAGACACCTGCAACACTGCTTCACCACTCACAAAGCTTTCCCTTTGCAGGTGGGGACGGGGGATTTGAACCTGGGTCCTTGAGCTGTAACATGTGTGTTTACCAGGTGCACCACCACCCAGTGCCAATATTTTACTGTTCAATGGGACCCCAAGTGATCTAGGTCCTACTACTGACACATGTGTTCTTCCACATCATATGTGTGTGATTCCTTGAACTGTCAGCTTTGTAATAAACATAAGACTAGTAGTGAATTGAAATACTGATTCTTCCATTCATTAGCTGTGTGATCTTAGTCCCTTTTACTCTGTTTTTTTAATCCATAATATGAGAAGGCTAGGGTGAAAAATAAGGAAAGCACTTAGAATGGTAATTGACACAAAATAAAAAAGGGAGTCATCTGTATCTGTTAGGATTCTTTTAGTTGCAAGTAACTGAAACAAACAAACAAGAATCTACTGGTCAGCATAATTATGTTGAACAGTGTCTTGGGACCCAGCCTCTCTTTGCTTGTCTCTCACTTTGATTTCAGTTCTGGAAAGAGGCTTTTCCAAGGTTCTATGACAGCTTTGCCACACAAATGCCTTCAGAGCTTCCCACTGAATGGTCAGGACAGCACATCTGTGCCTCTCAATGGCCAGAGTAGAATTAAGAAATTACTTCTCATGAGTTCACAGTCATATTCCAGCCCCTAAAACCATCACTGTGGGCAGGGGGGAGGAACTGTTGGCTAACAATGAATCACAGGGCATTCTTGGAGCCACAGGTGGAGTGGGCACTAGGGTACCTTTTGGACAGAGAGCCCCCCAGAATGGAGGGTAACAGGGAATGTGAATAGGTGTTGCACGGTGAAGAGTCAGCAGATACCCACTGCATGTGCTGTCATTAGTTCTGTGTGGATGAGGAGGGCCAGGAAGTAGCTCATGTGGTGGAGTGTGCACCTCATCACTCACAAAGCTCCAGGCCGAGCCTTGCAGCACATGGGAGCGCTGTGGAGTGTGCACCTCATCACTCACAAAGCTCCAGGCCGAGCCCGGGCAGCACATGGGAGTGCTGTGGAGTGTGCACCTCATCACTCACAAAGCTTCAGGCCGAGCCCGGGCAGCACATGGGAGCGCGAGCACTGTGGCGCCAGGGGAGAGGGCCACGGGTGGCAGAGTGACACTGTGATAGCTCTGCTTTTCTCTCTAACATTAAACAATAAGGAAGAAAGCATCCCAGGAGTGGTGGAATTGCACATGTACAAGGTCCTGCCCTGGGCCCACCTTCACATAATAACTTTAAAATGCATTTTAATAAGTGATGGAGCAGGGAACAAAATTTGCATGATTTTAAGATAATGCATACAAGTTTATAGACATTTCTTCCTGTGCTTTCTCAGTATATCTTACTTCTCTCCATTTAGGAAAATTTTAATAATACACTGTTTACTGAGTGCCAGGAACTGGCCTAGGTGACAGGAACACCTCTGCGAACTAAGCACGTGAGCATCTGTCTTCATGAAGCTTGTGCTCCAGTGGGAGTTACTCACATCCACATCAGTTCCTTCTGATAGTCTGGGGGGAGTGGAGAGGGCCCTCTGTCAGTCCACCTCTCTCTAACTTTCTTTTCTGTCAGAAAAGTACAATCCTATTCCTTTTCATTTCATTTCCAGTGCCCAAGAGGGACTCTGACCAGCAAAAGGACTCCTCTATTTTCCTCCTGTCAGCCTCACACTCTCGTCTCCTTTTCTGCTAATTAGAAGTAGGGGCTGTGTATTGATTGCTAGCTTTTCTGCTCCAGCTGTTGGTTTGAAGTGTGAATGGGGTATCCTTGTCTTTGCGTGAGTACTGCTGGTACAATCTTTGCATCTTGTCATTTGCTTTGGTGAGAAGGACGGCTTATTGAATTCATACTTCGGACATTTTTACTGACCTCACACTGGTTTGCAATACCATAGAATTTCATGGTGTAGGGAGTCGGGCTGTAGCGCAGTGGGTTAAGCGCAGGTGGCGCAAAGCACAAGGACCGGCATAAGGATCCCGGTTCGAGCCCCGGCTCCCCACCTGCAGGGGAGTCACTTCACAGGCGGTGAAGCAGGTCTGCAGGTGTCTGTCTTTCTCTCCTCCTCTCTGTCTTCCCCTCCTGTCTCCATTTCTCTCTGTCCTATCCAACAATGACGACAACAACAATAATAACTACAACAATAAAACAACAAGGGCAACAAAAGGGAATAAATAACATTAAAAAAAAAGAATTTCATGGTGTAATCTTACACCTCTCTGTGTATACAGGACTCACCACACCACCACCACAGTTGAAGCGTTATCTTACCATTCAAAGCTCTCTACCTTCCCCCTCCAAGTCAAAGAGCTAGTTTTTTAAAATTAATATTTTGTTTATTTTGTCTTAATGAGAGAGATACAGAAACACACACACACACAGAGAGAAACCAGAGCACTGCTCAGTTCCTGTGCTCCAATGCTGAGCTAGCCCTTTGGCTCTGTACCATTCCTTTCACTATGTGAAAGCCTTTTAGTTAACCCACTGTAGTTCTATTTATTTATTCTTACTTTTGCTCCCATTATCAATGGAGTTGAGTCACTAAAAACTTCTCTTATTTTGGAGGAAGAACACATTATCCATGGTTTTATTTTTATTTTTTATTTTTGTATTTTATGGCTTTGAGTTTAATATGTAAGACTTTAGCTTGTTTTGAATTAATTATTTTTAAATTATATATATATTTTAAATATTTGTTTATTCCCTTTTGTTGCCCTCCTTTTATTGTTGTAGTTATTATTGTTGTTGTTATTGATGTCGTTGTTGGATAGGACAAAGAGAAATGGAGAGAGGAGGGGAAGACAGAGAGGAGGAGAGAAAGACAGACACCTGCAGACCTGCTTCACTGCCTGTGTAGCGACTCCCCTGCAGGTGGGGAGCCAGGGGCTCGAGCTGGATCCTTACGCTGGTCCTTGCACTTTGCGCCACATGGGCTTAACCGGCTGCACTACCGCCCGACTCCCTTTGAGTTAATTTTTATGTACAGTACTAACTAGTAGCAACTAGTAGTCTAGTTTCAATATTTTATATATGAGTCTCTAGTTTTCCCAATGCCGTATAAATATAATTTTGGCTCTTTAATCATAGTCTAGATGCCCATATGTGTATGGATTTATTTCTGGACTATCTTATTGATGTGTGTGCTATACAGTTTTAATTATTGTTGCTTTGCAGTGCTGTTTGAAGTCAGTGATCACAATGCCTGAAGTTTTTCTGCTATTTAATTTTATTTTTCATTTTCATGAGAGAGATGGGTAGAGATAGATCAGAGCACTGTTCAACTCTGGCATCGGGTAGTGCTGGGGATTGAACCTAGGACCTCTGGAGCCTCAGGCGTAAAAATCTGGTATGCTACCACTATCACCCTCATTTCTATATTGAGTTTATAGACAGACTGAAGAACTGAACTAAACTGATGTCTACAGCTTTCTCTCTTTTCTGAATTCCTTTGAGTATTTTGTGGTTCCTTAAAATTTTACAGTTGTTTATTCTATCTCCTTGAGAATTGTCATTGCGTTTTATAAGGGATTATACTGAAATTATCTTTTTTTTTTGAAATGACAATTTTTAAATCTGAAAATACTTGGCTATCTTTCCCTGAAAGCTCAATGATTTATAATTTGCTGGAGTGTGTGTGTGAGTGTGTGTGAGTGTGTGTGTGTGTGTGTGTGTGTGTGTGTGTGTGTGTGTGTGTGTATGTATTGACCATACTAATTTTTGGAAGGCAGAGCACGGACTGTGTGTCTGTGTTGTGCTGAGAGCTTTATGTAAATTTATGTACATTGCCTCACTTAATTTTCTTAATGACTTTGCTGCTGTTGATGAGAGAGTGAGAGAGAATAAAGAATGAGAGAATGAGAGAGCACAGTGCTATTCTGCCATTTTATGCAGTGCTGGGCACTGAACCTGTAGCCTCACCATGCGCTTACATGTGTGTCTGTTGCGCAGCTCCCCCCTCAACAGCTTTAAGAAGGATAGTCCTAGTTCCCTTTCACAAGCTTTGAAAGATTGAGAAAACGTTTCCAAACTAACAGAGCAAGTTATAGAATTTTGTTTTCTTACTTAAAAATACAGACACTTGGTGCCAGGTGCTGCTGCAATACCTGAAGTCTTGGGCTCACCTGCAGGGGTGAGAAGTTTCACAAGTGGTAAAGCAGAGTCTCAGGTGGATCCCTTCCTCTCTCCCCACCCCTTTCTGTCCCCATCTCTCTCTGTCTTTGTCATTAAAAACAAAGAGAAAGCAGGGAAGAAAGAAATGGGCACTGGGAGCAGTGGAGTCAGGTGCAGGCACCCAGAGCTGATGACCCTTGTGGCAAAGAGAAAGAGGCGGCAAGGAGCTAGACTTGGTCTTATTTCCTTCCCAGATCTGTGGTTGTTTAAATCTATAACTTTAGATGAACCCACCCACACCCACACACCCAGGATAAGCGGGTGTGTCAAGAAGACTTAGCAGTGGTCTGGGAGATGGCTTAGTGGATAAAGCACTAAACTCTCAAGCATGAGGTCCTGAGTTCAAGCCCCAGCAACACTTGTACCAGGGTGATATCTGGTTCTTTCTCTCTCTTCCTGTCTTTCTCAATAATAAAAAAAATTTAAAAAAAGACTTAGCAGACATGAAACTTTTGTTTAAACTTAAATTTTTTTTAATATTTATTCCCTTTTGTTGTTTTTATTGTTGTAGTTATTGTTGTCATTGATGTCATTGTTGTTAGGACAGAGAGAAATGGAGAGAGGAGGGGAAGATAGAGAGGGGGAGAGAAAGACACCTGCAGACCTGCTTCACCGCTTGTGAAGCAACTCCCCTGCAGGTGGGGAGTGGGGGCTCAGACCAGGATCCTTATGCTGTTCCTTGTGCTTTGCACCACCTGCACTTACCCACTGTGCTACGCCCAACTCCCTAAACTTTTGTTTTTTAAACCACAACACTGTTAGGCTTTGGTTTATGGTATTTCTGGGATTGAACCTGCGACCTTAGAACCTCTGACATGAAAATCTGTGCTGTCTCCCTGGCCCCAAACACAAAAAGCTTTACATACAACACAGCTCCTAGCACTCTACATTGACTCCCTCATTGATCTGCAATCTTCCTAACACCAGTGAGGCGCAGGTACTGTTATCACCCCATTTTATAGACAAAGAAATGTGGGCAGTTTAGTGACTATAAAGAAATGTGGGGGGAGTCGGGCGGTAGCGCAGTGGGTTAAGCACATGGCGCAGAGCGCAAGGACCAGTGTAAGGATCCCGGTTCAAGCCCCCAGCTCCCCACCTGCAGGGGAGTCGCTTCACAGGCAGTGAAGCAGGTCTGCAGGTGTCTATCTTTCTCTCCCCCTCTCTGTCTTCCCCTCCTCTCTCCATTTCTCTCTGTCCTATCCAACAACAATAATAACTACAATAATAAAACAACAAGGGCAACAAAAGGAAATAAGTAAATTTTTTTAAAAATTTAAAAAAAAATGTGGGAAGTTTAGTGACTATACAGTGGTAGAACGGGGAACTGAACACAGTTTCTTACTCCTTGTGCTTAACTGTGACACAGACTTCCTCCAAAGAGGTTTATTTGAAAGGAAGTTTTAAAGAAGAAAGAAACTACTATGAAAGCATTTACTTCCAATGTTATTAGAGCACAGAGGACTTCTTTTTGTAGATTCCTGTATTCCTGTGTACATACAAAATCTTACATACTACCAAGCATGCAAAACAGCAGCTAGTAAGTGGTTGATAACACACTGACTCAGTAGCAGTCAGTATCCTTTTACTGCCTCCACTCTCCAATGTAGCTTACTTGTGTCTTTATGTTTTTTTAATAGTGAATGACACTCCTCCCTCCAAAAATATTCATCAGTGAACTTATTTGCACAGTCATTTGAAAAGAGTCAAGAGAACCAATCAGAAGTGTCTTTCTTTTTCTCTCCTTGTCCCCTTTATAAACTGAGATAATGTTGATTTATAACACTGGTTATTATTATTATATTTTTATTATTATTATTTTTTACCTGAGCTCTGGCTTATGGAGGTGCAGGGGATTGAAGTTGGAAACCTGAAAACTTTGGAGCTTGAGACATGAGAGTCTTTATTCCTCCTTCCCTCCTCCTCCTCCACCTTCTCTACCTCCTCTACCTCCTTCACTTCCTCCTCCTTCTCTGCATAGCCATTATGCTATCGCTCTGCCCTACAGCAGTTCCTATTTTAGGTGAGTTTTTTTAACACTAGTGATTCTAGGAAAATTAAAAGTTCACTTCTCTGGCACCCTCTTGTGCTTTGCAGCTGAACTAAACAGGATACATTGTCGCTTCCATGAAATGAAAGGAGGGAAACTGAATTTGGATTTTCCCTATTGTGCGAGCACATGCACACACACACACGTGTAAAGATTTGACTCTCGCTCCCCCTCCTTTGCATGTTGCCCTAATCAGTACTTGTGGGAACTGTGAAACATCCTGTAGCCTGGGTTTCCCAGCTCTCACTCTACTATTAGCACACTGGAAGCCTTCAGCTCCTGCTCAAAGAAACTCTCACAACTTATCAGACACATGGCTGTGTGTTTGGCACTGTGTCTCACATGTTGGATCCTGCAAGCCTGTTCCCTGTGAGATCTCTCTCATCCTTTGAGAAGAGAAAGCTACGGAAAATTCCTGGAAAAATAGATCCTCTACTTTCACTTTTCTTTTCCCTAAAGATGCCCTTGCAGCAGAGCTGCTTGTCCTCTGACTTTTGCAAAGCTTCTTGCTCATATTCACCAGTGTGTGGTGCTGCCACTGAAATAGAGAATCAGAAGGGTTTCTTTAAAAATATATATATATATATATATATATATATATATTTATTTATTTATTGAATAGAGGCAGCCAGAAATCGAGGGGGATGGGGGAGATAGAGGAGAGAGACAGAGAGACACCTGCAGCCCTTCTTCACCACTCGTGAAGCTTTCCCCCTGCAAGTGGGGACCAGGGGCTTGAACCCGAGTCCTTGTGCGCTGTAACATGTGCGCCCAACCAGGTGCACCACCTCCACCTGGCCCCGAAGGGTTGGTTTCTTTCTTTCTTTTCTTCTTTCTTTTCTTTTCTTTTCTTTCTTTCTATTTTATTGTTGTTGTTTGGGGGTTTTTTTGTTTGTTTGTTTATCAGTGCCTGCAAGACAACTCTGCCATTCCTGAGAGTCATTTTCTTTATCTTTTTCTTTGACAGAGTATGAGAGAAAGACAAGGACAGCTGGAGAAAGGGGGGGAGAGAGACAGAGGGGAGGGAGGGTAGACACCTGCTGGATTGTGCCACCAGTCTGCTCCCCACTGCTTGTGAAGCTCCCCCTGCAGGTGGGGGCCAGGGGGGGGTGAACCTGGGTCCGTGTGCCGTGCAAAGTATGTGCTTAACTCGGTATGTATGCCTAGCCTTGTCTGGTTCTGAGTCACCCTTCCTAATAACGACTAAATCATTCTCACTGCGTGAATCTCAGTGGCTGCATCTTTCTCTACATTGGATGCATCATCTACCAAGAAATTCCTCAGATTAGAGCAAACAGGTCCCAGGTGGTCTGCCTCTACAGCTCAGTAAACAAAGAAGAGCTCTCAGATTCTTAGTTACATTTAACTTGGAACCTGATCTAAGCCAGGAAACTGAGTAAATCATAATAATATTAAAATTAGCAGGAATGGCCGAGGGGGCTGAGATGAACTCACCTAGTAGAGCCATGCTTCACACATTACAAGCGCACACATTACGGTGCACAAGGACCCGGGTTCAAGCCCCTGGTCCTACCTGCAGGGGGAAAGCTTCACAAGTGGTGAAGAGAGCCCTGACTATCTGGGAACACAGACAGTGGTGCTGCTGTTCTCTCCTCCCTCCCACCCCCACCCCTAGATAAATGAACGAGAACAAAGCCAAGCAGGAGAGGTAGCACAGTAAGCAAGCACAGGGCTTGTATCTTTGAGGTCTTGGGTTCAGTCCTCAGTACTTAATATGCCAGAGTGATGCTTTGATTCTCAGTGTATATCTTGCTAATAAGCAAAATATTAAGAAAAAAGGAAAAGAAAGGAGGAGGAAGGAGAAACAAAAACAAAACCCTGGGTACAGGCTTTTTAAAAGTTAAATTTAAAAAACCACACGCCTAAAAAAAAAGGACACACACATCTTGTGGTATAGGAGATGGTATAATGGATAAAGCATTGGCCTCTGAAGCATGAAGTCCTGAGATCAATCCCAGCAGCACATGGTGTGTTCTCTCTCTCTCTCCCTCTCCCTCTCTCTCGTTTTTTAAATATTTATCTATTAGATAGAGACAGAGAAATTTAAAGAGGAGGGCAAAGTAGTGAAGAATAGAGAGAGAGAGAGAGAGAGAGAGAGAGAGACCGACCTGAAGCCTTGCTTCACCACTCCTGAAGTTTTCCCCCTGCAGGTAGGGACCAGGGGCATGAACCCGGGTCCTTGTGCACTGTAATGTGTGCGCTTAACCACCAGGCTACCACCACCTGACCCCATCTGTATCTTTCTCTGCCGATCTTCTTCATGAATAAATAAATAAAACAATAATAAAAAATATGCACACATGCCTGAGCCTCAAGACTCTCAGTGCAACCTAAATGTAGACTTGCCTTCGAGTCCCAGGCTCCATGAGCCCCACTCCTACAATGGGTCCTGTTTTCAAGTTCTTCTGAGCATGTTTCTCTTCCACATTATATGTATTCTTAGCTGTAGGTATTGAGTTTGTTTTGCTTTGCTTTGCTTTTTTTTTTTTTTTTTTTCTGCCTCCAGGGTTATTGCTGGGCTCGGTGCCTGCACCATGAATCCACTGCTCCTGGAGGCCATTTTTTCCCTTTTATTACCCTGGTTATTTTACCATTGTTGTGGTTATTATTATCATTGTTATTGATGTCGTCGTCATTGTTGGAGAGGACAGAGAGAAATGGAGAGAGGAGGGGAAGACAGAGAGGGGAAGAGAAAGATAGACACCTGCAGACCTGCTTCATCACCTGTGAAGCGACTCCCTGCAGGTAGGGAGCCGGGGGCTCGAACCGGGATCCTTCCGATGGTCCTTGCGCTCTGCGCCACATGCGCTTAACTCACTGCGCTACCGCCCAACCTCCTTTTTTGTTTGTTTTTTTCTTTTACTTTTTTGGGGGAGATTAATGGTTTATAATAAATAGTAAATACTTTTGTTGATACATGTGTAAAATATCTCTGTTTTCTACCCAAGTCCCTCTTCCACCATCATGTACCAGGACCTGAAAGTACACACACACACACACACACACACACACACACACACACCAGAGTCCTTTACTTTGGTGCAATACTCCAAATCCAGCCCAAGTTCTGCTTTGTGTTTCCCTTTCTGTCCTTATTTCTGAACTTCTGACTATGAGGAGATCATCCCATATTCATCCTTCTCTCTTTCTCTCTGGCTGATCTCATTTAACATGAACCCTTCAAGCTCCATCCAAGATGAGGTAAAGAAGGTGAATTATTATTTTTAATAGCTGAGTAGTATTCCATTGTGTATATAGACCACAGCTTTCTCAGTCACTCATCTGCTGTTGGACACCTAAGTTGTATCCAGGTTTTGGCTATTACAAGTTGTGCTTCTGTGAACACAGGTGCACACAGATCTTTTTGGATGAGTGTGTTTGACTCCTTGGGACCTATCCCCAGGAGAGGGATTGCAGGGTCAGAGGGTAGGTCCATTTCTAGCCTTGTGAGAGTTCTCCAGACCGCTCTCCACAGGGGACGGACCCACTGACATTCCCACCAGCAGTGCAGGAGGCTCCTTTGCCTCTCTAACCTCTCCAGCACTTGTCGTTGCTGTCCTTTCTGATGTACGTTGCTGTCCTTTCTGATGTACGATATTCTCACAGGGGTGAAGTGGTATCTCTTTGCTGTTTTTATTTGCATTTCTCTGACAGTGCTTGGAGCATTTTTTCCATATGTCTGTTGGCCTTTTGGATCTCTTCTTTGGTGAATATTCTGTTCATATCCTCTCCCTACTTTTTTTAATGAGAAAGGAGGAGAGAAAGAACCAAACATCACTCTGGTACAGGTGCTGCCAGGGATTGAACTCAGGACTTCATGCCTGAGAGTCCAGTGCTTTATCCTCTATGCCACCTCCTGGGCCACTCCTCTTCACATTTTTGGATGGGGTCATTTTTGGTGTGCTGTTGTTGTTGCTCAGTTTGGTGAGCTCTTTATATGTTTTGGTTATTAGCCTTTTGTCTGATGTATGGCATGTAAAGATTTTCTCCCATTCTGCAAGGAGTCTCTTTGTTTGCTGTGCAAGCTTTTCAGTTTGATGTAATCCCATTGGTTTTGCTTTGGTGTTTTTTGTTTGTTTGTTTGTTTTGTTTTCTTTGTCACCAGAGCACTGCTCAGCTCTGACTTCCAGGTAGTGCTGGGGCTTGAATTTGGCACCTTTGGTGCCTCAGGCATGAAAGTCTTTTTGCATAACCATTATGTTGTCTCCCCAGCCCCTGTCTTTTTTTGTTTGTTTGTTTGTTTGTTTGTTTTACCAAAGCATTCACTGCTCAATTCTGGCTCATGTGGGGAATCAAACCTGGGATTTTGGAGCCTCAGGCATGAGTGTTTTTGCATAACTCAATGCTATTTCCCCCACCTTAACATTATGTGTATTCTTGAAAGTGTTCACTGTCTTTATTAAAGTTTGCATGTTCCTTGGAGCATAATGAGCATAATCAAACACTTTCCATTTAGTAGGAAAATGGAGGCCAAGGTAAATAAGCAAACTTTTACCCCAGCAGTCGTAGCAGTCCTGGATTTGGTCTGCAGATCCTCTAGGCCAGGGCACATCCATATTCCCAGCTTCCTTGGGTTCCTTGACTTCATGCTCTTTCCCCTAAGCCCTGAATTGGAGGGTCTGTTGCTCTAGCAGCCTACAATGTATATCATTGCCTCAGGGCCTGGCTCCCACTCAGCGGTCATGAAAGGCTTGTCTGTTCCACATTCCCGTCTGACTGGTAGGCCTACACTCATCTGACATTGAGTATGTGCTGACCGGTGAAAATTTGGAAGATGTTCTATCACATTATTTAATTTTTACTTCCTTTAAAAAATTAATTAGTTTTTTATTATCTATATTTATTTGTTAGATAAAGACAGCCAGAAACAGAGAGGGAAGGGGGACATAGAGACGAAGAGAGAGAGATACCTGCATCACCACTTCACCACTTGTGAAGCTTTCGCTGTGCAGGTGGGGAGTGACTGGAGGCTTGAACCTGGATCCTTGCACATTTCACTCAACCAGGTATGCCACCAGCTGGCCCCTTAATTTGTACTTCCTAAATGCTCATAAGTTGCCTTCTCAAATGGAGTAAATTCATCTGATAACAGATTCATGTCAGGAAAGAATCTGTGTGCTTAGTATAGTGCTGGTTGGCTCTATAGCTGTCTCTCCAACCCCCCTTTGACAACTTAATGTCCTCTAGAATGACTGAACTTTAAGAGGTTGATGATGCCATGTGGCGGGAAGGAAATGGCTTATACATTCTTAGATAACCCTTTGGTTGTTTCTCTCCTAGGCATTTGCCTAAAAATGGAAATGAGATTCTACAGAAAGAGCCTTATTAGCAATAGTTCCAAACATAAAACAAACCAAAGGCCCATTATCAGGAGAATGATTGAACATGTTGTGGGGTTATTACCCATTGAACTGTTAGTTAGCGGTAAGAATGAATAAACCACTCAGTCCTGAGACAATAAAACAATCAGGAGGAACAGGCACAGTACCAGACCCCTGAAATGTTTTACTTTCTTACTTAGAAGGAATTATGAGCTTATAGGCTGAGAAAAGTTTTATGGTATATATTCCTGATGTATTAACTATGGCAATATGCAGTAGTAAGATATCATTTTTATTTTATGTTTATGAAGGATGGATTTCTTTAATGGTCCATGAAGGCCATGACACAACTCAATAAACAACACAGATAAATCCTTAAAAACATTATTTGCGTAAGCAAAAAACTTGAGGCACAGTAAAAGTACATGCTATAGTACTCCATTTACCTTGAGTTCTCTAGCAAGCAAAGCTAATCTCTATCAATAGAGACTGGAAAATGGTTGCATAAGGATGGGGGGTTGACTGGCAAGAGTGAAAATAGGGGGGATAGGCGTTAGTGCACCAGGCCAAGTGCACATAACCCGCTCAAGGATCCTGGCTCCCCAACTGCAGGGGTTTACTTCACAAGCAGTGAAGCAGGTCTGCAGGTATCTTTCTCTCCCCCTCTCTGTCTTCCCCTCCTCTCTCAATTTCTCTCTGTCCTATCCAATAAAAAATGGTCACAGGAGCAGTGGATTCATAGTGTCAGCACTGAGCCCCTGAGATAACCCTGAAGGCAAAAAAAAAAAAAAGAAAAATTTCCAAGATAACAGTAGTGTGCTTGATGGCTGACTTCTTGAGACAGTTTAGCTGGCAAGATCTTTTGTTCAAGTCCTGCGCAGGTTTAGTGGAGTCAGAGACCAGTGCATTGGGTTGGACCTACTGAAGGAAGGAAAGCAAGGCTGTGCTGGCTTGGCAAGGACACTGCCCTCCACCTCTGGAAAAAGGGAGAAGTGAACCCTTAGAGAGGAAGAGCTGGAATTCATCTCACCTGGTCTTTGAGTCAGACCTCAGGTGGGGATTGCTGGTATCAAGGTGGGGCTGTCTCAGCAGAAAGCAAAAACATCAGGTCCCCCCCACACACCCCAAAAAAGCATCAAAGTCCAGTGGCCCTGGCCCTTCCCTTCCATCCTAGTCTTCGGTACAAAAAAAAAAACAAAACAGGGAGTTGGGTGGTAGCACAGCAGGTTAAATGCAGGTGGCGCAAAGTGTAAGGACTGGCTTAAGGATCCCAGTTCAGGCCCCCGGCTTCCCACCTGCAGGGGAATCAGTTCACAAGCGGTGAAGCAGGTCTGCAGGTGTCTGTCTTTTTCTCTCCCTATCTTTCCCTTCTCTCTCCATTTCTCTCTGTCCTATCCAACAACAGTAACATCAGTAACAACAACAGTAATAACTACAACAATAAAAGAACAAGGGCAACAAAGAGAATAATAATAAAAAACTGTAAAAATCACAGAAAGGGGGTCTCAGAGGGGCCCTCGGCCTGGGTCTCTAGGCTTGTGTCCTAGACGGGTTCTGCCCCATGTGTTCCATTAGCATTCAGATCAGGATTTGAGCCAGTGGGCCTTTGTGGGCAGGGCCACCGCAAGCTGGTACCCGGTGGCTCTCATTCCCACACACTCCCACCCCAGCTTAGGGCTTCAGCCACACACTACTTACCTCTGCCTAAGGCTCAGAGGCTGAAAGCCAGTGACACTTGGCTCTGGGATGACTGGAGAAATTGGACTGCAAGAGGGGATCAGGGAGGGGCAGGGGGGAGGAGAGAAGGAGTAAAGAGAGAGGGAGGAAGTGTGTGTAAGAGGGATTCCATCTTCTGTGATCCCAGCCTGGGCCAGTACTGACAAAATCTTAAGGTTTGTTCAGAACAAAAGCCCCAAGAACTCAGTAGAAAGAGCCCCAGTATCATGGTAGGAGAGTGGGAATAAACAATCTACTGTGTGTCAGTGAAGGTTTTTGATTACAGTCTACAGAAAGTGACTCTTACTAGCTTCAGTAGAAAAAGAATTGCTTGGAAGAATAGCAATCCCTAGCACCGCCATAAACCACGGCTTTGGAGTCTCTGCTATCCCCATTAAAATAAAATAAATATAACAAACATTTTCAAAAAGCTTTTGTTTGAATGATGTAAAGAAAGAAAAATATTGACAATACAACCTGTTTCTGTTGTTCAGAACCTTGCCTGTGATTCTTTTTTCTTGTCCAGGACTTCCAAGAGACAGCATGGGCTCAGTGTAAATAGTTATGTTGGGAACCGCCAGGGAATCAGGTGTGGAAAGTCACCGCGGCTCAAGGTCTGTATAGAAGAGACTGAGGTGGCCAGGAGCTGGACAGGGAGACCAGTTCAGCTGGTAAGAGGTAGCGACAACTTGAGACTCTTGAAATGACAGGACTGGGTGATTCGTGTGGAATGTGCAAGGGTGAGGAGAAAGACGTCCAAGGAGCTGCGGGGGTTGGGGTGGGGTGGGGGGTAACTTTCCCACGTGGGAAGTTGGGGATGAGGCCATCCAGCCAGTAGCCAAAATTTCAGGCTTAGAAATGGGAGCGAGATGTCAGTTCTCTTCACTGAAGTCTTGCACATGGAAAACCCCAGCCCAGGAGGTGAAGAAAATGGAGGAGGGTGATCCAGGAGGTGGTGTAGTGGATAAAGCACCGGACTCTCAAGCATGAGGTCCCGAGTTCAATCCATCACAGTACCAGAATGACGTCTGCTTCTCCCCCCTTCCTCCGCCTGGCCCTCTCATTAATAAGTAAATAAATAAATTGAGGCGGTCCTGAAGGTTGGACAGTTGGGAAAGGTCGGGGAACCCCACTGTCAGCTGGGTGGGGCGCACGTGCTGGGACTCTCCCTGCGGTCCGCCTCCTGGGCGGGGCGGGGCGGGGCGGGGCCTCCGAGCTACCCGGAAGACAGAGGTCGGTCGGTGGGCGAGGTGTGGCGGCGCTGGATCCCCGGTTGGGTCTGGAGCTGTGGCCCACCGGATGGGGCGGGGGCAGGGACAGAGGAACGCCCCAATGGCCGGGCTCACGGCGCTCAGCGCTGCGGTGGGGGTGCTGCTGGCATCTCTGCTCCTGCTGCGGCAAGAGGACGTGGGGCAGGGTGCTGACGCTAGGTGACCCCTCCACACAGGGCGCCCAGCTGGACCCCCATGTCCTCTGGGGGAGGGGAGCGAGTCTAGGAATCCCCTCTACGTAGGGCGCCCAGCTGGACCCGTGTCCTCTGGGAAGGGAGCTGAGTCTAGGTGTCTCCTCCACGTATGGACCCCCATGTCCGCTCGGGGAGGAGGGTGGGGCCCTGGCTGCCACAGGAGACTGAATCCTGCGGGGGCCAACAGTGTGTACCACCTGGGCAGGTGCTGCCCCAGCTTGTGGAGGTGCGGGCTGGCTCCGGTCCAGGAAGACCTGGGGCTCCCCGCCCCTGCAGGTGACTCAGCGCTCTCCCGTGGGCCCAGAGTGGAGCAGTAACCTGTGCAGAATAGCAGTGGCTTGGTCCAGGACGTAAACAGCCCATGTTCCCCTGGGTAAGCGGAGCTGTATCTCAGGTGTACCTCAGACCAGCACCTGCCGATCTTATTTCTGCAGCATGGCCGAGACAGGGGTGTTGCTAAAGCTGCGGGAAGACTTCAGATCACAGAACAAGTCGGTCTTCATCCTCGGCGCCACTGGGGAAACTGGCAAGGTGCTCTTAAAAGAAATCCTGGATCAGAGCCTGTTTTCCAGAGTCACGATCATTGGCCGGAGGAAGCTCACTTTCAGTGAGGAAGCTTATAAAAACGTGGTGGGTATTTGAGCTGGGACGGCTCAAAGGTCCCTGCAGTGGTTCTGTGGGGCGAACATATTTCATGCCTAACATATTTCATTGCTGGCCTGCTGTTGGGATCTGCCAGAGGAAGGTTGTAGTCAAGATCCCTTGCTGGCTGGAAGCTGCGATCTGGAATGGTTGGCCAGGGCCGCCACTCCCTCGCCCAGTGTGGCCTTGGACAAAGTCCCTCTCAGTCTCTACCCGTGTAAGGCTGGACTTACATTGTAATGGGGTCTGGGTGATACAAGAACAGTTCACTGTCTTCCAGAGCTGGGTTTTAGAGACAATGCTGTAACTAGGCAGCTTTCTTCACCACTTTTGCTTGTTTTGCACCTGTCCACTCCACACTAATATCTAGCAGCTCTGAAAATGCTTTGCAGGATGGGCATGGCCTACACCAGTGAAGGAGGTGGAATTATTCACTTAAAAGAATTCCGGGGCTGGGGAGACAGTATCATGGTTCTGCAAAACTCTCCTGTTTGAGGCTCAGAAGTCCCAGGTTCAATCCCCAAAACCACCACTAGCCAGAGCTGAACAGGGCCCTGGTATCTCTCTCCCTGTCTCTCTGTATCTATTCCCTTGTATCTCTCTCATTACAATATGACAAAATATTTTCAATGCAAAGCAGTAAGTCAGCCAGCCTGATGTATGAGGTCCTCGGGCCTGTGCCTGCAGGCGGAGTGTTCCCGTCACTGTCACACTTTTTGTTACATAGTGACACCCCAGACTTCGGTCTGGTGACAGTGCCCTAAATATCTGAAGCCTATCAGTTTCTTGGATATTCTTTTTTCCACATATGCTGAATTAGCCATGGGCAGCAGCAAATTAAACTCTAGTGTGATTCCGAGAAGGTGGCTGCAGTCTCACAGACAGACCCGCTCAGGACCAAATGGTCTTTTACATACAAGATCTGGACTCCTGCAGGCTCTAGTTTAGCTTCTTGGGCCTATGTGCTTGGTCCCTCAGGACTTCTGCATTTAAAATAAAATGAATGCCTTTGCTCAGTCTTATGCAGGTGTCAAGTGGTCTTATATTTGACTTCATGGGGCATGTCAGACACTTCTGGTGAGTAGGAAATGGAGACTGAGTTGTTTGATAGTTGAGTTTTAAGTTTCACAAGAACTTTCAGAGGGTAGATGGAAGATTCTTAAATTTCAGTGTGCGTGAGACTTGTCAGGGGTACTTAAGAATGCAGGTTCTGATTCAGAGTACTAGCCTAAGACTCAAGGAGAGTCTTTTATCAAACACGCATGTCCACTCCCACCCCCACTGACTCAGATGCAGGCGATTCATGGGTTAGATGGAGAGAAAAATTAGTATTCAGTCTTGACTGCTCCCCTTAAAATCTGAGGCATATAATAAATGACTTGGCCAAAATGTCTTTGAGATTCTAAACAACACTCCCTGTACTCCCATATACCTCATGGGTATCCCTTCTGATAAGATAAAAAGAGGGGACTTTCATTTTTCTAGGAAGCAGATTGTAATTGAGTCTAACTTTCAAGATCTGGATCAGCCCCAATCCAGTTATGTGCACTGTAGGCATCTGAGGGCCTTGTTGATTTTGAATTCAGATCAGCCACCCTTTGGGCTGGAGTATGTGAGTTTGCACTATGTATATTAAGGTGGCAGACGCTGTGATCTGCCGCAGCTCTTTAAATCCTGCCGAGAATTTGTTTCATAACATCCGTTATATACAGCTCTGTGTTTTCTTCTGCCTAGATTCAAGAAGTGGTGGATTTTGAAAAACTGGATGACTATGCTTCTGCCTTCCAAGGTCACGATGTTGGGTTCTGTTGCCTGGGGACCACCAGGAGCAAAGCTGGGGCGGTAAGGAGCAAACTGGCCCTCTCAGGGTTTTGTTTGTTTTCTAGCCAGAAATGTCCAAGGCTTCTTTCTTGCTTACTCTCTGTCTTTACATAAGTACCACATACATGCAGTGATTAAGGGTAAATAAGTTTTTATCATTTAAGATTCCACATATTTCCTAACCTTTGCTGGAATTTGAGTAGTCCTGACCAGTTCACCTTTCCTTCAAGGTGATCCTTGAGTTCAAATGTCTGTACTGGACATAATCACAACTTTTCACGTGATCTAGTATCTGCAGGCATTATTGTCATTCTGTCCTTCAAGGCAAACCATTATGTCTGAGTAAAACTAACTGGCATTCATGCAGTTAGGTTTGCTTTAAAAGTAAACTTTTAAACTTGGAGTGTTCTCTCTTACTTGAGTGATTTGCTTTGAACTATTTTCGTGCCAAGCTTTAAGCCTCAGGGATAGAGCATTAGAACAGAAACAGGACTCAGCCAGCCTCCAGTCGTGACTCAGCCTCCAGCAGTGATTCAGCCTCACTGGTGATTCAGCAGTGACTTAACTGGCGCAGAACTTTTCAAATGCACAGTTCATTTTCTTTTTAATGGTGTCCTAAATTGCATTGGTCTCTGCCCAGAAACCATAGTTTACTACATAGTTAGAAGTCAAAACTTACTACGCAGATCCCAGGCAAGTATTAATAGATCTTAATTAATTTCTTCCCATTTTATCCCTCTGACAGAATTACTTGCTGAGGCTAAATGTTTCTATTAACCATTCAGTATCTACCATAGGAGCTTCTGTAGTTTGATAAGCAGACCCTTGCAGCAGAATCAGTTAGGGAGCACGTGGTTGAGAACTGTTTAATTATACCAATCAAGGCTGTGTGCTCAGCTGTATTTTTCTGGGCCCTGTGATAAAGCAAACCTGAAATTAGTTTGCGTTCAGTAGGATGTACTTCTTGTCTGTTTATTATCAAAAAACACAGAGATAGGGAGTCGGGCGGTGGCCCAGTGGGTTAAGCGCACGTGGCACAAAGCGCAGGGACTGGCGTAAGGATCCCGGTTCGAGCCCCCGGCTCCCCACCTGCAGGGGAGTCGCTTCACGGGCAGTGAAGCAGGTCTGCAGGTGTCTATCTTTCTCTCCCCTCTCTCTCTGTCTTCCCCTCCTCTCTCCATTTCTCTCTGTCCTATCCAACAACAAAGCAACGTCAACAATGGCAATAATAACCGCAACAAGGCTGCAACAACTAGGGCAACAAAAAGGGGGAAAAAATGGCCTCCAGGAGTGGTGGATTCATGGTGCAATAACCCTGGAGGGAAAAAAAAAACACAGAGATAAAAGCAACACTCTGACATGAGGGGTCATCGAACTCAGGGTCTCTTGCACTCCTAGAGAGCCACCTTTTCTACAGTGCTACCCTGTCCGCCTTGGAGCATAGCTGGGTTTGGAATTTAGGCGAGATAGGGCCATCTCATTGCTGTTCAGCAGCTAGTACACTTCTCACTGTCAAAGCAGTCTGCCCTCTAAAAGCACCGGAGACTTGTTGTAGTACATTGCAGGCTGCACTATCTCAAACGCCAAGCTGACTGTAGCAGTGACTCAGCAAAACAGAAACAAACTGCATTCAACATAGAGCAGTTGATTTTCACGACATAAGGCAAATTCACTAAAAGGGACTTCAGGGAAAAGCCTAAATTGTTTTGTTGCTTTTAAACTCTGTAATGCAATTTTAGTGAGAGAGTATTGAGTATCTTTACTATTCAGAATTCTTTTCTGATCAAATTGGTTCCCCTTCCAAATACTATTCAATTTCTTGTGTTCCTCAAAATCAGTTTGAAAAGGCTAAATTAATGATTGAGCAAGATAAAAAAAAAACTTAGATAATTTAAGAGGATAGTGACCAACTAAGCTAGTATTCCTTCAGAAAGCCTTTTTAAAATTAATGACTAATTTAGATTGGGCGTGACATTAAGTTGGGGATTATAATAATGTGATGGCAATTCACAAGTAGCTGAGTAACAGTTACCATGTGATAGGATGGTTTCCCGGCACCTGGCATTTTGGGTCAGCAGCCTTCTCTGTATAAAGAGTTCACTAGAGGGTAGGGAAGATAGCATAATGGTTATTCAAACAAATGCATGTCTCATATTCCAGGGTCTCAAGTTCAGTCCCCCACACTACCATAAGCCAGAGCTAAGTGAGCAGTACTCTGGTTAAAAAAAAAAAATCCCTATATTGTTCCTCAGATGAACACTGCAAAGCTGGTAGCAAGCTTACTGTCACTTTAGCTGTTCTGTAACTGAGACATCCCCTGTCTTGGCTTAGTAATCTGAGTTTCTGCTAGAGAAGCTTCAAGAAACTCAGGGGCTTTGAGTTAGTGTTGAAATTACCTGGGTAGCTAGCTCACTTCCCTGTGATCAGGACTGTCATAACAAGCTTTGTAATCAGGGTAACTTAAACAGAAGTTTATTGTTTTAGATTTCTGGAGGCTGAATGTCTTGATCTAGGAGTTGACAGGAATGGTTCTTCCTTAATGTTTGAGGAAAGAAACTTTTCTAGGCTTCTCTACATGACTTGTAGGTGGCTGCCTTTTCCCTGCCTCTTTTTACATCCCCCCCTTTTTTTTCTATATGCCTGGGGACTCCATGAAGACACTAATTGTTACATTAAGGACTACTCTGCTGCCTGCTTTGACATGTGTATGACCCGGATTAGAGCGGAGCCCTCACCACATTGAAGGAGGCTTCTGTGTGGTGATGCCCATCCCCAGTTCCCCACCCCCCCATTTCTGTCTGTCTCTGAAAAACTTGCCTCAGAACAAAGAAGAAGGAGGTGGAGATGGAGAAGATGGGGAGGAGGAAGGGTAACAACATGATCACATCTTGACTGATTGTGTGTGCAGTGACTCAGTTTCCAAGGAATATCACATTCTGTGACCTTGAAAGTTAGGAAATAAGTTAGGAAAGTTAGGAAATAGGTGTTGTTGGAGGTGGCCAGGCAGAGGAGACAGTACAGCCCATGATAGTGAATCCGCCCAGGTTTCTGTTATGGATGAGTCCTCTAGCTTTCTTCAGGTGTTTGGGAAACTATGTACTGTGTCATTAGCAGATTTGATACTAATCTTCCTTTTCACATTCATAGGCCATAGTTGTTTCATCAATACAGTGACTTCCTTTTTTCTAAAAAAAAAAAAAAAACAAAAAAAAACATTTATTTATTTATTTTCCCTTTTGTTGTCCTTGTTGTTTTTCATTGTTGTTATAGTTATTGTTGTTGTTATTGATGTCATCATTGTTAGACAGGACAGAGAGAAATGGAGAGAGGAGGGGAAGACAGAAAGGGAGAGAGAGAGAGAGAGACACCTTCAGACCTGCTTCACTGCCTATGAAGCGACGCCACCGCAGGTAAGGAGCCGGGGGCTCGAACTGGGATCCTTTCGCTGGTCCTTGCACTTTGCATCATGTGTGCTTAACTCGCTGCACTACCGCCCAACTCTCAGTACAGTGACTTTCTAACTTGTCCCTAGAGCAGGTCTACTAGGTCCTCGAGCAGGTCTACTGAGTAAGAAAATCTGGTTGAAAACCTGGAATCTATGTTTTTAGCTGGATTTCCTTGTGAGACTGTGATGCAGACACGTCCTCTTTTATTGTTGGACCTGCTTTCAGGAGACACTGCATGTTTCCACCCTCCTGCTTGTCTCTCAGCTGCCACTCTACTCCCAGATGGCCTGCACCTGGTTTTTGAGAGTCACGTGTGCTACAGTGAAAGCTGAAATACCTTTGAGAAAACAGCTCTACACTGGTCTATAGAGCAAAGCAAAAGTACACTCCTGTCATGTCTTATTTATAGTAAGAGAAGGGTTTGGTTAGAAGTGAGGTAGCACGAGGTGGTTTCACCCCCCCCCCCCCCCCCCCCGTCTAGTAGGCATAAGCACCATCATTTCAGGGTCTTGAATTCTACTGAGTGAACAATGTTGTGAGTGCTGCCATTGTAACATCTATAAGGCTGTGTAGAGACATGGCTTCTGATTTGAATGTGACACTCTTTCAGTCCAAAGAAATTGCAAGCCTACAAAATGTGGAACTAACATAGCTTGCCAATTTTGTTCAGTGTATGTGTTAAGGGGCCTGGCAAGATAATTCACCTAGGAAGGTGCCTACTCTGCCACAGATACAACTCAGGTTCCAGCCCAACCCCTGCTGCACTGGGGGAAGTTTGGTGCTATGGTGCTTATGCCTCCTTCTCTGTGTCTGTCTCTGTCTCTCTTTCTCTGAAAGAGATAGGTCCAGATCAGGAAAACAGCAGTGTCAATAAATAAGTAGAGGAAAATACTATGTCGTGGCATGTGAAAATAGAAGAGATGCCCATTGTAGTGCCCACAAATAGTTATTGGGACGCAGCTGTTTTCATCACTGTATGATCTCTGCGTCTGCAGTATGTTGGTAGAGCTTTACAACTATTGGCCATCTCCTCCTTTACCAGAGAAGTTTGCCAACCCCTATTAGGATCTTCCCTTTCTTGTTGGACGACAAGGAGGTACTGCGGGAGGCGGTGAGTAACAGATGGCTCATGGGGCCCAGAGCACAGATTCTTGTTACAAAGGTCTGGTACCTGGGTGTGCAATGAACATCTGCAAGCCACCGTACTCTAGTCTGTCCTGAGAGGGAAGTGAATAACAAAGTCCTTTCACCTATACAAAGTTAAAACTTTAACAATGCAAGGAAAAGAATAGCCTAGGTGGGAGGTTTTTGTGAGAACACAGAAATTAACTTTGAATTGAAATTTCAGTATGTGATTAGCTTTATTTTTCTATCTAGAATTCTCCCTTTATCTAAGATCTTACTTTGGCCTCCCACTAACCAGAGATGCCTTCAAGGACACAAGCCACTTGGTGTTTGTTGGCATCCCTGTCCCGATCTAATTTATCGAGTTGGATTAAAAAGTGAACAAAGAAGAATGACTTTAGGGTAGAAATACAATCGAGACCCTTTACATGATAAGTCCTCCTTGCTTGGAAAAGAATCATCTTGATCCTGAACTTTTATAGCACACTTGCCTGTCTTCTCAGCCTATTCGTAGGAACAAGTTTTTCATGAGCCAGAGTACACCCCCCCCCCATTTTCAGGCATTAGCAAAGAAGAGTAGAAGAAATACTTAGCAGATTTATTTATTTATTTATTTATTTATTTATTTATTTATTTATTTTTGGCCTCCAGGGTCCTTGCTGGGACTTGGTGCCTGCACTACAAATCTACTGCTCCTGGAGGCTATTTTTTCCCTTTTGTTGCCCTTGTTTATTATTGTTGTTGTTGCCATTGCTGTCATTGTTGTTGGATAGGACAGAGAGAAATTGAGAGAGGATGGGAAGATAGAGATGGGGAGAGAAAGATAGACACCTGCAAACCTGCTTCACCACTTGTGAAGTGACCCTCCTGCAGGTGAGGAGCTGGGGGCTCGAACTGGGATCCTTAAGCTGGTCCTTGCACTTCGTGCCATGTGCGCTTAACCCACTGCGCTACCGCCTAGCCCCAGCAGATTTAAATTTTAAAAAGACTTAAAAATAACTAGTTGGTTCCCACCTGCAGGGGAGTCATTTCACAAGCAGTGAAGCAGATCTATAGGGGTCTATCTTTCTCTCCCTCTCTCTGTCTTCTCTCCATTTCTCTTTGTCCTATCCAACAACAATGATAACAACAACAACAACAATAACTACAACAGTAAAACAAGCGCAACAAAAAGGAATAAATAAATAAATATTAAAAAAAAATAACTAGCTTGGGAGTTGGGCAGTAGTGCAGTGGCTTAAGCGCAGGTGGTGCAAAGTGCAAGGACTGGCACAAGGATCCCGATTTGAGCCCCCGGCTCCCCACCTGCAGGGGAGTCGCTTCACAGGAGGTGAAGCAGGTCTTCAGGTGTCTGTCTTTCTCTCCACCTCTCTGTCTTCCCCTTCTCTCTCCATTTCTCTCTGTCCTATCCAACAACGACAACAACAATAATAATTACAACAATAAAACAACAAGAGCAGCAAAAGGGAATAACTAAATATGAAAAAAATAAATAAAAAATAACAGTAGTTGGATAATTTGCCTGCTCTGATGTTAGGGGAGTCTGAGGATATTCCTGCTGAGTCATGTCACAGAGCTGTTAGGAAAGGAAATGATACACTTCATTTCTTTTTTCTAGGTGGAGCTCTGACTCCTATAGAATAAGCCAGCTGTGGAACTTTACAGACACAATGGCATGATTGGCTTAATGAAATCAGAAGCATCTCGTCCTCTGCTGTTTGGTTTTCCTAGCACTGTCTTTCTGAGATATGGAGTATGTTATATTAGCTAACTTACTTATTTTTAATTTTCTTTTTTTAACATTTTTATTAGTGGTTTAATAATGATTTTCAAAATTATGAGTCAATGGGGGTATAATTTCACACCATTCTCACCACCAAAGTTCTGTGTCCCCATTCCTTCCACTGCCAAAATTCAATCAGTTTACAAATTAGAAACATTAAATGGTTAAACTAAAGGAATATATACTCAGAACTGAAATCTAGGCAATTAATGAACTTGAGACATATCCAATCTATTTTCCCTCTGACATGTTGAATAAATAGTGATTTATAAGATTATAAATTAATAGGAGTATAGTTTAGTACTGTTCCCACTACCGAAGGTCTGTCTCCCCACCCCAACCCTCTGAGAATCCACCCTCCACCCAGAGTCCTTTACTTTGGTGCAATACTCCAAATCCAGCCCAAGTTCTGCTTTGTGTTTCCCTTTCTGTCCTATTTCTGAACTTCTGACTATGAGGAGATCATCCCATTTTCATCCTTCTCTCTTTCTCTCTGGCTGATCTCATTTAACATGAACCCTTCAAGCTCCATCCAAGATGAGGTAAAGAAGGTGAATTATTATTTTTAATAGCTGAGTAGTATTCCATTGTGTATATAGACCACAGCTTTCTCAGTCACTCATCTGCTGTTGGACACCTAAGTTGTATCCAGGTTTTGGCTATTACAAGTTGTGCTTCTGTGAACACAGGTGCACACAGATCTTTTTGGATGAGTGTGTTTGACTCCTTGGGACCTATCCCCAGGAGAGGGATTGCAGGGTCAGAGGGTAGGTCCATTTCTAGCCTTGTGAGAGTTCTCCAGACCGCTCTCCACAGGGGACGGACCCACTGACATTCCCACCAGCAGTGCAGGAGGCTCCTTTGCCTCTCTAACCTCTCCAGCACTTGTCATTGCTGTCCTTTCTGATGTGCGATATTCTCACAGGGGTGAAGTGGTATCTCTTTGCTGTTTTTATTTGCATTTCTCTGACAGTGCTTGGAGCATTTTTTCCATATGTCTGTTGGCCTTTTGGATCTCTTCTTTGGTGAATATTCTGTTTATATCCTCTCCTGAGGTTTGGATGGGGTTATTTGTGGTTTTTGCTATTGTTATTGTTGCTGAGTTTGATGAGCTCTATTTATTTTGGTTATTATTAGCCTTTTGTCCAATGTATGGCATGGAAAGATCTCCTCCCATTTACTTGGTGAGAAGTTTTTTTTGTTTGGGTGGTGGTTTCTTTTGCTGTGCAAAAGCTTTTCAAACTGATGTAGTTCCATGGGTTTATTTTTGTTATTGTCTTCCTTGCAATTTGGTTTGTATCACTGAAGATGTTTATGAAATTTAGATGAAAAGAGTTCCACAAATATTTTCCTCTTAAGTATTTGATAGTTTCTGGTCTAATATCCAAGTCCTTGATCCACATGGAATTTATTTTTGTGTCTGGTGAAATGGAGTGGTAGTTTCATTCTCCTGCATGTTTCAACCCAGTTTCCCCAACACCACTTGTTGAGGAGACTCTCCTTTCTTATAGTTTAGGCCCCCTTGTCAAAAATTAGATGGCTATAGGTGTGGAAGCTTATTTTTAATTTTCTCTATTGATGCAAGATTGGTTTATACCATGTAGGCTTTAGGTGGGCAGCACTGTTTTTTGACATTTGCTTTCACTTTTTAAAAATTTGACTGTTAGAAATTCCCCAAAAAAGAGTTTCAATAAAATGATTTTTAAAAAATATTTATTTATTCCCTTTTGTTGCCCTTCTTGTTTTATTGTTGTAGTTATTATTGTTGTTGTCGTTGTTAGATAGGACAGAGAGAAATGGAGAGAGGAGGGGAAGACAGAGGGGGAGAGAAAGCAAAATTATTTAAAAGATAGCTCTGTTGTATCTATAAATGGAATCTCTCTCACTCTGAATAAAACTGGTATGTGTTGACATCTTCGAGTTAGTCTCCAAGACTCACATTGTTAGTTTGATTTCTAAGTCCTTGAAAGCCATTGACCCCTTTGCTTTTGAGTTCCATTCACCAGCGAAAAGGCCAGGCATCAGGGTGGGGTAAGTGAAATTCAGAATTTAGTCAGCTTGAAAAAATGCGTATTTAAAATCAGCTTGGGAGCTCAGGGGATTTGTGAAGTTGTTTGGGATTAACAGCCATCGATTGCTAATAAACAGTATTTGGCTTTGTGCAGAGAACAGCGATGGAGAAAGGTATGGACACCTTGTCAGTGGGGCCCATTGAGCAGAGGTGATGGCTAAGTGTGGGGGTCTCTGGGGCAGTGTGGGTGCTCATCCTTCAAGGGCGGTTGGCAGTTGCTGGTCAGGCCAGTGAAAAGAAGGACGCCAGAGTCTGATGGCTGGGGTGGTATTGATGTGCCTTCGCTGACTAATCAGATTGAAAAAGTCCCATGGTATTTATGTCACTTTAATTTTCCTCAAACAATTGGAGATGACAGTGCTCTATTAAGGAGAGGGTGATCCAGAACTAAAGCCAAATAAATTAGGGTTTCAGTTTAATCAAATTATCCTTTTACTGATCCTGGATTAAGTGAGAGACAGCGTTGGTCTAGAAGCTTGTGATTGGCTGAATTACTCCCTTATTTTCAAAGGAACAGATGAAAGTATAAGCATTTTAACAGAGACAACTCTCATAATCCTAGTGAGGACAAAACAGTAACAACACAAAGTATTTCACTAGTCGCATATGGAATTTGAAGTCCAAGGATGGCTGAAAGGGAGTTCGGGGAAGAAACAGATGTGGGAGAGAAATTGGGAGTTTTAGGATTTTCCTATGTAGTCTGGGTTGTTCTTCTTGGTATACTTTAAGCACGTCTAAAATCTCAGTTCAGAGAATGGCTCTAAGAAAAGCTGCCTTCCTCTTTAAGTATGTGCTTGGTATTGAACTTGGTTTACTTCATAGTTTAAAAAACAACCTGGGTTTGAATCTGTGCAGAACTGCTCAGGGGGTCTGCTGTTAGGCTTGAATGTCAAAGGACACAACACAGCGGGACCTGGTGAGGACTCACGGGTTATGTCACCTGCAGTAAGGCAGGAAAATAACAGTGTTGACAGGTGATGCAGGTATGGTCTGAAAGAAATGCAGTGGGTGGTGAGAGAGGGTGAAGGAGGCTGTGGAGTAGCGAGATGCTCTCCACTCCATCTGGGAGCGGCTCACAGGGGCTGTTCTGTTGATGAGGTGATGGAATTTTGTACTTACAAAATGTTTACTCAAGTACTTTTTAAAGATTTATTTATTAGAAAGGTAGGAGGAGAGACAGAAAGAACCAGACATCACTCTGGGATCAAACTCAGGACCTCATGCTTGAGAGTCTAACGCTTTGTCCACTGCACCACTTCCTGGACCACCTTAAGGTATTTTTTAAAAAATATTTATTTATTTCCTTTTGTTGCCTTATTGTTGTTGTTACTGATGTCATCGTTGTTGGATTGGACAGAGAGAAATGGATAGAGGAGGGGAAGACAGAGAGGGGGAGAGAAAGACAGACATCTGCAGACCTGCTTCACCTCCTGTGAAGCGACTCCCCTGCAGGTGGGGAGCCAGGGGCTCGAACAGGCATCCTTCCGCCAGTCCTTGTGCTTTGTGCCACATGTGCTTACCCCACTGCGCTACCGCTCAACTCCCCTTAAGGTATTTTTTATGAGAGAGAGGAAGAAGGAGTGGGAGAGGAGAGGGAGAGAGAGAGACCGAGACCACAGTATTTCTCTGGCACATATGATGCCAGGGGTTGAGTCCAAGCCTCACACATGTGAGCCTTGAGCTACCTCCCTGACTGTCTACTTTTATGATCTACTGTGATGCATAATAAATAAAATGGGGCGGGGCAGTGGCATACCCAGTTAAGCACACATGTCACCTTGCACAAGGACCCACTCCATACCTGCAGGGGGGATGCTTCATAAGTGGTGAAGCAGGACTGCAGGTGTTTACTTTTCTCTCTCTCTCCTTCCCATCAATTTCTCTCAGTTCTATCAAAACAAAATAGAAAGAAGAAAAAAAAAAAAAGGAAAAATGGCTGCCATGGGTTCACAGGATAGGAGGGGTACAACTTCACACAATTCCCACCACCAGAACTCTGTATCCCATCCCCTCCCCTGATAGCTTTCCTGTTCTTTACCCCTCTGGGAGTATGGACCCAGGGTCATCATGGGGTGCAGAAGGTGGAAGGTTTCGCTTCTGTAATTGCTTCCCCGCTGAGTATGGGTGTTGACAGGTCAATCCATACTCCCAGCCTGTCTCTCTTTCCCTAATGGGGTGGGGTTCTGGGGAAGCGGGACTCCAGGGCACATTGGTGGGGCTGTCTGTCCAGGGAAGTCCAGTTGGCCTCATGTTAGCATCTGGGACCTGGTGGCTGAAAAACAAGGTATTTTAAACATAGTTGATCTTGCTGTTTCTTTTGCTTTTTGCAGATCTGTTTTGGGGTCTGTGCTTCCATGTCTTCGGCCTTGTTTTTTCACTGTGGTCTAGCCTTGCTGCTCAAGCCAGTTCATCCATCCTGAAGACCATACTTGGAGCCTTTCCCAGGGTCTGGGTTTGACATTCATGTATCACTTAGAGACCTGTCTGTTCCTGCCTCCTAGACTGCCAGCACACTGAGTAGTCAACTTCAAGATGGACTCACCACTCTTCAGAATAACTCACTTCCTTTTCCCCCTGCAGGAAGGATTTGTTCGTGTTGACCGTGACTATGTGTTCAAGTCTGCAGAAATGGCAAAAGCAGGAGGATGCAAACATTTCAACTTGCTGTCCTCTAAAGGAGCTGATAAGTCAAGCAGCTTTTTATATCTGCAAGTTAAGGTTTGTGCACCTTCCCGTCTCTCACATACTTTGGAGACTCCTAGCTAACTTAATTGGCAGAACTAAGCGATGTAAAATGCTAAACACAAAATCCACAAAAATACACTATACTTTGACTTTTTATAGCTGTAGGAACTGTTTTGATCATTTTTTGGCGAGAGTAAACAGTATATATCAACTCTGGTGAGCATGCAGCTCTTCAAATTATTGGTGTTAATTTATATTTCTAAAAGGTTATTTTTTAAAAATAATATTAAAATAGCATTTTGAACCAAATGAAAACTAGAGAGCCATCAGTGAAATTAAAAGTAGTTATTCATGTCATAAAATCTTCAATCACTTACCTCTAGGGTCATTGCTAAGATATTAGAGAGAACTGGAGTTCAGGATCCAATATAATCTACAGTCATGTGACAGACCTCAGAGACATTAAGTAGCAGGTTTAGGGACTGATAACTACAAAGATGTAACGTGTGTGTGTGTGTGTGTGTGTGTGTGTGTGTGTGTGTGTGTGTGTGTGTTTCCTACTGAGATCCCGTGTGTGCCTGGTGTTGAAGTAGGAATGCTGAATGCTTACTCAGGAGAAGATCACAAGAGCCTCTTTCCCCAGTGCACTTACTATGTGATAGTATTACCTTCCTTTGTCAGTCTTGATGCAACTGTTAGTTTAATAGTTAAAAGGTTAGAAAGTTCTGGTACTCAAAATACTTGTGGGTGGGGGAGACAGCATAATGGTTATGTAAAAAGACTGTTATGCCTGAGGCTCTAGAAGTGCCAGGTTCTATCCCCTGCACCACCCACCAAAAAGCAGAGCTGAGCAGTACTCTGCTGCTCTCTCTCTCTCACCAACACCCCACTCAAATGAAGCAATATATATATATAGGTATATATTAAAATTTTTACTTATATATTTATTATTTATTGGAAGGGACAGAAAGAAATTGAGAGGTCAGGGGGAGATAGAGAGGGAAAGAGACAGAGAGACACCTGCAGTCCTGCTTCACCACTTGTGAAGCTTCCCCCACTGCAGGTGGGGACTGGGAGGCTTGAACCTGGATCCTTGCACATTGTAACATGTGCACTCAACCAGGTGCGTCACCACCTGTCCCCCACAAATAAAGTATATTTTTAAAGTATATATACTTGTGGTTTCTGAGACAGGTTATCAAATAAGATTTTGACTCACATTGGCATGGTACACAATTGTACATTTTAGACAAGAAAATACAGGTATTATCTTCATTTAGTTTTTAACTCAAGTTCACTGAATTTGATTTGTACTGCTGCAATAGGAAAGAATAAATTAGGTTAAAAAGACAGAAATGGCCCATCTTAGAATGAACAGAGCATCACTGCTTCTAGAATTTGAAAAGGTGATTTCTCCTACCTTACCCTTCAACCACTCTGTAGCTTTCATCTTCTGTATGTCTCATGTCTTTGGCAGCTGAGTGCTGTGAGGCCGGTGTGGCTCAGAGCCCAACATATGATACCAGTTCACGTTCTCTGCTTTTAGTTTCTATGGACTTTAGTATCCTCATCTGTTAAATAGAGGAATAGAGTATTTTCATTCTTGTTGTTTTGTTTACTAGAACACTGCTCAGCTCTGGCTTGTGAGGGTTCAGGAGATTGAACCTGGGACTTTGGAGCCTCAGGCAGGAGCAGAGTGTACATAACCGTTATGCTATCTTCTCCCACCCAAGTATTTTCTAGAGTAGATGGTATTTTGTTATTGAGTATGCTCAGTCCTTCCGGTACTTATAATCTGTTTTGTGGTAGGATTCCCAGAGCCAGCCCAAAGTTAGCAACACACTTAAAGGTGTCTGCGTTAAGTGTCTAGTCATTCTCATGTCTCTGATTTATTACAGCACAGAGATGCGAGACTGTCAGTAAAGGGGAAAGATCTGTGGGCAAAAGTCCAAAGGCATTAGATGGAAGCTTCCAAGAGTCCTGCCAGTGCATCTGACCAGGACATACATTACTTCCTCTGGCAGCGAATATCCTCGCCTAGAGACACTTGCAAGGACTTAAGGGTTTTTGTACGCTTTCATTTTTTCCAGTTGCCTCCAGAGTTATCACTGGGGCTCAGTGCTGGCATCACAAATCCACTGCTCCTGGCAGCCATTCCCCCCCTTTTTTTCCTTCTATTTTTATTTGATAGGACAGAGAGAAGTTGAGAGGGGAGGAGGAGATAGAGAGAAAGACCTGTGTCACCACTTGTGAAGCTTCTCCCCTGCAGGTGGGGAGCAGGGGCTTGAGCATGGTAATGTGTGTGTACTGAACCAGGTGCACCACCACCATCTGGCCCCAAGGAGTTCAGGGAAGAAGAATGGTGTCAATCATGTAGAATCATGTAGGTACATTTATTGATTTATTTTTACCAGAGCATTGCTCGGCTCTAACTTAATGGTGGTGTGAGGATTGAACCTGGGACTCTGGAGCCTCTGACATTAGAGTCTGTTTGCACAACCATTGTGCTATCTTCCCCACCCACACTTATTTATTTATTAAATATTTATTTATTCCCTCTTGTTGCCCTTGTTTTTATTATTGTTGTTGTTGGACAAGACAGAGAGAAATGGAGAGAGGAGGGGAAGACAGAGAGGAGGAACAAAGACACCTGCAAACCTGCTTCACTGCCTGTGAAGCAACTCCCCTGCAGGTGGGGAGCCGAGGGCTTGAACCGGGGACCTTACGCCGGTCCTTGCGTTTTGCGCCGGTCCTTGCGTTTTGTGCCACCTGCGCTTAACCCACTGCGCTACCACCCCACTCCCCACATTTATTTATTTTTATACTTTTTTTTAAAACCAGAGAACTGATCAGCTCTGGCTTATGGTGGTGCTGGGGAGATTAAACCTGGGACCTTGCAGCCTCAGGCAAGAGAGTCTGTTTGCATAACCATTATGCTGTCTCTACCACCTGAGTTTTCTTTTCAGGAAAGATGTCGGGAATGATGCATCATGTTTTGTCTGGCAAATTAAATTTAAAACCTTATTTCTTGAAATTCAGTGGGTGCTGAAGAAGTGACTGGTACTGTAGTTCATGGGTCTTCCAGGCCACTGGGACTGCTTTTCATTTGAAAATAATCTCTGAAACCAAACAAAACAAAAAGCTGTTACTGTCTACCAGTCTGCAACATTAGTCTGAACTAATGGGATGTCTTTTTAAAAATCAATTTCTAACATGCTAAACATACCCACCTCTCTGGGTATGTTTTACTATTAGTCACATGAGAGGCTGAATTGGCTCTACCCCTATTCATTCATTCATTCATTCATTCATTCATTCAGTACATCTTTTCTTACTCCTAAATAATGAGACTGAATGATCTCTTCCTTATTTTTTCCATACTTTGGAATCTAAAGTTCTAGACAGGGACATTCATATTTATTGAAATATACTCAAGCAAATTATCTTTAAAATCCCAAATTATTCCCTCAAACATTATGATAAATTGGTGTTTGAAATTAAATATGGAATGAATTGTTAACAGGGAGAAGTGGAATCCAAGGTTGAAGAATTAAACTTTGATCGCTACACGATATTTAGACCGGGGTGAGTATTCATACGGCCCACAAGTACATCACTGCTGGTTATTCCCTAGAAGGTGGTTTTTCAGGGGGTGGGCAGTGGTGCGCCCTCTAAGTGCACATCTCACCATGTGCAAGGACCTGGGTTTCAGCCCCCACCCCCACTTGCAGGTGGGATGCTTCACAAGTGGTGAAGCAGGTCTGTAGGTGTCTTTCTCTCTCCCTCTCTATCTCCCCCATCCCTCTCAATTTCTTTCTGTCCTGTCAAATAAAATAGAAAGGAAAAAATGGAAGTGAATTTGTCATAGTACAGGCAAGAAACAAACAAAAAAAACCAAGAAAACAAAATAGTTTTTCATTTGAAGGGACTGACAATAAGATGTCTAAGATGTAAAAAGAAATAGGTTATAGGATGGTTTGTATCTTTGAAAGACCATGTTTTGACTTTGAAGGAGGTTTCATAATAGTCTAGAAATTGCTGGGTGGTTTTGTTGCCTTCATTTTAGAAACCTTTCTAGTGCACAGGATAAAACATTCTGCCCACTGTATTCGTCTGTTTGGAATATCAGAGCAGACTACTACTACAGGTAGGGAGACTTACAAGAACAGAAATTAATGTCCTCATAGTTCTGCAGGCTAGAAGTCTAAGATCACAGACCACTAGGTTGGTGTCTAGGAAGACTTCTTTTTCTGGTTTGCAGGTGGCCACTTTCTCTCTTGATCACATTGCATTTCTTCTGTGTACCTTTGGAGAGTGAAAGATATGTGATATCGCCCCTCCCCCCTTTCCCCACAGTGTCAGGGAATGAATTGACAGCCTTGCATGTACACCATCTTGTGGAATTGCCTTATTTTTTCATTCCTTTTTTTTTTTTTAAGAGAGGAAGGAAGTAGATAAGGAGAGACAAAGAGAAGAGAGACACCACAGTACCATTCCACCATCCGTGGAACTACTCCAGTTCCATTCATGGTGCTCCTCTGTCCTACCATGGCTTGAACCCAGGCTCTTGTACATTGTAAGCTGTGTGCTTTGCTGGGTTAACTGTCTCCTGGCCTGTCTTCATCTGTAAGGACACCAATCTTTATCAGTTTCGGTCCTACACCCTATTTCCCCACCAGGGTTATCGCTGGCACTCAGAGCATGCACATCTCAGCCATTCCCAGCAGCCATCTTTTTTTTTGTTGTTGTTGTTTGTTAGAGGGTGAGAGAGTTGGGGGAGGGCAGGAAGGGGGAGAAGGAGAGACACCTGCAAGCACTGCTTCTCCATTCTCAAGCATCTTCCCTGCAAGTAGGGAGTAAGGCAGGGACTTGAACCCTAGTCTTCAAACATGGTACCCTGCACTCTCCCAGTTCATCACCGCCCAGCTCCAGGTCCCCACTTTTATGAACGAGTTTAGTTGCAGTTCTCTCTCTCTGAAGGTCCTGTCTTTACATCCGGTCACCTTGGAGCTTAGGGGCCCCGGCATGAATTGTGGTGAGCAGCTAGTCCCTAACAGCCTCTGTGGTCTGAATGCAGTTTACCATCTCTTCCTCTCCTCTCTCTCCTTAGAGTTCTGCTATGTGATAGGGAAGAATCTCGACCAGCTGAATGGTTGACTAGGAAATTCTTTGGCTCCTTACCAGAGTCTTGGGCCAGTGGGCATTCTGTACCAGTGGTGAGCTTGGTGAGAGCCATGTTGAACAACACTGTGAAACCAAGTGACCAGAAGAAGGAACTGCTGGATAACAAGGCCATCCACAACCTGGGGAGAGCCAGAGGCTCCTCGGCCCAGGGCCACACTGAGAAAGGCGCGTGAATATCCGTGTTCACCGCCTAGTTATGCTCTCAGGGCCGAGACATGGAGTGCTGTCATGATCCTAATAAAAGACCATCTATCTGCTCACCATCAGTGGCTCAGAGAACATGTGTATAGCTAAACTTATATATACATAAATTTAGTTTACCCAAGGGCCTTTCCAAAAACAGATTCATTGTTTTCACCTCAAATCTTCTGAGTCAGAATTTTTGGGTGAGGCACAGAAATCTTGTTTTCCCAGAAGCAAATGGCCTGCCTTACCAAAAGTGGCGAGTTTTACAGAAGCACAAAGTTAGCAGTATTCCTACTCTAGGTCTGGTAAATTTTTTAACCATTCTATTGTTCTGGTGCCTGACTACCATCCGGGTTGGTTTCAGAACTATGCTAGAAATTTCTTGATTATATCTGTACCCATTTTTAATCCTCACAGTGAGGCGACAGAAGTAGGAGTCAGGGCTGGGGAGACAGCATAATGCGAAGAGACTTTCATGCCCGAAGCTCCCAAATCCCAGGTTCGAGGTCAGCACCCACCATCCAGAGCCAGAGTTGAGCAATGCTCTGGTCTCTTGGTGTCTCTCCCTCTCTCCCTCCCTATTTCACATTAAAATAAATACAACTGAAAAATGCTTAAGAGAACAAGTCTGCTAAAACCATACACGAGTAGAATGGGCTTGTTCAACCACGTGGGCTCTTGCATGGCCCTCTCTGCAAGCAGCCAGGACTGCAGAGCCCAGAAGCCAGACAATTCCAGGCTCTTGCCTGCATGCGCCCTTGCCTGCCACCAGAGGGCGCCAGCTGCGGCCCGACGCGTCTCCACTGCGGCTACTCTTCCCAGAGCTCGCTCGGCGTTCATTGCGTTCGCCCTGCGGAGGCGAGGGCGGGGCTCAGGCGCTGACTCCACCTACCCTCGTCCACGTGACCGAAGCCCGCGGCCTCTAGAGCGGAAGCGCTGACCACCGAGCGCGCGCTCCCGCGTTTCTAAACTCCCGCGAAGTTCGTGAGTCTCTCGCCTTCCGGCCCCATCGCCGCGCTTGCGCTACGCGGCCGCGTCCCGTCCCGTCCCGTCCCGCCGCAGGCTCACGGGTTCCAGGGCGCGCCGGCCATGTGCTCCTTGGCGTCGGCCCTCACGGGTGGGTGCCGCAGGCCCTTGGGCGCCCAGCTCTTCCCGCGGGGTCCGGGGCCCTCGGGGATGGGACTCGGGCGGGGGGACCCTCACCTACCCGCTAACAGTGCTCGTGTCAGGCCGCCGGGGCGCCGCGGACGGGGAGCCGCCGGAGCTGGGCTCGGACAGCGGGGACGACGCCTGGGAGGACGACGACGGCGAAGCTGGAGCCGCCCTCGACCTGCGCCACACGCCCTGCTTGTTCTGCCACAGGTGCGGCCGGAACCGGGGCCCGACTGTCCGTCTGTCTGTCCGCGGGAGCCGCGTGGGGGGGGGGGGGGGACCGGGGGGGGATTCTAGGGTGCAGGTCCACGCCTCGCCACCACCAAGTCTCTGTCCCCTCTCTCTCTCTCTCTCTCTCTCTCTCCCCCCGTTATTTAGTGAGGGACACAGAGAAAGACCGAATCCCTGCTCAGCTCCGGCTTCCGGTGGTGCTGGGGCTTGAACCTGGGACCACAGCACCGTGGGCAGGAGAGTCATTTGCAGAACCGCTGTGCTGTCTACAGCCCCATTTGTTTTCCTCCCCTTTTTTTTTTTTTTTTTTTGCGTTTTTTGTTTTTGCTTTTTCTTAGTTGGGAATCAGAGTGGAGACCAGTAGTGGGGGCGTGTGTGTCCAGCGCGAAATCCATGTTGAGACTGATTTCCCTGGTGATGCTTCCCTGAAACTGACTTGACTTTCCAGGCTGTTTACGTCCGCCGAGGAGACCTTTTCGCACTGTAAATGTGAGCATCGCTTCAGCATTGGGGACATGGTCCATAAACACGGTGAGCGCTTCCCGACCTTGTCGAGCACCAGCCTTTTCCTTGCGGCCTGTCCAGCGCTGCGTCGCGACCGACACGTGTAAAATCTCAGGAGCTTGCAGCCCCCCAGCACTGCGCCGAGCGAGCATGCAGCTTGTTGACACCAGCAGCGTTAATGAATCGTTCTTCTAGATAATACTCCGCTTCAAATTCGTATGAGTGGGAGCTGGGCGGCAGCGCAAAGGTGCAAAGCGCAGGGACCGGCATAAGGATCCCGGTTCGAGCCCCCGGCGCCCCACTTGCAGGGGAGTCGCTTCACAGGCGGTGAAGCAGGTCTGCAGGTGTCTGTCTTTCTCTCCTCCTCTCTGTCTTCCCCTCCTGTCTTCATTTCTCTCTGTCCTATCCAACAACAGCTATGACAACAATAACAACTACAACAAGTACAACTGTTAATGAGTACAGAAGGGAAAAAATGGTCTCCAGGAGCAGTGGGTTTGTAGTGCAGGTGCTGAGCCCCAGCAATAACCCTGGAGGCAAAAATAAATAAATACATAAATAAGTGAAACAACACTGGTATGGGTGAGCCAGCAGGCTAATTCACCGGGAAAGGTGGCTGCTTTCCTGTCCTGTGTCCCAGGCTTTACAAAGCTCAGCCCCCACTGCCCTGGGTGTGGCCACATTGTCGTCTCCCACCCTTCTGGCCACTTTTTTTTTTTTTAATAGGACAGAAATTGACCACTTGTGAACCGTTTGTGAAGAGTCCCTCCTGATGTAGAGTGGGGGTCAAACCCACGTCTTTGTGCATGGTGCTGTATGCTCCAGCGCGCACCCCCCAACCCCCTTGTCTGAAAAAGTCACCAGGAATGGTGGTCTCTGGCTACTGTATATAAAAAAAAAAAGCTTGGGACCAGGCCATGGTGCACCCAGTAGAGCATGTTATAGTACAGAAAACTGGGTTCAAGTCCACCCCCCCCCCCATCTGCTGAAAGAAAACCTTAGGAGCAGCGCTGCAGGTGTTTACTCTCCCTCCATCTCCCATGTTTCAAAAAAAAGAAAAAGATTTTTAAAAATAAAATCAGTGTGGTCCGGGAGGTGGCGCAGTGATAAAACTTTGGACTCTCAAGCATGAGGTCCTGAGTTCGATCCCTGGCAGCACATGTGCCAGAGTGATGTCTGGTTCTTTCTCCTATCTTTCTCATAAATAAAAATCAAATCTTTAAATAAAATAAAATAAAATCAGTATTAAAATATGCTTGTGTTAACCGAAAAGTTATATATATAAAAAAAAAAAACCCTTGGCATTTGAAATTATGTTAGAATCAGGTAGGGCAAGGGTAGAAATAGACTTTGGAAAAAGGTAGTATATCATGAAAAAAAAAATCTTAGGGGGGTGGGGGAAATAGCATAATGGTTATTGCAGATACTTTTATGCCTGAGGGTTCCAATTCTCAGGTCCAATCCCCTGTACCACTGTAAGCTAGAGGTGAGTATTGCTTAAAATAGTCAGTTACCACCTCAGAGCATAGTATCACCTCTTTTTTCCTCTTCTGTTGGCCAGAATACCATTCAGTTAAATCTGAGCATCAAACCTGGGACCTTCAGTGATAGTCCTGTGTGCTATTGCTCTGTGTCCCTGTTCACTAAGAACTTTTAAGACAAGATTGCGTCTTGGTAAGAGGGAATAGAAAACATAGTGAGAAAGATGATGATACATCAGTGGTTCTGTTGGATCATGCACTTGAAATAAAGCCTTTCACTTTTTTTAAATGGATAGAGAAGGATTAGACTAATCCACTGCAATTTACTTGTTTTGCTCTCTGCATTACAAACTGCTAGAAAGAACATTATTGAAGAGTGGTAAATATTAGACAGATGTTAGATCTCAAATATGTGATATGTTTATAAATCATAAATTCAGGTACTTTTCAAAGATAATCATCTAGTCTCTTCATGTTTTAACATGCATTCTTTAGAGCTAACTTATCAGTAGAATCACTTAAATTTTCTGCCTTTTTACTAACCAAATAAGGATTTTTTTTCTTTTTTCATTTGATGGGACAGAAATTGAGAGGGGAGAAAGACTCTACAGACCTGTTTTCACCGCTCAGGAAGCATCCCCTTTTTGGGTGGGGAGCGGGGCCTTGAACCCAGGTCCTTGCTTATGGTGATATGTGTGCTTAATTGGGTGCACCACTGCCCAGCTTCCCCAAATAAGGATTTTTAATGTTATATGTAAATGTGAAACAGTTTATAGATTTCTCCTAACATTTCTTATGATAATAACCACATTGTTGGTAGTTTGTTTCCTATATTTCTTTTTGTAAAGATGAGAAGCAGATGATATGCTTCAGTATTTGACTTAGTATCATTTAATTCAGTGTAAAAACTAGTATGTTTTATATATCCTCATTAAATCTGATTTGTTAAGCCCCATAAAATAGGGTGCTTGACTGACATCAACTGCCATTTATTTGGTAAAATATGGAGTTCTTCTGATTTACGTTCTGACAAATGAGGTGCAGAATTCTAAAAATTCATTTCCCATTTTTTATAAAAGAATGTTAAAAATTTGGCATGGGGACCGTGTGGTGGCACACCTGGTTGAGCTCAAGCAGTACTGTGCACAAGGATCCAGGTTCAAGCACCCTCTCCTCACTGCAGGGGGGACACTTCACCAACAGTGAAGCAGGTTTGCTTGTGTGTCTCTCCCTCTGTGTCCCCTTCCCTTTCAGTTTCTGTCCTGTGGAAGGAAGAGAAGAAAGAAAAAAAAATGGCTGCTGGGAGCAGTGGATTCATAATGCTGGCACGAGACCCATCGATAACCCTGATGGAAATTAAAAAAATTTTTTGGCATGTATTTCACTTTCTGAACTGAAATGTTCGGAAGTATCAAAGTTACTATTTATTGGTCTTGATAACAAGTAAAAATACTAAAAAGAAGTCATTGTATAACAAGAAGTCCCTAGACAAGATAATCAGAGAGGATGCATATGCTGATTTTCAGTGAAGCATAAACTGATGTTAAAATGAGTTCATTGCTTTTATTTTTCTTCCATGTAGGACTTGAATTTTATGGATACATTAAACTAATAAATTTTATTAGACTTAAGGTAAGTTGGCAGCTTAAATTTTTGAAAATTTTGTTTGTTTCTAATAGTTACAAGATTGTAAGATTATAGGGTATTACCACACCCACCACGAAAGATCTGTATACCTGCCCTCCCACCTCCCAATGTAACCATTATAGTTCTCACAGAGTCTTAGAAACTGTTTACTGGCTTCTGTTCTATTATTTACAAGTTCATGTGTATCAGTTCTTTAGAGCCTACATGACTGAAACTATCTAGTTTGTCTTTTATTTTGCTAAGCATAATCGCCTCCAGTTCCATCATTCTGTCCCAAAGGACACACGTCTTTTTTCTTAATGTGGAGTAGTAGTCCATGGAGTATACATACCATAATTTCTTTAGCCAATCATCTGTTGATGGGTCTTTAGGCTGCTCCTACTTTGGCTGTCGTGAACGATGTAGCTCTGAACACAGGGTTGCATGTGTCCCTTCAAATTAGTGTTTAAATATCCTTTGGGTAAATGCCTAGGATAGGTGTTGCTGGGTCATAAGGTAGTTCCATTTTTATTTGTTGGTCTCTCCATACAGTCTTCCAACAATCTAGCAGAGTCCTTTTTTCTCTGCAGTCTCTCCAACACCTGTCATTTTGTCTTGTTGATGTAGTTCATTCTGTGACATGTGAGATGGAATCTTAGTGTAGTTGTAATTTGCATTTCTCTAATGATAAGTGTATTGAAGCATTTTTTAAAATATTCCCTTTTGTTGCCCTTGTTTTATTGTTGTAGTTATTGTTGTGAAACATTTCTTCATATGTCTGTGGGCCATGTGTGTCACTTTAGTAAACAGTCTCTAGAAAACAGTCTCAGGTCCTGGAGCATGAAGGGGGAAGAGAAGGGACTAGGCTAGGC
Organism: Erinaceus europaeus; assembly: GCF_950295315.1. Taxonomy (NCBI): domain Eukaryota; kingdom Metazoa; phylum Chordata; class Mammalia; order Eulipotyphla; family Erinaceidae; genus Erinaceus; species Erinaceus europaeus. The sequence continues at coordinate 72,025,858 of NC_080178.1, read as the reverse complement.
AAGTGTTACACAGAAAACGGAAAAATGTTACAGATCTACCAACAATATTTTTTAAGTGGTCCAGGAGGTGGCATAGTGACTCTCAAGCATTGGACTCTCAAGCATGAGGTCCCGAGTTCAATCCTTGGCAGCACATATACCAGAGTGCTACCTAGTTCTCTCCTATCTTTCTCATTAATAAGTTGCCGGGAGCCAGTCCCGGTCACAGTTAACTAGGGTACATCCTGAAGGGGGGGGAGTCAGCGATGAAGAAGTAGTGAGACACATCAGCTGCTTCAAGTGCAGGAGAGAGGCGTCTCTGCCCCTGTCTACAGAGGTTTATTATTTAAACAGTTTTCACAGGAATACAGATGACATCATGCAAGATTATTTTTATTAACAATAAAAATAACTCCAGACATTATTATCATTATAGACATTATTATTATAGGCAAGTTTTTCCTTGAAAGTTTCTTTAGTCTTGAGACAGTCTACCCTCCCCTAAGTTTTTAACCATCTGTGTAGCCTTGATGTGGTCAAAATAACTTCAAACATTATTCCCTTTGTTTCAACTGTCTGTGTTGGGTAGCATATCTTTTCTGGAGCTCAGTCTAATAGCCTTTCCTCTTAACCCATTCCTGAATGGGTCTAAGTAACACTTTCCTAATATCTAGCAAACTGTCTACCTAAAGAAATCTGCTGTAAAGTAAGCACACACCGTGAGGGCTGTCTTCTACTTAACCTTTGAGTATATGAGAGTTCACTAACTTTTGCCCATTAACCCTTGCATAGCTATTTAACTACACAACCTCTATCTACCATAGATACCTGTAAGTAAAGGCAGGGGTCTGTGGGTGAGGGGAAACAATAGAGCCTTTTTATAATTAGGAGAAGACCACAGTCTGTCACTCACACTATAAGCCACCCGTAATTCTGGCTTCTGGTCTGATTCCAGCTGATTGAGAAGCTATAGTGGTGATAAGTAGCTCCTTTTCTGAAAGCCTTTCAATGGGTATAGCAGCTTCTGCTTCTAGGCCATTTTAGTCTTGTCACACTGCCATAATTACTGTCACAATGTACTTCCCCTGGGGATCTTTCTGTAGTCCCCAGGTAATATTTGTGTATTTGCAGTATAGCCAATAAGTCCTCAAGTTATCAGTGTACTTAAAAACAAATAGGTTCGGTTTAGTCTAGAACTTCCCGCTCTACAGTAGGTTCCAGTCTGTTCAGACTTTGGCAACAGACGTGACGTCACCTCCGCCATTACACAGAAAAGATGAAAAGTTTCAGTTCAGTCCTGGCTTGCTTGGACTTTGTCTGACAGCAGCCGTGATGTTGCCTCCACCAATAAATAAAAGCTTTAAAAAAAAAATTGGGGATTTATCCTATTAGGAAAATCATGGACTTTAGGTACTAGTGTAACATACAGCAAGGAACTCAAACATTTTATAGTCACCTAATAAGCACATCAGCATTATATGAGAAAGAATTTCATTGCACATAAAGGAAAGTACTGATACAGTATTTCTGGACAGTCAGTAGTAGTTCCTAGTGTGATTTCAAGTACTTTGGTTCTTTTTATTTTACCTTCTCAAATACTTCGTTCCCCTATCTTGTTCAAGTAAATGTTGATAGTACTACTTCCTGCCAGATCTAAACTATGTAAAAATATGCATTGAAACGAATTAAAGAATCAGCCAAATTATAGTTCAGTCATCCAGTGAATTTCATGAAATGACATGTGAATAAAGGTTTTTTTTTTTTTTTTTTTTTTTTTCCCTCCAGGGTTATTGCTGGGCTCGGTGCCTGCACCATGAATCCACTGCTCCTGGAGGCCATTTTTCCCCCTTTTTGTTGCCCTAGTTGTTGCAGCCTCGTTGCGGTTATTATTGCCATTGTTGACGTTGCTTTGTTGTTGGATAGGACAGAGAGAAATGGAGAGAGGAGGGGAAGACAGAGAGAGAGGGGAGAGAAAGACAGACACCTGCAGACCTGCTTCACCGCCCGTGAAGCGACTCCCCTGCAGGTGGGGAGCCGGGGGCTCGAACCGGGATCCTTACTCCGGTCCCTGCGCTTTGCGCCACGTGCGCTTAACCCGCTGCGCCACCGCCCGACTCCCATGAATAAAGGTTTTATAACTAGGGATTTTTCTATAATGTGGACATAATGCCCATTTTTGTTTTATTCTCTTAGTTGTTTGTTAAGAGTGACTGTGTTTATATGCAATGAAAGGAATATATAATTTTGTACCCAGAATCCTACAATCGAGTATTTGAATTCCATATGCAACCCAGTGCCTTGGGAGAAAGAAGAGTACTTGAAGCCAGTGTTAGAAGATGATCTTTTGCTTCAGTTTGGTAAGACGAGCTCACTGTGTCTGTCTACTTGAACGTAGGGCCACTTGTTATGACTTGGTGTCATAGGAAACCATATTATCTCTGCAGCTGTGTAAAGACCAAAAATTAGGTAGGTAGTTATAATAGAAAAGTTAAGTCACACTGGTAACTGCCAGGGAGGAATTGGAAATATGTACAAATTAATTGACTTAAGGGTTAGAGAATTAAATATTTCACTGTTCTAGACCACTTTGTTTTTATCATTCAGACAGAGAAAGGGAGATACTGCACAATGCCCATGTTTTCTCCATTGCCGTAGTACTGCCCCTGAAAATAAAATCAGCAGAGTCCTCGTGATGTATGTATCGGGCACTGCAACATAGAGCGCAAGCTAGTCGACCAAGTCTAAACAAAGAACTAAATATGAGCGCGTTGAAAGGGCGGAGGAGGAAAGAACTACCTACATTTCTAGGACTTGGGTGTCGTGAGACTACAGATTAACAAAAAGCTGCGACCTTTGAGTAAAAGTGGTTTTTGTCAGAGCATAGCTCAGCAGTCCTGATACTTGATCAGTATACTGTGAACAAGGAAATATATTACGGGTTAAAAGTGCCAGGTTTCTCACCACTGGAGATCGCCAAGTAAGAATATTGGAAAGGATGAAGTTATTTCATGGTGATGGATTGGGATCACTAGTGGCAATTTAAACTCAAGATGTTTAATATATACAAGCAGATAAAGCAGTCTTGATTTGTGTGCATGTGTGGGTTAGTGTGCAGGTGTGTGTGTGCTTGTGTATTTCCTATCTCCATACACTGACAGGGCCTAGAGAAAATCCCTTCAGTACATTTAGGCCTCAGATATTGATATATAACACCGTTCTCCAATTAGAGGAACCAAGGTTTCCTACAGAGGTGATTCATTCCATGCTTGGGCCAGTGGAAATACATGGTGAGTTTGGGATGTGTGATGTCAAGGGTTAAGAAAGTACTTTTAAGAAAAAGCAGTTGGGGGAACAGGGGATTTATCAGAATAACTCAAGTTAACCAAGGAGAATTTCTAGTGACCCAAATTAGAGTAGTCAGTGCAGAAAATGTTAATGTTGGATTTTAGCCAGTAGAATGGGGTAAATGAGCATGCGTCCATATTGACTTGAATCATCAGCCAAACAAATAAATGGGGAAGGAGCTATTGGATCCTCACGCAGAATGAAAAAGATAAATTGAACGTATGGACTATTTTCTACACTGTCCTTCAGGGCTGTGCAGATACTGTACCCGCTCTGCAGACAGGCAGGCTGAGAAGTGGTCCTGCGTAGCAACAGGAACTTGGACGGGTAGGGCAGGGTTGGCTTCATTACATACCTCTTTGACTTTATGCTCATCTCTTAATTTCTTGGAAATTTATTTTTCCTCTTAAAAGACAGGTATATCTTTTTTTTTTTTTGAGGAGATGTAATGCATTTACTTGTAATATAGTAAATATACTAGGATATATATATTTTTAAAGATTTTATTTATGAATGAGAAAAATAGGAGAGAGAGAAGAAGAACCAGACATCACTCTGGTACATGTGCTGCTGGGGATTGAATTCAGGACCTCATGCTTGAGAGTCTAGTGCCTTAACCACTGCGCCACCTCCCAGACCACACTAGGATATATTTTTTAAAGTCTGTCTTGTATTTCTGTGTTTTGCTCAGTGTATTAGTACATATACATTTAAATTGAACCAACTTTGAAAGTCTTAGTCTGACAGTATGCTTTTTTAATTCATATGGAAAATGTTTAAATATTAAGAGCTTGTTTAAATAAAAGTACTTCTAATAGTTTTTCTCAGTTGGCCACAGAATAGGGACATAGTATATATTTATTCCTGACTTATCTGTATGTGCTTTATTTATATAAGAGCTCCTAATAGTAACAATGCCCATTTATTTCTCTAGATGTAGAAGACCTTTATGAACCGGTGTCTGTCCCATTCTCATACCCCAATGGACTCAGTGAAAATGCATCTGTTGTTGAAAAATTGAAACACATGGAAGCCAGGGCACTGTCTGCTGAAGCTGCATTAGCTAGAGCACGTGAGGATCTGCAAAAAATGAAGTAATCAATCTTTCAGAGAAATAATTATTTAGGCCCCCAGAATTAGGCACTTAGTGACAGGATAGAGTATGATAAAACATTTCTTAGAACAGAAAGGACAATGTAGATAGAAAGTTTGAGTCTTAGGAAATACGCAGCATTTTCCCTTGTTGACATAGTTGAGAAACACAAGATGTTGTAACTTTGCCTATCTTGGTATTTACCTCTTTGCTTACAATTTTGTACTAATGATAATTGTTTTAGTGACTGTTGTCCTCTTTAGTGCTTTCATGTTTTAATAACGTTTTAAATATCTTCAAATTTCTCCATTTTACATCCTCTTAAAGTGGAGAGAGAAATATTTTTTAGATTTGGGCAAAATACAGGAGAGAATTTTTTGTTTTTAAAGGGTCAAACTATTTAATAAGAAAACCCAATAATGGTGTGGATTTCTCCTGTGAGCAGCTTAGCATTCTGCCGCACTAATATTCCTCAGAGTTGAGGGTATATGTGAACAGCCTGGGAACTGAAATTACACATTCTGATTCTGCTGGTCTGGAGTAGGACATGCAGTTCTGCATTTCCATGAACTATATCTAGCTTTACCTACTAGAATTATAAGTTGATAGCTCTGGTTGGTTTGTAGCAGGGACGATCAGGTTTTATGTGTGTGTAGCCTAGTAATCAACTACTCAGTATTTGCACCTTGCACAAGTCTTGCTCATGCATACATACCTTGTCGACTCTTAAGAGTGTTGGAATCAGAGAAAACTGATTTTTAGACAACATGGGTTGTACTGACTTTAAGAATCATAGTAACTTTGAAATACAATGATTCAAATGCTAACATAGGACTTTTGAGCAATAGAATAATAGTTGAACAAAGAACATGTGCTGCTTCTGTTCATTTGTGTGATAGCAGCCGTAAGCTGCAATTGAAATGGGTTTGTCCATAGCAGGAGTGCTCACAGTTGGGTTTGATGCGCCTTCTCCAGCAGAGGGAGCTTTGAGTTGTCTAGAGTGTGATTTAGAAGGCTCATCACAGCACAATGCACTTCCTCTCCTTTCTCTTTGTCAGCCTCTAGCCATTCCTTTTTTCATGGTCCAGTGAACCTGTCTCAAGGGTGTATTTCAAATTGATTACAGACAATTTGCTCAGGATTTTGTGATGAACGCAGATGTCAGAACCTACTCGTCATCAACTACTGCCATTGCAAACCTTCAGGATGATGAGGATGGCGTTTATTTCAGCTCCTACGGGCACTATGGGATCCATGAAGAAATGCTAAAGGTTAGAAAAGAGCACAAGTGTGCCAAACCCACACTAAAGGAAATGAGGGTTCCTTTAAGTAATTAAGTAATTCTCCTCAGTAGAATAAAAATGTCTTCGCTTAAAACAATCCTTTGATTGAGTGAAACAGGTCCTAATGCAGCTTTGAGTCTGTTGCTTGTTTTGAGAACTACTTTTAAATCTCTGGAGCTTGATGGGCATCATGAAGATTTTGAAAGCATCTAAGTCATTGTGTGAACTGGCTGTTACTATTTTCTACGGAATCACCTTTTGTTTTAAATAGAACATTGGAAGAAACAGCTGTTGATGATTTTCTTTTTCTCATACGCTGCCATGAGGCAGGAATAGTCAGATTCTGCATTTGTCTGTGAAATGATTAGTGATTTTAAAGTCTGTCTTGTGTTTCTGTGTTTTGCTCAGTGTATTAGTACATATACATTTAAATTGAACCAACTTTGAAAGTCTTAGTCTGACAGTATGCTTTTTTAATTCATATGGAAAATGTTTAAATATTAAGAGCTTGTTTAAATAAAAATACTTCTAATAGGTAAACATGATTTTAAAAATAATTTTAAAATTTTGACTGTTCTCTTAATCAGTCAAACTTTGTTTTAAATTTGATTGGTTTTAACTTTTTTTTTTAAGACAGAATTTGGCTCCCCTCCTTTTTTTTTTACAAGTTTGTTTTATGTATGTTGCACATGTGAGTGAAACGGTCTAGTAGTTGACTTTCAGAGAAATGCAGGTAATTTGGTTACAGGCAAACTGTAACAGTAATAGTTCTTGAATACAAAAATCTAAGGAATAAAACTCCTGTTTCAGTTTTTTTTTATATTTATTTTCCCTTTTGTTGCCCTTGGTTTTTTTTGGTTGTTGTTGTTATTGATGTCATCGTTGTTAGATAGGAAAGAGAGAAATGGAGAGAGGAGGGAAAGACAGAGTGGGGGAGAGAAAGAGACACGTGCAGACCTGCTTCACCGCCTGTGAAGCGACTCCCCTGCAAGTGGGGAGCTGAAGGCTCGATCCGCATCCTTACTCCAGTCCTTGCGCTTTGGGCCACGTGTGCTTAACCCACTGAGCTACTGCCCGACTCCCTCCTGTTCCAGTTTTAACTTTTGTAATAGTAATGGCCATATAAAATAGATTTCTGGCAGATAAAAAAATATATATATATATGTATGTATATATATGTATATATGATAGTTATATACTTCGTTAATTATTACATTACTGATTGTAAAATAGATGTGATTTATAAATTTAGTACAGCTGAAATTAGCATAAGGCAAATATTGGGATATAAAAATTATTTTAAAAATTAGATGTTTATCTCTGAACTTTAGATGTCAATACTGGTTTTTAAAGCCAACCAACAACAACAAAAAAATTCCTTCCTAAAAAAACCTTAAGATTACATTCTTCTGAAACATAACCAGAGATATTTTATAACATATATATATATATATATATATATATATATACATATATATATAACATAATAATGTGAGTGTGTTTCATTTGTTGAGTCAGTTCTGTAAGATGAGAAAATGGAAGTTTGCTGATACTGGTTGTAATTACTTGGGATCTTTGACAGCAGTGTTGAGTCATTACTAATGCTGAGTCATGATTGTGCTTTTTTGTTGTCACTGGGTAATGGCATAGTATTACAAGGAACAGTTATCTTCTTGAAGTAATAGCTTATTTTAGGTCCAGAATAAACTTGTTTCAAATAAGTTGTTTTTACTCTGTTTTTTATATTAGGTTTATTGTGTCCAGATTGTTTTTTCAAATAGTTAATTAAAAGTATGCCTGTCATTTTAAATCACCGCATTAAGTTAACTGCCATGAACCTTACATCTCTGATTTGGAAATTGTATTAGGTTTCTCTGATAAATTCGCTGACTCTGAGCAGGCAGTATATGACTTTCCTCAGTATAGTCATCAGGAAATTGGATGTAATAGTTGTAAATCTGTGTCTTGGGTCCTTGAAGCTATAAACCTATAACTTCATATCTGGCCATGGCCTTTTTAAAAAAAAAAGTATTTTATTATTTATTTATTTATTTTATTTTTGAGAGAGAAAGACACAGATTAACACCAGAGCACTGCACAGCTCTGGCTTATTGTGGTGGGGGGGGCGGGGCTTGAACCTGGGACTTAGGAGCCTCAGGCATGAGAGTCCCTTTGCATAAACATTATGTTATCTACACCCCCACCACCCTACCCCACCCCACCCCCGTCCATGTCTTTAAACATACATACAGATTGAGGAAGTTCTAGTTAGAGGTCATCATACCTTCTTTTTTTTTTTTTTTTCACCATCATCATACCTTCTTTTCCCATTTCACTAGTGACCAGAATTTTCATTAACATAATTCTCCATGCCTTAGGTCCTTTTAGCCATTAGCCAGAGTAATTGCTTCATGTTGGAGCTAACCTAAGTTAATGTTCATAGGACATTTGGTCGTAGCCCATTCAAAACAAGTGATTTAAATATTATCTTGGGGCTTTGGGGTCCTGGTTCATGGTGGTGGAAAAGGACCTATGTTGAAGGTGAGAGTGTTTGCAGGCACCTATCAGAGGGGGTGAGAAATTGTGCCCAGGTCTCAGCAGCTGCATTGTAGTCTCCTTAACACCACCCCTTAGTATTGGAGATGTTTCCTTACAGGGTGGTGGGAAAAGATAATTTTATCTTTCTGTTTATTGCCACATTAAGTGCTGATCATTTGTTAGAATAAAATTTTTTAAATGGTTTGAGGAGTAGAGTTTTTTTTCTTCTTCCAGAGCACTGTTCTGCTCTGACTTATGGTGGTACTGGAGATAGAACTTGAATTCAGCCTTTGGTTCCTCAGGCATAAAAGGCTTTTTGTATAACCATTATTCTGTCTCCCCACCCCCAAATAAAAGCTAGGCTTTTATTTGCTTGCATCTTTGTAGACATTTCTTTTAAAAATTTAGTTACTGATTTGACATTCTGTTGTGTCCAAGGCCTTTTGTTTAGAATATTTTGAATTTGACTGCACCAGTGTAGGCACTGAAGTGAATAAAAATAGGTGTGTAGAAAGGGCCCAGATGAGGAATTGCAGTTGAGTTAAATGGCAGTGCATGGATACAGGACAGAATTGGAGACATTATTGATTAAGTTGGAAAGGCAGTGAGGCAGCGTGATGGGTGAGTACTTTGTGAGTGACTGCCTTCGTGACTCATGTTTACCCTCTAGGTCCTGCCCTGTCAGCACCAGTCACTGGTTATAGTGCTGGAGGAGCAGGAAAAAGGCACAGCTGTATGAAATGCTGTGCATTAGAAGAGTTTACAATCAGCTAATATAGCTGATAAGTTGTTTGTTCAATCTTTAAAATATCTCAGGAAAATATTTGAGTTTAATTTAAAATTTGACTAACAATTAGATATAATTCCACCAGAAAACGTAAAATTAATTCTAGAATTCCACTTTTTAAATCGAAGAACTTAAGAAAACTGATTTGCCTTCCAATTTAAGATCACCTTCATGTGATTTTTTTTTTTTATTATTCCAATCAACATTAGCATGACAGTGTTTCTCAAGGAGTTGTTATAAATTTTGATTTTGTAGCATTTGGTGAAACTTTTCTTTTTACAAAGTTTAAGCCACAAATGAGAATTACAAGGCTGAGATATTTTCATCACTTTATTCACTTAAAAGCAAGAAATTTCTAGAAACTAAACAGGATCATAACTCAAGTGCTGATTAGTGGTTTTCTTAGAAAAACGTAGTGTGGTTCCCTTTTTCTCATTTGCATTTGTCCTTTATTATAGTGTAATCAACAGGGAACTCGGCTCTAGATTCCAGAACCAATAAAAGGTGCAAAATAGTTTGTTCGTTTCTATTAGTTTTTGTTCAGTTGAAGTCCTATAATAGTGATCTGTGTTGGGAAAAAATGGGAGCATTTAGACTATAGATCCTATTTGACTTTTAGTGCCATTCTTTAAATGAATGTCTTTTCTTTCTTTGTTACTACTTCTAGCCTTCATTATTCTCTTTAAGGCAAAACAGAATAAAAAAGCTTATTTTCCAGGTACAGCTGTGGGAACTGGCAGTGTATGTGATAAAGTATCAGATACCCTGCTGATGTTGATTTTATTTATTCAGACTATTCTGTAAACACGTTTTTCTTCCTCTACTGTAGGACAAAGTACGAACAGAAAGTTACCGAGATTTTATATATCAAAACCCACATATCTTTAAAAACAAGGTGAGTATGGTGGGCTATAGAATTAGCATTTGGCTCTTGGGCAATAGAAACTCCCTTGAGTCTTCATTGTGATACCCATTGATTTAATGCCCTCTAGCTTTATTTCATGAGTAACTTCTGTATGTTGCTATGTGGTGCTGATAACAGAGGTGCTGATTGGTGCTGTCACTCAGTAGACTTTCTCAATTTGAAATTCATTAATTATAGTGACATAGTTAAACTGTATATCGTTAGTTTTGCCTAAGCCATATTTTGATTGACTGTGATAAACATAACAGGTAAAGCCCTTATCAAATCACTTAAAAGATTTTCTGGAGAGTCGGGCAGTAGTGCAGCAGGTTAAGTGCACGTGGCGCAAAGCTCAAGGACCAGCCTAAGGATCCCGGTTCAAGCCCCTGGCTCTCCACCTGTAGGGGAGTCGCTTCACAAGCAGTGAAGCAGGTCTACCAGTGTCTATCTTTCTGTCCCCCTCTGCCTTCTCCTCCTGTATCCATTTGTCTCTGTCCTATCCAGCAATAACAACATCAGTAACAACAACAATAATAACTACAACAACAATAAGAAACAAGGACAACAAAAGGGAAAATAAAATACAAAACAATAAAATAAAAAGGTTTTCCTAGTTTCTTTTTTTTTTTTTTTCCTTTGACACTAGTGTTGCTCCCGACAGATGCTTTTCTTTTCATTTTCTTTTTTAGATGGGGCGATGGTATCGAGATATTTGTGGGGATGGTGGTATTGGAATATTTCTGGGGTGGGTGGGTGGGGGTAGGAACTCCAAAGCACTGCACCACTGCTTGTGAAGCTTCTTGTGGTGGCTGGTGAATTGAACTTGGGTCCTCATGAGTGACAGTGCCTGCACTTGGGTGCACCACCGCCTGAATAGACTTTTGCCTACAGATAAGAAGATAAGTTGAAAATACTTAAGCTACTAATAATTCTAGTGCTAGCCATTAAGAATTTATGTAATGAATATTTCTACGTATATTGAACAAATCTTGGTGAGTTCATAGAGAAATACATTTACTATATCTTCTTGGACAAAACAATGACAGTGAATAGCATCAAATGCAGTGTGTCATTATTAAGGAGATGAAATTTGCCAAAGTGAGAACAGGGTTTGCTGATGAGTAGGGAACATTGCTAATGTTTTGGCCGAGATGCCTGCATTTAGCTTAACATTATGCACCTCATTTTGCGTGGTTCTTACAGTTTTTTCAGAAAAACACTAGAATGAAGAATATCACAGTCAGTTTTTACTCCTGAAAGCACGTTCAGGTTGTAGTTTCCTATTAGTAATATTTTATATAATATAGAGGCTTTTATATTTTAAAAAAACATAGAATTATTTTCCATATTTTACTATAGCTGCATAATTAGGAAATATACTGCCAGTTATTTAAATACTATTTAATAACTCCTAGATTTCTGTCAATAGGATTGGTTCATTGTTCTCTGCAGCCTTTATACAAGGGGGGGTTTGATTTTTTTGCCACTGAGGTCTTTGCTGGCTTCCTGTACCTGCACTATTCATTGCTAGAGGTGGTCACTATTTTCTTATTTTTCCTTTTTTGATTGGAGAGTGGGACAAGAGGGACACAGGGGAAGACATCTGCAATACTGCTCCACTGCTTATAACTAAACACACACACAGCCCACTCCTTACCCTGGGTTGAGTCAAGGGCTGAAACCCAGATCCTCAGGTATGGTTAACCTGTACACTCTACGAGATGAGATGCCACCTGCCCCAGTTGACAATATTTACCTCCATTTTACATATGAGGAAGTTTGATGAAACTATTTGGTTAATTGATTTGCCCTGGAAGAGGAAAAAATCTGTGGAGGTTTTTTTTTTTACACCTATTCTGTTGGCTTGAATCCTGTTCTGCTGCTTTTTGAATACCATTTTGTCACAATACAGTAAATAATTAGGAAGGGATCTAGTAGTCATATACCTAGTCTTACCAGTCCTAATATTTGTAGTTGTATGGTTTCTGTGTGCCATAACACAAAATGTTTTCATGATATGTATGGTGGTCCGGGAGGTGGCGCAGTGGATAAGGCTTTGGACTCTCAAGCATGAGGTCCCAAGTTCAGTCCCCGGCAGCACATGTACCAGAATGATGTATGGTTCTTTCTCTCCTATTGTCTCATGAATAAATAAATAAAACTTAAAAAAAAACAAACCCAAACAACCTTTTTTTTTAAAAAAAAAAAAAAGATATGTACGAAATAGGAAAGGAAGATATTTCACCCAGTAGGGAGCATGCATTACCATACACGAAGTCCCATGTCCTAGCCCCACAACAACCTGAGACAGTCAGCACAAGGAGCAGTGGAGTTAACATAGAGGAGCCACTAACACACACACACACATACACACACACACAAACACACACACACACGTTCATTCTCCTCCCTCTCTCTCTTCCACCTCCCTCTGCCTCTCTTCTCTCTAACATTTCTGAAGTTTTATTACCATTATTACTGTTTACACTTACCTACATTAGCTAAATAAACTTCATGAGATTTACTTTTCTTTCTTTTTTAAAGCATTTATCCCCTTTGTTGCCCTTGTTGTTTTATTCTTGCAGTTATTATTGTCGTTATTGTTGGATAGGACAGAGAAATGGAGAGAGGAGGGGAAGACAGAGGAGGAGAGAAAGATAGACACCTGCAGACCTGCTTCACCACTTGCAGAGCGACTCCCCTGCAGGTGGGGAGCCGGGAGCTCGAACTGGGTACTTTATTCCGGTCCTTGCACTTTGCGCTGCCTGCACTTAACCCACAGCGGGTTAAGCGTAGGTGGCGCAAAGCACAAGGACCGGCATAAGGATCCCGGTTTGAACCCCGGCTCCCCACCTGCAGGGGAGTCGCTTCACAGGCGGTGAAGCAGGTCTGCAGGTGTCTATCTTTCTCTCCTCCTCTCTGTCTTCCCCTCCTCTCTCCATTTCTCTCTGTCCTATCCAACAACGACAACGACAATAATAACTACAACAATAAAACAACAAGGGCAACAAAAGGGAATTAATAAAATAAATATTTAAAAAAATTTTGTAGAGCTTTTGTAATTAGGATAATTACTGTTACATAATTATATCGATTAATGGGCCAGAAGAAAAATCCAAAATCAGACCAAAATTTACAGGGCAAAGTTTAGTAAATGTTAAAGGTACCTGCTGTTGCCTTTGAGGCTGCTTTACCAGCAGTATCAGATAGTAAATGGCTTACAGGCAGCAGAGACCGACTCCTCTCAGTTCTGGGGAATGGAATACTGAAGATCACAGCACTGCAAAGCTGTGCTTGTTTTAGTTCATAGACAGCCATCTTGAGCGACCTCCCATGTGAGATTTAGCCATCTGAATAGCATGAATTTTTAAAAGTATAATAAAGATGAGTCAGTTTTTCTAGATGACATTGGTCACTGACAGTAACTTTTCATTCTGTCCACTAGATTTGTTTATTTTGAATTCAGTTTTTAAAATTTTTTTTTAATTTTTTATTTATTGGATAGAGAAGCCAGAAATCAGGAGGGATGGGGGTGATAGTGGAAGAGAAAGACAAACATCTGCAGCCCTGCTTCACCACTCAGTTTTCCCTCTGCAGGTGGGGACTGAGGGCTTGAACCTGGGCCCTTTGCACTATGACATGTACTCAGCCAGGTAAGCCACCACCTGGTCCTGGTTTATTTATTTTTAAATATTTATTTGTACAGAACTGAGATAGAAAGGAGAGATAGACAGACAGACTTTTTTGAGAGCACTGCTCAGCTCTCAGCTTTGCCTTATGGTGGTACGGGGATTAAACTTGGGACCTAGGTGTCTCAAGAATGAGAGTTGGTTTACATAACCATTTTGCTACCTCCCTTAACTGGAGAGAGCTGAGTCTTTGTTGACAAGCCTTCCTCTGTCTCATCTTTGAGGCATATGTTTCCTTTTTACTGTCTGCTTTTCTTTCATGGTACCTTTTTTTTTTTTTTTTCTTTATTGGGGAATTCATGTTTTACTGTCAAGTTAATACAATAGTTTGTACAAGTATAACATTTCCCACTTTTCCACCTAACAATACAACCCCCTCTAAGTCCTCTGCCATCATTTTCCAGGACCTGAACCCTCCCTCCCCCACCCACCCCAGAGTCTTACTTTAGTGCAATACACCAATCATGGTAACTGTTTTTTACTTTATTTATTTAGTTAGTTAGTTAGTTATTTTTTCTATTACCACAAGGGTTGTCTCTGGGTTTTGTTGCTGGCACTATGAATCCACCGCTCTAGTGACCATTCTCTCTCTCCCCATTTTATTGGATAGGACAGAGAGAAAGTGAAAAGGAGGGGGCAGATAGGGAGCAAGGAAGACAGACACCTGCAGACCTGCTTCACTGCATGTGAAGTGACCCTCTGCAGGTGGGGAGCCGGGGGCTCGAACACAGGTCCTTGTGCAGGTGATGTGTGTTGAGCCAGGTGTGCCACCTTCTGGCCCCTAAAATGTCATCTCCATTTAACATTGTTGAACTTGAGTGCAGTGGTCTATGAACAACTGTGCTGAACAGATTTTAAATACTTCTTTGTAATAATGCCTTCAGTGTTTCCAGTAGAAGTGATGACAGACTTAATCAGTAGACTTGAAAGTTTTTATGGTCTGTTCCTAGCCAGAAAAATTATAGTGTAAGTGAAAATAGAAGACCTTTTCAGTGACTTTTTATTTTATTCACTAGGTAGTTTTGGATGTTGGTTGTGGAACTGGGATTCTTTCTATGTTTGCTGCTAAAGCTGGGGCAAAGAAGGTTTTTGCAGTAGATCAATCTGAAATACTTTACCAGGCAATGGACATTATAAGGTACGTGCATTTTCTTTTTTTTTAAACCAGAGCACTGCCCAGCTCTGGCTTATGGTGGTGCTGGGGATTGAAGCTGGGACTATGAAGCCTCATGCATGAGTCTCTTTGCATAACCATTATGCTACCTACCCCCACCTGCACTTTAAAAAAAAAAATATATATATATATATATATATATATATATATATATATTAGTATTGGATAGAGACAACTTGAGAGAGGAGAGGGAAATATACATATACACACACACACACACTTTTTTTTTTAATATTTATTTATTTCCTTTTGTTGCCCTTGTTGACACATACTCTAAATTTAGAGTACACTTACTTTAGATTTACAGCTCTGGAGTGCCAAGATGGTAGAATTAAACCTAAGTCTGTGTCACAGTGATGAGGTCCATGAGCACATTGTATTTTTCTACTTTTTTCAAATTAATTTATCCAACAGCTTGTGTAAATTTTACAATTTAATATATTCCCCAAAACTTTGAAAACATTGGAGATTTCATTTAAAGATATTCATGGTAATTCTATCTAGACTTAGTGACAATAACATTTTTTTTCTCCTAAGTTAGCCCCAGACTTTCTGATTTTGTTTGTTTGATTGCTACCAGGATCACTGCTGGGGCTTGGTGCCAGCACTTTGAATCCACTGCCCCTGGAAGCCATTTTCCTCTTTTAATTATAAAAAGGAAACACTGACAAAACCGTAGGATAAGAGGGGTACAACTCCACACAGTTCTCACCACCAGATCTCTGTATCCCACCCCCTCCCCTGGTAGCTTTCCTGTTCTTTATTCCTCTGGGAGTGTGGACCCAGGGTCACTGTGGGGTGCAGAAGGTAGAAGGTCTGGCTTCTGTCATTGCTTCCCTGCTGAACATGGGCGTTGACAGGTGGATCCATACTCCCAGCCTGCCTCTCTTTTACCCTAGTGGGGAGGGGGGGCTCTGGGGAAGTGGAGCTCCAGGACACACTGGGGGGGGTTGTCTGTCCAGGGAAGTCTGGTTGGCATCAGGTTAGCATCTGGAACCTGGTGGCTGAAAAGAGGGTTAACATATAGAATT
This sequence comes from Erinaceus europaeus, assembly GCF_950295315.1. Taxonomy (NCBI): domain Eukaryota; kingdom Metazoa; phylum Chordata; class Mammalia; order Eulipotyphla; family Erinaceidae; genus Erinaceus; species Erinaceus europaeus. Next base: position 72,010,035 of record NC_080178.1, on the reverse strand, counting down.
CAGTTGTTGACTAATAATGAACCTAAAGGCTGGAGTAGTGCAGATGAAGAGTTGGTGGGGGGGTGGTTCTCCATTTTGTAGATAGCTAGTAGGCATATTTTAGTTACATTTCAAAGGGCCTGTGGCTGTATTAGTTGTTGGGTTTTGTTTGTTTGTTTGTTTCCTGAGCCTGAAATCTGATATGCAGTGGATCCAAGTTATTGTCCAGGGAGACAATAGAACACTGCTCAGCTCTGGCTTATGTTGATGCAGGGGACTGAACCTGAGACTTTGGAGCCTCAGGCATGAGAGTCTCTTTGCATAACCATTATGCTATCTACCCCTTCCTCCTCCTCCTTTTTTTGTTCTTGCTTTATTTGACAGAACAGAAAGGAATTGAGAGAGGAAGGGAAAAAGAGCAAGAGAAAAGATACCTGCGAACCTGCTTGGCCATTGGTGAAATGGACCCCCACAGGTAGGGAGCAGGGGCTCAAACCCGGGTCCGTACACATGGTAGCGCTTAACCGGGTGTGCCACTGCCCTGCCCCTCAATTCCCAGATTTTCTAAGGTGTATTTATGACTGTAGTGGACCCTGAGATTGTTTGTAATTAATAATTCCTATGCAGGACAGCTGCTGTGTACTTTAATCAAATGGTAGGTGTCAGTTTGCTTTTATTAACATGGTAAAATGATATCTTGCTCTTCATCACTGAGCAAAAGCAGAATCAGTGACCCTAGCTTCCTGGCGGGAGCTGCTTTCCCACCTTCTCTGCCGTGCTCATCTGGCTTTTTGACTAAAGCCAGAACTATGGCAATCGTTTGGTGACATTACTGGGTTCTACATGAACATCCCTAATACAACAAAAAGCCATCAAAAGAAACACCCCTGAGAAAAAAGGGAAAGTGCAGGTAGCTGTCATGTTCCCCAACTTCAGTTTATATTGCAAAGCGATAGTGATTAAAACAGTGTGCTATTGGACAAAAATGGACGCTCAGTGGAGCAGAACATAGAGCCTAGTCATGAGCCCACAGAAGTATTGACACCTGAGATTAGAAAGACACCGAAATCATTTAGTAGCAAAGAAGTAAGTGATGCTGGGATAATTGGACAGCCACATGTAGAAAAATGAAAATAGGGGCCAGGTGGTTAAGTGCACGTTACCATGCGCAAGGATCTGGGTTCAAGCCCCTGCTTCCTGCATACTTCGTGGGGGGAGTCCTTCAGGCAGTGAAGCAGTTTGCAGCTGCTGCTCTTTCTCTCCCTGGAGGACACCTGAGGAAGTCAGGTGCTGTTTCTCTTCTCTGAGAGGGAAGAGTAAAAAAGAAAGACATTCAGAAGTTGTAAAGGGTGCAGTTGTGGCTTAGAAGGGAAGTGAAGGGGACCGGGTGGTGGCGCACCTGGTTGAGCGCACATGATACAGTGCACAAGGACCCGGGTTCGAGTCCCCGGTCCCCACCTGCAGAAGGAAAGCTTTGCAAGTGGTGAAGCAGGGCTGCAGGTGTCTCTTTTTCTCTCTCCCTATCCCCTACCTTCTCGATTTCTGACTGTTTCTATCCAATAAACAAAGATAATAAAAGGGGGGAGTGAAGGCAGGGCTATAGCAGTGAATTAAAATGGACCAAAAAATACAGTCAAATAGTCAACCTATAGCAGTGACCTTGGGAAAATTATGATGGTTAGTGCTGGAGGGACGTGGGGCCGCAGAACTGGTTGTGGGAGGAGTGTAGAATTATGCCTATAGTGTCTTGTAGTCATTGCTAAATCACTAAGAAAATGTAAAAATATGAGTATGTGTAAATTTGAAATTTTTTTAAAGGAACTTTAGCTCAACAGCAACAACAATAAAAAGATGGGTAGGACTGGGGACATAGCATAATGATTATGGAAGGTCCCATGTTGTTCAAGCCCTGATAGCACCATAAACCAGAGCTAAACAGTGCCGTGTGTGTGTGTGTGTGTCTGTCTGTCTGTCTTTAAGGGGGAATAAAAATGGGCAAAAGATCTGAGTAAATTTATTTTATTTTTTGCCACCAGGGTAATTGCTGGGGCTCTGTGCTGGCATTATGAATCTGTTGCTCCTGACAGCCAATTTTTCAATTTTTTTTGTGGATAGGACATAAAATAATTGAGAGAGGAGAGGGGATAGAGAGAGAAAGATAGCTGCCTGCAGACCTTCTTCACCGCTTGTGAAGAGGCCCCCTGCAGGTGGGAAGCTGGGGCCTCAAACCAGAATCTTTCCGCAGGTCCTTGTGCTTCATACTATGATACTATGTGTACTTTACCCAGTGTGCCACCGCCCGGCCTCCAGGAGATCATTCTCTAAAGAAGAGAATGAAATATGGCCCATGAAAATACTAATTCAGAGCAACATACATATCCCACCCCTATGTGCAGTATTCATAGCAGCTAAGGAGTGGAAGCAGCCTAAATGCCCATCAACTGATGGCTGGCTGAGGAAGTTATGGGGCATAACTCAGCAGAATATTACTTTGTCATTAACAAAAAAATGATGTGTCCTCAGGGACAACATGGATGGAACTTGGGTGATTGTGCTTAGCTAAGTAAGCAAGTGAAATACAGTTACTGGATGCTTTCATTCATATGTGGAATATAGAAATTGAAATAAAAGAATTTGCCAAACAGAAAAAGAAAAATGGTAGTCACAATGTCTCCTAGACATTGGGACACTGTAGTGGTTGGGTAGGGAATAGGGGGACAAAACTCTGGTGATGGGTGCAGTGTAGAAATAATCCCTTAAAATCAGCTCATCTTGCAAACCAATATTAAATTTTTTTTTTTATTTTTTTTATTTTTGGCAGTTATCTCTTTCTCCTTCTCTATATACCCTGTCACTCTCAGTTTCTTTTCTTTTCTTTTTTTTTTTTATTAAAGAAAGGATTAATTAACAAAACCATAGGGTAGGAGGGGTACAACTCCACACAATTCCCACCGCCCAATCTCCATATCCAACCCCCTCCCCCGATAGCTTTCCCATTCTCTATCCCTCTGGGAGCATGGACTCAGGGTCATTGAGGGTTGCAGAAGGTAGAAGGTCTGGCTTCTGTAATTGCTTCCTCGCTGAACATGGGCGTTGACTGGTCGGTCCATACTCCCAGTCTGCCTCTCTCTTTCCCTAGTAGGATGGGTCTCTGGGGAAGCTGAGCTCCAGGACACATTGGTGGTGTCTTCAATCCAGGGAAGTCTGGCCGGGATCCTGATGACACCTGGAACCTGGTGACTGGAAAGAGAGTTAACATACAAAGCCAAACAAATTGTTGAGCAATCATGGACCCAAAGCTTGGAAAAGTGGAAAGGAAGTATTAGGGAGGTACTCACTGCAAACTCTAGTATACTTCTGCTTTCTTACTTTGGTGCCATACTACAAACTCAGTCAATTTCTGCTTTGCGTTTCTACTTCTTTTTTTTTTTTTTTACATGCATAACATTCCCCAGATTCCTATTTAGCAATACAACCCCCACTATTTTCATAGAAAAGAAAACACAAGTCGAACCTGAAATGGAATTGGAGTATTACACCAAAGTAAAAGACTCTGGGGTGGGTGGGTGGGTGGGGAGAATACAGCTCCATGAAAAATGATGAACCAATATTAAATTATTAATAAAAACGTTTAAGAAGCTTATCAGCACAGCGGCTGACAAGGCGGTGTAAGACACAGCACAGCAATTGCATGTACAAGGCCATGGATTCAGGCACCAGCACTGCACAGGACAGAGTTGAGCACTTCTGCTTCTTTCCCTTTTATATATGTACTACTTATCTTTCAAAAATGTATTACTTTCAGTTTTTATTATAGTTATTCCTGAGAGGTTTATTGCTTCATTCCCCCCACAGTCAAATTTTCTCTGAGATTTCTAGGCATACATGACAATAGATGCTGTGGATTCCATAATGTGTATGGATAACATGCACATATAAGTGAGCTTCTAGGATCAGGCCAGAAAAGTGACTCAGCCTACATGTGCGTAGCTAGCTTGCTTGAGGCCCAGGGTCTGTCCCCATCATGCAAGCTGGAAAAGAAACAAATACAACATTGGGAACGGAGGAACAATGCCTGGTCTCTTTCACTGCTAAATATCTCTTTCATATACATAGGGTTTAAGCATTTACTTTTAAGATCAGGCTTGTGTTTCTGGGTTTCTGTACCTTAATGAAGTAGAATATGAGCTTTTGAAGATACTTTATTAACAAGCACAAATAGAACTCTGTGTGACATATGAAGGATTGAGAAATTACCTCTTAGCCTTTCTGTCACACTTTGAACTCTATGAATGATCACTTCAGAAACAGCCTCACCTGAAGTTAGCAAACATCTAGCTGCCAGGCACTCATACTGTGTGGAGATCTCCCTCAGGCAGTAACATAGCACATGGTAGTGAGTTTGCTTTGGCTGCCTTTGCCTTACCCTGGCCTTGGCCATGGTGCAGCTCAGTATTGAGGCTTTAGGATAGTTCTGCAGAAAGGGCCTAGAAGTGTGATTAGTCACGACAGCTATAGTGCAGTGCTCCGACTTCCAGGATGACATGAAGGTGCCTGCCATTAAACAACTCTTAGAGGAATTTTCCATCTACCGGCACGCTTACGTAATGGTCCTTCACTAGATTCTTTTAAAATTATCACTTTTTAACTCAGTATAAAATTATGTTGTTTTGTTGTTGTTTTTTAATTATCACCACCAGGGCTATTGCTAGGGCTTGGTGCCTGCATCATGAGTTCACCATTCCAGGTGGTCCTTGTCATCCTCCCCTCATTAGTTTTCTTTTTACTTGGTAGGACAGAGAGAAATAGTGTGGGGAGGGGCACAGAGAAGGAGAGAAAGAGACACCTGTACCCCTGCCTTGTGAAGCTTCCTCCCCTGCAGATGGCGATAAGGACTTGAACCTGGGTCCTTGTGCATAATAGTATATGCACTAAATCAAGTGCACTGCCCCCTAGATTCTTAGCACCAAACACCTATCAAGTGACTGGTATTTGGTAGTTAGGAAGGTTTCTGTGCAGAGTAAAGTAACCTAGAAGTAACATATATATATATGAAATGTGGAACAAAATACACCAGCATAAACTTGTGAAGTAAGGGATGTTCCTTCATATTTCATCTCTAAATTTGAAAGAAATTTCTTAATAGTGAACTTAATAGTGAGCTGAAGGGAGTGTTGAACTTCTGATAAGGCTGAGATGGTTAAAAAAAAAAAAAAAAAAACACTGTTCAAAATCTATATGATTCTAATGAAGAAAATCTAGTCAATCCATGTGTCTTACAAGGGGGGTATGGGATGGTGGCCACCAGGAGCTATGGCTTCGTTCCTGGTGCTGGCAGAGCCCCAGCAATAACCCTCGAAGCCAAAAATAAAAAAATTTAAAAAAAATTGCAACAGCACAGCAGACTTTTGTCAATGTGCAGAACGATTCATATGGTGAAGCCAAAACTAGACCTGGGTTTCATGCATGCCTTTCTTTCCCTTCTTTGTTAGTGGCTTGCCTGTTGGAGATAGAATCCTCTTCACATAAGTGGCACAACTGTGTGGACTTTGTCTCCCGTTTCTTGTAGTGCAGGCACATTGATTTTCCTACTCAGTTTCTTCCCTGTTAAATAAGAAAGGAAGTTGAGGGAGGCAATAATTTTATGTTGAAAAACGAAGTTAAAAAATATAAAAAAATGGGGAGTCAGTATCTGAAGAGATACTGAATGGGCTGTCTTGTCTATGCCCAGTGTAAAGCAGCTAATCATGAGTATGACATGATTTTTTATTAGTGATTTATAAAATTACAAGATATTGGTACAGTTCCACACCATTCCCACCACCAGAGTTCTGTGTCTCCATTCTCTTGGAAACCGCAGTGATTCTCTCAAGGTCACAGATAGGGGGTGACTATTATTTCTGTAACTATCTATCTGTATTTTTCCCCCAATTTTTTTTTTTTTTATGGTTCTGCCTTCTCTTCCATTTTAAGTCACACTTAGACCTTCTTTCCTCTTCTTTCTCAGGGTCCTGATGGAATTGGGTTTCAGAGTCCCCTTGTCACCTTCCCCTAGCAATGAAATAAAATTTAAGGTAGGAAATAAGATAGTAAAATAGTAGTTCTAAAAAATTTTTCACTCAAGTACTCCCCATGCTTTCATGGATTAGTTGAAAGGCTTACTTAAAGTTATTACTTATTTATTTATTATTTATTTTGCCTCCAACGTTATTGCTGGGGCTCAGTGCCTATACTTCAAATCCACTGCTCCTGGAGGCCATTTTTTCCCATTTTGTTGCCCTTGTTAATCATTATTGTGGTTATTATTATTGTTGTTACTGCTGTCATTGTTGGATAGGACAGAGAGAAATTTAGAGAAGAAGGGAAGACAGAAGGGGAGAGAAAGATACACACCTGCAGATCTGCTTCACTGCTCATGAAGCAACCCGCCTACAGGTGGGGAGCCGGGGGCTCGAACTGGGATCCTTATGCAGTCCTTGCACTTTGCGCCATGTGCACTTAACCTGCTGCGCTACCGCACAACTCCCTACTTGTTATTTTTTATTATAATGTCATATTTCTATAGATTGAAGCCATGCTAGTATTTGAACAGATGTTTTCAGGTACAGAATTCATTTGGAATGCACTTACACTAGGTTAAATGCAAAGCTTTTCAGGAGATTTAAGCAAGCATCTATTGTTTCTTTTGATTCTGAAACCAAGCAGTGATTAAGATTAACAGTCTCGTGGAACAGTATCTTTGTTGAGTTAATACAGAATTGCTGGGAATACAATATTTTTTCTTTATCCTGTGTATTCCCTGAAAGCTTGGTCTTTACTGTTTACTCACAATAGAACAAGTAACCACTGAAGCAAGTAGGATTATGACTTGTAACCGACAATAAACAGTCTGAGCAGATGGCCTGTTACAGAACATGTCTTGTTTCACCATAAACATTCTGAAGATACTTCAAGGCAATGGGAACATTTTACATATCTTTAAGAAATTTTTTTGGGGGGGCCGGGGGTAGATAGCAAAGAATTTCTCATGCCTGAGGCAGTAAATTCCCAGGTTCAATCCCCTGCCCCACCATACATAAGCCAGAGCTGATCAGTGCTCTGGTTAAAAAAAAAAAAAAAGTTGTTAGTGTAAATACATATTTGACTAAATATCTACTATAACAATTTCTTAAGAAAAAATGACTTGTTTGAAATATCTCATATGTCCTAAAATATGCAAAAGTATGAATCATGATTGAGTATGCATAAATGTGTCAGGACCAGTAGAAAACCGCCAGGGTTTCTGAAACCCCCCTCCTGTCTGATGCTGTACCTGCCTTATTGAAGCAATTAGCATCCTGCCTTTCACTTCTTTGGTTTGTAATTCATTAATATATTTATCATTTCATTGGGGGGATTAACAGTTCTCAGGACAGTTGTTGACACATGAGTCCCCTTTCACATCTCCCTGTGATTGGTGTCTGCAGAACACTCTCCCCCAACTTAAGACCTTCAACTACGTAGGGGATGTCTATGTTATATATACTTACAGTTCATTCATGCTTGTTACTGTGTAATAGGCCACTGGTGCATTTATCACAATTTATTTTCTTTTTCTAGACTTTTATATTTTTATTTATTTTATTTTTTAGAGAGATGCAGAGAGAGAGAGAGAGAGACAGAGAATACCAGAGCACTGCTCAGCTCTGGCTTATGGTGGTGCCGGCGATTGAACCTGAGACTTTGGAGCCTTAGGCATGAGAGTCTGTTTGCATAACCACTATGCTGTCTCCCTCACCCAATTTATTTTCTTCATTATTTTTTTTTCAAAATCAGTATCACTTTATTGAGAAAATGTTGACTCACGGGCTGGGGAGATAGCATAGTGGTTACGCAAAGCCCTTTTATGCCTGAGTCTGTAGTACTCCACTGCAGTGTACTAGGGCTGAGTCATGTGCATGACAAAGAAGGCACCCTGCTCGCCGAGCTCTCACCTTCCCTGTAATGATAGTAACACTCCTGTTCAAGAGTGTTACTATTTGTGAGCTGAGAGAGAGAAAGAGAGAGAGAGAGAGAGAGAGAGAGTGTGTGTGTGTGTGTGTGTGTGTGTGTGTGTGTGTGTGTGTGTGTGTGTGTGTGTGAATTTGGATGTGCACTCCACTGGACATTGTTGTATGCTGTGTAAAGCAGTGATTTCTTTTTTACTTCTCTTTGTCGCTACTGTGTCAGTGACCTTGCTGTCTCATTTAAGCATAGTGCAAGACAACTCTTTCCTCAGTATTTGTCATCTTTGTCACAAATAAACCAATTGTATATGAGATCACTAGGGATTTTATACCAACATTCTTTCTAATGCAGTAGAACAGAAAATTACATCTCACTCATTTGAGAATCCAAATACAGATATTAGAAAAAATTTATTGAGCAATTTTTTGAAAGTAAGATTTACCCTAACTGTATACAGTTGGTTAATTAGGAGAAAAGTCAAACAAAAATGTGGTCGCAATAAATGCAGAAAAAAAATGTTTTTATGAAATTCTGTATCTACTGATCATTATCTGTACATTAAAACTTTTAATAAACTAAAACGAGTAATAACTGCCCTGACATGAGTATCTGCAGAAACAAAATCTGCAGCCCATGTTTTGAATCACTGAAGATAGTTGCTTTCATTTTACAAATAGACAGGATCTTTAATAATTTCAAGCTACAGACCACCCAGAGGACCAGAAGGAGGGAGCAGTCTGATGGAGGTTTCTGCTAAGTTAATTCATGCACCTTACTTTAGAGATCCTGTCTACTCTGAGCCTGAGAAGCAAAAGCCAGCACAGCTGCTTGTAACGTTCTCTATTTTCTTTTGACTCAAATTTATTGTGCATGTGTGAGTATCATCAAACAGAATAACTTTTGGTGGTCCAGAAATGAACTGCCTTTATTTTGGCGGGTATTTTCTGGATTGATACCTGTCTTTGTAATTAAAGTTGTACCTGACATATGCCTATTATCTCTTACACCTTCCTTGTAACAATTCTTTAATAGTTGCAACAGAAGTCAGGTGGCGGGTAAGATTAATACACATGCTCACAGATTTCTGTGTTTATATAATTTTTTTTTTGTTTTTTTAAATTTTTTTTTAAATATTTATTTTATTTATTTATTCCCTTTTGTTGCCCTTGTTGTTTTATTGTTGTAGTTATTATTGTTGTTGTCGTTGTTGGATAGGACAGAGAGAAATGGAGAGAGGGAGGGGAAGACAGAGAGGAGGAGAGAAAGATAGACACCTGCAGACCTGCTTCACCACCTGTGAAGCGACTCCCCTGCAGGTGGGGAGCCGGGGTTCGAACCGGGATCCTTATGCCGGTCCTTGTGCTTTGCGCCACCTGCGCTTAGCCCGCTGCACTACAGCCCGACTCCCTGTGTTTATATAATTTAACAATATAATTCCATTGTCTTTTAGCTTCTTTTGTTGCCATTAAGAAGTGGCTGTTCAGAATAATTGTCAAGTTACTTGGCCTCTGTTGAAGATTTTCTGAAGTTTTACTTCTGTGTGTAATTTTTTGTACAGTCATCTATGTAATTCTACGATTAGTGTACTTCATCTAATTTGAAACTGTTCACTGTGATAGTTTTTCCAGCAATTTAAAAATACCAGTAGTTATTTAATGGGGGAAATAAACATTTTCTATGGAAGAATTAACACAAAAAAGAAAGTAGTTTTAGTAAAAAGTATGGCACTTTATGTAGCTAAATATTTCCAAGATGTTGTGTCTCTACCCAATAATAAATAAAGGTTTTTTGTTTTTTTTTAAAAAGAAACTTTAGCTTCCTACAGGATTACTATTAAGAAATTTAAAAAGCTGCAAAGTAAAAGATAACCACTAATGATCTGAAGTAGATTAGGTAGCTGTCACATTCTGTTATATATCAATACAGAGACTCAATGAAGTTATGTCATTTGGTCAAGTCCATATAGCAACAAATACTACAGACTATAAATCACAACAGGGATTTCTTTTAAATTTTTTTAAATTTGTTAAAGTCGGTTACAAGATTGCAAGATTACAGTGTATAGTACCCACCACCAGAGTTTTGTTTCCCTACCCCCCCACCTCCCAGAGAGGACCACCAGCATTCTCACAAGTCTTAGAAACAGTTTGCTTTCAAAACAGGAGTTTTGCCAGTTGCATTAGTTTAGTGGTAGATTTCAGGAGTTTCTAAATCTCTCTCACTGTCAAAGACGCATTATTGTCCCATTTATTTATTTATTTATTTATTTTTGTCTCCAAGGTTATCGCTGGGGCTCGGTGCCTGCAGTATGAATCTACTGCTCCTGGAGGCCTTTTTTTTTTTTTTTTTTTTTTACCGTTTTTGTTGCCCTTGTTATTATTATTGTTGTCATTGCTTTTGTAGTTGGATAGGACAGAAATCCAGAGAGATAGGGAAGATAAAAGATAGCTTATTAATCAACCCCCATACAGATGGGGAGCTAGGGACTCGAACCAACCTTGCACTCCATACCATGTGTGCTTAATTCACTGTACTACTGTCCGGCCCCATTGTTCCTTTTTAACAGTGTTCCCTGATCTGTTCTGGTCCTTTTTTTTTTCTTCTTCTTTTTAAGAGGTGTTAACTTTCAGACTTAGATTCTACATGTATATATATTATGTATTGGCCAAAAGCAATCGTAGTGCCCAGGGTGTAAATTTTGAACTTGGTTTCTGGTTCCATAAGGCAGTGTGAATACTTACTTAATGACAAGTATGCAATTTAACTTACTTTTAGAGTCGTGACATACTGATTTATTTTGATAACTTTCAGATTGAATGGATTGGAAGATACTATTACACTAATTAAAGGAAAAATTGAAGAAGTTCATCTTCCTGTAGAGAAAGTGGATATTATAATATCCGAGTGGATGGTAAGTGATTACAGAAAAATTCCTTTTTGGTTAAAAACAAGATAGTGAATAGATAGCAGTGCTCTCTATATTTAGTTATACTTGGTGTATGGCACAGTAGTGACATTTTAAAAAGAGCTACAATCTTTTTATGGTACGTTATTGTCAAATGACACAAATAGTTATACTGCCTGTTCACAATTTTTTTTTTAATGGCTTTTTCTCTTAAAGGTGTAAGAAATTTTTTTTCTCCATAAATTGGTAGAAACCTAGACTTATTTTTCTAAAAATTTCCAAAGGTTAGCTAATATTTAGGATACTTAATCACTATTACCATTATATTCTCACTATAATATGCTGCTGAGGCCATGAGTCCAGATGAATACTTTAAATTGTATATAAAGAAAATGGGAGTCGGGTGGTAGCGCAGCAGGTGGCGCAAAGCGCAAGGACTGGCATAAGGATCCTGGTTCAAGCCCCTGGCTCCCCACCTGCAGGGGAATCACTTCACAGGCAGTGAAACAGGTCTGCAGGTGTCTGTCTTTCTCTCCCCCCTCTGTCTTCCCCTCTCCATTTCTCTCTGTCTAGTCCAACAACAATGACATCAACAACAACAATAATAAGCACAACAATAAAACAACAAGGTCAACAAAAGGGAGTAAATAAATATTTAAAAATAATTTAAAAGAAAAAGAAAATGGGGCTGAGTGGTGGTGCACCTGGTTAAGTGCAGACGTTACAATGCACAAGGACCCAGGTTCAAGTCCCTGGTCCCCACCTGCATAGGGAAAGCTTCACAAGCGGTGAAGCAGGACTGTAGGTGTCTCTCTGTCTCTTTCCTATTTCTCCCTTCCCTCTCAATTTTTTTTCTTGTCTCTGTTCAATAATAAAGAAAAAGAAAATGAAGTGTTGCCACTGGGTGTTAACACAATTGGGTTATTGCATGTATTACCATGCACAAGGACCCAGGTTCAAGCACCCGGCCCCAGCAGGGGTGATGTTTCATGAGTGGTGTAGTAGGACTGCAAGTGTGTATCTCACCCCACCCCCTCAATTTCTCTCTGTTCTCTCAGATGTTTTTTTTAACAAATGAATGGCATTTGACAAACTGATAATGTTTTATGAAAATAAAATATTGTATTTCTAGATAAAGATTTCTTTTTTATTATTATTTATTTTCCCTTTTGTTGCCCTTCTTGTTTTTCATTGTATTTATTGTTGTTATTGATGTCATCCTTGTTGGATAGGACAGAGAGAAATGGAGAGAAGAGGGGAAGACATAGAGGGGGAGAGAAAGATAGACACCTGCAGACCTGCTTCACTGCCTGTGAAGCGACTCCCCTACAGGTGGGGAGCCAGGGGCTCTAACAGGGATTCTTACACCGGTCCTTGCGCTTTGCGCCACGTGCGCTTAACCCGCTGCAGTACTCCCTGGCTCCCTAGATAAAGATTTCTAAACTGTTTAGAAAGTTTTCAACTTAAGAGTGATACATGTAGGGAGTCGGGTGGTAGCACAGCAGGTTAAGTGCATGTGGTGTGAAGCACAAAGACTGGAGGAAGGATCCCGGTTCGAGCCCCCGGCTCCCCACCTGCAGGGGAGTCGCTTCACAGGCGGTGAAGCAGGTCTGCAGGTGTCTATCTTTCTCTCCCCCTCTCTGTCTTCCCCTCCTCTCTCCATTTCTCTCTGTCCTATCCAACAACAACAACATAAATAACAACAACAATAATAACTACGATAATAAAACAACCAGGGCAACAAAAGGGAATAAATAAATAAAATAAAAGAAGTTAAAAAACAAGATCATAAGGGAAAACACAAAGCAGAACTTGGACTGGAGTTGGTGTATTGCACCAAAGTAAAAGACTCTGGGTGGGGGTGTGAGGAGGGTTCAGGTCCTGGAACATGATGGCAGAGGAGGACCTGGTGGGGGTTGTATTGTTTGTGGAAAACTGGGAAATGTTACGCATGTACAAGCTATTGTATTTTACTGTAGACTGTAAAGCACTAAGCCCCCAATAAAGAAATTAAAAAAAAAAAAAGAGTGAAACATGTATTTTCATTAATTGAATTTATTTAGAAATTGAAGTCACTTTTTGCTTTGTAAATTGTGGATAAGCATACCAGTAATTCTTACAATGTATAGATTTTTTTTACTTTTTTAAATTTCTTTATTGGGCAATTAATGTTTTACATTCAAAAGTAAATACAATAGTTTGTACATGCATAACATTTCCCAGTTTTCCATATAACAATACAACCCCCACTAGGTCCTCTGTCATCCTTTTTGGATCTGTATTCTCACCCACCCCCCCACCCCAGAGTCTTTTTACATTGGTGCAATATGCCAATTCCAATTCGGGTTCTACTTTTGTTTTCTCTTCTTCTTCTTTTTTTTTTTTTGTTTTGTTTTCTCTTAATTTCTTTATTGGGGAATTAATGTTTTACATTTGACAGTAAATACAATAGTTTATACATGCATAACTTTCCCCAGTTTTCCATATAATAATGCAACCCCTACTAGGTCCTCTGTCATCCTTTTTGGGCCTGTATTCTCTTCCCCACCCACCCCAGAGTCTTTTCACTTTGGTGCAATACGCCATTTCCAGTTGAGGTTCTACTTGTGTTTTCTCTTCTGATCTTGTTTTTCAACTTCTGCCTGAGAGTGAGATCATCCCATATTCATCCTTCTGTTTCTGACTTATTTCACTTACCATGATTTTTTTCAATGTCCATCCAAGATCGGCTGAAAACGGTGAAGTCACCATATTTAATAGCTGAGTTGTACTCCATTGTGTATATATCTGAATAAAAATGCAGTGTCTCATTAGAGACTGAATAAGGTGTGTTGGAGAAAGTACATTTGGGCACTCAGCAACAGTTTTAAGTGGTTTATATAGTATGTTCACTGACATCCAACTTTTTTGTGTGTGTCATTTTTTTTTAAGATTTGTGATTCACAGTGGGCAACAGTATCGTAAGATTACAGGTATAGCTCCAAACTGCAGCCACCACCAAAGTTCGGTATCCTCACCCTCCCAAACATAACTACTGTAGTTCTCAGCCTTAGAAACTATTTGTTTCGAGTTGGTTTCCTTTTTGTTGTTCATGTATATCAGTTCTCTGGATGCCACATATGAGTGAAACCATCTGGTAATTGTCTTTCATCTCTTTACTTATTTCTCTAAGCTTAATCACTTCGAGTTCCATCCATTTTGTTCCAGAGGACATAGTATCATCTTTTTTGTTTGTAGAGTAGCATTCTCTGGAGCATATATCCCATAGTTGCCTTTGCCAGTCATCTGGCAATGGGCATTTAGGCTGCTTCCACTCTTTGGTTGTTGTGAATAATGCAGCTATGAATGTAGGAATGTATATGTCCCTTTACTGTTGGAATGTCCTTTGGATAAATGCCTAACAGTGCTACTGCTTGGTCCTTTTTGTTTAAGGACTGTCGTGATATATCTTCCAAAGGGCTGCACCAATTTGCATTCCTACCATCATGTATTATATGGCATGTATTGTGTATATTATATTGTATGAAATTTCCTGTTGTCCGTTGATTCTAGTAGTAAGATTCCTACTGATGTTAAGGGCACTTTTCATTTAGGAAGATTGATCATGTCTTCTGCCCTTATCAGGAAGTAGTTGTAATATACCCAACCCAGTCCAAGTTCTGCTTTGTGTTTTCCCTTTGTTCTTGTTTTTCAACTTCTGTCTATGAGTTAGATCATCCTATATCCTTCTGTTTCTGACTGTCTCACTTAACATGATTCCTTCACACTTCAGCCAAGATGTGGTGAAGGTGAATTCACGATTCTTAATAGCTGAGTAGTGTTCCATTGTGTATATATAGACCACAGCATGTTGTTGGACTTCTGGGTTATTTCCAGGTTTTGGCTATTATAAATTATGCTGCTCTGAACCTAGTATACACAGATCTTTTTGGATGGGTTCCTTAGGATATATCCCCAGGAGAGGAATTGCAGGGTTATAGGGAAGGTCTATTTCTAGCCTTCTGAGAGTTCTCCAGACTGCTCTCCATAGGGGTTGGATTCATTGGCATTCCCACCAGCAGTGCAGAAGGGGTCCTTTGTCCCCACTACCTCTCCAGCATTTGTTCCTGCTACCTTTTTTCTTTTCTTTTTTTATATATTTATTTTCCCTTTTTGTTGCCCTTGTTTTTCATTGTTGTAGTTATTGTTGTTGTTGTTGTCATCATTGTTAGATAGGACAGAGAGAAATGGAGAGAGGAGGGGAAGAAAGAGGGGGAGAAATTAGAGACAGACACCTGCAGACCTGCTTCACCATCTGTAGCGACTCCCCTACAAGTGGGGAGCCGGGGGCTCAAACTGGGATCCTTAATGCCGGTCCTTGAGCTTTGCGCCATGTGCGCTTAACCCACTGCACTACCACCGGACTCCCACTGCTACCTTTTCTGATGTATGACATTCTCACAGAAGTGAAATAGTATCTCATTGTTGCCTTTATTTGCATTTCTCTGACAATAACTTGAGGAATTTTTTCATGTGTGTTGGCCTTTTGGATCTCTTCTATGGAGAATATTCTATTCATATCTTCTCCCCATTTTTGGATAGGGTCACTTGCTGTTCAGTTACTATTTTAGGATATAGAACATGCAATTTTACTGTTAAAATAGCTATTTGATGAGCATGCGATCCACATTACTGCAAATAGTACAACCCCTGAAATCTTACTCTTCTGCATAATTCACAAAATTTTGTCAATTGCACACGTTTTCAAGGAAAAACAAATTGTATTTTTGTTAGTTTTTTCTCTTTTAATCTGGGAATTCTAGAGTACAATTAAATACAAATTTAAGAGTCTGTTGATTTTTTTTTTTTACTATATCTGAAAAGTTTCTTATTTATTCTAGTTGTTAATCTAGGGCTCTTTCATAATTTCTGTTTTCTTGTTTCTGAGCGCCAGTAGAATTTTACTTTGTATTCCCTTTGAGTTTAGATGTGACTCTTGACTGCTTTAGACAATGAGTGTCATTGGAAATGCTGTGACATGTCCAGTCAGTGTGTTTAAGAGCCACTGTACAGCTTGCCGTCTGACCCTGTTATTTCAGAAGCAAGTACTAATATGAACCCTGTGTCAGCATGGCCCTCAAGCTAACTATAATAAGCATTGCTTTCTATAAGAAAGGCATCTTTCTCGTCTTTGATAATTGTGTGCTGTTGATCTAACTAGGGTGCTCTGACCTATGTTTAGTTGTCAGTTGTAGAGCCTGGCTTGTCCTTTACTCTTTGGCTGTGTTGCCAAGTAGACAATCTTAATTTTTTAATGTATAAAATTTATCAAATTTCCCTTCTGGTATGAGTATTTTATGTCTTGTTTAATAAATCTTTTTAGAGATCCATTGCATAGTTATTAACTTATCAATCTTCCACGCATCTTGAATTTAACATTTTTCCATTTGGCTTGTTTGAATTAGGATCTGAGTTTTGTCAATATAACACATTTGAGTAATTCATTTCATTTTTTAATGTCACAAGGATATTTATTTAAGGAGAGAGGAGAGAGAGAGACAGACAGACAGACAGACACCTGCAGCCCTGCTTCATCACTCATGAAACCTCCCCCTCAGGTGGGGACCATGGACTTGAACCTGGGTCCTTGTGCAGTGTTATGTGAGTGCTTAACCAGGTGCACCAATGTCTGGCCCCAATTAATTAGTTTCATAAATATTTGTAGGTAGACTTTTTCATTTTGAGATAGTTATCTCATGTTCTTATTTTACATTCTTTTTATTTATTATTGGATAGAGACAGATTAATTGGGAGAGCAGGGGGGGGAGTTAGGGAGGTAGAAAGAGAAGCTTTCCCCCTGCAGGTGGGGACCAGCTGCTTGAACCTGCGTCCTTGCACACTGGTAAGGATGCACTTAACCAGGTACATCACTACCTGACTCCATGTTACTAGTATTTTTGAAGATGAACTTGGCCCGTATTTGATTAATACTAGTAATGAATAGATGTAGCTATTCTTAACATTAAAATGTAGTGATTGGAATTTTTACCACTCTCCCTGCATTTAATTGACCAAATTAAATATTCTTAGTTCTTTTTGCAAACTCCTGCTAGATTCCTAAGGCTACCTAATATTTAAAGTTAATTAGTTACCTTTAGTCTATTCCTTTTTTTCTTTTTTTAAAGATCTTTTTGCTAATGAGTGAGGAAGAGCTAATGAGCGGGGGGAGGGAGGAGGGAGTAAACCAGAGAGAGCATCTTCCTCAGTTCAGGCAGATTCCAAGGTTCAGATTATTATGTAAAATTAATTCTCTGGGGAACATGGGGGGGCTGCACATTTTTGTGAACAGCATCTAAGTTGAATTTGCCAATAGCCTCACCAATGTGGTTGAGTTATTTTGATTAGAATTTAAACTCTTTTTCTTTTTGGCCCCCAGCATTATCGCTGGGGTTCAGTACTGGCACTATAAATCCACTGCTGGTAGACATATTTTCCATCTAATAGGATAGGATAGAAAGAAATTGAGGGAGTCGGGCGGTAGTGCAGTGGGTTAAGCACAGGTGGCGTGAAGCACAAGGACTGGCATTAAGGATCCCGGTTTGAGCCCCTGGGTCCCCACCTGCACAGGGGTCACTTCATGAGTGGTGAAGCAGGTCTCAGGTGTCTCTCTTTCTCCCCCTCCTCTCTCCATTTCTCTCTGTCCTCGTCAACAGTGATGACATCATCATCAACAACAATAATAACTACAAGGGCAACAAAAGGGAAAATAAATAATAAAAAAAATTTTAAAAAGAAAGAAAGAAATTGAGAGAGGAGAGGCAGATACAAAGGGGAATGAAAAGATAGCTGCAGACCTGATTTGCTGCTTGTGAAGCATACTCCCTGCAGGTGGGAGCCAGGGGTTCAAATCCTTGTCCTTATGCTCAGTACCATGTGTGGTTAACTGATGTGCCACTGCCCAGCTCCCAATTCTGTTTAATTGTAAAAAAGGGGGGGAGAAACATCTTATGTATTTTTCTATGCACATCCATTTACATATCTTGGCTGGTCTGTACAGAGAAGTGGCAAAGAAAATGAATTTTGAGAGGCTCCTGAAAGACAAGAGGAATTGCAGTTCTAACTCAGCATAAGACCATTTGTTAAATAAATGTTCTGTGACTCTGAACTTAATAAATTCCTCTCTCATTCTTATTTTTTTTTATTTATTTTTGTGCCAATGATTGAACCCAGGGCCTCCCCACGTGGGAAGCATGAGCCTTGCTACTAAGCCCATTCTGCAAATCTTCCCTCCCCAGTGTTTCATTCTTTAGTAAATTAAATGTAGTTTTAAACTTTAGATTATTCACAGATATTTGTGGGTGGGTGGCATGGTGGCTTCATGTATTTCACTGCTCTGTTGCCAGCTTTTTCATTCTTTTACTCCTGGTGGAATTGAGAGGGCAGGCGGGCACCACAGTGCTGGAGCTTCCACCATTGCTATGATATGTTCTCTTGGGATGGCAAGGTTCAAAATCAGGCCACATGCATATCAAGGCATATACCCTTCTGAGTGAGCAGTTCCTCAGCCCCACAAATATATAAAGAATTTGCTCACATGGCGCAAAGCGCAAGGACCAGCATAAGGATCCCGGTTCGAGCCCCTGGATCCCCACCTGCAGGGGAGTCGCTTCACAGGCGGTGAAGCAGGTCTGCAGGTGTCTCTTTCTCTTCCCTTCCTCTCTCCATTTCTCTGTCCTATCCAACAAAAACGACATCAATAACAACAACAATAATAACTACAACAACAATAAAAAAACGGGCAACAAAAAGGAAATAAATGTTTTAAAAATCATTTTTTAAAAACTTAAAAGGAAAAGCATTTGCTTTTTTTATTTATTTTTAGCAGAGCACAGCTTAATTCCGGCTTCAGGTGCTGATGTCCTTAACCCTCAGGCCTCAATGTCTGTTGTTTAAACCACTGTGCTGGCTTACTGACCAATTATTATTTAGTAGCTCTTTTTTTCAGTTCATCTAAAATTTATTGTTCCCAAACTTGTCCGTATTTATTAGCAGAGCTAATCCTCTAACAATCTGGTGATGTAAAATAAAATCCAGGTGGAGAAGTGGAGCCCCAGGAAGACGTAGGCCACATAGACAATTAGGCACTTCCGGGGCTTAACTAAAGTTTTACCCTCTTAGCTTCCACACTATTTCTGTTAACCACAAAAAGTTTAAAATATGATGCGAGTTAATCTCAGATGAATATTGAATATGTGACTCCTTAACTAGTCTTAGATTGTGAACGTCAATATTCGCACGCATTAGCATGTTTTCCCAGCTGGCCTTTATCTTGTGATGTAGATTCCTCCTCTCTTAATTCCTTGGCATAAATGAAAGGTCATTTCAGTCAAAGGGTGCAGTTGAAAGATTAATGCATGTATGTGCATATATCTGTGTTTTGTCATATTGGCAAAAAAAAAAGTTCTTAGCTGTATTCACAAAGTTCTTTAATCTTTGAATACGAAGATAATATTCATGGAAAAGGGAGTTGCAAGAGTCAGAGATGTTACTGGGCTGCTCTGTCAGTAACCGCAAGTTCACACAAAATCCTTAGTCTTCTCAGTGTAAATACATCAGTACAGGAGCTTTGGAGCCAGGTCTTTGTTGGCAGTTATTTTCTTACCAGTGAATCACTGTGTGAGGAGAATTGGTAAATCAAGGCCATGAGGATTTAATTCGTTTCCATTTTAAGTGATTCTAGTTCAAGAGGAGTTATTTTCTCTAAGTTTAAATTTGCTGTTAATCTCTCTTGAAGATAATCTGTTCCAGGTTTGTAGGTTTTTTTTCTCTGACCCTCTCTGTTTCTCCCTCATAACAAACATTTTCTTTTAAAAGGAAACACAGTTTTCATATTCAGATGGTCAAAGAATAGTCTATTTATTCAAGTAAAGTTATTTGTCCATAAAGCAAATTAGTAAGAACTGTTATTACAAAATGCTCACAGTAAAATTCGATTTTGGCTCAGCAAGCAATAATAAGGTATCATCATTATTTAATCCAGCTGCTGAGCACCGGAGTGTTTTTACTGCTCAAAGCTTTTTATAAGCCAACTGTAGGAGGAGAGAAGAGAAGTGACAAAAGCTCACATAGACACCTCACCTCAAGATTGCTTTGGCATTCCCATAGTAAACCATCTAGCATACCACACAAATACTGGCAAAGCTCTTTTCATTTGTACTATAATTAGATTCATATAAGTGAGGCCTTTTGGTTTTAGCCTTACTCTCTCTTTTTTTTAATTATTATTATTTATTTTCCCTTTTGTTGCCCTTGTTTTATTGTTATTGTAATTGTTATTGATGTCATCATTGTTAGATAAGACAGAGAGATGGAGAGAGAAGGGGAAGACAGAGTTGGGGGGAGGGGAGAAAGGAAGACACCTGCAGACCTGCTTCACTGCCTGTAAAGCAATTCTCCTGTAGGTGGGGAGTCAGGGGCTTGAACCGGGATCCTTACGCCGCTGGTCTTTGGGCTTTGTGCCACATGCACTTAACCTACTGCGCTACTGCCTGACCCCCGCTTTTTTTTTTTTTTTTTTTGACTTGTCTCGCTCAGTATGATGCCTTCAAGTTCTGACCAATATAGTGCAAAGGAAATGGTATGGGCTTTCATTTCTATTCCACTAATCTGTATGTATTTTGTTCCAGTACCAGGCAATTTTGATTATATTAGTCCTCTTGTATGAAGATTGACTGGGCAGTAAAAGCATTAGAAAATGGTGTTCTAAACGAAAGTTCCTTAGTCTTAACCCTTTGAACCTTTTTATTTTATGAGCTAGGCAATTCTTTGTGTGCAGTTTATTTTAAGTCTGTTTTATCAACATCTTTTGAGTCTACCCACAAGATTGCAGTAGTATTCCATTTCCCCTTCAGTTGTGACAATCCAAAATGTCTCTAGACACTCCTCAGTATTATCCAGGGGGCAGAATCTTAGATGGTCCCAGTTTATCATAATCTAACAATTTGTAGCATTATGTTGATGTGGAATTAGTTATTCAGTAGAAACTACATTTTTAATTTTTGTCTTCTGGGCTTAGCCGTACTCTTGTTACGTAGAACAGTGACAGTGAGCCACAGCTCCAGTCAGCCATTTGATCACAAGGAAAACTACTGATATTCCACAATGTTCTCTTTCTGTGTTTTGCTAATTGTTGCCACCGGGGTTATTGCTGGGGCACTATGCCTATATGATGAACCACTGCTCCAGGCAGCCAACGCCCCCCCCCCCCCTTGTTCTTTCTGTAGGACAGAGAGAAATTGAGACACAAGGGGGAGATGAAAAGAGAGGGAGAAAGAGAGATTCCTATAGCATGATTTAACTCCCTGTGAGTGGGGTCAGGGGCCTTGAACCCACTTCCTTACAAACGTAACACATATGCGCTCCACCAGGTATTCCACTGCCTGGCCCCTACCGTGTACTGTGTACATTGTCTGCATATTGTGTTTTGAATTTCCATATCCCATCATGTCTTTTTAAGGTACACTAGAACCAGCTGGGATGTTACATAGGTCAGATGCATTCGGTGCAGTTTTGACTTACTGATGTTATTAACTTAGGTTGAGCTTTACTAGGGCATCACTTCTTGGGAGATGAGGAAATAGTTGTAGTTGAGAGCTGCTGTTCTAGGTGAATGTTGTAGTGTGCTATGGAATTGCTAGGTATGTTAACATTATCTTAAGTTATGCTGTTTTACTTTTTAATGTTTTATTTATTTATTTTAACCAAAGCACTAACCAGCTCTGGCTTATGGTGGTGTGGGGGTATTGAACCTGAGACTTCTGAGCCTCAGGCATGAGTGACTCTTTATATAACGATTATGCTATTTCAAGAAAATTACATTACAGATACAAAAATGTATTTAAAAGGATATCCCAGGTGTCTGAACTGGTCTGCAGATGAGGATAGTGTGCACACTTTTAATACTTGTTTTCTCCCATTCTTCCATAGGGCTACTTTCTTCTTTTTGAGTCTATGTTAGATTCTGTACTTTATGCAAAGAATAAATACTTGGCAAAAGGAGGATCGGGTAAGTAGACCATTTTAGTTCTTGTAATCTGGTTTTAGTTGGATGTAACCATATGAACCTTTGGTCTCAAATAAACTATGCATGACTGAGAAAATCTTCCATCGAGATGAGTGATGTCCCCATTAGATTAAGCCATTAGCCGTTAGTTTACCATACAGTTCATAGAGAGCATTATAGAAATGAAATTCTACAGGACTCCATGGTAATGGCCTTTTTTGCGGGCGTTTTGTATAAAAATGCCAAAATCTAGGTTTCTGAAACTCCTTTCAAGTTCTTGTATCTCTTTAACATTATTCTCAATAAAGTATTCCCAATTTATTTTATTTATTGCCACCAGACTTACTACTGGGGTTCAGTGTCAGCACTACAAATCCGCTGCTCCTAGCAGCTTTTTTTTTTTAATTTCTTTCTTTATTGGGGAATTAATGTTTTCTATTCAACAATAAATACAATAGTTTGTACATGCATAACATTCCCCAGTTTCCCATTTAACAATACAACCCCCACTATGTTATCTGTCATCCTTCATGGACCTGTATTCTCCCCACCCACCCACCCCAGAGTCTTTTACTTTGGTGCGATATGCCAATTCCATTTCAGGTTCTACTTGTGTTTTCGTTTCTGATCTTTTCAACTTCTGCCTGAGAGTGAGATCATCCAATATTCATCCTTTTGTTTCTGACTTATTTCACTTAACATGAATTTTTCAAGGTCCATCCAAGATCGGTTGAAAACGGTGAAGTCACCATTTTTTACAGCTGAGTAGTATTCCATTGTGTATATATACCACAACTTGCTCAGCCACTCATCTGTTGTTGGACACCTGGGTTGCTTCCAGGTTTTGGCTATTACAAATTGTGCTGCCAAGAACATATGTGTACACAGATCTTTTTGGATGGATGTGTTGGGTTCCTTAGGATCTATCCCCAGGAGAGGAGTTGCAGGGTCATAGGGTAGATCCATTTCTAGCCTTCTGAGAGTTCTCCAGACTGTTCTCCACAGAGGTTGGACCAATTTACATTCCCACCAGCAGTGTAGGAGGGTTCCTTTGACCCCACAACCTCTCCAGCATTTGCTGCTGTTACCTTTTCTAATGTATGACATTCTCACAGGAGTGAAGTGGTATCTCATTGTTGTCTTTATTTGCATTTCTCTGACAGTCAGAGACTTGGAGCATTTTTTCCTGTGTTTCTCGGCCTTTTGGATCTCTTCTGTGGTGAATATTCTATCAAAGTCCTCCCCCCGTTTTTGGATGGGGTTATTTGTTGTCTTGTTGTTGAGTTTGGCAAACTCTTTATATATGTTGGTTATTAAACTCTTATCTGATGTATGGCATGTAAAGATCTTCTCCCATTCTGTGAGGGGTCTATTGGTTTGGGTAGTGGTTTATTTTGCTGTGAAGAAGCTTTTTAATTTGATGTAGTCCCATAGGTTTATACTTGCCTTAGTCTTCTTTGTAATTGGATTTGTTTCATTGCAGATGTCTTTAAAATGTATGCGGAAAAGAGTTCTGCCAATATTTTCCTCTAAGTATCTGATAGTTTGTGGTCTAACATCCAAGTCCTTGATCCACTTGGAATTTACTTTTGTATTTGGTGAAATACAGTGGTTCAGTTTCATTCTTCTGCATGTTTCAATCCATTGTTTCCAACACCATTTGTTGAAGAGACTCTGCTTTCCCCATTTAATAGTCTGGGCCCCTTTGTCAAAGATTAGATGTCCATAGGTGCGGGGGTTCATTTCTGGGCTCTCAGTTCTATTCCACTGGTCAGTGTGTCTATTCATGTTCCAGTACCAAGCAGTTTTGATGACAATGGCCCTATAATACAGTTTGAAATCTGGGAGTGTGATGCCTCCAGTTCTGTTCTTTTTTCTCAAGATTGTTTTGGCAATTCTAGGTCTTTTCTGTTGCAGATAAACATTTGTAGCATTTGTTCTATTCTCCTAAAAAATGTGCTTGGGATCTTGATGGGGATAGCATTAAATTTGTACATGGCTCTGGGTAGTATAATTTTTTCTCCTTTTTTTTAATATTTGTTTTCCCTTTTTTTTTATTGTTGTAGTTATTATTGTGGTTATTGATGTCGTGGTTGTTAAGATAGGTCAGAGAGAAATGGAGAGAGGAGGGGAAGACAGAGAGATCGAGAGAAAGACAGACACCTGCAGACCTGCTTCTCCACCTGTAAAGTGACTCCCTTACAGGTGGGGAGCCGGGGGCTCGAACCAGGATCTTTCCTCCGGTCCTTGCACTTTGCACCACCTGCACTTAACCCACTGTGCTACCACCCAACTCCCTTTTTTTCTCCTTTTATTTAGGTCAGAGAGAAACTGAGAGAAGATGGGCTATAGGGGAGGGGAGAGGATGGCAGAGACCTGCTTCACCACTCGTGAAGCCTCCCCCTTGCAGGTGGGGATCAGGGCTTGAATCTGAGTTCTTGTGCTTGTTAATATGTGTGCTTACTGGGGTGTGTCACCGCCTGCCACGCCCATAGAATATTTCTGTTTGGACTGGGCAGTAGCTCAGCAGCGGGTTAAGCGCACATAGCACAAAGCACAAGGGCCAACATAAGGATCGCAGTTCGAGCCCCCGGCTCCCTGCCTGTGCAGGGGCGGGGGGGGGGAGGTGTCACTTCACAAGCAGTGAAGCAGGTCTGTAGGTGTCTATCTTTCTCTCCCCTCTCTGTCTTCCCCTCCTCCATTTCTCTCTCTCCTATCCAACAACAATGACAGCAATAACAACAACAATAATAACATAAACAACAAAAGGGGAAAAAATAGCCTCCAGGAGCAGTGGATTCGAGTGCAAGCACTGAGCCCCAGCAGTAACCCTGGAGGCAAAAAAAACAATATATATTTCTTTTAGTTTGGAGGTCATTTACTTTAAGGACAAATATTCTGACTTCACTAGACATATAGAACTGGTTCTGATTTTTAGTTGTTGATTTCTAGTAAGTTATTCATTAAATATTTTTAAGTGGATTTCAGTAGATACGAAAAGTGACATTTTTGTTTTCCTGGTGAACATTTAATTACAATACTGCATACTCAGACCTGCTCTACTATGAATAGTTATATGTAAACAAAATGTTCTCTCTTGGCATAGAAATTTTTAAAAAATCTTTGACCCTGTGAGCTCCACAGTACCTGAGTCAAGATGGTACTTCCAGCATGTTTTTGAATTGAATCATTTACTGCACCCCCTACACCTTCCCTTCCTTGAAACTTCAGGTCCAGCAAATGGTTCCCATGATCAGAACAGTTGCTTAAACTATTATATAAAAGAGACATTTTAGAGTTCCATTTATTTTAGCATGGCAGACGTTAAGGCATGTGTGATTTTAGCCTCCTAGGCTACATTTTTCATTCTGACATAGATGCAGGGAAGAAACACCACAATACGAGAGCTCCCGATGATGCCATGGCACTTGCTCTTCCGTGTTGGGCCCAGGTCTGAGCCACAAGCACGGCAAGGTACACACCCTGTTCTGTGAGCCCCTCTCTAGCCCAAAAGGAGACATTTTAAACTGGTAACATAACACACCTGGCCAATGTTATGCCTCCTGTTCATTGTGTTCTAAGAAACCTTTAGCAGATATGTATCATAAACCCAGAAGACCAAAACATACAGAAAAAACTATCCAGAACAGAAGAGTTCTTTTAGTAATAGGATTTAGATGGATTGTGTTTCTTCAACATGTCTTCTTTGTATCTATTGCAGTGTATATCTCTGATTGCAGTTATAAACCTGGCTAAAGCTTTCGGATACATTTTACCCTACAATATTTGGTTGTATCCACCTACAATTGCAATCATTTTGTTTTAAAATAACTACTAACCTTATTAAGTAAAATTAGTACAACATCCTATTTATTGTCTACCACCTTGCAATAATACATTCTACCTCTACATACTGCAAGGAATCGTCCACACAGCGCTATTTGGTTTTATAGACAGCCTCTTAGAGGAATCCTGAGTAATGTGTTCAATGTCTTAACTTAGTGTTTCTCTTTCCTAACTCAGGAAATCTGTCATATTCCAGTATCTAGGTTCTTGTCACCATTCGTTGTTTCTTTACTGAAATATATTTCATTGAATCTGATTTTGGCCTGAAATTATTCTAAACAAAATTCAGAAAACTGTTTCCATACGTTCCTGAATAGTATCCATTGATCTTACTGAAGGAGTGACAGCAACTTAATACATTTAAATTGAATTTTCCATGAAATTCATTAGGAACTTAGAGCATGCGGATAATGAGTTTACAGTTCATAGAACAGTGGCAGGACTATTGCTCACCACCTGAGGGATTGAATGCAGGCTCAAATGTCTAGCTCTGTCCATATTTTTATGTAGCTAATATTAGCATTAACGTAGACAAGATGTGTAATGTAGGAAAATCAGCATTTAACTGCCTAAGCAGTAATGTTATTTGTTAGAATCAGGAGAAAAGGAAAAATTCAGTTCTTCTGTTGAGGAGTGCACTTTTCTGTTATCATCTTATGAAGGTGAGATGTGCTGACAAATTAATAGAATTCTAAACATATATAGTAGTACGCAGGTAATACTAAGACTATACTAATGTTATTGATGACATCTGAGTGGTAGGTATATGCTGATAGAAACTGTCTATAACTTGATTATCATGGTGACTGCATAAGTATGTGTTTGTGAGAATGCTTAAGACAGGACAACAAAAAATGATAGAATAGTATGTTTATGTTTTGGCTTTTTGATAGAGACAGAAGGGGAGGGGGGGATAAACTATAGCTTCAAATCTTTTTCCTTTGCACTGGAGGTGGGATTCAAACCTGGGTCGCCCACATAGCAAAACAGCCTACTATCTTGGTGAAATATTTTTGCCACCCCCAAAACAGGAGGTTAAACTGTAGGTAAATGCAAACTCAGTAATATTGATTTGACTTTAAACATTTCTTTAATACTTTTCTAGTTAGGATTTAGTTGATGTATATGTAACTGAAAATTCATAGTAACAATGATTTGAATATATATGGTATTATGGAAAAGTAATCAGAGCATTTACTGTCTAGGGGTGTTAATCTGGATTCGAGAATGAGACAAAGCCCTTCTTGATTGTTTCTTCCTCTCCTTCAGCTTTATACGTGACTATCAGAGTACTTCTCACAAAGCTGGCTGCTGCACATTCAGTCACTCAACTACCTCTGACCACACATTCCTCTTCCTCTTTCAACATATATATTGGCCCTTGAACAATAAGAATTTGAACCATGCAAGCCCACTTACAAGTGGTTTTTTTGTTTTGTTTTGTTTTGTTTTGTTTTTCTGTAAGTGAAACTTGGAGTGGGATGGTAATTTCTTTTCTCTCCAGTACATTAAATTTCTGTGTATATTGCGAAACATTTTTCAATTTTACCTGTGCTCACCAAAGTTGTATAAGGGATAGTCTTCATAAAGACCTCCATCTACTTCTCCCTTGTGTGCATAAGGGGTGTTTTTCTTTAGCCAGCTGTGTTTTAACCTAGCCACATTTAGTGGGCCCTATCATTATTTCTTTTTAAGTTAATGATGGGCAAGCATTACATTTTCCGAGTAGTAGTAGTTAGCCTTTAAGATACCATTATTGGGAGTAGGGCAGTAGTGCAGCGGGTTAAGCGCACATGGCGCAAAGCACAAGGACTGGCATAAGGATCCCAGTTCCAGCCTCCAGCTCCCCACCTGCAGGGGAGTCGCTTCATAAATGGTGAAGCAGGTCTGCAGGTGTCTATCTTTATCTCCCTCTCTCTGTCTTCCCCTCCTCTTTCTATTTCTGTTTGTTCTGTCCAACAACGATGACAACAATAATAACTACAACAATAAAAAACAAGGGCAAAAAAGGGAATAAATAAATAAATATTATAAAGATAAGATACCATTATTGTGTAAATATAACTTAATATTTCAGGCTTACACAATTCCCAAAATAATTACCATGTTAGTGGCTTGGTGGTATGTTTCCATTTCATCAGTGACTTCATTATGTCTTGTAACAGCCATTTATTTCCCCTTGTAGCCTTCTTTTGTTCTAAATCTGATTACTCACTGGTTACTTATCATACAAGCTGTAGTATGAATATTTATTAAATTGTTTCTCTATGTATCTCTCAGTCTTACCCTTTAGTGTCTGAAAGTTTGTGAGGCATTTCTAGGGGGATAAAGGATTTCCCATCTTTATCTATTCACCATGTGAGCTGTACTGATGACAAATGAATTCTGGGCAGTGAGTCGAGAAGGACACAGATGTCAAAGCCAGGAATTTATAAATGGTCTGTTAAAGAGGGTGCTTTTGTCCAATCAGCACTTTGTTAATTCCACCTACAAGAAGGAATATGTATTCAAGTATGCTTCTATCTGAGAAAAATCAAATGACAGATGTGTCAGGATGTGAAGGTAAAGGCTTGGCTAGAGTTCTGGCAGGTGGCCCCAAAATTTCTGACAGCTGGGCCGAGGTGGCTATAAAGGCAAATTAACCTCGAACATGGATTATAAGACCTCTGAATATTCATAGGACTTACTAATTGATAATAGTAATTTCTGAATTCTAACAAATACAGAAACCTTGATTTTTCTGTATCTGGGGGAAATAAATCTGAACTACTAGAAAAAGCAAAATTATATATGTATTTTTAATTACCAACATTTTGAAATTTTAAGAGATTAATTTCAGTTATTTGTAGTTGTGACTCATGACAAAGGTATCTTTATTTCTTCATGGTAATACTAGTCCAATACTTTCATGGAGGGAGCAAACGTAAATGGTGAGATCGTCAAAATTGCAGCTTTTTAGGCTGCACAGTCTGTCCTGGCTACTCGTCACTACCGTACATTTCACGCGACAGTTGCTTGTTTTCAAGGTTTCAGTTAAACTTTCCAAACATGGGTAATGGATTGGATTTGACCAACAGACAAGTTTGCCAACCTCCGGTAAAATTTAATTATGATTTTGATAATATTTTAAAATAGAATTCTGTGAGCTGTATTGAGATGCTTGAATATCTGTATGCTGTGAAACTTCTTATCAGTGATAAATAGCACAAAGTCTTTTCTGGGTATCTCTCATGTCAAATTTGGAAGAATCATTTGCTTTGGTGCAGGAAGATCTTATCCTGGGTTTTATTTAGAAGTTAATTTAGTGCTGCTGTCATTGAATAATAAAATTCCTAAGATTGTAGATAGAAACAAAGTTGAGATAAGGAGTCTTACTGCTGTTTTAAAGTTGAAAACTAGTTAATTATTATAAAAATGTTTCTCCATACATGTCTTTGACACATATGTACTCAATTTTAATTTATTGATCTAGGAAACTGATTTATATTTTAATCGATGCACACATCTCCTAAATGTTGACATTTGTAGGACACAGTTAATTTATTGGGAGGAAAAGAAAAATTGTAAATTTTACAACAGCAGTTTATTCATGTTGTTCTTTGTAAATGTCTTCACTGGCTTATTAGAATAAAGCTCAGTTTACTGGCGCAGTTAACTCAATGTCTACTTCTGTACTTTTCTTTTATTATATACATTTTGTTTATTTTGCATAGAGACAGAAGTTGAAAGAGAAGGAGGGAAGAGACAGACAGAAACCCTAGTAGCACTTTCCCCCTTTAGGTGGAGGCCAGAGCCTTGAGCCTCTGTCCTGGCTCATTGTAAGGCGTAAGGCGTGCACTTTGCCAGGTGTGTCACCCCTTGTCCCTCTCATTACTTCTCTGTCTTCTTTGTCTTTCACCATTAATGTCCAGTTAGTGGGTTAATTATGACCCCTAGTGCACACTGCACTGGTCAGCTCTGGCTTATGGTGGGTGGTGCAGGGAATTGAACCTGGGGCTTTGGAGCTTCAGTTGTAACCATTTGCTATCTATCCCCAGCACCACACACACACACACACACACACACACACACACCTCTTACTCTCTTCTAGGACACAATGGTTTTGTTATTAGAAGAGAATTCATTCCTGACTACTGCATTCCTTCACTTCTCTTGTAACTCCTGGTCGTCTTTATCTCTGTGCTTTCAGCTTTTCAGGCATTTCTGCATCACAGTCAATACCACCAGTTTGCCCAGCTGCCATAGCTAAAAATCCCCCTCTTCCTCACGCTGGCAGCCGATCAACAAGCCTTTAAGTTCTATGTCAGATCACTTCGGTTACTCAACTGTCTCTTTTATACCTACTCATTCACTCTATATAGTGCATTCTAGATCGATGTCCAAAACCAAAACTTGATCATATTGTTACCCAGATTAACTGGCAGACCTGGGAGGTGTGCGAGTGTCAGCAAGCTCAAGCCCCCACATCCCCATTACAGGGGAAAGCAGCTGTCACTGCCTCTCTTTCCATCTCCATTCCCTTCCTCAATTTCTATGTTTCAAAAGTTTTAAAAATATTGGAAAAATACTTATCTTTTTTAAAGGCGTTCACTTGCTTATGATTGATTGTTCTAGAATACTGCCCAATTTACTGATGTGGTTTACTCAGCCAGTGTTTCCTTTGGTCCCTGTTGACTTTCCTAGCTTTACAGGGCTCTGTAAACGTTCAGTTAGCGTGGGCAGTAACTGATCCCTGGTGTACAGTTCAGTCTGCCTAGAACATACCCCGCCCCCATTGCTGTAACAATTTGATCCAACCACAACTGAACTAGGTATTTTTGATGTGTGCTCTTTAGTACCTTACACTTTTTTTCTTAGTATTTATTATCTCACAAATAATTGTATATTTACCTTCTTCTTCTAGCATTTGCCCTTCTTCCGTAGCCAGTCAACAGCGTCAGGTTGAGCCTGATGTAGTTTCGAGACCTCCTTTGAATCTGGAGAGGTGGCAGTCGTTGACTATGTGGGTCATTGTCTGTAGCCGCAGGGGCAGTTCAGGTTGTCTCTGGCTTCCCAGCGATGGAACATAGCGGCGCACCGGCCTTGGCCTGTTTCAATGTTTTTGCATTGCTAGTGATTGAATCCAGGACCTTACACATATTACAATACCAAATAGTATAACCTCCCTGGCCAATTATTAAAGATTCCTAGACATGGAGAGACAGAGGATAGGGAGAGATACCAATATACCACTCTTCTATTCATAAAGTTGTCCATCATCCTCCCTTGAGGGACCAGGGATTGAACCCAGACCCTCAGACATGCTAAGGCATGTACTTGACATACTGAACCATCTGCCGGTCCATAGAGAAGTTTCTTGTGTGCGGGGACGAGTGTGTGACTACAGCTTCGAATTTAGAATGATTTATCTGACCCAGACTCATTGCTCATAAATATTTTTATGATAAATAAAGAGGGTTAAAGGAACATCCCATCATAAGATTCTTTACATGTCATGTCTTTTTATTATTTCCTATATGTTTCAGAAGACATAGTTGTGTTGTTTATCACAGCACTGCCCAGCTCTAGCTGATGGTAGTGCTTGGGGGGTTGAATCTGGTGCCTCAGGCGTGAAAGTTTGTATACTCACTGTGTCATCTCCCCTATCCTGAAACAGTACCTTTTTAAAGTCAGTATGTTGTGCGTTTTTTTATTTTTATTATTATTATTCTCTTTTGTTGCCCTTGTTTTATTTTTGTAGTTATTGTTGTTGATGTCATCATTGTTGGATAGGACAGAGAAATGGAGAGAGGTGGGGGAGAGACAGACAGACACCTGCAGACCTGCTTCACCGCTTGTGAAGTGACTCCCCTGCAGATGGGGAGCCGGGGCCTAGAACCGGGATTCTTCCTCCAATCCTTGTGCATTGTGCCACTTGCACTTAACCCGCTGCGCTACTGCCCAACTCCTATGTTGTTTTTTTTTTTTGAGACTTTTAAGTGAATCCCCTCACCCCCCACATCCCCCACATGTTTGCTGTTACTCTCTCTACTACTAGTAACCCATTGCTTGTAATATATGCTGATGGATTCAGTCATAAAGGAGACAGTGCTAAATCATTTGGTGTTTTATTTGTTACAGTTTACCCTGATATTTGCACTATCAGCCTTGTGGCAGTAGGTGATGCAGATAAGCACGCCGATAGAATTTCTTTTTGGGATAATGTTTATGGCTTCAATATGTCCTGCATGAAGAAAGCGGTTATCCCAGAAGCTGTTGTGGAGGTTGTAGATGCAAAGACTCTTATTTCTGCTCCTTGTAGTATTAAGGTAAGTGTTCCACCAGCTTCATTTTCTTTAAGAGTATTGCCATTTTCCTAGTTTCTAATGAAGTGTTAAGTTCATAGATTAATACATTTATTTTGCATATGGGATTTACAATAGTATCTTTCCTTCTATTTTAATCAGACTTAAGCAATTTGTGATAATACTATTTACCTATTAAGAATATCATTCCTGTGGTCCGGGAGGTGGCGCAATGGTAAAGCTTTGGACTTTCAAGCGTGAGGTCCCGAGTTTAATCCCTGGCAGCACATGTGCCAGAATGATGATGTCTGGTTCTTTCTCTCTCCTATCTTTCTCATAAATAAATAAAATCTTAAAAAAATAATAAATAAATAAATAAATAAAATCTTTAAAATATATATATCATTCCTAGGGCCAGGCAGTGGTGCTGCACCTGGTTGAGTGCGCATGTTACAGTGCGCGAGGACCCAGTTCAAGTCCCTGGTCCCCACCTGCAGGGGGAAAGTTCCATAAGTGGTGAAGCAGGGCTGTAGGTATCTCTGTCTCCCTCTTTCTCATCCCCTTCCTCTCAATTTCTGCTTGTCTCTATCCAGTAAATAAATAAAGATAATTAAAAAAATAAATGTCACTCCTTTAGATTCATGTCTGTATATATGATAGCTACTCTATTGAACTGGAAACGTTAAATCAATTTACTTTGGTTTAGTGCAGACAGAAAACCCTGCTGTGTCACATCATCACCTCTTGCCTCACACTAACTTGCAATGTACAGTTTATTCGTTCATATCACGTATTACAAACACTTCTCAGTAATGAATCCAAGTAAAATCCTATGTCCAGATTACACAGGTTTAGAACAATAACCCTGATTTATCTGTTTCAGTTAGATTATCAAATGTCGCTTCTCAGTGTGTGGTTCAGAATGCTGTCTCCGCTTTTTAGTGCTCCTATTACTATCATGACATTAAAAATTGTATTCTACACAAAGTAGATATTCTTAATTAGTTAGTTTTCTCTACTGGTTACAGTATATGAAATTAGTAGAGAAGCTAATTACAGTTGGCTTCTGTTTTTAAGAAGAAAAGAGAAAAAAAAGCAAAACCATGCAGCCTCATTAGTGATTGCAGCCCTGGTGATTGCTCTGCTACACTGACAGTAAGGGATTTGAGTTCTTTGGCTCAGGGCACGAGTGTAGTTTCAGCCAATTCAGCCGTAAGGGTGAGTAGAAAAGGGAGGGTTGGGGTGCAAGAGGCAGTTTCTTTCTCATGATCTTTAGCAGAATTGTAACTGCTATGAATAACAAGTTACAGTTAAAATATTCACTCGAAAATGAAGATTTTTTTTTAAGTATTTGTATGTTTTTCTTAATACTAATTGTTCAGATGTATGTAATTCGATGTGTTCAAATCAACTATTGAAATCCTTTAGAACTTATTTCTGGTCAGACTTTTTTTATTATACTTTTTATTTATTTATTCTCTTTTGTTGCCCTTGTTGTTTTATTGTTGTAGTTATTGATATCATCGTTGTTGGATAGGACAGAGAGAAATGGAGAGAAGAGGGGAAGACAGAGGGGGAGAGAAAGATAGACACCTGCAGACCTGCTTCACTGCCTGTGAAGCGACTCCCCTGAAAGTGGGGAGCCAGGGGCTCGACTCAGGATTCTTAACGCGGTCCTTGCGCTTCACGCCACGTACACTTAACATGCTGCACTACCGCCTGACTCCCTTCTGGTCAGACTTCTAAGGTGATTTCATCCAATCTCCACAGTTAAATGATGGAGGTGGGGGGGGACCAGGTGGTCTCACACCTGGTTAAGCGCGCGCGCGCGCACACACACACACACACACACACACACACACACACACACACACACACACACACACACACACACACACACGTTACAGTGCACGCGGACCCAGATTCAATCCCCGGGGCCCCACCTGCAGGGAGAAGCCCCATAAGTGGTAAAGCAGGGTTGCAGGTATCTTTCTGTCTCTGTCTGTCTCCCCCTCTCAAGTTCTCTATCTAATAATAAATAAACAGATTAGAGAATATGTGTGTATTTTTAAAGTTATTAAATAAATAAACGATGGAGGACGGGAATGGCAAACAGAATACTTTATGTTCTTCCCCCAGTTGAATCTTCATGTTGGTTTTGCTCTTTGGTTATAGTTGTTCTGGTTTTTCCTAATACATTAAAAAAAATCATCTTCAAACGCAATCATAAAAATGCATTCTAGGGAGTCGGGCGGTAGCGCAGCGGCTTAAGCGTAGGTGGTGCAAAGCGCAGGGACCGGTGAAAGGACCCTGGTTCGAGCCCCCGGCTCCCCACCTGCAGGGGAGTCGCTTCACAGGCGGTGAAGCAGGTCTGCAGGTGTCTGTCTTTTCTCTGTCTTCCCCTCCTCTCTCCATTTCTCTCTGTCCTATCCAACAACAATGACATCAATAACAATAACAACAACAATAACTACAACGTAAAACGACAAGGGCAACAAAAGGGAATAAATAAATAAAAAAAAATTTTTTTTTAATGCATTCTAAAATACATTGTCCTTTT
This sequence comes from Erinaceus europaeus, assembly GCF_950295315.1. NCBI lineage: Eukaryota > Metazoa > Chordata > Mammalia > Eulipotyphla > Erinaceidae > Erinaceus > Erinaceus europaeus. The sequence goes on along the minus strand of NC_080178.1, from coordinate 71,975,434 downwards.
CACTAATTCATTTCAAAGTGTCGTTATCTTTATGTGATTTCATTGATAACGTATAGTATGACTTTACAATCTAAGTAAAATGTACTTATTTGATATAAAGGGGAAAAAAATAACTAAACGATAGTACTAGCAGACCTTAATGTTAGAAATGGCCTCCAAAGTTGGATGTAAGTGAAGTTTGCAAAATATTTGTTTACAGTAATCCTTTTACATAGAAAAGAACTGATGGTTTTGCTTATGCCCTCCCCCCCTGATGGACAGCATATAGATTGCCATACAACATGTATCGCAGATTTGGAATTTTCTTCAGATTTTACCCTGAAAATCACAAAGACATCTTCATGCACGGTAAGCTCTTTGATTACTTTCACTACCAGTGCAGTTGATTGGCAGGCAAAGGAATTAATTACCATGCTTGTGATAAATGAGAAGGACAATTGCCTGTGACAGTCTGTTTTTGCCTTTGTTAGTCTATTAGACCTGTTTTAATAGGTCAGTAGACTACTTAAAGTGTATTCAGTTCAGAAGGCAGTATTAGGCAACCATGTTTGTATGACACACTCCTTTATACCAGCATCGTTATCTGTTATTGCCATAGAATTCACCAAGAATACTGAATCTGCAAAGACAAAAGTTATGTTCTATTTAGATTTAGTAAAACGTGTTCCATTGCTATAATAGTTCCTGTTTGTGTGTATGATGGTAAACTGACACTTTCGCTTTCTTAAAGAATCGACCTATTATAACAGGAAGAAAGAATGAGCCTTTGAAAAGTTCAGCAAGTCTGAAGTCATAATTGGTTCTATGAAGCATTCATTTGTTTCATAGGTAATTTATACCTCAGATTAACCAACTGCTTTGAGAACAATGGTATTTCTATCTTGAAGGCTAGTTACGCAGACAATGAATGAGATGTATTTAAAAGCACCTATGTGGCCTGCCATGTCAGATTATTATAATGTCTGTTTTTCTTTCTAAACTAACTATACTGAGTTACCATTTTTCAGGACACCCTTAATGTTAATATAAAATGTGAGTGTTAGGAAAGTAGAAGTTTACAGGGTGGGGGTGTTACACCTGGCTTAACACACCTGTTACCATGAGTAAGGACCTAGCTTTCAGCTTCAGGTCTCACCCACCTGCAGCAAATAAAGTTCACAGGCATGGAATTTGGGTGGTGGACACTGATAGTGCCATGACTATGTTTCAAGCATCTCCTCTTGATTTGAAGGCTAGGGAAATAGAATAAAAGGTTATGCACAAAACTCAGGCCTGAGGCTCTGAGCATTCGGTAAATGCTCTCAGTTTTAAAAACCACTGTTTTCTCTGCTCAAGTAGGAAGGGTTTGTCTCTTATGAAATTTAGTTAGCTTTTTTTTTAATTTTTTTATATTTATTTATATTCCCTTTGTTGACCTTGTTTTGAAATTTAGCTAGTTTTGACTTTGTATCTTAATTTTTTAAATAATTTTAATTTTAAAATTGGTTTGTCCAGCTTTTTCTTTTATTTGTATTAAAGTGAGACCCTTCTGCATCCTACATGAAGACAGCAGAACCTGAATAGACTGTTTAACTGCCTGATCTACAGTGAATCTGGACCCACATGGAGTGTTTTCAAGTTAAAATGTAATAGGAAACAATAGTAAATTAAAACTAAATTTCTGTTCTTAGTTTGGATCTTTCCCCTTTTTTAGATTTTTATTATTTACTTATTAATGAGAAAGATAGAAGGAAAGAGAGAAAGAACCAGACATCACTCTGGTACATGTGCTGCCAGGGATTGAACTCAGGACCTCATGCTTGATAGTCCAATGCTTTATTCACTGCGCCACCTCCCGGACCACAGTTTGGTTCTTTTTTTAAAGGCTGTACTTGATAAATGATAGAAAGATAGTGTATAAGGAAATCAAAACAAGTCTTTTGAGTTGGTCTTTTAAAACTAATGCAAATGATATTCAAAGGAAGTTCAAAGACATGGAGACTGTGCAGCATGTTAGAGAAAGGATTTGCATGCCTAGATGTCCCAAATTCAATCCCTGGCACCATCAAAAGCTAAAACTGAGCGGTGCTATAGAGTCTTTACTCTTAGCACTTTGTTTTAACTTTATTTTTCAAATCAGGCTTTAAATTTTTCCAATAGCTTAACAAGAACTTAAAAGAAGAGCCCCCATCTTTGTTGTTATGCTCCTTAAATGTCCTTTGATATCTTCTAAAAATTTTCCGGCAGCAGAAGCCTAATTCTATCCTCAGTCACGAGTATTAAGTCAGCTCTTAGTACTTTCTGAGTGTAAGTTGACCTGATTCTGACCTTGCAAAACTAATCAGCTAAAGAAACTAATTATTAAAACACATCTGTGCTGCTTAGAAGTGGTAAGATTTGTCTTGAACTTGTATTGTAGATTTTAGTGGGACATCTGGTATATATTTTAAAATAGACTCATTAAATGTTATGTTTTGGAGGGAGAGTATTTCTAATGATATGATTCCACCTCTGCTAGAAATCAGTTTTGGTTTTGTCCTTATGTGAATGGCCGTATGATATAGAGGGTGGTCCGTGAAATTATAGGTGAGAAATGTCACACTCAGACATTTGCTTCAAAACAGCTCAGCAAAAAGGACAGGAGAAAATGCTAGGAAAGTTATGTTGTTGGAATGATTGCATGTAAGTGATAGATACTTAGAATTTATATAACTATGTAAATATTTGAAATTTCTCATAGTAGGGTTCCCCTCGTTGCTGGTGCTTTGCACTAAATCAGCTCTGCTGCTCCCAGCAGAATGTTTTTTCCTCCTCAGTTTCAGGTAGAGGGTGGGGGGTAGGGGTGAGGGTAGGTTGAGTAGAGAGAGACCCCAGCACTCTGCCATTCATAGAGCCTCCACTGATGCCAGGCCTGGTGCTCCCATGAGCACGTGGATATTGAACCCGGATCCTCACTGGTGGCCAAGTATGAGCTACACTGGTAAGCCTCCCTTCAGCCCGTTGTTGCTGTTTCCCATTAAGGTAGAAATGAAAGCTCCCCTGTCTATTCTGTATGGTGCCAGAGACCAAACACAAGGCCTTAATGCTGAGTCACCTCTTGAGGTCTTAAGTTGATTTTATCTTCTTTGCCACTGGGGTTATCACCAGGTCTGGGTGCCAGCACCACAAACCCACCACTCTTAGCGGCTATTTCTTCCCCCTTCCTTCTTTGACATAGAGAAATAGAGAAATAGGTAGAGGAGAGACACCTGTAGCATATTTCCACTGCTTGTGAAGCTCGCCCTCTACAGGTGGGGCCAGAGCAACCCCAGTCCTCTGCTCTACTGGGTGTGTCATCACCCTGTGGCTCTGTAGGATTTTTTTTTTAAGAATCATTAATGAGAACATTGTATGAGATGCTAAAAAAGCAACATTCTGCAATAGGTTGTTTATCTACAACTACCAGTTGTATTACTAAAAACTAAACACATGACAGCTGTTTCACTCCTAATACTACACACAATGGAATAAGTAAGGAACACAACAGAAATATATTCTTGCATTCTCTAAAGATAGGTACTCTTGTCTACGGCACCATTCCTTATAATACAAGACAAGCCCTAATCAGTAGTATACTGGAGAAGTGAATGTGTTATATTTATGGAGAAATATATATCAGCTCAAGAGATGATCTTGACTATAAGATACAGGAAAGTCTGTTTAAATTTCCATAACAAGCTAAATTATTTATTGATGAACATCAGAATAGTAGTTAACCTTATAGGGGGATTTGTCCTCTCAAAGGGTATAAAATAAAGACTCTGCTCTTGGCAGTGGCTTAGTGGGTTTATTTGCTGTATGATTTGCTCCCTTGTTATGTATGTGTTGTCTGTTTTTTTTTGGGGGGGGGGTTATTGCTGGGTGCCTACACAATGAATCCACTGCTCTTGGAGGCCATTTTTTCCCTTTTGTTGCCCTTGTTGTTGATCGTTGTTGTCACTATTGCTGTGGTTGTTAGATAGGACAGAGAGAAATTGAAAGAGATGGGGAAGATGGGGAGAGAAAGACACCAGCAGACCTGCTTCACTGCTTGTGAAGGGACCCCTTGCAAGGTGGGGGGCCGGGGGCTCGAACCGAGATCCTTGTGCTGGTCCTTGAACTTTGCACCATATGCACTTAACCTACTGTGCTACTGCCCTGCCCCCATGTTGTCTGTTTTAGTTATTCTTCACTAGAACACTGGAAAAAAGACTAAGAAATATCTATTTTTATGCATGTACAATATTTCATTTGCCCAGTAAAAATTTTGAGTGGAAGGAGTCACACGTAAGATTATGTATTGGGCTGTCGGAAAAGTCGTGATGCATTTATATATAACAAAACATAGGGAAAGGGGCCAGGTGTTAGCACAGCAGGTTAAGTGCACATAGTACAGGGACTGGCATAAGTATCCCAGATCAAGCCCTTGGCTCCCCACCTGCGGGGAGACGCTTCACAAGCTGTGAAGCAGGTCTACACGTATCTTTCTTTCTCCCTCTCTATCTCCCCCTCCTCTCTCAATTTCTCTCTGTCCTATCCAATAAGAAAAGGGGAAAATGGGTGGCTGGGTGGTGGTACACCTGGTTGAGCGCACGCATTACAGTGCACAAGGACCTGGGTTCAAGCCCCCATCCCTACCTGCAAGGGGAAAGCTTCAGGAGTGGTGAAGCAGTGTTGCAGGTGTCTCTCTGTCTCTCTCCCTCTCTATCACTCCTTTCCCTCTCAATTTCTGGCTGTCTCTATCCAATAAATAAGGGTAATTTTTTTAAAAATGTTAAAAAAGAAATGGGGAAAATGGCCTCCAGGAGCAGTGGATTCTTAGTACAGGCACCAAGCCCCAGCAATAACCCTGGAGGCAAAGAAGAAAAAGGAAAAAAAAATAAATACATAGGAAAATAGTTCATGATTTTTCTGACAACTTAATAGTTATGAAGACTTGATCAAAGGGTATTAAAATTTCACAAAATGAGGAACCTTGAAGTTGAGCAAAACAACTTTCCCTTACAGTTACTTGTAGATTCCTGTGCTTTTGATCTCCTAAAAGCCAGACTAAATCACACCACTAAATCTCTGTTTCTCAAAACTTTCTGAATCTCATCTTAAAGCTTCTGATTGAGTTGTGTTATGAGAAGATTCTCACATCCAGCGATGAAATTCTTAAGCGATGTTAGTATGGTTCATTTAATTCTAGGTGGATACAGAGTCCGGGTTGAAATCAGTAGTACAGAGGGTCAGACTGCATTTAGGAGAGGAGTAATCACTCACAGAACTTGAATACTTATCTCAAGCACAGTAAGAGGCATAAAAATGGCTCATTTATCAAGTAATCAATAGTAGTAGACCCTTGATTACAGATGTCAGAGGAGTTTTCCCTCATCTTAGCTCAAAGGCTGCCGATTAGCATTATTAGGTTGTGAAAATAAATGAGTTTGACTTGGTATTTTCCTCTTTGATTCGAGCAGTTATCCCTGGAGTACTGGCCTGTAAGGTAGCAATCTCCCCAGCTCAGAATTCCTTTCACTTATGGTCGGCAGAAACCATCGTGAATATCAACATCCACATTTTCTAAAAATCTCATAGTACCTGATGCTTCCATCCATTTGATTGTACATGTTCACTGGGAGGGTCAGTTCTCATGGAGAGACGGGTCAAGAAGGAAAACAATAGACTTCTGTTATATATGCCAGGTGGCTCAGAACTCACTGTTTTATTAAAATTGACACAGTTCTTTTATCTAGAAAACTAAGTGAAGATAGGACGGGTCAAGTTGGTAGAACTTGACCAACTAGCCACAAAAATAAGCTACTTTATTATACTTTTGACTTTTAGATTCAGATTCAGTATGTTTGCTATGTTTCCTTTTTTTCCCCCCAAAATTTGCTATGTTTCTAGTTCTAAAATACAATATTTACTTAGCATTGATAGTATTTTCTACCATTTTAAAAACTAACAGTGGCCCATAGACTCCGTGATTGGACAGTAGTTCGGCAACGTCAGTGTTTACGTCAAACTGTAAGAAACTGATACTGTATGAAGAGGCAAGAAGTAGTTTCTATGGAAACAGTGAGGGAACAGCAAGGTGCTTTTTTTTTTTTTTTTTTTTTTTGTGTGCCCAGGATTGTTGCTGGGGCTCAGTGTCCACACCATGAATCCACTTCACCTAGAGGCTATTTTTCCCCCTTTTGTTGCCCTTGTTTTATCAGTTGTGCTCATTATTATTGTTGTTGATGTCATCATTGTTAGATAGGACAGAGAAAAATTGAGAAGAGGGGAAGACAGGGGGAAGGAAAGACCTACAGACCTGCTTCACCACTTGTGAAGTGACACCACCACTCCCCACTCCCGCGCAGGTGGGGAGCTGGGGGCTCGAACTGGCATCCTTACACTGGTCTTTGTGCTTTGCGCCATATGTGCCTAGCCCACTGTACTGCCGCCCAACATCCTCAAGATTCTTTTTATTCAAGTAGCATATATTGAATACTAATTCTGTGTCTTGGTTTAACATTGAATATAGCAAGTATTGTATTCTCTGCCTTCCAAAACTTGTTGAATAAGTAGGGGCCAGCAGTGAATCAAAAATTAATAGGCTGTTCTTTACCAAAATTTAAATCTGGAAGCATAAGGACCCTCTTTCCTGACACAGTCTTTTTCACACCTCAAGGGTTGATTGGTTGTTTCTACCTTGGGCACTTCTTCAAACAAGCCTTGCTAAGATAGTAGGAGTGCTTCACTGCTGATGTTGGCATGTTTTCTAAAGTAATCATATGTAGATTAAAAATGGAAATTCAAAGAGATGAACAGGGCACTGAGTGGTGGCTTACCCATAGAGCACATAATGTTACCATGTTCAAGGATCCTGGCTCAAGCCCCCAGTCTCCTGCAGAAATGAAGCTGCATGTGTGTCTCTTTTGGTCCTTCCCTCTCGGAGAAGGACCATTAAAAGAAGTTTTTTCCCCTAAAAGTTTATAAGAACTGAGCATTTTACAGCACTCCATTGATCAGTGGATTCTGGATAAAGTAGATTTTGTGTGTGTGTGTGTGTGTGTGTGTGTGTGTGTGTGTGTCTGTGTCTGTGTGTGTCTGTGTGTGTCTGTGTGTGCACACACAGACACACACATAGACAATAGAATATTTAGCCATGAGAAAGGAGGGTACACTGCTATTTCAACAGTATGAATATATGAATAGACCTTGAGGCCAAAAATGTCAAGTGAAATAAATCACAAGAGAAGAACAAAACTCTGTGACATAACTCTGTGTGAAATCTGAAACAGTCAGACTCATAGAAACAGTGGTGCTTACCAGGCCTGGGCATTCATGGAGATACTGGTCAGACAGCACACTAAGAGATTAAATGATGAATGGTCTCACCAGGAGAAAGATAGGTGGCTGTGTGGTGTGATAGAGGTACTAGCTTGATAGCACACTAAGACATTAAATGATAAATGGTCTCACCACAAGATAGGTGGCTGTGTGGTGGGATGGAGGCTCTAGCTAGTTTGTTGATAATCATTTTACAGTATGTATGTGCATTAGATTAACACATTGAATATCTTAAAACTCAAATGGTGCCGATTATTGTTAAATAAGGCTGGGGAAAAGTTAAAGCAGGATAGTAATTACCCTGACAGGCTGGAAATGTAGAATTCACTAGGTGCACAAAAGGGGTTATGGAAGTTTTGGAAGGTTCTGTTCCTTGAACTGGATTATGTCTGAAAATTTGTCATGAAATACAAATCCTCCTTTGCCCTTTGGCATGTGCATTATACTTCAGAAGTGTTTTTGTTTTTTTTAAGTGAAATACATGTAAAGCTCAACATACATGGAAAATATTTTAGTTTTTTGCAGCTATAATAAATAAACTGTTAAAGCAGTTTGGAATTTGAGAAATCAGTTTATGAAAGTCAGTTAAAGTGCTTATGTTTTAGGTTCTGAAAAGATCTCTTTTTGTCTCATCAACTAGTCAAATCTTGAAATTGCAAAGTAAATATAAAACTAATTTCACTTACGATCTGGTGATATTTTGATGGATCAAAAAGTCACTTATTTTTTTTTCCAGTAAAAACACCTTTCAAATATTTTCAGGTCTATTGTCTTGTTCCCATATTGCTTGATCTGTCTCTAAACACCATTCAGTCTGGTAATACCCCTGAGAAGTACATGGCACTTAATGTGTATTGTTCCCTAGAGGAATTACAAAAGAAAGATGCAAATTACCTCTTGGGGTGAAGTAAAGCATTAACTGAAGGAGAAAGGGTTTATAATTTAATGTATAGTCAATATTGGGAGAGACTATAGACCATGATCTTTGTATTCGTGGATTGTGTCTTAATGTAAACACCAGTTACCACGCAGGTCCTTGTGCAGCAGCTAGTTTGGCTTATGCGTGTGTGTTCATCTGATTGGCTTATATACAGTAACTTAAGTCATGATGATTATTTTTATGTGTTACCTACTCTTTACTTGCTTCAGACTCATCAGATAGCTTCTGAATTCCATATTAAGATTTTGAAAGAAATACTCCAGCAGAAAATGAATTGTATTTTTGTTACACTGATTCTGCTGCATGGATTACAAGCAGTCTATCTCCATGCTTGGATAAACTCCATCAAAAGCACATTCTCCTCCTCCTCCTGTGGCCAGCTGCCTAATTGTATCTGCTGTAACCACACGCTGTTGGAACATGATACCAATGAAGAACAGAAATGATAAATTACTCCCTGCAGGTGATAGTGATAATGATAATTTTTAATTTCCTTCTTTTTCATAAGGTCCAGTCATCCTGTTTCATTGACTGCCATCCTATTACACTCATAATAAGTCCTCTCTTTAAAGAAATACTACCTCAAATGCATGAGAAAGTAATTTATTTTTATTGCAATTCATTGTTTTCCAAATGACCATGTGTAGAATGGACCACATCTACCTTACATATGGGATAAACAAACAAAATATGACTTCAAAGCGATTTCTAAATGGTCCAGTTGAGAAATGTTATTTTCTCTGTTCTGAGACTTACCAGAAAGAGGTGATCAGTTCATCCTGAGGCTATGTTCTGGTGTGTAGTAATGTTGATCTGCACAATAACATCGAGAGTCTGTTTCCCTCTGAGCTTTAAATGAGTTCTGGAGGATTCTCACTGAATTGCAGACATGCTCAAACTATTACTGAAAATATTTGCATTATTTCCCTTTTTAAAATGTCTCCTATCATCCTTGTTACTGTTGTTTTTAAACAACCTCTCATTCTCCCTACTGATAGTATGAAGAGCTTTATAACTAAATATTTTCTGACTATTCATGGCCTTCCATTACAGATTGACTGCTATAAATACTGGATTTCAATATTTTTCCTTAGCATTTCCCCTCCAAGGTGCATGTATGAAGTAAAAGATTTATTTTGATGTTAGTCCTAACCTATCTGATCTTTTTAATCTAGGTGTCAAGTTGTGCTCCAGTTTTATTAGCATTGCCTCTTAGTCTTCCAAGGAGATAGTGTAAATTAATGGAAATTAGCATCTGAAAGACCTAGAGATGAGCCTGCTGTAGTGATGGTAACAAGGTAGTAGAACAGTTTCCCCAAATCAACTGTCATATTTGATTATATATATTTTCAGAAATTAAAACAAAGACTAGTCGTAATTTGTCTAGTTTTAGATAACTATTCTGAGATTATTTTTCTCTTCTAACTTCTATTTTAATTATTCAGAATTATTTGCATAGCAGAAGTGGGGTGTTCACTTTAGTGACATTATGGAAGTTTAAAAAAAAAAATTCTGTGACATTCCAAACCTCACTTTTAAAGTAGATGGCATTTAAAAACCAGAAACTCCTGTTGGTTTTTTCTTTTGGTTTTGTTGTCAAAACAAGTTTCTTCCGCTTTCTCATTTGAGATGAGGTTGTCTCACAAGTAGATCATCTATAGCTAAGTCCTTTTCTTTTCTTTTCTTTCCTTTTCTTTTCTTTTCTTTTCTTTTCTTTTCATTTCCTAGATATCAGCTCAGGCTAACAGTGTGGTGCCAGGTATGGAGCCTAGAGCCTCACAGCAGCCCTTCTCCCTGCTGCCTGTCCCCCAGCTCCCCAGCTCTACACTCCCAGGCTTAGCGCTGGGGATCAGCAGATCTACCACCACTCCTGGTTGCTTGCTGTTTTTTAGACCGAGACAGAAATTGAGATAGAAGGGGAAGACGAAGACGGGGAGAAAGAGAGGCCTGCAGCACTTCTTCATGGCTGTGAGGCCTCCCCTTGGGAGTGGAGACTGGGTCCCTGCTTAGAGTAATGGTGCACTCTGCCAGCTGTACTGCCAGCCGGCCTCTGCACATAGTTTTTATCCCAGATAAATCTCTTCTTAATTTCTTATGCTTCTGTTTGATTTTAATATTGTCCTCAACCAACTACCATTAAAAAGGAAAATTGGGGGCCGGGCGGTAGCGCAGCTGGTTAGCGCACATGGCACAAAGCGCAAGGACCAGCATAAGGGTCCTGGTTCAAGCCCCCGGCTCCCTACCTGCAGGGGGGTCACTTCACAAGTGGTGAAGCAGATCTGCAGGTATCTGTCTTTCTCTCCCCCTCTCTGTCTTCCCCTCCTCTCTCCATTTCTCTCTGTCCTATCCAACAACAACAACAGCTATGACAAGGGCAACAAAATGGGAAAAATGGCCTCCGGGAGCAGAGGAAATGTGGTGCAGGCACCGAGCCCCAGCAGTAACCTTGGAGGCAAGGAGAAGGAGAAGGAGAAGGAGAAGGAGAAGGAGAAGGAGAAGGATTATGACAAGTCAAAGATATTGTCTTACATTTCAGAGGAAACTAAATTACATAGTTTACACATGTACTAATATATCTTTGTCATGGATCAAGGTAAACATGACTAAACAAATTTTTATTTTCCGATTTCATTTCTTTTTAAAGTTTATCTCGAGGCTTGCAAATCATTTATGAATTGGTCATTTTTTGATATCCTATATTTCTTGCATTGTATTATTTGGTGGGATGGGGGAAAGCCAGCTTCGTCTTTCTTTTTTTGTAATCTCTTTAATATAGTTAATTTATTTTTTACCAAAGCATTACCCATTTCTGACTTACAGTGGTGCCAAGGATTGAACCTGGGTCCTTAGAGCCTTAGGCATGAAGGTCTTTTCCATAAGCACAGTGCTCTCTCCCAGCCTTTATCTTTGATTTTTAACTCAATTTCACACACAGTTGGATTTAGGAGTTGGAAGGCTCACATCTTTTTTTTTGCTGTTAGATAGCAGTGTCTCTTCATGAATTCCTACATTGATTTTTGTAGTTGTAATTAAACAATCGCTCTGCAGCATGAATATTGTCAGGCTTGGTTTTGTTTTTAACTAGAGGCAAATAGATGTCTTTCTTTGTGTGTTTTATACATTTCAGTCTCATAACTCTTTTTAAACAAATACTTCTGCAGAAGAGTATTAATTCAGTAGATTATTGTTTTAGGTTTTTTTGGAGAGAGATTATAGGGTGTACGTAAAAATGTATGTGTGCTCTTAAGAACATTTCTCAGTGAAAACTGCTTAATAAAATCCTTAAGTCTTTTTCTAATAAATTCATAGTTTTCTCCTCTACTTTATGTATTCAGTTTGCTTTTGCTATTTTCTCTCTCTCCCTCTCTCCCTCTCTGCCTCTCTCCCTTTCTTCCTCTCAACCAGAGCTCTGCTCAGCTCTGTCTTATAATGGTGCAGGGGATTAAACCAGGGACTTCAGAGCCTGAGGCATGAGATTCTCTTTGAAGAACCATTATGCTATGTACACCTGCCCTGCTTTTACTATTTTCTTTAATGAAAAAATGTTATTTTACTACAAAAAAAATGAGAATAGGTGGAAAAGATAGTGTTGTCCATATATATATAGCAAACCTACAGCCAACATCATACTCAGTGGTGGAAAACTGGAAGCATTTTCCCTCAGATCAGGTACTAGACATGGGTGCCCACTATCACCATTCCAACATAGTGTTGGAAGTTCTTGCCATAACAGTCAGGCAGAAGCAAGGAATTAAAAGGATACAGATTGGAAGAAGTCAAACTCCCTATTTGCAGATGATATGATAGTACACATAGAGAAACCTAAAGAATCCAGCAGGAAGCTTTTGGAAGCCATTATCAGGCAATACAGTAAGGTGTCAGGCTACAAAATTAACATACAAAAATCAGTGGCATTCCTTTATGTAAACACTAAGTTGGAAGAAGCAGAAATCCAGAAATGAATTCCTTTTACTATAGCAACAAAAACAATAAAATATCTAGGAATAAACCTAATGAAAATAGTGAAAGACTTGTATACTGGAAATTATGAGTCACTATTCAAGGAAATAGAAAAAGACACAAAGAAGTGGAAAGATATTCCATGTTCATGGGTTGGAAGAATTAACATCATCAAAATGAATATACTACCTAGCACCATATACAAATGAAATGCAATTCCCATCAAGATCCCAACCATATTTTTTAGGAGACTAGAACAAAAGCTACAAATGTTTATCTGGAACCAGAAAAGACCTAGGATTGCCAAAATAATCTTGAGAAGAAAGAACAGAACTGGAGGCATCACACTCACAGATCTCAAACTGTATTATAGGGCCATTGTAATCAGAACTGCTTGGTACTGGAACATGAATATACACACTGACCAGTGGAATAGAATTGAGAGCCCAGAAGTAATCCCCCACACCTATGGACATCTAATCTTTGACAAAGGTGCCCCGAATATTAAATGGGGAAAGCAGAGTCTCTTCAACAAATGGTGTTGGGAAAAAAATGGGTTGAAACATGTAGAAGAATGAAACTGAACCACTGTATTTCACCAAACACAAAAGTAAATTCCAAGTGGATCAAGGACTTGGATGTTAGACCAGACACTATCAGATACTTTGAGGAAAATATTGTCAACTCTTTTCTGTCTAAATTTTATTTATTTATTCATTCCCTTTTGTTGCCCTTATTGTTTTCTTGTTATAATTATTGTTGTTATTGATGTCATCATTGTTGGATAGGACAGAGAAATGGGGGGAGACACCTTCAGACCTGCTTCACCGCTTGTGAAGCAACTCCTCTGTGGTGGGGAGCCGGGGGCTCGAACCTGTATCCTTAAACAGGTCTTTGCACTTTGCACCCCTTGCACTTAACCACTGTGCTACCACCCGACTCTCTCTGTCTAAATTTTAAAGACATCTTCAATGAAATGAATCCAGTTACAAAAAAAGACTAAGGCAAGAATAAACCAATGGGACTACATGCAATTTAAAAGCTTCTGCACAGCAAAAGAAACCACTACCCAAACAAACAGAGACCCCTCACAGAATGGGAGAAGATCTTTATATGCCATACATCAGACAAAAGGCTAGTAACCAAAATATAAAGAGCTTGCCAAACTCAACAACAGGAAAACAAATGACCCCATCTAGAAATGGGGAGAGGACATGGATAGAATATTCACCACAGAAGAGGTCCTAATGGCCAGGAAACATGAAAAAATGCTCCTAGTCTTTGATAGTCAGAGAAATGCAAATAAAGACAACAATGAGATACCATTTCACTCCTGTGAGCATGTCACGTGTCAGAAAAGGTAACAGCAGCAAATCTGAAGAGGTCGTGGGGACAAAGGAACCTCCTGCACTGCTGGTGGGAATGTCAATTGCTCCAACTCCTTTGGAGAATAATCTGGAGAACTCTCAGAAGGCTAGAAATGGACCTACGCTATGACCCTGCAATTCTCTTTCTGAGGTTGTATGCTAAGGAACCCAAACCCATCCAAAGAAATTTATCTATTATAATTTATGTATTACAGTTTGTAATCGCCAAGACCTGGAAGCAACCCAGGTGTCTAACAACAGATGAGTGGTTGAGCAAGTGTGGTACACACAATGGAATACTACTCAGCAATTAAAAATGATGATCTCACCATTTTCATCCCATCTTGGATGGACCTTGAAGAAATCATGTTAAGTGAAAATCAGAAACAGAAGGATGAATATTGGATGATCTCACTCATAGGTAGAAGTTGAAAAACAAGATCAGAAGAGAAAAAACTAAGCAGAACTTGGACTGGAGTTGGTGTATTGCACCAAAGTAAAAGACTCTGATGGGGGTGGGGGTGGGGTTCAGGTCCTGGAACATGATGGCAAAGGACCCAGTGGGGGTTGTATTGTATTATGTGTAAAAGTAGGAAATGTTATGCATATACAAATGACTTGTATTCATTGTCGACTGTAAAACATTAATCCCCCAATTAAAATATTATTTTGTAGATTTGTTAGTTGAGGGAACTTGTCATTCATTTTTTTCATTCCTTTACATTAGATCTGCCTACCCTTGGAGTACAGAGAGGAGTGACTTGGGGAGTTTCTATATGCCTCTGCAGTCAAACATCTGAATAACCTACTACAGAAATTGTTTGGGAAAATACAGTAATCGAAACAAAAAATTCTGAACTGAATTTCAGAATAGACATCATAGGAGGAGAAAAATCAGTGAATTTGAAGACAAGGAAACAAATTATGTATTTTGAAAAACCATGAGCAAAAGACTAAAATATACAGTCTCAGGGAGGGGGTGATTTGTGAATCTAACAAACATTAAATATGCAACTAGAGTTCTAGGTGGCTAAACAGACTGGAATCAGAAGAAACCTCTAATTTCTATATTCAAGATTGAAAGCAAAATAAAGACATTTTTGTTCAAAGAAAAAAATTCATTGCTAGACTCCCCTACCCTTCTTGCTGTTTACCACTCCATGCCAACTTTGTCGGAGCAAGACAGGGAGAGAAAGATAGCACAGCACCAGATCTGCTTTCACAATACACCAGTGTTAGCTAAGGGCCTTAGAATACGAATAGGACTTTGTTCTTCAGTTGCAGTTAGAGCAAAATGTGGTGTGGTTTGTGTTACAGTCAAGTTGCATATAGTGAGCTCATTCACTCCCGATCCATGTTGTTCACTGTGAACATAGTGCTCAACAAGACAGACATACAGGGACGAATTGGAAACAGTTGAATATGTATGTGCTCAGATATTAGAAATCGACTCAGTTGTTACATTTTCAAAATGTTCTGACTAACTACCTGATTCTCTGCAATCATCTATAGTTCAGTATACACGGCTCTGTAGTCCTGTTTGCCAAAATTCTAACTATTATTCTGATTTTCTTTTGGTATCTTAACTCCAGTGAACCCAAAGATAAATACCACCTTTGCTTTGGACCCAATCTGTATTAACCTTGTAAATCAGTAGCATTTCACATTCTCAACAAAAGTAACGGGTAAATTAGATTTACACTGATTTTTAAACACTTAAAACCTTATGAACTTTATTTAATGCCACTTTTAAATATAAATTAAGTCATGTGAGTTCCAAAAATGAAAGGGAAGGTATTATTCAAATGTTAAATAAAAAATACAAATTTATATTTATCTGAATATGTTAGAAACTTATAGAGACCGTTTGTATGACCCCCAGTAACTCTTGGAATAATGCTAGAGTTTGTTAGTTGGCTGTTGGTTTCAGTATACCTTTTTACTGGTTTTAAATTCATTTCTGTGTTTTGTGTACGAGAGAGAGACAGGCCAAAGCACTGATTGGTCATATGTTATGTCCAGAACAGAACCCAAGGTCTGAAAAATGAGTGTTAGCAGCTGAGGGTGCTCTTCGGCCACTAATCACAAGTTTCCTTTGAGTGCTAGTACTCTTTAATTTTATTTTTGTAAATGAATGTTAACATTTAGAATTCTGTTTATCTCATCACAAAAAAATATTCACACTGTTTTGCTTTCACGTTGAGTATATTGGACTGGAAGAAGTTTAATTAAGTGTCCTCATGTACATGAATATTCAGGTTATTTATTGCTATGTAATGCACCCCCAAATGTGTTTGTCACAGTGGTTATAGGTTCCTTGCTTGAGTCTTGTCATCTGAGCTGAATTTAGCTACTAGTTCCTCTGCTGGTTTCTTCTGGGATCTTACGCTGCTATAATAGTCTGGAGACTTGGCCAAATGTGGAGGATCCGAGATGGTTTAAGAAAAGCAGCTCTGAGCTGGCTGAACCAACCGATCTCTCTCTCTCTCACTCTCTCACTCACTCTCAGTAATCTACCACAAATATTTCACTAATAAAACAGACATTATTTGTTTAGTCTTGCCACTGTAACATTATGAAATTTGCTTGGGGAAAAGCTAAAGTATATTACTTGTTTTTATTTAGAGCATCTTTTCCAGAAAAAAAGAATGACCTGACATAAGGCTAACGTGCTTGGGAGTCTTTGAAGTTGTTTGTTTGTTTTAGATAGGACAGAGAGAAATGGAGAGAGGAGGGGAAGACTGAGAGGGGGGGAGACCTGAGAAGTGACTCCCCTGCGTGTGGGGAGGTGGGGGGCTGAGGGCTCAAACCGGGATCCTTATGCCAGTCCCTGTGCTTTGTGCCACATACACTTAACCCGCTGCGCTACTGCCCGACCCCCTGAAGTGGTTTTTTATCTGCCGTGTTTGTTTTTGTGCAGTTGAGGCCTTGCCTTGTGTGGTTTCACTGCTCTAACTTGCTTTTTCATCCCTTTATAGAAAGAGAGAGAGGAAAAGACAGCACAGAAACACCTGTGTGGTGCTGGGTCTTGGGCCTGAGGCACACAAATGCATGGCAAGGCAGACCTCCTAGCCCAGTGAGCTGCATCACTCGGGAACTGTTTTGTTTTAGTTGTTTTGTTGTGTAATTACTTTAGTGATTATACTCCCTTTTTTTTTTTTAACAGGCAGTTGCTGGCTACTTTGATATATATTTTGAGAAGAATTGCCACAAAAGTGTGAGTATCATGAGTTGCCTCATAAGCATTAATTTGGTGAAGTACATTGAACTGTATTTTCATGCCCCTAGGTGTTTGATCAGAAGTATTTTGCTGTTGTGAGCAATTGGAGCTTGTATTTGATGTAGTAAATTAATGTACCATGTTATTAGAAACCCTGTAGTTCATCAGATACTTTTGAACTCTGTCAATGCAGGTCATGTTCTCTACGGGCCCTGAGAATACCAAAACACACTGGAAGCAAACAATATTTCAGTTGGAAAAGCCATTTTCAGTAAAAGCAGGTGAGAAAGAATGTAAAGGCCTGAAAAACTGTCTTGCTCTTTCCAGAGTTTACCATATTTGTTCTCCAATGATTTTGTAATGCGCCCACTGCATTTGAAACAATATAATAGGTGCTGGGACCTGTAATGCATGAGAGTATGAATTCTAAGCCCCCAGTTCAGCCCCAAGCATTCCACGTACCAGGGTGATCCTCTGATGCACATCTTCTCTTTATCTTTAACAAATGTGTAAAAAAAAAAATGCTAAAACTAAATAATCTTAGTATTTATAATTTATATAAGATTTAAGTGATAGATTATTTCATTAATAAAAATCAAAGGAAATATTTTACTTTGCAAGTGACTAAAAAAATATAACCCCAACAGAAGTAAACCATAAGTGGTATGTAGATGTGTGTGTCTCAGAAAAATAATTCTTTACTGAGAGCCTGCTGAATGTAGGTAAACTGAACACCCAACAAATTTCAGTGAAGGGATAACACCTAGTAACTCTGAGAAAAGCTAATAAAATACGATGACTTTTCTCATCCAAGTAAAATATAACATTCTCATGATAACAATAATGAGGCCAAATAGAGATTTCTTAATTCTTCTTTATTATTTATTGGATAGAGAGAGAAACCAAGAGGGATTGGTGAGATAGAGATGGGGGGAGAGATACCTGCAGCCCTGCCTCACCACTTGTGAAACTTTTCTTCCCACACCCCCACCTGCAGGAGAGCCAAGGACTTGTCCATGTGCACTCAACCAGGTGTTCCACTACCTGGCCCCAAAATTTCTTCTTTTTTTCTCCTGTGTCGTCTTAGTAGAACTTTAGAGAGCAATTTGATAATCCGGTTGCTCTGTAACTCCACAACACAATTTTTGTCCCTTGTTTATTCTGAATATGACCCATGATCTCTACATGAATCTTGAAACAGTTTGTAGGAGTGAGAATTCTGAGAGGGCTGGGCTGTGCTGGAGCATACCTGTGACCATTACCAGGGCCTGGAGTCAGACCTCTGGCAGGGCAGAAGCTTCTCAACTGGTGAAGCAGATCTGCAGTTACCTTTTTCTCTCCCCTCTGTATTTCTCTTCCCCTTTCAGTTTCTTTGTACTATCAAATAAAAAATTTAAAGAGAAAGGTGGGGGGAAGGCTCCTGGGACCAGTGGGTTCGTAGTGTTGGTACCGAGCCCCAGTGATAACCCTGGTGGCAATAATAAAAAAAGAAGTGAGAAATTTTGGTCCAGGAGGTTGTGCAGTGGTAAAGCTTTGGACTCCCAAGCATGAGGTCCTGAGTTCGATCCCTGGCAGAACATGTGCCAGAGTGATGTCTGGTTCTTTCTCTCTCTTCCTATCTTTCTCATAAATAAAATCTTTAAAAAAAAGAAAGAAAGTGAGAAATTGAAACAACCTTAATGTCCACTAGCAAAAAATGAATAAATAAACTTGAGAGTTGGAGAACATAAATTATGTATGTTTGTTTCAAAAGCAGTACTGAGAACTGATAGGTATGAACTAAAAAAAAAAAAATAGCAGAAGCAAGCAAACTGTTGCTAAGACTTGTGAGAACTGTTATCTTTGGGAAGTGGAAGGGTGAGTACACTGAACTTTGGTGGTGGGTGTGGTGTGGAACCACATTGTAATTTCAATATTGTAACCCAATATTAATCATAAATTAAAAATAAAACAAAGCTATATTTCATCTAAAAAAAGTTGCAGGATGTCTGTGATAAGACATTTTATAAAATGTTGGATGGCTGCATACACTTAGCAAGAGCAGCACTTCAGATAACTGCTGCATCCATTATAATGGTCACTTGAGGAGACAGTAGACAAGGCCTCAGCTGCTGGTAGATGCTTTGCATGTGTGAGGCCCTCAGTTTGCCCGTGATGAACCTGGCACCACTCAGCTCCTTGGAGAATGTGCTTTGCAGCCCTCACTGCAATGAGGTGTACACACTTAGCACAGTTTTTATGTTCATATGACACTGATTAATTACTGAGTTCTCTCTCGGCTTTACAACCACCACCTTACCGTTTTAGTCATGCTTGAGTAAATTGAAGGGAATCCAGCAGTGTGAATTACATACTTACTACTTTGACCCAGTGCATTATTAGCTTAACTAAGAACTGTGTGTACCTTCATCTTTGAAATTAAGATTATTACAGAAATAATTGTTTGACTTATATTTCAAGACATAAGTTAACATTTTTTAGAGCATTGAGTGTTGACTTCTTTGAGGTGTTTTAATATTGATGCCTAAAATTTTACTCTCATGAAAATGTAGCAAAAGTATCCATGAGTAGCTCATCTTGGGTTATATTACTTAAATTAAAAAAAATAGAGAACTCTAACAATTATTTGTATCTTTAAACATGAAGTGAACAAATCTGATTACCTGGTTTATAAGCATCACAGAACATTTCGATTTTAATCCTTACACTAAAGGTTGAATAGAACATTTACAGACAAGGTAAATGGTTTTTAAAAAAAATGTGGGGCTAGGTGATGGTGGAGCGCACACTTTGCCATACATTCAAATCCCGTTTAAGCCTCGTCCCCCTCGCAGGAGGAGGTCTCACAGCAATGGAGCAGCACTGCAGATACACCTTTTTCTCTCCCTTGTGCTTCCTTTCTCCCTATTTCTCTTTCTGGGATGGGGGTGGGGAGGAAGGCAAACACAAAGCAAAACTTGGACTGGTCTGGTGTATTGCACCCAAGAACTGCGGGGAGAAGGGGCTTTCAGGTCCTGCAACTTTTTTAGATGAAATATAGCTTTGTTTTATTTTTAATTTATGATTAATATTGGGTTACAATATTGAAATTACAATGTGGTTCCACACCACACCCACCACCAAAGTTCAGTGTACTCACCCTTCCACTTCCCAAAGATAACAGTTCTCACACATATACCAGCAGCTGTGTTTGCTGTAAACTGTAAACACATGTACCAACAACTATTGACTGTAAACTGTTAATTCCCCCAATAAAATTTAAAAAGTAAAAAAGTTTCCTTCTCCCTTGCTGAGTGCACTATAAATTAAAAGTTCAGATACTTTTTCGACGACATTTCATAAAACATCCATGTGATTCTTTTCCTCTTCATAAAATTTTTAAATCTGTTTTTGTGAGGGCTACTCATCTGTAGTTTTATTCTATTAAGTTTATCTGTTTTGATAATGATCATCTCTTTTTATAAGATTTTATTCATGGAGTTCACATACATTTGGCATTGTTTTTTGATTTTCGTTTTTTGGTTTGGTTTGGTTTTTTTGCCTCCATGGTTATTGCTGGGGCTGGGTGCCTGCACTATGCATTCACTGCTCCTGGCAGCATCTTTCTTCCATTGTTGTTGCTGCTGCTGTTTTTGTTGGGTAGGACAAGAAATTGAGAGAGGAAGGGGAAAGAAAGATAGCTGCATACCTGCTTCATCACTTGCGAAGCGACCCCCCTGCATGTGGGGAGCCAGAAGCTCAAACTGGGATCCTTGTGTCAGTCCTTGTGTTTGGCACTATGTGTGCTTAACCCGGTGTGCAACTGCCCGACCCCCGCACTGTGTTTGATATAATTTAACTGGGGGCAGGTGGTAGCACACCGGGTTAAGCACACAGCATGAAGCTTAAGGACCTGCGTAAGTATCCTGGTTCCCCACCTGCAGGAGATTTGCTTCACAAGCAGTGAAGCAGGTCTACAGATGTCTGTCCTTCACCCTATCTTCCACTACTCTCTCAATTTCTCTGTCCTAAACAGTAAAATGGGGGTGGGGGTGGCCTCTAGGAGCAGTATATTCATAGTGGGGGTGGGGTGGCCTCTAGGAGCAGTATATTCATAGTGCAGGCACTGAGCCCCAAGGATTTTATCTGTTTCTCTGTTTGGGTACTGACAGGAATAGGGAAACACCTGCAGCACTGCTTCATCTCTTGCAAAGCTTTCCCCTGCAGGTGGTAGCTCGGGGCTTTGAACTCAGGTCTGTGTGCATTGTAGCATGTGCGCTCAACCAGGTACACCACCATATGACCTGTGGACCTGTGCTCTCATTGAGCATTTAAAGCTATATCTTTTCTTCCCTCTAAATACTGTCTTACCTCGAGGCCATTTATTTATGTGTTAGTTTTCATTTCATTGGTATCAGTATGCTTTCTAGTTTTACTTGTGATTTTTATTGTTAGATATTTGGCCTTTAATCTCTAAATATTTTAAGATTAAAGTATTTTGTTACTGCTTTTTAATTTTTATTCAGATTGAGTCAGGACATGTTCTACATATTCAAATATACGAAGATTTTTGTCTTGAGCCTGCTTTTGATCTCTCTTTGTACTCTAGGTTTCCTAGGCTCAAGTAATTCACATTCTGTTATTCCCTCTAGTTGGTATAATTATCAGCAAAATGAGATATGAAATTTGCATGGATAATTACATTTGTTTCTTGTTATGTTTCTGTCAGTTCTGTGTCACATATCTTGAAGCTCTAAACTGTACACAAGGATTACAGCTGCATTATGTAAGGTTGATTATGCAAAAAAATTAACACTAACTTGCTCTAAATATTAGATCTTATTTTTTAAAAATGACCCAAAAAGTTCTTATTAGTGTACCATATCAAGACAACTATTGATACAAAGAAGTATTGGGTATCACTTTTCTACTGACCTATGTTTGAATATATAAACACGGTTTTCCTTCCTTCTCCAGGTGAAGCATTGAAGGGAAAGATCACAGTCCACAAGAACAAGAAAGATCCGCGTTCTCTCATTGTGACCCTCACATTGAACAACTCCACTCAGACTTACGGGCTTCAATGAAGGGGGAAACACACACACAAGCACACACAAAAGTCATAAAAGCACAAGTTATCTGATGGGGGAGTGGGGAGTGGCTGGAGCCGGGGGCTTTATATGAGTCCCCAGCTGTGGTGGATTCTTTCCTCATTAGTCCCCTCAAGACTCACCGCTAAGCATCTAATGTAAATGAGCCGAGGAAGGGAACCATCTAGTACTCGTGGTCCACCTGTGTTGTTCTTGGAAGTTTGGCCAGCCAGGTAGATCTCAGCAAATGTAACTCCTACATGGAGTTTAGACATACTGGGGAGGGAGAAAATGGTCTAAATTAAAGAATAGTCTTTGTCATCTTTTACTATACTAGTGGCCATATAATAATTATTACACACTTTATTGCAGATTTCCTGCTTTTCTGAGCAATGGGTTTAACACTATGATCTGGTAGAGTATCAGGACATCATAGATTATAAACAAATGTGAGCTAAAATTCGGGAAACAGGTTTGGTTTTTTAATTATCTTTATTTATTGGGTAGAGACAGAAATTGAGAGGACGGGGGACAAATAGAGGGAGACACCTGCAGCCCTACTTAACCACCCATGAAGTATTCCCCCTGCAGATGGGGACCAGGGACTTGAACCCCCCTTGCACACTGTAGTGTGTGCGCTTAATCAGGTGCGCCACCACCTGGTCCCGGGAAACAAGTTTTGCTCTTACACTGATCATATTGAAAATCGTTGAACTGCTTGTCCTGATTAGTATGTTTCTAGTCTCATTCTGTAGTTTCTTCC
Organism: Erinaceus europaeus; assembly: GCF_950295315.1. Classification (NCBI taxonomy): domain Eukaryota; kingdom Metazoa; phylum Chordata; class Mammalia; order Eulipotyphla; family Erinaceidae; genus Erinaceus; species Erinaceus europaeus. The sequence goes on along the minus strand of NC_080178.1, from coordinate 71,952,795 downwards.
ATCTTGGAAATAAGTCAGAACTTTATTTTGCCCAGGTTATTTAATTTCAAAATATTTATCGCAGGTTTCATAAGTTTTTAGAGATTAAAATAAACAAGTTCTTGATATCTTTTCCAAATTAGCTTTATATGCAAAATTAGATATAATTGGTAATATATTTACTTTAGTCTATCAAGTTACATGTAATGCAAGGTTATTTGCTGAGTTTGAAATGCTAAATGAAAAACATTCAATACAGTGTATTAAATATTAGTGGTATAAACTTATTTTGGGTCCAGGTAGTGGCACACCTGGCTAAGTGCACACATTAAAGTGCACAAGAACACAGATCAAGCCTCTAGTCCCCACCTGCAGGGGGAAAGCTTCACACGTAGTAAAGTAAGGATGCAGATGTCTCTGTCTCTTTCCCTCTCCTTCTCCTCTCAATTTTTATCTGTCTCTATCCAATAATAAAAAAATTCTTCTAAAAAAAAAAGCAATTGCTGCTTGCAGATGCTGCAAAAAAAGAAAAAGACCTGTTACTTTAATAATTTGGTATTTTTAAATTCAGAATTTCAGTATATATTAAAGGAATAGTTTTTAAGAAGATACTGATTTTTGAGGCCAGGCAGTGGAATACTCAGTAAACCAGACATGTCACCAAGCTTGAGGACCCAGATTCAAGCCTGTTGTCCCCACCTGTAGGAGGAAAGCTTCATGAGCAGTCAAGCAGTGTTACAGGTGTCTCTCTCCTTTATTTCCCTCTTTCCTCTTGCTTTCTTGCTGTCTCTGTCCAATAAATAAAAAAACAGAAATAGTGATTTCTGTACTTTTTTTTTAAGTGATTTAATATTGATTTACAAAATTATGAGACAGCAGGGGTATAATCCACACCATTTCCACAAGCAGAGTTCTGTGTTTCTGTCCCCTCCACTGGAAACTGCAGTAGCTCTCCCCAGGTCACAGATAGGGCTTGACTTATTTCTGTATCTGTATATTGATATGTATTTGCTCATTTCTTCCATAGTCCTGTGTTCTCCCTTGCAAACCTACACCCACTGCCACTTGGGAATGTCCTTTTTTCCTCTGACTCTGGAAGTATAGACCACAATTCTTTATTAGGTGTAGAAGGTGGGAGTTCTGGCTTCTGTAATTGCTTCTCCAGTGGACATGGGCGTTGGCAGGTGGATCCATACCCCCAGCCTATTTCTGTCTTTGCCTAGTGGGGCAGGGGTCTGGGCAGGTGGTGCTCCAGGGCACATTGATGAGGGTATCTGCCTAGGGGAGTCAGGGTAGAATCATAGTAGCATCTGCAGCTTGGTGGCTGAAAGGCAGTAAGATACAAAGCAAAGGGCCCGTGACTGCAGTGAGGTGGCCTCGGGTGCAGTGAAGCAGGGCTGCAGCTTTTCTCTCCACCCTGCCTTCTCAATTTCTCTTTGCGATATAAAAATAAACTTTAAATCACGACTGTTGACAACCCCAATACCTTAGATCAGATTGAGGACGTCTTCCTCATCAAGTAGTAGATCACGTTGGGTTGTGGAATAGTGTTTCTTCATTCGAGATTTTGTTATAATGGTGATAAGGAAAAATGGATTGAATCAGGATGCTTTCTGTGGACCTGCTTTCATTGCCAGTTTCGGAAACCTGTCAGAGGCCCTGGCCTAGGTGAGAACTTAACTGCTACTCCAGTGCTTGAATGGAAGAAAGGACTTGGAGCAGAAGTTCTTTGAAAGATTGCATATGTGGGGCTTGGGCAGGGCAGTCTTTACTAGAAAACAGCTTCTATAGGGCCCAGTGGTAAAAGTCACAGTAGACTAGGGTGGGGGCCAGGCGGTGGCGCACCTGCTTAAACACACATGTTAAAAGTGCACAAGGAGCTGGGTTCAAGCCCCTGGTCCCCACCTGCAGGGGGAAGGCTTCACAAGTGTTGAAGCAGAGCTGCGGGTGTCTCTGTCTCCCCCTCCACTCTCAATTTCTCTCTGTCACTATCCAGTAAATAAAATTTTTTTAAAAATTACAGTAGACTAGGGTAATATAAATACTCATAAAACCTTTCATAGGAGGGGCCCGGGCGGTAGTGCCGCGGGTTAAGCGCAGGTGGCGCTAAGCGCAAGGACCAGCATAAGGATTCCAGTTCCAGCCCCTGGCTCCCTACCTGCACGGGAGTCGCTTCACAAGCGGTGAAGCAGGTCTGCAGGTGTCTTTCTCTCTCTCCCCCTCTGTCTTCCCCTTCTCTCTCCATTTCTCTGTCCTATCCCACAACAACAGCAGTAACCACAACAACAATAAAAAAAGTCAACAAGGGCAACAAAAGGAGAAAAAAATAGCCTCCAGGAGCGGTGGATTCATAGTGCAGGCACTGAGCCCCAGCAATAACCCTGGAGGCAAAAAAAAAAATAAAAGTTTCTAGGTTTTTTGTTTGTTTGTTTTTTTATTAGCTACCAGGGTCATTGTTGAGGCTTGGTGCCTACAAAATTGATCCTACGTTTTTTCCTTCCCTTACTTGATAGGATAGAGAGAAATTGAAATGAAACAGGCATAGAGAGGGACAGAAAGAAACACGGATACACTGGTAGTACTTGCTTCACATCTTGTGAAGTTTTCCCCCTTGCAGATGGGGGGCAGAGGCTGGACCATGGGTCCTTGCACGTGGTAACCTGTGCTGCTTGCACATGGAACATGTGTTGTCTAACCAGGTGGGTCTGGCAACCAGGAGCACGAGGTCTTTGTAACTTGAGTAAACCTTAGTGCTGTCCAAAATTATGTGCTTTCTGTATATGCTCTTGAAATCATCTGTTGGAAGTTTGGTTAAATGGGTGACTAAGAAGTGTTTAATGACCATTTGTAATCTAATTTAGCCAAGTATATTTAAATTGTAAAGTCCTTTGCTATATACAGAAGTTATTATTTACTCTAATGTTTTCACCAGTATATTTCATGTTCAGAGAAATTAATGGAAGACTTGGACTCTAGACTACAAGGTTATCATAAGGCCAAGCTAGGTAAGAATTTTCAGTGTTCATAGAGAAACTAGATTAATTACATGGGCCAAATGAACTAATAAGGCTGGTCCTAATTTTTATTTATTTATTTGAATTGTTAAATGTTTGCTTTGTATTTAAAATTTAATGTAATTTTAATTCATGATCCCCATAAGAAGTGCAGCAAAAATATACTTGAAAGATCCTAAGATACTCAGTATAACTTGAGAAAGTAGCTTTTACTTCAGAAAGAAACAAATACCCTTTTTTCAAGCGTGTGTGTGCATATAGTCTTCTTATGTGGAACTTGCTGGTCTCTTGAACAACAAAGAAAATTGGTCCGATTCAGAAAATAATTCTTGTTTAAAATAACATGTTCATAACTTTCAACTTGTGTCTGACTCTGTGCATGATGCCTTCGGAGTTATTTTCTGTTTGAATGAAAGACACCCACAATAGTGGTATTTGTATAGTTTACGCTTAAAAGCAATGGAGTAATCAAATAATTCATATTTTTGTGCTGTGGTTTTTCTGTTGAACTATTGTAGTATAATGTCTTATGTTTCCAGTCTAGCTGGAGAGAAGGCTCTTAGGCATTCTCGGCCCATCCTTGTATGATTAGGATTCCTGGAGCCCTTTCTCTTAGTAAAAAAAGTAATGTGGATTCCAAATATGGGGAAATTATCCAATTGAAAATCTAACCTCCCATCTGACAAAGCCAATGACCTGTGATATTGGCTTTGCCTGGTGGTGGCAAACCTGGTTAAGCAGACATAGTACTTACATTGCAAGGATCCGGGTTTGAGATCCCGCTCTCCACCTGCAGTAGGGATGCTTCACAATTAGTGAAGCAGGTGTTTATCTTTGTCCTGTCAAGGGAGGAAAAATTGGGTGCCAGGCGTAGTGGACTCATAGCAGCGTCAGATACTGAATGTTCTGAAGAAACCAGTTGCTGGAGATGTGCTTTGTAGTAAGATCTGTTACCAGTAAATCTGTTTCCATCTACTATTCTGAGGATGTAATCAGCTATATAGAGGAGAGTCAAGAGGAAACCAAGCTGAGAGGCAAGAAACGACCTGTTTAACCAATGCTGGCACCGGGGATTTAAAAAAAAAAAAAAAAGCAGGGGCTGCAGTGGCCAGAGCTTTGGGGTCAAGGTCTGAAAAGTGAGTCCAAGCATCACGTCCTGGAATGATCTGGATCTGTAGTAGAGAACAATAAAGCTTGTTCATGTTTTGAGGGGGGAAAGAAGTAACTTTAACATGGTATTATTACTATGCAGATCTGTAGTATTGAGAATAATAAAGCTTGTTCATGTTTTGAGGGGGGAAAGAAGTAACTTTGACATGGTATTATTACTGTGCATACCCCTAAACAATACTGAAAAAAAGTGCACTGTTGTCTTAAAGTCTTACTGGTAGAGGATATCTAACTAGTTACTGGGTGTGTCCTTGAACTCTCAGTCTGATCATTATATGCTCCTAGGTGTCATACGTATAAAGAACTATTTTGTTTCATGCCCCTTAGGGCATGATACGAACAATTATCATTCTGTCTCAGATACCAATTTATAAAGCTTTGCACAAGTCAGTTAATTTAAGCCAATATATCAACAGCAGGAAAAGCCAAAGGCACACAATTATTTCAATAGATGCAGAGAAAGCTTTTGATAAGGTTCAACATTCTTTTTTGCTTAAAACATCTTTCTGTTTTGTTTTTAGAAATTTGGGTTGAGGGAATATTCCTCAAGTTAGTAAGAACTATATACAATAAACCCACGGCCAAATATCATAGTCAGTGGTGAGGAACTAAAGCTTTCCCTTGCAGATGAAGAATACGACACTGTTAGTACTCATCATAGTCTTGGAAGTCTTAGCCATAACAATTAGGTGAGGAAAAGAAGGGAGATTCAGAGTCCAGTAACATGGTCTTATGCATTTATCGACAGTTACTTGATTGTAAAGCAGCCCAGGGCATTCAGTGAATAAAGAAGAGCCTTTCCAATAAATAGTGTTGGGGAATGTGGGTAGCTGCATGCAGAATGAGCTAGGACCATCGTGTCACTGCACAAAAGCCAACTTAAAAATCAAGAGATTTGACTTGTTTGTGACAACAGGACAGCCCTGTTTAATTCTAAAGCATGTAGGCAATAGCTAAAATACATAGGAGGAATCATTGGCAAAACACTTAAAGATGTCTGTTTAGGAAATGGATTTGGAGGCTCCACTCTCACAGCAAAGAAAGCAAAAATCAATGAGAATACAACTAAGGGAAAGTGTACACGCACAGCAGAAGAAACCATTACCAAAACAAAGAAAGGCCCCTTAGCGAATAGGAGGAGAGTTAAACACATCAATCAGATAAAGGGCAAATAACCAAAATGTAAATAGCTCACAGTGCTCAACAACAAGAAGCAATCCTTTTTACAAGCAGAGCCTTTTCAGAACAGCCTTCTCTAGTACAGATTATGAACAAGCATGAAAAAAATGCGTAAAATCACTATCAGAACTAAGTGCAAATCAGGACAACTACAAGATACCACTTCTGTGAGGATACACTAAAAAGAACAAAGTGGTGAGTGTGTGATGAAAAGGAAAATCTTAAATTATTGATGGTGGTTGGTGTAAACTGGCCCAGTGGAGAGCAGACTCTAGAATATTAAAAACGGACACACCGTATTATCCGTCGATTGCTCTCCTAGCCATCTCTCCAGAGCACAAAGACACTCATCCAAAGAAATCTTTGCATACGTATTTCTTGGCAGCGCCATTTGAACTAGCCCAGGCTTGGAAGAAACCCAAGTGTCCAGCATGTGAGTGGTTCAGGGACACAGACGAGATGGCGTATTACTCAGCTCTAAGTGATGAGATCTTCGTTGACCCCAACTGGATGGAAATGGACGGACTCAAATGAAATAAGCCAGAAAGAGAGGGTCAGATTCTGGATACCATCTACTCAGAGTGCAGTAGTTTAAGTAATCTTGAAAAGTGAACCAGCTGATTAACTTTTACTTTTTTCTTAGAGGGAGAGGAGGAGGGGCCTGCTTGCCGCTCATGAAACTGGCCCCTATAGGTGGGGCCAAGAGCTTAAAACCTGGGTGTGGGAGCAAGTGCTCTGCAAGCTGTGCCACCACCCACCTCAGGGTGTGTTTTCATCTTCATCCACAAAACCATATTACTCTAAAATTACCTTTTTTGGATAGCCAAAAATCGAGAGGGGCGGGGTGATAGGGAAAAAAGGAACACTGCCTCACCACTTGCAAAGCTTCCCCCCCCCCCCCCCCCCGCGCAGGTGGGTTCTGGGGGCTCGAACCCGGATCCTTGAATATTGGAGGGTTTGCCACCACTTGACCCTAAAGGCCCCGTCCATATTCTTACAGAACTTTATCCTCCCAGGTCATCTGACTGATCTCCTGCAAGTAGGGCTCAAAAGTTAAATCCTCTGGACTATTTAAAACTAAAATAAAACATAAACACAATTTTCATACTCCTAGTTCCTTCCCCTTCTTAATTTTTCTCATAGTTCTTATGATCTGTGCTGTTACCTAACGTACTGTGTGCATCTGTTATTTTCTTCCACTAGATCTTAAGTTAGAGGATGATACATTTATGTGTATATGTAATAGAAATGCTGACAAGACCATAGGATAAGAGGGGTACAATTCCTACCACTAGAACTCTGTATCCCATCCCCTCCCTTGATAGCTTTTGTATTCTTTATCCTGGGAGCATGGACCCAGGATATTATGGGGTGTAGAAAGTGGAAGGTCTGGGGAGTCAGGCGGTAGCACAGCGGGTTAAGCGTCTGTGCACAAAGCACAAGGACCAGCATAAGGATCCCAGTTCGAGCCCCTGTCTCCCCACCTGCAGGGGAGCTGCTTCACAAGCTGTGAAGTAGGTCTGCAGGTCTCTCTCCATTTCTCTCTGTCCTGTCCAACAACGACGACATCAATAACAACTACAACAATAAGAAAACGAGCAATAAAAGAATGGTTTTTTAAAAAAGGAAGTGGAAGGTCTGGCTAATTGCTTCTCCACTGAATATGGGTGTTGTCAGGTCCATCCATACTACCAGTCTGTCTCTTTCTCAAAGCAAGAATAATAGCAGTTGGAATTTGGGGTCTCCATTTTACAAGAAGTTCATAGGTTTTATTTTAGGTCTATTCCAAGGGGCCCATGACTTAACTAGTTTTTACCTGAGCCTGACAGCTAACATGCAGATGGACCAAAGGTCTGGAAAGATGGTGTAAAGAGTTGGAAAAAGGACTAGAAAGCTAGATCAGTCAACAGTAGCTCCTAAATAATGGGGAAAGTATATAAATACTGTTAACTGTAAGCCCCATTAATTTGATCTGAGGTCCATAATCATCACAGGAGCCTGTGTGACCTCTGCATCCCTGTAGATCTGAGCTCATATTTTGTGGTCATGGCTAGGAACATTCTGGTCTTCACTAATTTCAGAACTCACCCATTTCTTAATGGATGTATTGTTTATTAGCACATTGTAGGTACTTAAGCATGTCTTGAATAAAAAACACATTATCTCTTGGCCAATAATCTAGATGCTATGCAGGATTTTTTTCCCCAGAATCTAGAGCAATTAGATTGAACACAAGAAAAAACCCAGGTCTGCATATGGGTAGGTGATTTATTGATATTTAACCAACATAAACACATTTAAATAATTGGTTGCATGTTGATCATTTTTCAAAATTACGTAATTTGATACAGAATTGGCAAAAGCTAATTCTACTTTGCTGTGAAATCTGCTTGCACAGATAGAAACTTCCTTAAAAAGTTAAGATGGGTAGTTGGGCGGTAGTGCAGCGGGTTAAGTGCACTAGGTGCAAAGCACAAGGACCGGCATAAGGATCCCAGTTCGAGCCCCCCTGGCTCCCCACCTGCAGGGGAGTTGCTTCACAGGCGTTGAAGTAGGTCTGCAGGTATCTCTTCCCCGTCTCTGTCTTCCCCTCCTCTCTCCATTTCTCTCCTGTGTAACAACAACAATAACTACAACAATTAAAAATAAAAGGGAAAATAAAAGATGGCACATGTTACAGTGAGCAAGGACCCAGGTTCAAGGCCCTGGTCCCCACCTGCAGGGGGAAAGCTTCACGAGTGGTCTCTGTCTCACTCCTTTCCTATCTCCCCCCTCCACTCACTTCCAGTAGTAAGTAAAAAAAAAAAAATTAAATACTTTATTAAAAAAGGTGAAATAAATTCATTTTTTTTCTTTTTTGCCGGAGCAACTCACAGCACTGGCAGTGCCATGTATGAAACCTTGGGACCTCTAAGCTACAAGTCTTACATACTCTCACCTTCTAGAACACTTTATATTGTTTTCTTTCTTTATGGAATAAGAACAGAATCATTAATTCCAAAAATCTCTTCAACAAAGAGCTTCATAAACTGACAATACTAATCTTAAGAGAAATAAGAGGACAGATAACCTTCCCCAATCTTGTCATTGTACTATTTGGAATGTGTAACAGTCACAAGGATTTCATAAGCAGCACATCTATTCCAGTCTCTAAAGTGTTTGAAAACGTCTAGTCTTCTGTGCAGTTTGGGGAGGGCACTTTGCCCTCCACCTTTGCCTGCTCCCTCTTTCAGATCTGCAGCCTAGCCCACATTAACATGAATGGAGCTCCAGGTCTTGTCATTAGTGTGTCTGTTACAAATGAACGTCCTGCTGGGAATGCTAATAGGATTTCTTCCCCTTCCACCTTAGCCCAGGCTCTGTTTTATTCTGTAGTGTTTGCTTAATGAGACGTCTCCTGTGATTCTGAAAAGGAACTATTTGTTTCCTTACAGAGGCATCAGCATAGCCAGTGGAATTCAAAATTATCTTCACTGTTCTCTGTCATTTTATATGGCCAACATTTGCTGTCAGTTCTGAATATGCTGAGCCAGGAAGATCATGAAGTGTCTTAAATCTCATCATGACTGGCAAATCACACCTCACAGAAGGACATCTGCCTGAACAACATAGAGAAGAGATACTGAGTGGGCACAGAAAGGGCAAAAGGCCTAACATTTTCCTTAGGAAGTGACAAGCAGTGGGGAGGGGGGAGAATGTACAGAAAAGAAATTCCCTCCTTCCCTGTGTTTTCCTGGATTAGTAAAAGATGTAGCTCCCTGCCTAAGGAGAACTGACAAAGATACACATTCAGAAGCCAGTGGGGGCGGGGGGATGATACAGCTGTATCCTGTGCTAAGAAATAAGATGGACCTGTTACTTCTAGGAGAGAGGGTGGCCAGGAGGGGGTTGACTCAGGGCGAGGATGGATGACATGCTCTGTCATTAAGTGTTTGTCTTACCCAAACAGCTGTCTCCAATTTTTTTTTGGTCAAAACTCCTGATTTAGGGTAATAATCCAATTCTCATTTTCCTAGGTAGTCAAGGGACTGGTAAAAATTTTGCGTGAGCTTGCAGGGCCTCAGTTGACCCCAACTCAGAATAATCCAGATGCGCAAGTGTCATGTCTTAGCAAGGCCTGGATATCTCGGAGAGACTTAGACTACACTGTCAAGATCTGGACCACAAGGCAGGTAAAAGTTCATCATAGTAAAAAGGGCTGGAGAGAAAGCGTAATAGTCATGTAAAAGGCTTCCAGGCCTGAAACCGTAGTCCCAGATTCAGTGCCCAGCACTGGTCTTGGTCTGTCTGTCTCAATATAAGTAAAATAGAAGAAAGTAAATATTGCAGAGAATGATGAGTACTTCAACATCCTTTGGATGATCCTGCTAACGGTTCTGTCAAGGTCAAATTACTGATAGGCAACCTTAGACAAAATAGATTGTGTAGAATTAGAAGGATCTTTTCTCTACATTTATTCTGTGTTTATCAGAAAGAGGAATCCTAATTTTGTGCTTGTGCTTTCGTCAGAACTGGAAGAGAAACAGCTTTCCATAGCTTGTTGGATCCTTACTCTTTTCTGCCAGTGGCTTTAATCACGTTTCCCCAAATACATGTTTGTATGTCCTTTTGAGTCTGGTTTAAACTGTCTGTCCCGGGCACAGTCCAAGACAGTGTTCTAGGTCTTGAGTGGCATTCGGGTATTTGTAATATCTGCTGTGCATCTTGGTGCAGGAACGATTTTTAATTCACTAGTAAACACAACTTCAGCACTATCTTAAGTAGAAGGCCAGAGTTCAAAACATTAAGTCTTTCTTCCACATCACACGTACAAGTCTGTAAACTACATGTATCTGCAGTGATGTGCTGGCCACTGGTTGATGTTCACCTCTCCATAAACAAATGGGATTACGTCAGACTAAAAGGCTTCTACACAACCAAAGAAGCTACTAGTAAAACTAAAAGGTATCTTACTTACTAAATGGGAGAAAGTACACAACATACATCTCACAAAGGTTAATATTCAAGCTACATAAAGAACTCACAGGCTGGGGAGACAGCAGAATGGTTATGCAAAAGAATTTCATGCCTGAGACTGAGGCACCAGCTTCAGGGAAAAAAACACATACACACACACTAAAAAAAGGGGGCCGGGTGGTAGGGCAGCGGGTTAAGCACACATGACACCACAAAGTGCAAGGACCGGCATAAGGATCTCAGTTTAAGCCCCTGGTTCCCCACCAGTGGTGGGGGGTGTGCTTCATGATGTCTATCTTTCCCCCTCACTGTCATCCCCTCCTCTCTCCATTTCTCTCTGTCCTATCCAACAACAGGGACATCAGTAACAACAATAATTGCTACAACAGTAAAACAACAAGGGCAACAAAAGGGAATTTAAAAAAAAAAAAAAAAGCCTCCAGGGGAGTCAGGCTGTAGTGCGATGGGTTAAGTGCATGTGGCGTGAAGCGAAAGGACTTGTGTAAGGATCCTGGTTCGAGCCGCTGGCTCCCCACCTGTAGGGGAGTCGTTTCACAGTCGCTTCTCTCCTCCTCTGTCTTCCCCTTCTCTCTCCATTTCTGTCTGTCCTATCCAACAACGACGACATCAACAACAATAAGAACTACAACAATAAAAAAGGCGGCAACCAAAAGGAAATAAATATTTTTTAAAAAATTTAAACAAATAGCTTCCAGGTGCAGTGTATTCATAGTGTAGGCACCGAGCCCCAGCAATAACCCTGGAGGCAAAAAAAAAACAATCACATCATAAAAAAGAGCCAAACATACTTCACCAGTAGCATACAGATAATCAAATGGCACGTGGGGAGGGGGTGGCGGGGGGAGTCCACTGCTACTATCTGGGAGGGAAATGCAAATCACAGCGGTGAGGTACCATCTCACACCTGTGAAAATGGCCTATATCAAGAAGGCCAGAAGCAACAAACAGGTGAGGGGTTGGAGAAAAGGGAACCTTACAAATAGCACTCCCCTGGGGCTGGGCAGTAGCGCAGCTGGTTTAGCTCAGGCTACCATGTGCAAGTCCCAGAGTTCAAATCCCCCTTCCCACCTGCACTGGGAAAGCTTTAGGGTGGTGAAGCGATGCTATAGGTGTCTCTCTCCTCCCTCTTTCTCTCTCTATCCCACCTCAGTTTCTTTCTGTCCTATCAAATGAAAAATAAAAATAAAGGAAAAACTGGCCACTGGGAGTCATGAATTCATCATGCAGGCACTGAGCCCCAGTGATAACTGTGGTGATTTAAAAAGGGGGGGGAGGGGAGTTGGACGGTAGCGCCAACGGGTTAAACACATGTGGCGCAAAGTGCAGGGACCTGCTGAAGGATCCCTGTTCGAGCCCCCCTGCTCCCCACCTGCAGGGGAGTCGCTTCACAAGCAGTGAAGCAGGTCTGCAGGTGTCTGTCTTTCTCTCCCCCTCTCTGTCTTCCCCTCCTCTCTCCATTTCTCTCTGTCCTGTACAACAACAGCAATAACAGCAAGTGTAACCAAAATAGGGGGAAATGGCCTTCAAGAGCAGTGAATTCGTGGTGCAGACACCGAGCTCCAGCAATAACCCTGGAGGCAAAAAAAAAAAAAATTGGACAATTACACTCCTTGGAATCAATCAGAAGACCACAAAAATAGATGCACAACTATATTCATTGCAACACTGTTTGCAATAGTCAGGATATGGGATCTAAATGTCAGATGAGTGCATTACGAAGTCATGGTAGTGTATTGTTTTGTCATATCGGTCTGTCTACCCTTCCCCAGTGTGTGTATCTGAAAAGTCAGCTTGGAACAGTGAAGGCCTGTGACCAAAAAAAAAGATAATAGTTACGATGTGTGCAAACAGTGGAATGCTATTTGGCTATGAAAAGGATGAAACTGAGGGCCAGGCAATAGTGCACCGGGTTAGGCGCAATTGTACAAAGTGCAAGGATCCCAGTTCAAGCCCCTGGCTTCCCACTTGCAGTGGGGGGTCAATTAGCAAGCGGTGAGGTAAGTCTGCAGGTGTCTATCTTTCTCTCCCCCTCCCTATCTTCCCCTCCTCTCTTAGTTTCTGTCTTATCCTATAAACAAAGAATGGGGAAAAAATGGCCTCCAGGAGCAGTGGATTTGTAGTGCTGGTGTCAAGCCTACAAATAGGCTTGTAGTGATAACCCTGGAGGCAAACAAAAAAAAAATGAAACCTTGCCCTTTGTATCGTGAAGGGAACTGGAGGGGATTGTGCGAGTAAAATGACAGAAGGGAAAGGACAAATAGTGGATAATCTAATTTTGGGTGAGCTATGGGGGGTGGGGGAGGAGCAAGGCCCTGAGCAGTGCAGAGCCAGTCACCACTGTGGAGAGGGCAGAGGCTGGTAAGGATCCAGTAATCTCTGGTGGCACGTTGTGGTGACATGCATCAGGGTGAGGTTTGAAACCGCACCCCTGACATATACAACCTTGCAAGCCAATGTTGTCACAAATAAGTAAAATACTCGAGAATCTAGTTCTCCAAACTGAGACTTCTCTTCAGAAGCGCCCTGATTGGGGAGCGTTTGCCGGCTTGATGGTGTAAATGCCGTTGCTGGTTTCAAGCTGCCAATAGGACATTGATGTTGGAAAGAAAGGAGGAACACAGAAACACTTCTCCCTCATAAACAGAGTAGACATAGACAATGGCCCATGCATCACGGTAGAGTAAAATAACCACAAAGCGGGAGTTCTGAGTGTCCATTCCCCACTCATACAACTTATCTCAAATAATGACTGAATTTGACAACTAGCTCTCAGAAGTCCAAAAAGTTTCTCAATTAGCTATTACAAACTGAGGCAAGCCAGTTCCAAGAGTTTCATGGCATGTGGTCTGTGGAATATGAGTTAGATATGTTTGTGGACGTCTGCGTAGTTAATTTGACTCTTTAAAAATCTCCTATTTAGGGGGCTGGGCAGTGGTGTATCCAATTGATCACTCACATTACCGCGCTTGAGGAGCTGGGCTTAAGCCCCCAGACCCCATGTGCTCGGGGGAGGGGAGGATTCGCGAGTGGTGAAGCAGGTCTGCAGCTGTCTCTTTCTCCCTCTTTCTTTCCCTCAATCTTTCTTCTGTCAAATAAAAATTAATTACAAATAGATAACATAAAATCTCCTATTTAAAGTGATGTAGGGCCTAAGAAGTGTTGCATTAAAGAGACCTGTTAATCCCAACCCCAAGTTTCCTTTATAGTAAAGATTACTTATGAGATGTAGCAGTGCACCCTGATGAGCACACACATTACTCTGCACAAGGACGCAGGTTCAAAATCCCCAATCCCTACCTGTTGAGAGGGAGCTTCATGAGTGGAAAAGCAATACTGCAGGTGTCTCTCCCCCTATCTCCTCCTCCCCTCTTTTATCAAAAGTAAGAAGGGGGGGGAGAGGCAACTAGAAGCAGCTGATTCATCATGCAGACCCCAAACCCCAGTGATAACACTGCTGGCAATAACAAAACAAAACAAACAAAAGATGACTTATTGGGGGCTGGGCGGCAGTTCACTGTGTTAAGCGCACGTATTACCCAGCGTAAGGACCGGCGTAAGGATTCCGGTTCGAGTCCACCTGCAGGGGAGTCGCTTCACAGGCGGTGAAGCAGGTCTGCAGGTGTCTGTCTTTCTCTCCCCCTCTCTATCTTCCCCTCCTCTCTCCATTTCTCTCTGTCCTATCCAATTATAAAGAAAAAAAAAAAGATGACTTATTTTGTGCAAGAGAGGGATACCAGATTCATCTCAGTGGTATCTAGAGGACCAGGGAAACACACCTGGAGCCACGTGCCTGCAAGTCTGGTGTTCCACTGGTGAGCCAGCTCCCTGGCCTCCAGAAACTTTCCTCTTCAAGTAATAGCAGTCAACACCCTATAGTTCATTTTTCTATAAAGTCCACTGGGGAACCTGCTTTGCCTTTGGAGAAATCTTAGCGTTGTGATCAAAACCCCTCATTCTGTAATTCAGCCACCCAAGTTTGGAGGCTCCACCACTTATTAGTCGTTGATGCTCACAGCAACACGAGGCACCCACTCTACAGTACTGTCTGAGTTAAGCCATTACTGTGATGTTGTTGTCCTATCACCCAGTCCAGTCATTTCTTCCCATCATTATTATTATTTGTGATTTAATAGTGGTTTACAAAAGTCTAAGATCACAGGGGTAGATTCTGCACCACCTAGAGTTTTGTCTGCGCCTCCCCCCCCCCCCCCCCGCCAGAGATGACATCTTAGAAACATTGGGCGGCTGCTGCTTTTCTTGCTTGTTTGTCGCAAGTTCATGTGTTTCACGACTTTATATTCCACATATGAGCAAAGCCAAAACCACTGTTTATCCAGTCACTGTCTTTCACCTCCTTACTTCAGGAAGCATAATCACTTCTAGTCCCGTTCATTTTGCCCAAAGGACACAATTTTAATTGCTGAGTCCTTCTCTTCCTCCTGAGTCAGCATAGTCAAGACCAGGACTTGTCACCTTCACAGAAGACGGACTCCAGGTTCTGACCTGCCAGAGCCATCCCACAGCGGTCAGGTGAGGGCAGGCACAAAGCACTCTGGGGACTCGCCTTCTTGCCAAGGCAGCTGGCTGCCTTCTACCTCAGCAGTGGTAGCAGAGAGGAGCTGGCGCACAATGTTTAGAGAGAGTAGCTGCAGTTTCTTCCTAGTCTTGTGAAGAGCTGATCTTTTTACAGAGTGAGTTTACGTAAAGGGCCTAAACATATCATGTAGTATATATTTATAAAAGGTCAATCAACAATTTTTTCGCTTTTTTTTTTTAATTATCCCCTTTTGTTGCCCTTGTGTTGTTGTTGTTGTTGTTGGATAGGACAGAGAGAAATGGAGAGAGGAGGGAAAGACAGAGGGGGTGAGAAAGACAGATACCTGCAGACCTGCTTCACCGCCTGTGAAGTGACTCCCTTGCAGGGTGGGGAGCCGGGGGCTTGAACCGGGATCCTTACGCCAGTCCTTGTGCCTTGCGCCACATGCACTTAACCCACTGTGCTACTCCCGACTCCCTCTTTTTTTATTTTTCCCTTAATTGCCACAAGGGTTATTGCTAGGGCTCGGTTCTTCTCTTTTTTCTTTGTTTCTCTCTTTTCTTCCCTCCTGCCTTCTTTCTCTCTTTCTAAAAATAGAAATTGAGAGGGAAGAGGAGATAAAGAGGGAGAAAGACACCTGCAGCCCTGCTTCACTGCTCAGAAGTCCTTCCCCCACACGCTGGGGGTCAGTGGCTTGAACTCACATGGTTAATGTGTGTGCTCAACCAGCTACACCACCTCCCAACCCCACCCCCCAAATATTTTTAACCTCACTAATAACAAGAGAAATGTAATAAAATCAAAATAGCAAGTTTTTTTCTCTCAGTATGGGTAAGGACTTTTTAATTGCCAAAATTTGGTAGTAGCAAAAATGTGCAGAAGATAGCACTCTCTTCAACTGTGTTCAGGAGTATACAATAATTTGGAAAAACTGTTAGTACTTAGCAATATTTGAAATACCTATGTGCCCTTTGATAGGGCAATAAGCTAAAACTGGGTAATTCAGAGTGTGCTTAGAGGCCAGTGGGACAGCTGTGTGGAAGGGTGCCTGCTTGGCCATGTATTCTACTCATGTTCAGACTCCCAGGGCACAGGCTGGAAGTACTAGCACACTGAGAGAAGCTGGGTGCTGTGCTGTCTGTCCCTCTCTAGCTGACAAAGTTGAGAGCAGTCAAGTCCTGGCAGTGGCATTGTGTGTGTGTGTGTGTGTGTGTGTGTGTGTGTGTGTGTGTGTGTGTGTGTGTCCCCGAAACCAAGTGACTTTTCTGTATGGTAGATTGACGGGTCTCCTTTCTTCATTCCAAGCTGCACTCCTGTGTTTTCATCACAAGCAAAGTCTACACATCCTCTGACCTGGTACTCTGCCAGGTGTGCTTTGACCAATAGTATGAGACTGGAAGTGAGTTCAAACCTAAGACTTCAGAAGTTCCCAGTTTTCTTTTTAAATTTTTTTTATATTTATTTATTTATTTTCCCTTTTGTTGCCCTTGTTGTTTTTCATTGTTGTTGTAGTTATTATTTTGTTGTTCTTAATTTCGTCATTGTCAGGACAGAGAGAGATGAGGGGACAGAGGAGGGAAAGACGGAGACGGGGAGAGAAAGATAGATACCTGCAGACTTGCTTCACTGCTCATGAAGTGACTCATCTGCAGGTGGGGAGCCAGGGGCTCCAACCGGGATCCTTAAGCCGGTCCTTGAGCTTCGTGCCACATGGGCTTCACCTGCTGCGTTACTGCCTGACACCCGGTTCCCAGTTTTCTACTTTCCCTCTGGGCTTCCTTGTTCTCCTTAGCATGCTTCAGCTGGCCCCCTCACCCCAGAAAAATTAGAGCCAACATGCAGAGAGAGCTACGAAGTGAAGCAGAACTACCTAGCTGTCTGCAGTTTGGCTGACCTGAGCTGGGGGGAGGCTGCCGGGAGCAGTGGAGTCATCATGCAGGCAGTAAGCCCCAACAATAACCCTGCCAACAAAAATAAACAGACAAATGTATAGTTCCACAAAACTCTCACCACCAAAATTCTGTGCCCCTTCCCCTCCAATGGAAATCACCATAATTCTCCCAAGGTCATAGATATGGGTTGACTGTATTTGTGTGTGTGTGTGTGTGTGTGTGTGTATCTATCTATCTATCTATCTATACATATATATGTATAGATAGATATATAGATACAGTTTTTCCTCCTTTATTTCAAGTTCATGTGTTTGGATTCTCTCTATTCCACTTAGGAGTGAAATCATATTGTAGTTGTCCTTCACTTCCTTGCTTCACTAGTCATAATCACTACCAGTCCCATCCAGTCTCAAGAATGGGAGAAATGTAGACAGCATTTAGGGTCAGGCTGTTACTTTGTGGATATGCATCACTTAGTATTTCATTTTTTTAAAAAATTTTTTTCCTCCAGGGTTATTGCTGGGCTCAGTGCCTACACCATGAATCCACCGCTCCTGGAGGCCATTTTTTTTCCCCTTTTGTTGCCCTTGTTGTAGCCTTGTTGTGGTTATTATTATTGCATCATTGACGTTGTTCGTTGTTGGATAGGACAGAGAGAAATGGAGAGAGGAGGGGAAGACAGAGAGGGGGAGAGAAAGACAGACACCTGCAGACCTGCTTCACCGCCTGTGAAGTGACTCCCCTGCAGGTGGGGAGCCGGGGGCTTGAACCGGGATCTTTACGCCGGTCCCTGTGCTTTGCGCCACATGCGCTTAACCCACTTTGCCACCACTCGACCCCCTGCACTTGGTATTTCTTTAGCCTTGTAAATCTGAGTCCTCAAATTTTGAGCATCCACCTAGGTCATAGGGTGGCCTCATGCAGACAGGAGCTGTTGGGCCTCAGCCCCAAAGCTTGTGGCTCAGTGGATGGAGAGAGCATCCCTCAAATACCAGGGAGGCTGCCGCCGCCTTGAGAACCAGCCTGCAGACCAGCGGCCTCCCTGCCTCCAGCCAGTACACAGCAGGACACGAGCAGTGCCTAACAGATGTCTTCAGATTGCTCACTGCAGAAATCAATTCCCAAAGTCCTTTGGTTAAAATGTTTTTACACCAAGTTCAATGTTAACATTACATGTTCAACCTTTCTCTTTACTGAGAAAACAAAACAAAATAATAACTCACAATGTAATCATAGACTGGCCCTGCAGTTAGCTCTGGTGGACAAATGTCAAAGCACCATGAACGACTGTGATGGATCTTTGCAGGGAACGGTGAGAGCCTGGTGGTTTCAACCTGAACAGAGCCTGCCCCAGGGTCTTGCAGTGGGGAAACGGGGTGGTTTAGGATAATCCTGTAATTTATGAATCTGTCCTTGGGGCAGGAGTAGACAGCATAGACTTTCAACAACACAGCGGATTAACCTAACCCACTGTCCATGAAGCTCTACTGATTTTATCTTTGCTGCTTTCTCATGTGATGCCAGGAACCGAAATCAGGGCCTCCTGCTCACAAGTCAGGTGCCTTACCACCAAGCCACCTCACGGGCTCTGGCAACAACTATCCTGGTCAACTTTTTCCTTGGCCACTTTCTCTATTTCTTTCTTTCCTTTTGAATTTTTTTTTTCATTTTATTTTTATTAGTGATTTACAAAATTACAAAATAATGGGCACCATTCCATTCTGGTGGGGTTTTTGTTTTTTTCTTAATATTTATTTATTTATTCCCTTTTGTTGCCCTTGTTGTCTTATTGTTGTAGTTATTGTTGTTGTTGTTGGATAGGACGGAGAGAAATGGAGAGAGGAGGGGAAGACAGAGAGGGGGAGAGAAAGATAGACACCACCTGCTTCACCGCCTGTGAAGCGATGCCCCTGCTCAACTGGGGCTCGAACCGGGATTCTTCGCTGGTCCTTGCGCATTGTGCCATCTGCGCTTAACCCACTGCACTACCACTTGACTCCCACAGGTTTTTTTGTTTGCTTGTTTGTTTTTTGCCTCCAGGGTTATTGCTGGGGCTCAGTGACTGCATGATGAATCCACTGCTCCGGGTAGTCACTTTTTTCTTTTCTATTTATTTATTTGTTTGCTTGCTTATTTATTGTTGCATGGATACAGAGACAAATTGAGAGGGGAGGAGGCGATAGAGAGGGAGAGAGACAAAGAGACACCTGCAGCCCTGCATCACCACTCAGGCAGGTGAAGATTAGGGGCTTGAACCCAGGTCCTTGTGCACTGTAATGCAAGCACTTAACCTTCATCTTCAGCTGTTTTGCACTCAACTTCGGTGCGTTACCTTTAATACCAGTAAGTTGCAGAGTGAGGTGATCTCACATGTGCTGTAATCTAATAGCTTCATCTCACTGTGGAGGAGGCTGAGGCACGAACAAGCTGTGTGACTGATGTGTAGTACACTACGACTTTCCTGAAGTCATATTTCAGATGCCAAGAAAGATGATTCAAACGCTTTCCCTGACATGTTTGCTGTAAATTTATTTATTTTTTAATATTTTATTTTTATGTATTTATTCCCTTTTGTTGCCCTTGTTTTATTGCTGTAGTTATTATTGTTGTTGTTACTGATGTCGTCGTTGTTGGATAGGACAGAGAGAAATGGAGAGAGGAGGAGAAGACGGGGAGAAAAAGATGGACACCTGCAGACCTGCTTCACTGCCTGTGAAGCAACTCCCCTGCAGGTGGGGAGCCGGGGGCTGGAACCAGGATCCTTATGCTGGTCCTTGCACTTGGAGCCACATGCGCTTAATCCACTGAGCTAACGCCCGACTCCCTGTTGTAAATTTAAACTCTGAGCTAATACAGGGGTCTCTGACTGAGAGAAAGACCAATCACGATTGGCACAGGGGACCAGAAGGACAAAGGACATGCAGGGGGGTGTGCCTCCCCAGAGTCAGGCTGCCTATCTGTCCCTTTAAGAGCAGACAGTGTGTCTCCGCTGTGTGGCCCCGTGATGTGCTGCTTCCGTTTCCTCATCTGAGTGGCAGAGACCAACAGGCAGGTCTTTGAAGGTTAAATGAGATAATGTGTGCCAAGTGGTATGTGCTTCATAGCTATCAAGCATTCGGTACTATGACCAGCAGTGACAACCTAACTCGTTTTTTGTTTGTTTTGTTTTGCCTTCAGGGCTCAGTGCCTGAACTATGAATCCACTGCTCCTGGAGGCCATTTTTTCCCTTTTTTTTTTTTTTTTTTTTTTTGTTGCCCAGCCCTTCCAGGACACATTTCTACCCAAGGCATCCCCCTCTAGCATTCCCAAATCTGCAATGCTAAGAACATAAGCAGCACTGTCTTCCTGGAGCTCCCCCAAAGTGAAGTCACAAGATAGTATTGGAACAAGTGGTAAAGAGATACCTCCCCACTCTGGTCACCTGGTCTGTTCAGCAGGCTGCTCCTTTCCCCAAGCCTCAGACAGTCCTCATGACAGTAGCTCTTCCACCCTCTGTCTTCTCTTTGTGGCTCAAACAGCAGTCTGGGATCAACCTAGCAAGGAGTCACCTCACTGTCTTCTCCCATCCTGCTCCCCCTCAAGTTGTTGGTCAATTCAGCTTATTAGGCTATCACACATTGTCACGTATATGTGATTCTCACTTTAATCATTAGCTGAGACCTTCCATGTTCTTGAAAAATAGAAGTGCACATGAATTCTGCTATCGATGATGTCTGCACTCCAAAATGAGCCTTTTCCGCTGGGGTTAGGGATACAGTAACACATTTCATTCACTTCAGAACTTAGCTCAGCTGTTATGACCCCAAGCCCTTCTTCGCACTCCTGCAGGACCTGTCTCCTGTCTGACTACGTGGTGATCTTTCATAACACTGACACTTTCTTCCAGCAGACAGGTTGAATCAACTGTCTTGAATATCTCTAAGTTCTTAGTTTGTAGCCACACACTTCTGGGCATTGAGACAGGATTTGTCAGGTGAATGAATGAGGCAGAGAGGCACTGAGATCACCTGGGAGGTGAAGCTATCTCTCACAAATGGGTTCAGTTCAGGTGCAGACTGACTCAGTGGGGAAGGTTTGTCAGAGGCATCTAAATGCACACATGTCAATTATTTCTTCCTGCCAACAAGCTGTCTAATTCAGGGCAACAAAAATCCCCCTGATTATTTCTCTGATCTTATTCTTAGAAAAGGACTTGGAACATGCAGGTCCTCCGTCAATACAGACAGAACAAACGAATGAACCACAGGTATGTGCTCCTCTGTCTTCTCCCTAAAGACACAAGCTGGATTGATTTTCTGATTTTCTCCCCCACCCCCAGGGGAAGCTGAAGATGTGAAGCTAGTCCCTCCCTCCCTTCTCTCCACAGCAGTGTGCATTGCAGACTCGGCACCCAGCAACACAGTGCTGTGGATGAACTGAGAGCAGGTGAGAACTTGGCTACTCACTGAAACTGTAGGGCTTTCTCATCCATTTTTCTTTTGAGTTACTGCTTTTATAAACAGTGCTTAATAGTGACCCAGAGAATTAGGAAATGAATGGGGATATCACTGCCGGTCTCTCAGTCTTGAGGCAACCTGTCAACATGATGCCGGGCATCTTTGTAGGAGTTTCCCCACACATGGGCATCCCCACATACGGGTGTTTGCTAGCTTATGTTTGACTGCACGTGACAAGTAAAAGACAAGTGTAGACAGGGTGACGCTCATCTCTCTCATACAGAAGTGTGGGGAGTGGTTCAGAATGGACAGATCTCTCAATGGAGGCACACACTCATTTCACCTGACTCTGTATTTATTGTCTATGCTCTGCCTCTTGTTACAAAGGACAGCATTTGTATTCTAGGAAGCACAGAGAGGAAGGAACAAAACAAATCTTTTACACATTGTCTGAAATATTTTTGACATTTAAAAATAACTTTCAACTATTTTAATATTTGTTGTAAATACCTTGTTCATGTTGAAAGTTTTGTATCATTGGCATGTCCATGATTAATCCCTGAGGGTTAATTTTGAGATGTGAATTAGATGAGCCCAATGTTTGCGTATTTTCCATGACATGATGAGATAAGTGTCACTGACAGTGAGCTTCTGAGCACATGAGGATTTCATTTTGTTTTGTCTTGTTTGCCTCCAGGGTTCTCCCTGGAGCTCAGCGCCAGCACTGTGATTTCACCACTCTTGGAAGCTTTTTTTCCCTCGTTTTCTTTTCTCTTCATTTTATTTGACAGGACAGAGAGAAATTGAGAGGGCAGAGGGAGATAGTGAGGGAAAGAGGGAGAGAGAGACACCTGCAGACCTGCTTCGCCGCTTGTGTAGCGTCCCCGCTACAAGTGGGGAGCAGGGGCTCGACTGCAGTCCTTGTGCTAAGTCCTTGCTACAGAAGGTCCCAAGATACTTGAGGCATGCTTTGTTTCACTCCTTGGGGAAGATTACCAAACCAAACCAAATAGGATTTGTGAATATAAAGTTTAGAATCCTTGGAGTGTTGATGAGCTAGAGCTTGAACTAGGATAGGGGTCTGAGAAATGTTCTAGGAACTAGACTGAGAAGGCTACGTAGGTGATCCGTCCACTGAAACCTGAGTCCCAAGATGTGTTTGTGTCAGAGAGAGGATAATTGGATAAGGAAAGCGTATTCGAGGGGGAGTTTGTCTTGAAATGGGTAGTGTTGTAAGCAAGAACATACACGCTAGGGTCAGAGTAGCTAAATCCAAATTCATGGCTCTTGTACATATTACCTTGTACATACTGACTTCTCTGAGAGTCTTCTTTTGTACAAGGATGTGATAGTGGGAATAGGGTGGCTACAAAGATTAAATAAGTTAATGCACTGTATTTAAAAGAGCTCCTGGCAAATGACAAACACACGGTGTCAGTTAATATTCATGGCTTCATCTTCCTGCCTTCACTTAAAAATATCATCCTGGGGGGTCGGGCGGTAGCGCAGTGGGTTAAGCACACATGGCGGAAAGCGCAAGCCCCCTGCTCCCCACCTGCAGGGGAGTCGCTTCACAGGCAGTGAAGCAGGTCTGCAGGTATCTATCTTTCTCTCCCCCTCTCTGTCTTCCCCTCCTCTCTCCATTTCTCTCTGTCCTATCCAACAATAACAACAGCAATAACAACAACAATAATAACAAGGACAACAAAATTGAAAAATGGTACATGTGCTGCCAGGGATCAAACTCCAGACGTCATGGTTGAGAATCCAATGCTTTATCCACTGTGCCACCTCCCAGACCACGGCCCCCAAATAATTCTAAGAGTCAGCAGAAAAGCCCACCCCATAAGCCCTTTTTCAGGAAAGAACCAGCAATGCCTGTTCTGGACCAACATCCTGAACCTTTTACCTATCTTGCCTCATTTACTGCTCACCCACCAGTACGATAAGTAAAATCACCTTCTTTTGAATCCATTAGAAAATAGAGACTCAAGAACATAAGTAACTTGCCCCAAGTCACATAACTCTCAGGTGAGCACAAAGTCTTGGTCGTTTATTCCACATTGCTTAGACCACAAGGTAGGCCTGATTTGTTTCAAGCGGATTTACCTGACTCGCAAAAGCCATTTTACTGTGTAGTATATGATACAATTTCAGGCAGCATCAAGCTGAAAATTGCAGACACCTCTTCAGCCCAGGGCACAGTTCATTAAGCTGCAGAGAACTCTTAGTACCTTCAGCATTGCAACTACTTATAGTCCATAGATATCAATAAAGCAACCAATACTTCTACCCAAAAGAGTGAATGAAAGCCTTTGCTAACTAAATACTGCAGGTAAGTGTCTTCCCCCATTTGGCTGTAATTACTTCATTCCCAAGTTACATTATCACAAGTGAAATGATTAACAAAATAGCGGTAATGATGCCAATGGTAAATTAAATGGAAATAAAAGGAGCTCCTTGTACGGCTCAATCTCCCACTTGGGGGCCACTCCTAAGCTGTGGTTTTCAGCTTCCCACTGGTAATTTCCACGTGTAAGTACATATTCCTGACTGAAACTGCAAACCTCGATCTCTCTACATGGCCAACACTAAAATCAAAACATGGGATCACTTCTGCCCCACCCCAGGGAGGGTCCCTGAGGCTAATGTCAGCAAGGGTAGATTTCCTCCATGTGACATATTCCAATGAATTATGTAAGCATAGACAAACGCCTTATAGGACTGACCTCTGCCACCCAATTCGACGTCTTTCTGCCCCGGCCAAATCAAGTGGAAAATTGGATTTAAAGAAAAAAACATATTAGGACTTCATCGTCACCCAGACGCTTTGTGGTATCTGAGTTCTCACTACCACACATCAACCAAAACCCACCAAGAGAAATTACTAACAGATGGGACAAGGAGGGAGAATGACAAGTGCGCCCAGTTCATGTCATCAGCAAGTTTCTATCTTGTCTGAAATCCTTCTGTAGGGTTTCAGCCATAAGTCTTAGTTGCACAAAAAGGACACCCCAGGTGGAGGGTGGAAGCCCCAGCTGTACCTTATGCCAGCTGTGATTTGGGGCATGTTGCTTAAAAAGCTCTCAGAGCACCAGATTTCTCACGGTTAAAAGAGGGGAGTGATTTCCAATGTGTCTGGAAGAATTAGAAGGGGCAGCTGCACTGTGTCTGACACAAGCTAAAGACTCAAGAAGTGGAACTGTTCTTAGTACTCCTGGCTTCAGATTAGAGGTAGATTCCATTTCAGATCAAATGTAACTTGAGTTTTAGACTCTGCTTTTTTTTTTTAATATGGTATGAACGAGCCCTTCTGTGGTGTGAAGTTATAGTGATTTCAGGTTACTCAAAATTAAGCTGCCTTAAAACTCTTACTTACCTGACACTAAGTACCAGTGTAGTCTAGAGAAAATCCTTAGTTTCTGAACAGCTTAAAGGAAACTGTCTCTGCTCGCCCTTTTAGGAGCTAACTCTGAGAGAAACAGGAGTAAGTTTCTTGAGTATAGTTAGGCCATGTTTCCTTGGATGTGGTGTCAGAGAGCTAAGCTGTGAAAGAGAGGATTCGTAAGGTGGATTGTGTCAGACTTGAAAACTCCTGTGCTTTCTTTTCTTTCCTCAAGTCACTTTGTTGGAAATAACGATTTGCAAGACAGAAAGACAGACATTGTTACATGAATACAACTTCTCCTTTTTTTTTTTTTGCCTCCAGAGTTATTGCTGGGGCTCAGCGCCTGTACCACAAACCCACTGCTCCCAGAGACCAACCCCCCCTCCGTTGTTGTTATTGTTGTTGGATAGGACAGAGAAAAACCGAGAGAGGAGGGGAAGACAGACACCTGCAGACCCGCTTCACCACTTGCAAAGTGACCCTCCTGCAGGTGGGGAGCCGGAGGCTTGAGCTGGGATCCTTGTGCTTGCTTCATGCCATGTGTGCTGCACTACCACCCGGCCCCTAGTCCAACTTCTTATCTCGCCATGGTAGCTCGCTGCTGAAGTCTCGTCTTCAGAGACACTCCTGAACCAAACACTGTGGCATATTTTGGCAATGTCATCTTCTATCTATTTAGTGGTTTCTGATCTGACTCCCAGGTCATTGATCCATTTGGCGTTTCCTGTTGTTCATGGTGACGTGGTGAACCTGTTTCATTCTTTTGTACATTAGAACCCAGTTTCCCCAGCACCATTTATTGAAGAGACTCTCCTTTCTCCATTTGATGCCCTATGCCCCCCTTGTTATAAGTCAGTTATCCATTAGGTGTGGGGGACTTCTGTACTGTAAAGGAGATCTGCAAATAATTGAAAGCTCTCCTACAGAATGGTAGAGGTATATTTGCAAATGATACAACTCACAGAAGACTTGAATCCAGGATAAACAGAGAAAACTAACAACTTGCAGCCCAGGAAGTAGTGTATTAGAAAAGTGGTTTTTTTTTTTTGTTTTTTTTTTAGTATTTATTTATTATTTACTCCCTTTTGTTACCCTTGTTGTTGTAGCCTTGTTGTGGTTATTATTGTTGTTGTTGATGTCATTCATTGTTGGATAGGACAGAGAGAAATGAAGAAAGGAGGGAAGACAGAGGGGGAGAGAAAGATAGACACCTGCAGACCTGCTTCACCTCCTGTGAAGCGACTCCCCTGCAAGTGGGGAGCCGGGAGCTTAAACCAGGATCCTTATGCCGGCCCTTGCGCTTTGCAACACCTGCACTAACCCACTGCGCTACCGCCCGACTCCGTAGAAAAGTGTTGAGATTGTAATCATGAGGTCCTGAGTTCAATGTTCTGATCTCTCTCTCTTATTAATAAATAAGTCTTTAAAAATGAATAGCTTGGGGGTCGGGCATAGTGCAGCAAAATTAAGCACACATAGCACGAAGCCGGGGCTGGAATCTGGGTCCTTGCTCACTCGGGTCTTTACACATAGTACTGTGTGTTTGACCAGATGTGCCACCTCCTGCCCCCCCCAGATTAAAAAGTTTCAAGATGATTTATTTGGACTTTGCCCACTTTAACATTTTGTTGCATAGAAGCATGTCTTGACATGGGGGCTGGGTTCTATAGGAAAAGAATGAATTGGTGTAGCCTAGCCTGCATGTAGTAACAAGATCACACCAGTCTTACACAAATTACATGATTTGCAGCCATGCAGATTGGTGGCCAAGTGCTTATTAATAGGCACTAATGTTTGACGTACAGATCTGTGCTTACACTAACCCGGTCCTGTTCTAAGGACTCTGCAGGAATCTCATTTAGTCCTCACAGAGGAGAAACTGAGGCCCAGAGGGTCCCACAGATTGGAACCTCAGGCATCTGATGCAAATACTGACCGCTTGATTCCAGTCATAACCTCTCCCTTTCCTAGCTTTAACTATATTCTGTTGCTTCCTCTCCATATCTACCTGGTGTGAGGAGAGGGTATGCCTAATCAGCAGTGAGCAAACAGAGTTAAAAATAACCTTATCATTTCTCGATTGCTTTCTTTAGAGCAGGGGCTCTGATCATTTCATATTTCAGAGCCCTGGCTTCAGCTCTTCTCCACGCTCAGGCAGGCACTGTGATTTGCTTGCAGGGCACACTCTCCTGGCTTCCCAGGGCTAGATGTCTTCCTCTTATCTAAGCCAGGCTGGCTGTTCTTTTTCTTTCTCCTTTGTAAATGTCTGTAATCCAGCGGCTTCCCAGCAGGCTTCTGGAGCTCTGGACTACTCTACACCTGGAAGTTTGCTTCAAAAACCCTTTAAAAAAACCAATTTCATACTGCCTCTCACCTCCAGCCATAATGTTTTGTTTGCAACACACTAAGTGTTCCATAGTCAGTGGTTCTTCCATCATAAACACAGAGCATGACTGGGAATGTAGTGAGCAGCAGGCAGTGACAGACTGCAGGCCCAGGCTGCACTGCAGACAGACTGTCCTGACGTCAGAGCGCAGGCTGCAGTGGCACTGATCCCCCACCTCCCTCCTTGTTCTGCGCACTCTGGAGGCCCAGCCTCTGTGCTGGCATCAAGGGGTGAGGGCAGCACAGTCAACTCCAAAAGAAAGACCTTACTCTCTGCCCGCATGGTACTGACAGCTGAAACGCTGCAGTCCTGCTTTGGAGCTTGCCGTGGGTATAAGGAAGACTGATGTCCGTCCCTGAGCTGAACTCCCGGGCACCTGGGTCTTCCATTTAGGCGACCCCGTGAGGTCCCAGAAGCGAGGTCCTAGTCCTGTCTGGAAGGTGACAGGACATAAAGTGAGACAAAATGGTTAATGAACAGGAACCCAAAAGTAGGAACAAAGCAGATGAGATGAGGGATCTTTGGCTGGAAGAAAGCTCGGAAGTTCATTTTAGGAATGTTTCTGGGGGCCCACAACGATGGTAGTTTTTGCTTGAGTTTGATAGCTAGCATGGAGTTGGAGGAAAACATTGTCTGAGAAGAAGTATCAGAGTAAAGGGCTAGAAAGTTGGATTAGCGTGAGTAGCTCCCATTCTTTAAAAAATTCTGTGGATAAAATTGACTATTTACCTCCATCCACCTGACCCAGGGTCAGTATATATTTCTATTTAGCACCAGAGCCTGTGTAACCTCAAAGTCTCCCTATTGGTCTGAGCTAGCAGCTCATGGTCGCAGCTAGGAGCATTGCATGCTGCACCCATTTCAGGACCAGTCTTCCTCCAGTGGCAGGGCAGGATACCCCAGCCTTCCTTTGGAAACTGGAGCAGTTTCTACCATCGCTGCTTTATGGTGAGAGCAAGGTCCTGGGAGGACCCGCAAGAGGGCTTGTGAGGACGTTCCTGATGGGAGTGACCAGTGGTGGGAGTACCAGTTTCTATTCCTTTCACACACAGTCCTATCACTGGAGACCTGTGGGGGACGCTGAGCCAGGCTGCAACTAATTTATGGTAATAGAAGGTCCCAACACCGTACTGACTGCTGTGTCTACATTCTGTGGCAATACGGACAGTGGGAAGAGCCCGATTTGCCCTGCAGAGCCAGATCAAGGGCCACTTACCCTGTTTCCAGTCCCAAAGACGGACACAAAGGTACGCATGACATAAGGGCTTGGGGATAGCTTCATTTTCCAGGGCCCCACCGAGCAAAAGTAATAAGTATGTATGTGTGTATGTGTGTATGTATGTATTTGCTTGCTTGTCTGTTTGGTCAGAGCACTGCTCAGCTCTGGCTTATGTTGGTGCGTGGGATTGAACCTGGGACTTTGGAGCCTCAGGCATGAGAGTCTGTTTGCATAACCATTATGCTATCTACCCTCTGCCCTGTACTGCATGCTCTTAACCAGTTGCACCACCGCCTGGCCCCTTTCATTTCCTTTCTAAGTCACTCCTACACTGTACTACTGCTACTTCTGTGTGTCTTTCTTGGTTTTTTGCTCTTCTCTCTCAGGTAAGAGAAATAGTACCTGACTTTCTCTTGTGTTTTCCTGATTTGCTTCCCTTTCAGTGTTGGTATAAAAATAAGATTCCTGGTGACAAATGCTTCAGGTCCTGGTGAGATGGGGGTACAGAGGCCCTGGTTTTCTCTTTCTAACATTTATCCCTCTGGGAGTATGGACCAAAATTCTTTTTTTAATTATTATTTATTAATGAGAAAGATAAAAGGAGAGAGAAAACCAGATATCACTCTGACACCTGTGCTGCCAGGGATTGAACTCAGAACCTTGTGCTTGAGATTCCAATGCTTTATCCACTGCACTACTTCCCAGACCACTGGACCAAAATTCTTTATGGGGAGCAGAAGGCAGAAGGTAGGTCTGGCTTCTGTAATTGCTTCTCCACTAGACATGGGTGTTGGCAGGTGTATCCATATCCCCAGCCTATTTCTGTCTTTCCCTAGTGGGGTAGAGCTCTGGAGAGGTGGGGTTCCAGGATACACTGGTGAGGTCGCTTGCCCAGGGGAGTCAGGATGATGTCATCTGCAGCTTGGTGGCAGATTAGAGGAGTTGGTAGGTTCACAGCTCAGGCTTGCCATCTCTGGTGACAGTCTGCAGTAACAAGTCAGTAGCAGCATAACATGGCATTGTGGCACTGGTGTCATTGATTTAGTTGAGGTCAGTGGAGGCAGGACATACTGCATTTTTAGTTGAAAAGGTGACTGGAGTTAATAGGAGAGAAGGTAATATGGGTTCGAGCTTCTTGGATCAGGAAGGAGAGACACAGAGTTTTGCTGAGTTCCCTCTCTTGGCCTTTCCTGCGTCAGAGCTCAGACTCTTGTTTAAATGACTGAAGAGAATCTGATTAAAGGATGTAGAACTGTCAGCCCAGCTCCCCCATCCCCAGTTGTGCTCTGGTTGTGTGGCTTCTCAGCTTTTCCTTCCGGCTGCTTGCCCAGGCCTCGCTTTCTGCATTGTGCAAGGTGATGCTGAGCTACGTAGGTCTCTGAGGTTCAGGTCTGCTACATCATGCCAGAGTCTGTGTGGTGCGTCACAGAAACCCAGGATGAGCAATAGAATCTGCAACTCTTCCTGTGCATTTTCGTAATGGTCCTCTTGGGTTTATCCCTCACAGTCTCTCTGATTCTGGCCTGAAAGAACTAGGCCACAATCTGATGATCAAAGCAACTGGTGCAAGACAAATGCTTTGATTTGCTGTTGGCTTCAAATCTAGACTACCATTGCCTTGCTGATTAGACCTCTCTGAGTACAACATTATAAAACTCACAGCTATAAGGGACCTTCAAATTACCAGTCTTTCCTAGTCTACCCTAGGACCCCCTTTCTATTAAAAGAAATCCTCTTCTTACCCTAAAATTACACCCAAATAATAGAAGCCACCTGTATACATGATCTGAAAGAGCATCATAGCATACTCACCATATTGTATCGTAGGAGTTTAAAGAAAGTAACTTATTATGAAATGTTATCCACCATGACCAAAGTAGAGCACACACATCTCCCAAGAACAAGGACCAGGGTTCAAGCCCCAGATCTCCATCTGTAGGGGGGAAGCTTCATGAGGGTGAAGTAGTGCTGCAGGTGTGCCGGGCTAGCTTCGTGGGCGGGAGAGAGAGACGACCAGGGACTCATGGCTGAGTGGTACACAGTTCAGTCTTTATTCATGTGGAACGCAGCGCAATCTAAGCTATCTCTAAACACAATCCTCTCCTTATATATCCTGTGGCAGAAGAGTCAGGTCCGAAGAGGATGTAAGTAGGATAGGGGGTGGGGAGTAGGAAAAAGTGTGCAAAACAGTGAGGATTAAACCAATGCCCTGGAGGCAGGGCGGTGCTTAACAGTGGTTATGTAAATAGAATACAGTGTTAAGCAGGAGGGGGGATTAAACCAATGAAACAGAAGGGGTCTTAGAAGCAGAATTTAGAAGCAGACCAACACAGGTGTCTCTCCTTCTCTCTATCTCTCTGTCTATCTCATCACTCATTTTCTCTGTCTCCATCAAAAAAGGAGAAAAGAACCTTTGCATAACCTTGGATGAAACTTGAAGACAACATGTTAAGTGAGATAAGCCAAAGGGACAAGGACAAGCACTTAGAAGTGGGACTTAACGTATGGGGGTAGGGAGGGAAGGGACAAAGAGAAAGGTGGACACTGGACCAGATGTATCAAAGCAAAAGACTGGGGGGGGGAGGTGAGTTCTTCACTGTAAACTAAGTTCAGTATCTTATACAAATGTAACAGCACTGTGTTGCTTCAGCAAGTCATCTGCCATTAATTCTTGTTGTATTAAAACATTGCAGTTTTTTTTTTTTTTGCCCCCAGGCAGGGTTATTGCTGGGGCTTGGTGCCTGCACCATGAATCCACTGCTCCTGGAGGCCATTTTGCCCATTTTGCACTTGTTGTTACTGTTGTCATTGCTGTTGTTGTTGTTGGACAGGACAGAGAGAAATCTAGAGGAGGGGAAGACAGAGAGGGAGAGAGAGACACCTACAGACCTGCTTCACCCTCTGCAGGTGGGGAGCCGGGGGCTCAAACTGGTGGTGTTGATTTAGTTGAGGTCAGTGGAGGCAGGACATACTGCATTTTTAGCTGAAAAGGTGACTGGAGTTAATAGGAGAGAAGGTAATATGGGTCTAAGCTTCTTGGATTAGGAAGGAGAGACACAGAGTTTTGCTTAGTTCCCCCCTTGGCCTTTCCTGCGTCAGAGCTCATACTCTTGTTTAAATGACTAATGAGAATCTGATTAAAGGACATAGAACTGTCAGCCTAGCTCCCCCATCCCCAGATGGGCTCTGGCTGTGTGGCTTAGCAGCTTTGCCTTCCGGCCGCTTGCCCTTGCATAGTACAAGGTTATTGTTGTCATTGCTGTTATTGTTTTTGTTGTCACTGCTGTTGTTGTTGGACAGGACAGAGAGAAATCGAGAGGAGGGGAAGACAGAGAGGGAGAGAGAGACACCTGCAGACCTGCTTCACCCCCTGCAGGTGGGGAGCCGGGGGCTCAAACTGAGATTCTTAGGCCGGTCGTTGTGTTGCATGCCATGTGTGCTTAACCCGCTGTGCTACTGCCCGGCCCCCAAAATGTTGCATTTTTAAATGTAAAAATCAAACAACAGCTATAACAGCAATAACAACAACGAGGGCAACAAAAATGGGGAAAATGGCCACCAGGAGCAGTGGCTTCATAGTGCAGGCGCTGAGCCCCTGCGATAACCCTGCGGGCAATAAATAAATAAATAAATAAATAAATGTAAAAATTGTTATGGAAATTTAAGTACAACTCAGCTAGGAACACAG
The DNA here is from genome assembly GCF_950295315.1 of Erinaceus europaeus. Classification (NCBI taxonomy): domain Eukaryota; kingdom Metazoa; phylum Chordata; class Mammalia; order Eulipotyphla; family Erinaceidae; genus Erinaceus; species Erinaceus europaeus. The sequence goes on along the minus strand of NC_080178.1, from coordinate 71,920,929 downwards.
TGAAATGATGTTAATACACAGTATCAGCTCCATGAATATGACTGTGGTCTTGAGACACATGGACTCAGGGATGTTGTGTCAATGACTGAAGATACTGTGAGCAGTGTTGATTTTCCAAAATGAGTTCTCAGGGCATTTAGACAGCTGTGACTAGAGAAATGACTGAACTGATACATTGGGTTTGCATGTGTTAGGTTCCCAGTTCTGTCCCCTCACCACATGCACCAGAGTGGTGCTCTGACTTTTTTCACTCTTTCTCTCTCATGTGAAGCTTTCTCTGTCTCTCACATATATAATAAATAAAGTAAATATTTTAAAAATCTTAGAAAACTTCTGAGTAATAAAATAATAATAATAATAAAGTGGCCTGGCAATTCCACTCCCAAGTTTATGCCCCAGAGAAATAGAAACATAAGCCCACAGGAGCATTTTTTAAAGTATTTATTTATTTATTTATTCCCTTCTGTTGCCCTTGTTGTTTTATTGTTGTGGTTATTATTGATGTCATCATTGTTGGATAGGACAGAGAGAAATGGAGAGAGGAGAGGAAGACAGAGAGGGGGAGAGAAAGACAGACACCTGCAGACCTGCTTCACCGCCTGTGAAGCGACTCCCCTGCAGGTGGGGAGCCGAGGGCTCGAACCTGGATCCTAACGCCGGTCCTTGCACGTTGTGCTACCTGCACTTAACCTGCTGCACTACCGCCCAACTGCCAGAGCATTGTTTATAATAGCCCGAACCTAGAAACACGACAAAATTTCATCAACAGGAGAATGGACTAAAGACTGTAGGGCATTCTGCACTATTCAGCAGTAAACATAAACGAGTGATCCATCCCACAGTGTGGATAAACCTGAAGAGATGCCATAGCAAGTTCAAGGAGAGAGACAGGGAAGACTATCGCTTCATTCTGTGTGTAGGAAAGACAAGGAAGTGCCTAGAGAAAGAAAGACTGATGGGGTGGAGTAGGAACTGGCTGCAAACAGATCTAAGAGGGCATTTGAGAGTGGTAGGAATGCTTTGCAGCTGCATTGGGAAGACTAATAGTTGCCCAGCCCCAAACATACTGAGTCCACCATGTTGAGTACTTATTCAGTTAAACTGATGTTACCTCAAAAATGAGTTGATTTGGGTAGCCAGTGGAGTACATGCATTACCGTGGGTGTTCCTGTGGGGGGGAAGCTTCATGACTGACACAGTGGTGTCTTCTTTCTGTCTCTCTTTCCTCCTCTGTCTTTCTGTCTCTCACCCTAGATCTAGAGGAAAGAAAAGAAAGAAAAACCCTAAGGGAGGGTCTCTAGTTTTTATTAATGATTTAATAGTGTCTACAAGATTATAGAATTACACCAGTGTAGGTCCACACCACGCCCATCATCAAAGTTATATGTACACCCCATCTACACACACACACACACACACACACACACACACACACACCCAACTGACCAAGTCTTAGAGACAGTTTGGCTCTGCCTCCCTTCTTCTCTCTCTTTCTCTCTCCCGCCCTCTCTTCCTCCCTTCTTTCCTTCCTTCCTTCCTTGCTTCTCTTTCTTATTCATGTGTTTCAGTTCTCTACATTCTATATCTGGTAGTTGGCCTTCACTTTTTTTTTTTTGCCTCCAGGGTTATCGCTGGGGCTCGGTGCCTGCATTGTGATTTTACTGCTCCTGGAGGCCATTTTTTCCCCATTTTTGTTGCCCTTGTTTGTTGGTATGCATGAGACCCCTTCTGTTTCATTGGTTTAATACCCCCTGCTTAACACTGTATTCTATTTACATAACCACTGTATTCTATTTACATAACCACTGTATTCTATTTACATAACCACTACAGGGCATTGGTTCAAGCCCCACTGGTTCATGATATGTTTTTGCTCCGCCCCCTCTCCTTGTCTCACACTGATTTTCACCAGTCACTTTTCTCTCCACCCTCTCTGCGTCGCATCCTGTACCCACCCTACTGGGCTAGTATATTTATAAGGACAAGATTGTTGTTTGTAGTGGTTAGTTTAGCTCAGCTCGGCTTAGATTGTGCTGCGTCCTGCATGAATAAAGAGATACTGCCTACAGCTCAACCATGAGTCCCTGGTCGTCTGTTACCCGCCCGTGAAGCCAGCCCGGCGAAAACAACACTTGTTATTGTTGTTATTGCTGTTGTTGTTGGGTAGGACAGAGGGAAATTGAAAGAAGAGGGGAAGCAGAGGGGGGAGAGAAAGACAGACAACTGAAGACCTGCCTCACCACCTGTGAAGCAACCCCTCTGCAGGTGGGGAGCCAGAGGGCTCAAACCAGGATCCTTGAACCTGTCCCTGCGCTTTGCACCATGTGTACTTAACCCGCTGTGCTACCACCCAGTTCCTGTCCTTCACTTTTTACTTATTTCACTAACATAATAGCCTATAATTCCTTCAATTTTGTCTGAAAGGACATAATAATCATCTTTTTAAATCATAAATAGTATTTCATTGAGTATAAATATCCCATCATTTGTTTTTAAGTATCTTTATTTACTAATGAGAGAGAGAAAGAGAGCTAGAATATCACTGTGACACACACCTGTCAGAGGATCGAACTTAGAATTTAATATTCAAGAATCCAACACTTTATCTACTATGCCCCTCCTGAACGACCCATAATTTTTCTTTTCCAGAGCTTTGCTCAGCTCTGGTGGTGTGGGGGATTGAACCTGGGGCTTTGCAACCTCAGGGATGAGCATCTCTTTATATAACTATTATGCTATCAACCCCCACTCTACCCCATAATTTTTTTTTCTTGCCTCCAGGGTTATTGCTGGGGCTCAGTGCCTGCACTATGAATCCACTGCTCCTGGAGTCCATTTTCCCATTGCTGTTGGATAGGACAGAGAGAAATTAAGTGGAGGGGGGTTAAGAAGGACAGACACCTGCAGACCTGCTTCACTGCTTATGCTCCCTGCAGTTGGGGCTGGGGGCTCCAACCTAGGTCTTTGTGTGGGTCCTTGTGATTTGTACTATGTGAATTTAACCCAGTGCTTCAGTGCGCCACCACCCAACCTGCCCACCCACCCCCATGATTTCTGTATCTGGTTGTCCACTGATGGGCATTTAGGTTGCTTCTATTCATTGGTTATTGTGAATGGTGCAACTATGAATATTGGGGTGAATATGTCCCTTTGAATCAGAGTTCTTTTGCTCTTTGGAGAGAAGCCTGGGCCCAAAAGTTAGTTCAGTGAGCAGTCTTCATTGACCAGTTCTGACTAGTCAGGGTCTGGAGTCATTATCAGTACAAAGCATTTCTTGTCTAATCCAAACCAAGGCAATATAACAACTTCTCCCAGGGAAGAGTTGTCACGTAGTTCGAATTACAAAGGTTTAGGTTGTTTGTTTCTTGACCCCAGAGAGTTTATTTCTGTTTTGATAAGAGGAAAAAGGACACAAAGTTGCATGAAGTTTTGATTGTTTGACTCCAATGCCTAGTTAAGGGAAACGTGACAGCCAGTTCATATATTCAGGAGTTTTCTAGAAGTCCAGCATGTTCATGAGAAGGAAAGGTGACGTGCATGTGTGCTTCTTTAATCCTAGAGAGTCTGTTTCAGTTTTGATGAAAAGTGAAGGGAAGTGGTCCAGGAGGTGGCGCAGTGGCTCTCAAGCATGAGGTCCTGAGTTCAATCCCCGGCAGCACATGTACCAGAAAGATGTCTGGCTCTTTCTCTCTCTCCTTCTATCTTTCTCATTAATAAATAAATAAAATATTTTTTAAAAAGTGAAGGGAATACAAAACAGGGCTGTTTTGATTATTTGATTGCAGAAGGTATATATATCTATATATCTACATATCAGATAGGTATTTGATATGTATATATACATGCATACATATAAGATCATACAGATAAATATAGTATATTTCTTTTTTTAATATTTATTTATTCCTTTTATTGCCCTTGTTGTTTTATTGTTGTAGTTACTATTGATGTCGTCATTGTTGGATAGGACAGAGAGAAATAGAGATAGGAGGGAAAGACATAGAGGGGTAGAGAAAGAGAGATACCTGTAGACCTGCTTCACTGCTTGTGAGGTGACTCCTCTGCAGGTAGGGAGCCGGGGGCTCAAACCGGGATCCTTCCGCCGGTCTTTGCGCTTTGTGTCATGTGCGCTTAACCTGCTGCGCTATTGCCCAACTCCCAATATATTTCTTTTTAATATTATCTTTATTTATTTATTGGATAGAGACAGCCAGAAATCCAGAGAGTAGGGGGAATAGGGAGAGAGACCGAGAGACACCTGCAGCCCTGCTTCACCACTTGCAAAGCTTTACCCCTGCAAGTGGGGCCTGGAGGCTCGAACCTAGGCCCTTGCATGTTGTAGCATGTGCACTCAACCCAATGTGCCACCACCGGGCCCCTCATATATTTCTCATATACATTTTTCTTTATCCGCAGTTCCTGGGCTACTGGTTTCAAAGACCTTGGAATTCCTAAGTGTCGACAGTAATAAAGGCATCTTTATTTTAATATATTAATAAATTTAATATATTAATTTAAATATTAATAAAGTCATCATTATAAAAGGTTTTGTTAATGAGATGACTTTTGGAAAACACTAGATGTGGTTGAGGAATTGACCTGGTGTTTGTATAGAGTTTGATCGTCCAGTCTCATCACCTGGCCTCAGGGAATGTGTCGGGCTGAGCTTCACTGACCGGAGACAGACGACCCGGGACTCATGGCTGGGTTGTACGCAGTATCTCTTTATTCATGCAGGACACAGCACAATCTAAGCTGAGCTAAGCTAAACTAACAACTAACTAAAACGAACAATGTTGTCTTTATATATACTTCCCAAGTAGGGTGTGAACAGAATGTGACGCAGAGAGAGTGGAGAGAAAAGTGACTGGTGAAAATCAGGGTGTGACAAGGAGAGGATCAGGGTGTGACAAGGAGAGGGGGTGGAGCAGGTGAGAATTCTACCACTAAACCACCAATGCCCTGGAGGGAAGGTGGTGCTTTATGTAAATGTAAAAGTGATTTATGTAAATAGACGGCAGTGGTTATGTAAATAGAATGCAGTGTTAAGCAGGGGGGATTTAAACCAAATGAAACAGAAGGGGTTTTTAAAAGCAGAATTAGAAGATACCAACAGAATGGAGAGGGGCTGGAGGTTGAATTCAGTTGCCAGTTACAAGTGACTTCATCTGTCATGCTCATGCAGTAAAACCTTCATAAAAACCCAAAAGGAAGAGCTTCAGAGAGCCTTGGGGCTGGTGACCTGTGGTGACTTGGAGAGAATGGCATGCCTGGAGAGGGCATGGAGAATTCCTTTAGGGGCTGGGCAGTGGTGCACTCAGTAGAGCACACATGCCACCATGCACGAGGACCCTGGTTCAAGCCCCCAGTCCTCACCTACAGGGGAAAGTTTCACAGGTGGTGAAGCAGGGCTATACGTGCCCCCCCCTCTCTGTTTCTCCCCCTCCATCCTTCACCCCCTCTCTAACTTTTCTCCCCCTCAAGTTCTCTGTCTTTATCCAGTAAAGAAATAAAAATAAGATTAAAAAAACGAGAATTCTACATACTTTGACCTTCACATCTCTTTTATTTGGCTATTCCTTTGTTACATCCTTTATATAACATCAGTGCTCTAGTGTCTAACATGGTTTCCTGAGCTCTGTAATATGTCCTAACAAATTGGTCACACCACAGGAGGGGGTCATGGGAACTGCCCATCTGCAGCTGTACAGATAGTAGCGTGGACTCGTAACTAATGTTTGCAATGGAGGCATGGTGTTGGGAGGCTGCATCTTGAGCCTGAGGAGTCTTGTGCTAGCTTAGGGTAGGTAGTACCGTAACTGAGTGGAAGTGTCAGATGCCCTACAAGTGTCTGAAGATTATTGTTGGTGTGGGAAAGTTTCCACATAAACACACACATTGGAACTGGGCCAGGAGCAGCCTCTTGTCTTTGAGACACTGAAAATCGTCACATGGTTATAGAAGTCCAAATTACCCCTCCTAGCAGGTGGTTTCACACCCACTAAGAACTGCTGGTGCACGTGGTGCAAAGCGGAAAGACCAGCTTAAGGATCCTGGTTTGAGCCCCCGGCTCCCCACCTGCAAGGAGGTCACTTCAAGAGCGGTGAAGCAGGTCTGCAGGTATCTATCTTTCCCTCCCTCTCTCTGTCTCCCCTTCTCTCTGAATTTCTCTCTATCCTATCCAACAACAACAACAACATCAATAACAATAATAATAACCACAACAACAATAAAACAACCAGGGTACCAAAAGGGAAAAAAATAGCTTCCAGGAGCAGTGGATTTGTGATGCAGGCACCGAGCCTCAGCAATAACCCTTGAAGCAAAAAAAAAAAAAAAAAAAGAGGAGGAAGAGGAAGAAGGAGAAAGAGAAGGAGAAAGAAGAAGGTGCCAGTGTAGTTTAACATTTACATGGCAAAGCCAAGGTCAGGCATGGAGTGGACTTGCCCAGGGTCACAAGTCAGCTAGGCTTAGCTGATTTCAACCCAAACAGTAAATCATAGCTCAGAGCTCTTGGTCTATACCAGATCTTTCCACTTTTGCATTTCACTCTCATTCCTAGCACATGAACAGCTCAACTTTTTTCAAAGCATGCAAAGTGCAGGTCGGAGGCCAGATCTCTTCTGCGTTGTGCTAGCAGTGACAGTCACTCTTGGGAGAGTCAAACAGTGGTGAGCCAGGGGGTAGCTGGTTCTGCTAGTACCAAACTAGAAGCTTCTGTGTGTGTATGGTTTTAGGGTTGTCAGATATCTGCCATTCACCCTGCAGGTCTGTTTCTCCCATGCTGGACACTGCTGATGGATCATGGCGGCATGCGGGCGCCATCTCCCTCTCAAGGTCTCAAGGCAGTCATTGCCAATTAACTGAAATTCACAGAAGAGACAAAGCTACTATCCCAGCGGTACTAAGTCTAAAGAAAGGAAACGGCTTAGGTACAGATGTAAGACAAAGAACCAACATTAGTCCAGAAAGTTCAACCCAGGGGAGGAGGAAAAGGCGTCTGGGAGTGATAAGCCAAGAAACAGACCAAAATTATAGATCAGACAAGGACACCGGAAGCAGTGTTTCAGGCTTTGGTTCAGACAGATGGGTCCTCCGAGGGCAGATGCTCTGGAAGTGCTTGATAAATGACCACGAAGAGAACAGGCACTGTCTGTTCTGGTTTTATAGCAACCTCTTGGTCACGGCCCAAGTAGGAGTGTGCTGGGCCCCAAAGTGAAACTGGAATCTTGAAGGATCTCATACCCTGACCTACTATGAAGTCTCCTTCTCCTCCTCCTTCTCCTTCTCCTTCTCCTCCTCCTTCTCCTTCTCCTCCTCCTCCTTCTCCTCCTTCTCCTCCTTTTCCTCCTTCTCCTCCTTTCTTTTTTTTTTTTCCCTCCAGAGTTATCACTGGGGCTTGGTGCCAGCACTACAAATCCACAGCTCTTGGAGGCCATTTTTTCCCTTTTTTATAGGATAGGACAGAGAGAAATTGAGAGAGGAGGGGAAGATAGAGAGGGGGGGAGAGAAAGACACCTGCAGACCACCTGCTTCACTGCTTGTGAAGACTATGAAGTCTTTTTTAAAAGATTTAAAAAAAATATTCCCTTTTTGTTGCCCTTGTTTTATTGTTGTAGTTATTATTGTTATTAATGTCGTCATTGTTGGATAGGACAGAGAAATGGAGATGGGAGGGAAATACAGAGAGGAGGAGAGAAAGATAGACACCTGCAGACCTGCTTTACTGCTTTTGAAGCAACTCCTCTGCAGGTGGGAAGCCAGGGGCTCGAACCAGGATCCTTGTGCCCGTTGTTGCACTTAACGCCACCTGTGCTTAACCCGCTGCACTATTGCCCAACTCCCCGACTATGAAGTCTTTACGTCTTTTAAAAATTAACTTTATTGGGAGGTTAGTGGTTTACCATATAGTTTTTAACACACAGGCACAACCTCTCATCTCCCTTGATTGACATCTAGGAGACACAAAAATCTTATTGTCCCTTCATCCTGTCCTTCCCCTAAGCCCTTTGCTTTTTGATTCATCTTAGACCCAAGAATCTCCCATCACAGCTGTTTCCTCTTAGAGAGTTACTTATATTAAGTCTAAGATTTGCAGCAGGAGAACCTAGTGGCTACACAAGTGGGCTTTGGAACCAGACAGATCTGGCTGAAATCCTAATATGACCACTTACTAGCTTTGTGACCTTAAACAAATTGTTTAGCTTCTTGGAGTTTAGCTTTGCTCCTCAGGCCATGGGATTTAATTTACAGGATGTTGTGAGGATTCAGTCACTGGATATTCACCTGAGTCTTGACTGTCCATTTTTTTTTTTTCCCATTTGAAAGTAACACAAATTTTAGTTAGGACATACTGCAGTCCAGGCTCCAGGGAGAGGCCCTGACTGACCTAACCCATTAACTCTGGATAGTCCCAGTCCTGTTGCTGCATTGGCCATACCAATCAGTACATCGGTTTTCTCCTGGTTAGTTTGATTTGTTTAGAGATGTTGTTTGATGGCAGTGAAGTGTCTCTGTCTTGAATGTGGATGAAGGATGACCTCAGATTCTGCTAGTCAACATTTTCCATCCATGAGTGAAATGAGAAGCCCAAAGAAAGTCAGTGTATGGAGCGGGTCAGAGCAAACCACAGAGAGAGCACCCAGACCCTAGATCCCGACCTGCCCCTGGACTTTTTAATTAAAATTTTAGTTGGGCTTCCTTTACTTAAACATAAAAGTTAGCACAGTGAACTTAATAAATGTTACCAATCAAAACTATTTGGTTTTTTTTTTTCTCCTTGGGGGTGTCGATGATTTACAATTGTTAATACATGGATAAAATCTCTTCATTTTCAGCACTCTCACCCCTAGCTTAGGTTCCCCCCTCCCCAGCAACATGGTGCAATCAAAACCACTAGTTTTATAACCAAGAGGATTACTCACTGAATTCTAGAGTTTGTCATTTTCAACATGAACAATAGTCATTTCTTTCACAATTTCATCGAACGATTTAGTTCAAAAAACAATAGCTGAGTTTCTGATCTGTGACCAGTCTAAATCTGGGTGCAGGGGTGATAGCTGTGTTAGGAACACTTACTCCATCCCCTGCCCCCTGAGAGGTTGGTCTCCTTGCTAAACTTGAATGGGATATGGGTCCACTCGGAGATGTGCATATTTAAAAGGAAAATCTTACAAAATGGTAATACATGTGGGAGGTCTATATCAAAAGAGTTTGTACCAAGGAGATAGCAGAGTTTGCTCTTTGAAAAAGAAAGAAATAAACAAGGGCAACAAAAGAGAATAAATAAATATTTTTTTAAAAATAGAGGGTCGGTCAGTGGACAAAAACACGAGGACCTGTGCAAGGATCCCGGTTTGAGCCCCTGGCTCCCCACCTGCACAGGGGGGTCATTTCACAAGCAGTGAAGCAGGTCTGCAGGTGTCTATCTTTCTCTCCCCCTCTCTGTCTTCCCCTCTAGATTTTTCTCAGTCATATCCAATAACAACAAGGCAACAAAAATGGGAAAAAAATGGCCTCCAGTAGCAGCGGATTTGTAGTGCAGGCAGTGAGATAATAATTGCTTTTCCCAAAGTGTGTGCATGTGGCCTACATTCAAGTCACAGCATCACAAGGGTGGTACCATGGCACAGGAAGAAGCTTCCGTGCTGTGGTGTCTCCCTCTCTCTCTCGTTTTCTCTCTCTAAATTTGAAAGGAAATGTGGTCTGGAATGGTGAGATCATGCACATACTGGGCTGCGCACAAGCACACACACACTTAGAGCAGTTGTAGTTTCTAATCTTTTACATGCTTAACTGACAACACTCAGCCCCTAGCAGGTTCAGGTGATCACAGAGCACCTCCCTCTGGGTAGGTCTCTTTCCAGGAGAAGAGAAGGGAATGAAGCAACACAGGCCAGATGGATCGTAATTGAACACACTTTTCTTGGCACTTAATTTCTTTTATTCAGAGAGCAAAAAACATCTGGCAGTCTTCTGGGAATACTTGTTAAGCGACGCCTCTGGGTTTCAAACCATCCACTGGCTTTTAACCGCATTGAACCCCACAGGGCTTAGCTCCCCACCCACCACTGAGCAGTGCGATCAGAAAGCGCCATTTACCCTGAGAAAACGCTCAGTAAGTAGCACCGACCAATCTTGCCCAATAAAAGCAGCCTGCAAGCAATGCTGACAACCATGCCCCACGCCCGGCAGTCTTGATCTGAGATGCACAGGGAGAGGCAGAGAGATCTAGGCGTGTCCCTCGGGAGCAAAAGTTCTATTTTCCTCAATTAGCAGCTGATATGTCTGTCGTCCCCTTTTGTTGTGGGGCTTTCTGGTAGCGGCCAAATCATTGAGTCAAAGGCAAAGCAGTGGAGGTGGACTTGTCAGATATGATCTCTTTGTTGCCTCCTGGGCAGCTGCCAGGTCAGGTCTACTCACTCACCAGTGGGTCTTAGGTTCATCCAAACTGTTGTGTCTCTACTTTCCAGTTTTCAGTTTGACAAAATGTGTTAGAAATATTGGAGGCTTTGACACTCAGCAGAGAGCATACGTCCTGCAAGTCCTGCAGCTTACTGTGCCCCGACTCGCTTTTATTACAAGGGAAACCTGTAGCGGGCACTAGCGCAGCGGGTTAGGCGCACATGGCGCAAAGCGCAAGGACCAGCATAAGAATCCCAGTTCTGAGCCCCTAGTTCCCCGCCTGCAGGGGGGTCGCTTCACAGATGGTGAAGCAGGTCTGCGGGTGTCTGTCTTTCCCTCCTCTCTTGATTTTTCTCAGTTCTATCCAACAAAAACGGACAGCAACAATAACAACAACAATGATAAACAACAAGGACAACAAAAGGAGGAAAATAGCCTCCAGGAGCAGTGGATTCTTGTACAGGCACTAAGCCCCAGCGATAACCCTGGAGGCAAAAACAAAAGGAAACCTAGGGGCTGGGTAGACAGCAGAAAGGTTATGTAACAGACGCTCCTGTCTGAGGCGTGGTGCCAGGTTCTATCTCCAGTACCATAAGCCAGAGCTGAGCACTGTTTTGGTCTCTCTGTATCTTTCTCTTTACAGCTCTCTCTCTCTCTCTCATTATCATAAATAAATAGTAAACACAAATACAATAAAATCTTGCATATAAGAAAAGGGAAACCAACATCTCAGAATTTGCCGTAAAGATCTAATGTGAATTGTATCACAAGTGCCCGGTGCTGTTAAGAGCTCACAGCCAGGCATGCCATCCCAGAGCGGTCACACTTTGTCCTGCAGGCAGAGCAGAAGCAATACAGGGTTTCAGGCAGGGTCGTGACCTGAACTAACTTGTTCAGAAAAATGGAGAATACTTGAGGGGGTGAGAGAAACAAGAGGCAGGGAAAGAAACGGGATGGCTTACAGTGGTGCGAGCGAGAGATAAAGGCGTCCCGAGGCAGGGTGGGAAGAGAGGGGGGACCATCACACCTCGAGGCAGAATCAAAAAAGATTCTTCAGCCTGTGCGTCTGTGTTTAGCCGTCTGTGCTTTCCACACTGCACGCACTTGGTGAGCTCACCGTTTGCAGTGATGCAGCTTCCTGTTTGACCCCACCATCCAATGGCTTTCTGCTTTCTCTGCTCCCACCTGCTTTTATCTCTTTTGACGTACCTTTGACACTACAGTACCACTAGGTAACATCTTTTTTTGAATTATTAGTGATTTAATATTGATTTACAAAATTCTAAGATGATAGTAGTATAGTTCTGCACAGCTCCCACCACCAGAGTTCTTTGTCCCATTCCCTCCATTGGAAACTGCAGTAGTTCTCCCAAGGTCACAGATACGGGCTGACTATAAATCTATCACTATCTATACCTACGGTTTTTGTGCCCATGTTTTCAACAGTCCTGCCTTCACTTTTTTTTCCTTGCCTCCAGGGTTATTGCTGGGGCTCCTGCCTGCACTACAAACCACTGCTCCTGGAGGCATCTTTTTTCTTTTGTTCTTGTTGTTGTTGTTGCTGCTGCTGCTGCTGTTGTTGGATAGAACAGAAATTGAGAGGGAAGAGGAAGACAGAGAGAGAGAGAGAGAGAGAGAGATAGACACCTGCAGACCTGCTTCACCTCCTGTGAAGTGATCCCCCTGCAAGTGGGGAGCCGGGGCCTCAAACCAGGATCCTTGCACCAGTCCCTGTGCCTGGTACTATGTGCACTTAACCTGCAGGGTACACTACTGCCTGGCCCCCTTCACGTCTAAGTCGAACCTACACCTATTACTGCTTCCAAGTGTCCTTCCATTTTTCCTTCTTTCAGATTAGAGAACCTGTGCCTGGCTTCCTCTGGTGTTTTCCAGATCCACTTCCCTTTCCCACTGGATAACACGCCTCTATCAGCAAGAGGCCACAGAGACATAATCATCTAAACTGGGAGAGATAAACATACTTATTGGGCACCCAGTGGGTATTAGCAGTACTTCTCCCCCACCCAACTATTTTGTCATACTCTCTTGTCTCTGTGACTCTGCCTAGAATAGTATTTCCTTCTCTGATAGACCCTCTTGGTAACCTATTGCAAATTCACTCTTTCTTTTTTACTTTCAGACTTTTGGAAATCTTTGGTCTCAGGAAAGGTGCACGCAAAACCTGGTCAAAGATGTCTACAAGGGCCATGCAGAAAGCTCTTCCTTTTTGAAAAGAGCAAGTACATAAGCAAGAACTCTCACCTCAGACTCCTCTAGCTTTCTTGCCCAGAAATTGATTCAAGGACCCAGTCCTGCTGTAGACTAGTGGGAGAAAGGAAAGGGAAACTAACTAGAGTCTCTTCACCAATGCTAGATACCTCTTCCTATCAGACAAGTGTTATGTAGAAAAGGACCACTTCTTTGTGCCCCTGTTGAGTGAGCATTACCTGAAGCTGAAAGTGTTTTTGCTGCATAAACCTACCCTACTCAGGCTAAGTACTTCAGGATTCAGTAACGTCAGCATTCCACCACCTGGAACAGATTAAAGAACTCCAGTTCCTAAGGTTATAGACCTATGTTATATACCTAGACCAGTTGCTGCTGCTTGTGGAGGAATGTGGAGTAAAAATGTGTAAAAATTTCCACCTGTACCCACCCTGTGATAATTATAAAAAGGTGGGATGAAAAATGATCGGGGTCACAGACTCTCCCCTCTCCCCTTGCATAGAGGGGTGTCAGCGGCCCAAGCTTAAGCTTGCTAGTAAAGGCTCTGGTCTTCTTTGCGTGAGATCGGGACTCGAACTTCTGGGCATAACACTGCTGCTCCTCCTCCTCCTCTTCCTCCTCTTTCTTACTTTTCTGTTGGGGGAATTAATGGTTTACAGTAAGTAAAGTTACTGATATATTGGCAGAATTTTTCGATTTTTTTTTCTTCCAGCGTTATCGCTGGGGCTCGGTGCCTGCTCTATGAATCCACTGCTCCTGGAGGCCAGTTTTCCCCATTTTTGTTGTGCCCTTGTTGTTGTTATTGTTGTTGGATAGGACAGAGAGAAATCGAGAGAGGAGGGGAAGAAAGAGAGGGAGAGAAAGATAGACACCTGCAAACCTGCTTCATTGCTTGTAAAGTGACCACCCGACAGTGGGGAACCAGGGGCTAGAGCCAGGATCCTTATGCTGGTCCTTGCGCTTTGTGCCAAGTGCACTTAACCTGCTGCACTATCTCCCAGCCCCCTACATTTTTTGATTTTTTTGCAAAACACTCCACCCTCAGTCTAGATCTTCCTCTACCATCATGCACCAGGACCTGAAAGCCACCCCTCCATCCCATGGTCCTTTGCTTTAGTGCAATACACGAAACTCAGTCCAAGTTCTACTTTGTAGTTCCCCTTTCTGTACTTATTTCTCAACTTCTGCCAATAAGTGAGATCATTTCATATTCATCCTTTTCTTTCTGACTTATCTCCCTTAACATGATTTCTTTTTCTTTTATTTTTTTATTGTTGTAGTAGTTATTGTTGCTGTCATTGATAGGACAGAGAGAAATGGAGGGGGAGACAGAGAGGGGGAGAGAAGGATCGAAACCTGCAGACCTGCTTCACCACCTGTGAAGCGACTCCCCTGCAGGTGGGGAGCCAGGGGCTCGAACCAGGATCCTTATGCCGGTCCTTGTGCTTCGTGCCATGTGCACTTAACCTGCTGCGCTATTGCCTTCTTTTTTTTTTTTTTTTTTTTTTTAACCAGAGCATTGCTCAGCTCTGGCTTATGGTGGTGTGGGGGGATTGAACCTAGGACTTTGGAGCCTCAGGCATGGAAGTCTCTTTGCATAACCATTATTCTGTCTACCCCCACCCAGCATGACTTCTTTGCTTTTGTTGCTAAGTTTGGTGAGATTTTTATATGTTTTGGTTATTAGCCTTTTGTCTCATATATAGCATGTAAAGATCTTCTCCCATTCTGTGAGGGGTCTCTTTGTTTGGGTGGCGGTTCCTTTGCTTTGCAGAAGCTTTTCAACTTGATGTAGTCCCATTGGTTTAATTTTGTTTTTGTTTTCCTTGCAATCAAACTTGTCATTAAAATGCCTATAAAGCTGAGATGGGAAAGACTTCTGCCGATATTCTCCTCTAAATATCTGGTCTAACACCCCAAGTCCTTGATCCATTTGGAATTTACTTCTGCGTCTGGTGAAAATGTAGCGGCTTGGTTTCATTCTTCTGCTCATTTCAACCCAGTTTTCCCAGTACCATTTGTTGAAGAGACTCTCCTTTCTCCGTTTAATATTTTGGGCCCCTTTGTCAAAAATTAGATGTCCGTAGGTGTGGAAGCTTGGGCCTTCAATTCTATTTCACTGGCCACTGTGCCTATTTTTGCTCCAGTACAGGCGATTTTTCATGGCCCTCTGTTGTAGTTTGAGGTCTGGGAACTTGATGCCTCCATTTTTGTTCTTGTTCTCAAGATTGCTGTTGTGATTCTTGTACGGAGAGCTGTTTTAACTACGGCAGAATAGCACAAGAATCAGCTCTGAGGCCAGACTGCTAGTTCAGAGTGTACTTTACTACTCTCTGCTTGGGAACCTTGGGCAAGCTGCATATTTATCCTCTCTGTGCCTTGATTTCCTCACCTGTCATATAGAATTAAATACTACCGATCTGATCTCATCACCATAGGGATGAAATGAGTCCATGTATAGAATGTTTGCTGGTATTGATTGACACAAGCTTCTTCCGACTAGTCTACCCCAGTACTTTGTCCTCAGATAACTTGTAAAGTTAGTGCAGAAACCTGCATCTATCTAGTTTATTACTATATCCTTGGGACACCTGGTCTAGCAGTACTGCCCAGTGAATCTTTATTGAATGAACATGTATGTCTTGGCAGAAATAGTATCAATAATTAAGGCAAGTCGAATGCTAACCCAGTTTGGAAGGCTTTTTCTACAAGAAGCCACTGAGTGAAGTTAAAAACTAAAACTGGGATCTGGAATATAGGGATGGGGGTTGGGAGACTGGGATCTGAGGTTGATAAATTAAACTCAAGTAGCTGTATTAAATGGGTAAGCTTAATGAAGGGATAGCATTAGAAACTCACACCTCCACCCCATTCCTCTTGAAATAGTAAAGAACAGTTAGGGAACCTATGACAGCAGTAGTGTACTGACTTGTTTACGAGATGTTCCCAGTTCAGTCTGGGCTCCAATAGCCAGAGCTGAGCAGTGATCTGGTCAAAAACAAACAAATGGGGGCCAGACAGTGGTGCACTGGGTTCAGCGCACATAGTACAAAGTGCAAGGATCCTGGTTTGAACCCCTGGTTCTCCCACTGGGTGGGGGCCGCTTCACAAGCAGCGAAGTGGATCTACAGGTGTCTTTCTCTCTCCTCTCTATCTTACTCTCCTCTCAGTTTCTCTTTGTCCTATCCAATAGCAACAAACAGACAAAACCCATTGAAAAAATGGTCACCAGGAGCAGTGGATTTGTAATATAGGCAGCAAGCACCACTGATAACCCTGGAGGCAAAAAAAAAAAAGGAGGAGGAGGAGAAAGGAAGGAAGAGGAAATAATGAAGGGAAAGAAGGAACAGATAGGGCCGATTACACGTTTAATTCTAGAAGAGAAGCATGAAGCCGGGGACTAGGAATTCTGAAGTCCTGGTACCCTGCTCACTTTCCCCTGAATCCAGCTCCTGGTTTTCCAGTCCTCTCTCATCACCCTCTCTCATCAGTGAAAATAACTCAGTCTTCCCCTGTGGGTTAGACTAACAATCCAAAGAACTTTTTTCCCATCATGCAAAAGCTGTGTGGCACTGGGCTGCAAATCCATTGCTGGCTTCAAAGTTAGCACCTTAGCAAAAAAATTTTTTAAAATATTTATTTATTCCCTTCTGTTGCCCTTGTTGTTTTATTGTTGCAGTTATTGATGTCATCGTTGTTGGATAGGACAGAGAGAAATGGAGAGAGGAAGGGAAGACAGAGAGGGATAGAGAAAGACAGACACCTGTAGACCTGCTTCACCACTTGTGAAGCGACGCCCCTGCAGGTGGGAAGCCAGGGGCTCAAACCAGGATCCTTATGCTGGTCCTTGCACCTTGTACCACCTGCGCTTAACCCGCTGCACTGCTACCCAACTCCCCTTAGTAAATTTTTGAAGACTACAGCAGGAAAAAATTTTAATCCTTGACTCAAAGGACAAATACTTATGTACTCTTAAGATCACTCAATCAAGGGAGAAGGGGGGGAGAGGGAGAGGGAGAGAAAGAGGAATAAATATTACATCAGCCAGAAGGTATTCAACACTCAGGCTTTTATCTGTAATCATTTCTACCTTGGCCTGTCCAAATCTGACCTTCTGAAGATGAAACCTGTAATCGAAGACAGGATACAGGAGGTAACAGTGCAAGCACAGCAGTCCAGATAGTCACTATCCAAGTGACTTTATTGTTGTCCTTGATTTGCCATGATTTTTCCTGCAACTCACACAATTAACAGGGCTTCTCCTCATCCTTATCTCTCATTTGTACTAGAACCTTATGGCAAAGTTACTGTGGGGGGCGGGGGGAGCGAGTGCAAGCAAAGGAAAATCTAGCAAAAGAATGGTTGTCTACAAACCATTTTCTGGTGAGTGTGACTGACTAAGAGGCCCCAGCTCCAATCCCATGCACCACCAAAGCCAGGACTTAGTCGTGTCCTGGTAAAGAAATGAATCCCTCCCTCCCCAGCCTCATTGGTCAGCAGAGAGGGAGTGCTTGTGTTCTTGGTGGGGGGGGGGGGGGGGGGCGGTGCAGGGTATACAGGTGGAAGGAGATGGTTTTATACAAACCATTTTCTCATGTCTGTTTTCTGGAAGAGACACAAGACAAGGAAAAATCTTCCCTGGGTCTTTAGCAACTGCCTGCCAGTGCTCCTCACAATCATTTGTTTTCTTATCTCTTTCTTTTCCTTTCACCTTGAGCTTGAGCAATTGTGGCCCCTTCTTTGCAGAAACTAGTAATTGGAAAACTGACCTACAAATCTGTTAATTTTTTTTCTCCCCTGAAGATTTTTTTTCCCCCTCATCACACATGGTGCTAAGAGAAAGAGGAAAGAAGGGGGGTGAAAAGCTATGCATTTCAGGGAGATCCAAGTGATGAAAGCTGAATTTGTGTAATATTTCTACTTACTAACATTGAGGGTGAGCTTGAGGAAGGGCAGAGTCACGTGGTTCCTTGTCTAGCACAGACCTGAAGCCACAGGAAGGGTTTTTTGCCTTTAGAGAAAGAGCTTGTGGAGTGTGCGGGCCAAGTCAATGCCCCACCACCTACTGGTGGGAGCTTTGGTGATGGTGGACACTTCTCCCTAGCCCCTCCCCCACCCCATGAAAAGTGACCCTGAGCAGTGACATCACACACGCTTGAGGTCCCGGTCTCACAGACAATACATACAGTAAATATATGTACCAGACATGCCTGTATCATGAGACTCTTCAGAGAGCTTCCAGATTGGTGAGCATGTGTGCGTTTAGGGAGACTGGGCAGCTCTTCCATTTGACTGTTTCTGAATAATGTCCTTTATAATGAATTTGTGGTCAGATGGGTAAATGGGTTTCCTGACTGCTATGAGATGCTTTTGCAAGTGAATGGAGCTTGAGCAGGGTTTCCTGGGAACCTCTGATGTATTTATTCCTAGGTTTTCAGGAATACAGGCTAGGAGCTTGCCACTACTGTCAGAGTGGAGGGTAGTTTTCTCAGAGACTGAAGCTATGAGAGCTACGCTATCTCTGGGTAGACAGTGTCATAACTAAGTTTAGCTTTCAAACATCTGACTGATTGCTTGTTGATGTGAGGAAGGGCACACACACACACACATACACACACACATACACACACACACTCTCCCTCTCCCTCTCCCTCTCTCTCTCACTCTCCCTCTCTCTCTCTTTTTTTCTTGATGTTCCAAAGGACATTAGACCTTTTGGAGAATTAAATTAGTTCAAGTATATAAGGGCCTTAGAATTGTGCTTTAAAGATAGTATAGTGGGTATACAAAAAGACTTTGATGCCTGAGGCACTAAGGTCTTAAATTCGATCTCTTGACGCTATAAGCCATAGCTGAACAGGGCTCACATACAAAGAAAATTAAGTAGCAATTGCTTTTTTGGCTTTGCTAGTTTTATCATTATTACAGGTTTTGGAGTCTGCTCAGGAAAGAGAACTGTGCAGGAATCCTTCGGCAGAGGTCCATGAATAGTCAGAGGTGAGGTGATCTCCCAGAATCTGTGTGTGAAATTGGGGGGGTGTGCTTGTGTACTCGTGTGTCAGACTGCCAGCACTGGTGCAGCAAAGTACTATACCTGGGTAGCTTAAACCACAGCTACTGTCCCTCAGTTCTGGAGGCTAAAAGTGGGAAATCAAAATGTTGGCAGGGTTAGATTCTTCTGAGAGCTGCTGGGAAAGAATGTTCCTCATCCCTTCCACATGTAGTGCAAGCAGCATAGGCTATAGAATGATGCCAGTCTGACTTGACATCATCTAGACTCTGCACTACCTTGAGAAGGAAATTGATGCAGCCTCTCTGAGATTATTTCTTGGTCTTAAAAATATCACTGATGGGGGTCAGGCGGTAGCATAGAGGGTTAAGTACACTTGGCACAAAGTGCAAGGACTGGCTTAAGGATCCTGGTTCGAGCCCCCGGATCCCTACCTGGAGGGGGGTTGCTTCACAGGCGATAAAGCAGGTCTGCAGGTGTCTGTCTTTCTCTCCCCCTCTGTCTTCCCTTCCTCTTTCCATTTCTCTCTGTCCTATCCAACAACAATGACATCAATAACGACAATAACTACAACAACAATAAAAAAGACAAGGGCAACAAAAGGGAAAATAAATAAATGAATATTTAAAAAAATATGTCACTGATACTAAGGCAGTGGATCTAAGGGAAAGACCTTCTTCTCATCGTGGGAGTATTACAATAATGGACCCATACTCTCCTGTGCCTCTTCGAGCCTCGCTCCACAGCAACACACAATAGTGGGGTGCTGGCACTGATTCCTGTTCTGCCCTCCAGCTAAGACAGATGCCCTTGCCTCAGCTAAGTGACCTTGGCAAACCAGACTGACAGGACTGTGTGTCAAGGAAAGGAACTCACTGGCCTGGCAGTCAAGCTGAGTGGCAGGGAACCCTCTACTTGGTCAAGTGCAGCCCTTCAGCTTGCTAAGAGGTACTTGTTCTGTCGGGCCAGGCTCTGCTGCTGCTGCCGCTGCCGCTACCACTGCCGCCGCCAGGAGTGCTCAGGGCCGCAGATAAGGTGAAACCTAAGATACCACACTAGGAACCCTAAGTGACAGGCACTTTAAGTGGGAACTGATTTGTCTCTTAGGTCATAGGAGATAGGCTCAGGGATAAGGTAGACAGCCTTGCTTTTCTTTTTTTTTTTTTTTAAAAAAAACTGGTTCATACATGTACCAATAACTGTGTTTGCTGTGAACCATTACTGCCCTCCAATAGAAAAAGATTCTGGCACATGTGATGTTGGGGGTTAAAGTTGAGATCTGCTTGTGAGTGAATGGCTTTATCCACTGCACCACCTTCTGGGTCACCACAACCCTCACTGTCTTTCCTTCTCCCTCCTTCCTTCCTTCCTTCCTTCCTTCCTTCCTTCCTTCCTTCCTTCCTTGCCTCCAGGAATATCACTTGGATTCAGTGCCTAGACTAGGAATCCACTGCTCCTGGAGGCTATTTTTTCCCTTTTGTTGCCCTTGTTGTTTATAGTTGTTGTTATTGCTGTCCTCATTGTTGGACAGGACAGAGAGAAATTGAGAGAGGACAGGAAGACAGGGGAGAGAAAGATAGACACCTGCTGACCACCTTCTCCACTTGTGAAGCAACTCCCCTGCAGGTGGGGAGCAGAGGGCTTGAACCGGGATCCTTACGCAGGTCCTTGCGCTTAGCACCATGTGGGCTTAACCAACTGCGCTACTGCACTACTGCTCACTCCCTATTTTTTTAATCTTTTTGCATATATATCCTTTTCTTTTATTAATATTAGTGATTTAATAATGATCGACAAGATTATAGGATAAGAGGGATACAATTCCACACAGTTCCCACCACCAGAGTTGCATGTCCCATTCCCTCCATTGGAAGCTTCCCTATTCTTTATCCCTCTGGGAGTCTGGACCCACACTCTTTATGGGGAGCAGAAGGTGCGTGTTCTGGCTTCTGTGACTGCTTCTCTGCTGGACATGGGGGTTGACAGGTGGGTCCACACCCCCAGCCTGTTTCTTTTCTTTTCTCTCTTCTTTTCTTTTCTTTCTTTCTTTCTCCCTCTCTCTCTCTCTCTCTTTCTTTCTTTTTCTTTTCTTTTTCTTTTTTTTTTTTCTTCCAGGATTATTGCAGGGGCTCAGTGCCTGCACTATGAATCGAGTCCACTGTTCCTAGAGGCCATTTTTTCCCATTTGTTGCCCTAGTTGTATATCATTGTTGGTATTATTATTATTGTTATTGCTGTCATTGTTGGATAGGACAGAGAAATTGAGAGAGGAGGGAGAGGCAGAGGGGGAGAGAAAGACAGAGACCTGCAGACCTGCTTCACCGCCTGTGAAGCCACCTCCCTGCAGGTGGGGAACCTGGATCCTTACTCCAGTCCCTGCGCTTTTCTTTCCGCCTTGTGCTCTTAACCCGCTATGCTACCGCCAGGCCCCCTCCCCCCCAGCCTGTTTCTATCTTTCCCTAGTGCTCTGGAGAGGTGCGGTTCCAGGATGCATTGGTGAGGTTATCTGCTCAGGGAAGTCAGGATGGCATCATGGTGACATCTGCAACTTGGTGGCTGAAAACAGTCCTTCTTTTCTTAACATGCACCTCTTGCTTCTTGCTGAAGTGGCTGCTTGCCCGGCATTTCAAGCATCAGGAGGGGACACTGTCTAGGCAGGTTTAAAGCAAGACCCTGAGGGCCTATGTCACTCACTAAAAGTTTTGTTGATTCAGACCTAGGGATCACGTCTTCTCTGCAAAGAAAGTGTTGGCATGGCTGTTTAACTGGACTGCATTGTGTTAAGCAAAACTCGGTCCCTATGGAGCAGAGGAGCTGATGGAAGGATGCAGCTAGCAGACTGCCGCATCGGACTCATGGCATCGCTTCCCCCCACGCACCTATCTACAATCTTGTCCTAAGGTAAGTAATCTCTCTGACTGAACACTCAACTGATTACACGTATAGAAACCCTCTCTCAGGGGTGGGGCGGTAGCACAGTGAGTTAAGCGCACATGGCACAAAGCCCAAGGACTGGCGAAAGGTTCCTGACTCCCACCTGCAGGGGTGTCACTTCGCAAGCAGTGAAGAGGGTCTGCAGGTGTCTTTCTCTCCCCCCCACCCCCGGCTTCCCCTTCTCTCTCGATTTCTCTCTGTCCTGTCCAACAGCAATAACAACAATAATAGTAATGACAATAACAAGGGCAACAAAAATGGGGGGGGAGAAGCCTCTCTCCTCATAAGGTTACGGTCTGAGTTACTGGAGCTCAGGACTCTACACATCTGGGGAGGATGAAGAGGGTGGCATGATTTTTCTTCAAAAAATAGTCTTCTGGGGCCAGGTGGTGGCACACCTGGTAGAGCGCACATGTTACAATGTGCAAGGACCCAGGTTCGAGCCGCCGGTCCCCACCTACAAGGGGAGAGCTTTGTAAATGGTAAAGCAGGGCTGCAGGTGTCTCTCCATCTCTCTCCCTTCCCTCTATTTCTGGCTGTCTCTATCCAATAAATAAAGATAGTTTTTAAAAAATAGTCTTCTGCAACACACGTATACATGACCATGTACCTGATCCAGAGCACGTAGGTGACCCTCCAGCGTACGGACGGTGAGACATGAGCACGTGCTGCTTGTTGCGTGGTTCCTGACACTTCACCTGGTTCCCTGCACTCCACTGTCTTACTTGATTTTCCCCTTACATGAGTGAGGTACAGTTCCATTTCACGGCTGCAGCACCTGAGTCTCAGAGAAGCTAGAAATTTGTCCAAGGTCACATGGAATGTAGGTGCCAGACCAAAAGGATCTGCTGCCTGATGTAGGATCATTTCCAGCTAGAGCCAGGGAAAAAGATTGAAAATGTGGACTTAGTTCAGCTGGAACAAACCCGCTGTTATTAGCAATTCAAGGAGACTGGTGACTGAAAGTAGTTGGAAAACTTGTTTCTCTGGTGGGGGTAGATAGCATAAAGGTTCTGCAAAGAGACTCTCATGTCTGAGACTTCAAAGTCCCAGGTTCAATCCCCCGCACCACCATAAGCCGGAGTTGAGCAGTGCTCTGGTATAATAATAATTAATAATAAAATTAGTAATGAAAGCTTGTTTGTCTCAAGCATCTTCTCACCTACTGGGATCTCACTTCTGACTGTTCCAAGGTCCAGAAACATCTTCTGTTTTGGCAGTGCAAATTCTACTATTGAGAAATCCCACCAGAATAACTGGTGGTATAAAATTAGCTCTTCTCTTTTTGTTTGTGGATACTGCAAGTGTCAGCTAGCTGTAAGGAAGAAAGCAATGCAGTTAAACCTATGAGGGGATAGAAAAAAAGGGGGGTTGGGTGGTGGGAATTGTGTGGAGTTGTACCCCTCCTACCCTATGGTTTTGTTAATTAATCCTTTCTTAAATAAAAAAAATTAAAAAATTAAAAAAAAAAGAAAAAAAGGGGGGGGAATGGCCACCGTAGCAAAAGATTTGTGTTGCAGGCATCCAGCTCCAGTAATAAGATTGGTGGCAATAAAAAATAAAAATAAAAAATAAAAAACTCCTAGCTTTCCTGTCCACGATGGGGAGGTATTTGACATCTGTTCCACATGGTGCCTTAAGGGGGCCACAGTGAACTCGAACTCCAATACCCACAGTGGGAACTCTCATTGACACTTTAGATAGAGATAGAAATTGAAAGGAAAGGGGGAATAAAGGAGAGAGAGGGGCCAGGTGGTGGTGCACCTGGTTAAGCACACGTATCACCATGTGCAAGGACTCGATTTCCCACCTGCAGGGACGACACTTAAGGAGTGGTGAAGCAGGTCTGCAGGTGTCTGTCTTTCTCTCCTTTTTATCTCCCTTCCCCTGTCAAATAAAAATAGGAAGAAAAAAAAAAGGCAAAAATGGCCACCAGGAGCAGTGGATTCTTGGTACAGGCACCGAGCCCCAGCGATAAGCCGGGGGGGGGGGGTAAGGAGAGAGAAAGAGAGGTACCTGCAGCACTGCTTCACCACCACTAAAGCCGTTCACCTGCAGGTGGGACTGGGGGCTTGAGCCCAGGTCCTTGTGCACTCTGTCAGTGCGCCACCTCCAGAACCCTCATTAGCACTTTCCTTTTCCCTCTTTTCAACACTTTCCTTGCTCCCCCAGCTGGGACATCCAGTCCAGAAACTTTCCTTTTATCTATTTCATTTATTTATTTTTTCCACCAGGATTATTGCTGGGATTTGGTGCCTGCACACAAAATCCACTGTTCCAAACAGCCTCCCCCACCCTTTCCTTTTTTGATAAATACAGAGAGAAATGAAGAGAGAAGGGAGATAGGGAGGCAGAACCTGACAGACACCTGCAGCCCGGCTTCATCCTGTTTCAGCCCTGTTTCATTGGGAAGCTTCTCTTCCCTGCAGGTGGGGACCAGGAGAGTTTCTTTCTTCCTTCCTCCTCCCTCCCTTCTTTTTTTCTTTTTCCTTATGTTTTCTATAATGTAATACCAAAAATGGCAGCATTCTAAGGGGGCAGGGGAAATGTCTTTGACAGTTTCAACCCTTTTTTTTTTTTTTACACATGCTGGAGCTCATAGCAATCTCATCATTCCCCGAACAATTTCATTCAGATAGACCAAAAGAGACTCAGAGGGAGACACCACAGCGCCTGAGCTCCCACATGCCAAGACTGAGCCTGGACCCACGGCAGGCACAGTCCGACCAGTGAGCTGGCATCCTGGCCCTTTGACAACATCCTCTTAAATAGCTGGTGCAGGGAGCTTTGCACGTTTCCTCCTAGTATCCTTGGAGCCAGGCCTTCAAGGAACAATGCAGTCACAGGCAGTTACACTCCCTAATGCAGAGGGTTCTTTCCTTTGTCAGCTGCAGCAGTTCACATAGACATTTAGAACGGGCTTGAATGCAGCTTTTCATTTGGCCTCAGAGCTGTGCCCGAGTTAATGACTTGGAAAAATATGTCATCATCCATGTAATCTGCAGAAACCAGAGAGGCCCGGATCCTGCCTTTCCGCTACAGAGAAAGCGTCTCCACTGTGTTTGCACCATCTCTCACAACTGCTTAATTAAGTCCTGTGTAAACAGATGGCTTGTTTGTTCGGTCCTAATAGTTGTAAAATTTGGATACTGTGAATACTGACAGTAGCACATATTTATATTGACCAAATAATAGTCTTACCATTAAACGAAATTCCTTTGTGCTAAGGAGAAAGCTAGTTTAAGTCTTTATGGAAACAAACTGTTTTGTTGTTGTTTCCATAGCATTTTTTATAGCCAGAGGTGTTCACAGATTGATGGGCATTGTTGGAAAAGGTGGGGGAGGGAGACAAACCAGAGAGCACAGACTTTCATAATCATGTCTGTGTGTGAGGCAGACATCAAAACAACTGGTGTTGATGAAATAGATCCAATTCTCAAAAATGAACACGAATCCAAAACACGCCTAGATATTGGTAGATGCTACAGCACTATTTGTGGTAAGGATCGGAAATAATTCATTGTATAGTAATTATTTGTTACTTGAATTGTGGTGTATTCACAGTGTAACAGCTGCAGTAACTAGAAATGATAACCAATGAAGCAGAACTGTAACAGTAATGAAAGTGAAAAAAAGCTAAACTGCAAAGACTATGAGCAGCATGATAGCAAGTTTGTAAAAGTAGAAACCATGTCTTCATAGAGACATGGAAATAGAAAAGGCCTTTCCCCAAAATCTTATAGGACTTGGGGGGGGGGGTGTCACTTGGAATGCATTTTTTTCTTTTTTAAAAATTTTATTAGTGATTTAATATGATTTACAATATTATGAGATAGCAAGGGTATAATTCTATGTTTTAATGTTTTTCTTTGAGCTTTTCTAATTTCTCTGTAATGAACATGTGCTATCTTTATAATCAGAAAACAAAATTTTAAGTGAAATCTCATGGCTGGGGAGCCAGCATAATGTTTCTGCCAAAAGACTTTTTTTTATGCCTAAGGCTCTGAGGTCTCAGGTTCAATCCCCGGCACCACCGTAAGGCAGAGATGACCTGTGGCTTTTCTCCCTCCTCCCCCTCCTCTCTCTCTCATTAAATAAATAAAATATTTTTGAAAATGCAAAATAATAATGCAGACATCAACAATTCCCAGGCACAAGTCTTTTTTTTTTTTTTTTTTTTTTGCCTCCAGGGTTACTGCTGGGGCTTGGTGCCTACACCATGAATCCACTGCTCCTGGAGGCCATTTTTTCCCTTTTGTTGCCCTAGTTGTTTTATAGTTGTTGTGGTTATTATCGTTGTTATTGATGTCGTTGTAGTTGGATAGGACAGAGAGAAATGGAGAGAGGAGGGGATGACAGAGATGGGGAGAGAAAGATAGACACTTGCAGACCTGCTTCACCGCCTGTGAAGTGACTCCCCTGCAGGTGGGGAGCTGGGGGCTCAAACCAGGATCCTTAAGCTGGCCTTGTGCTTTGCCACACTCCCTTAACCTGCTACGCTACCGACCACCCCCCACACACACACACACACAAGTCTTAACCTTGCATATGGAAGAGAATCAGTAGGCAACTGATAAGCAGTGCTCATCCATATGCTGAATTTAACTCTATTGTCTTTTTTTTTAATTAATTAATTAATTAATTAATTAATTTTCCAGAGCACTGCTCAAGTCTAGTTTATGGTGGCTTGGGGGATTGAACCTGGGACCTCAAAACCTTGGTCCTGAGGGTTTGTTTGCATGACCTTTATGCTATCTGCTTAACCATTATGTAATCTACTATCTAGATTCCATTACCACACCCTGTGCTTTAAGCCTTTTAGTCATTTACCCCATTGTTTGTTACCCTACCCCTTTGTATCTGGAATTTCTGATTTTTTTGTAGTATATGTGTTGTTGTTTTCACCGGGCTATGTTGTTTTCGCCGGGCTGGCTTCACGGGCGGGTAACAGATGACCAGGGACTCATGGTTGAGCTGTAGGCAGTATCTCTTTATTCATGCAGGACACAGCACAATCTAAGCCGAACTAAGCTAAACTCAAGTACCCTAAAACTCACAATGCTGTCTTTATATATACTTGTCAAGTAGGGTGGAAACAGGATGTGACATAGAGAGGGTGGAGAGAAAAATGACTGGTGAAAATCAGGGTATGACAAGGAGAGGATCAGGGTGTGACAAGGAGAGGGGGCGGAGCAGGCAAGAATTCTACCACTAAACCACTAATGCCCTGGAGGGAGTGTGGTGCTTTATGTAAATGTAAAAGTGATTTATGTAAATAGAACGCTTTGAATGGGATCAAACCCAATCCCTATAGAGGCATACCGGTGCTTGGTTCAGCAGAAGCCAGGGGGAGCTGGCATACTACCCAACAATGTGTGTGTGTGTGTGTGTATGTGTGTAGTTTATCTTTTATTATTTTTTATTTCACCAGACCACTACTCAGCTCTGGTTTATGGTGATGTGAGGGATC
Source organism: Erinaceus europaeus (assembly GCF_950295315.1). Lineage (NCBI taxonomy): Eukaryota > Metazoa > Chordata > Mammalia > Eulipotyphla > Erinaceidae > Erinaceus > Erinaceus europaeus. The sequence goes on along the minus strand of NC_080178.1, from coordinate 71,893,885 downwards.
CCGGGATTTTGGAGCCTCAGGCATGAGAGAGTCTCTTTGCATAACCATTATGCTAGTCCCTCTGTAACCCTTGCTAATAAAAGGACTCTGGACCTGAAGGAAGGGCTTTTGCTAGTGCATATCCAGGGAAGTCATCTCTGGACTCACAGGCAGACCCCTTGCTGAGGAATCTTTTGGCCATCACAACTCAACACTGCTCTACTTGTAGGAATCCCTGCTAGGTTTGCACAGACACACACACACACACACACACACACACACACACACAGTAACTAGAACAGAAGCTGGAGAGAAGAAATATTCAAGAGAAAAAAATTTCTTTACAGAAAAATATATATTTATAGAATATTTTTATTAAATCTTTTTTTAAATATATTTATTTTCCATTTTGTTGCCCTTGTTGTTTTTTTATTGTTGTAGTTATTGATGTCATCGTTGTTAGACAGGACAAAGAGAAGTGGAGAGAGGAGGGGAAGACAGAGAGGGGGAGAGTAAGATCAACACCTGCAGACCTGCTTCACTGTTTCTGAAACGACTCCCCTGCAGGTGGGAAGCCAGGGGCTTGAACCAGGGACTTGAACTGGGGACTTGAACCGGGATCCTTATGCTGGTCCTTGCGCTTCCTGCCAAGTGCGCTTAACCGGCTGCGCTACCGCCCGACTCCCCAGAAAATATATTTTATACTGTATTTTATTTTACTAACAAGTTTGAGACCTGATTTCTCGTACAGTCCCTATCTGTGGACTAAGATACTTGAACAAGACTTAAGCTTGAAGAACAACCATTAAGCACCTGCAATCAGTAGAGTAGAGCTTCCAGAAGAAGGGGTGGTGGAATAGCAGAATGTCTACTTTGACGCTGAGACTTCAGGGTCCTGTGTTTCATCCCCTGCACCACCAGTCACTAGAGCTGAGCAGTTCTCTGGTAAATACGAAAATGAGACAGATGACTGAATTAAAATGTAGCAATGTTGTCCTCATGAAAAATTACAAACCAGGAACTTTCAGTTTGATGTAACTGGAGTTTAAATGACTTTGCAGATTCACGTACATTACAAAGATGGGAAGTGGAAAGAAGTGTCACTGTATTGTCTAAATTGTATGTTGTCAGTGTCTTGATTAGGCCCTGTTTGTTTTGCTTTTTTACCAGAGCACTGCTCAGCTCTGCAGGGGATTGAATCTGGGACTCTGGTGCCTCAGGCATGAGAATCTCTTTGCAGAACCATTATATGGTCTACCCCTGCCCTAAGCCCTATTTCACCCCAGCAGAATTGGGAACAGAAAACTCCAGGACTTTAGGAAGATTAACCAAATTTTGGTAGCTCATATCCTTAGTTAACTGAATTCATATTTTAAGTTCTCAGAGAATGGCAAGCTTAGGTCTGACATTTTCTAATGAAAGGAGACTGGTGTCTGTCCTCATTAATTAACATAGTAGTCATTAGTTTATTATTTAAATTTCCATATCTGCTTGTAAAGCAACTATGGTAGTATTTCTTCTACAAGCACAGTCTTTCCCTTCCTTCTTTTCTTCTTTGTTCCCTTCCTCCTTTTCTCTCTTTTAAAATTATTTTTTATATTTCTTTGTTTGATAGAGAAATTGACATGGGAGGGGGGAGATAGAGAGGGAGAGAGACACCTGCAGCCCTGCTTCACCACTCATGAAGCTTCCCCCTGAAGGTGGGGACCAGGGGCTTGATCCAGAGTCCCTGCGCACTGTAGTGTGTGCGCTTAACCAGGTGCCCCACCACCCGGCTTCCTCTCTCCCTCTTTCTCTCTCCACTTGCACCAGGATCACTGCCCGTATCACTCACCAGGAGTGATTGTGGTGCTACCTAATACATATGCTTCTCCTTTTTTTTTTTTTGCCTCCAGGGTTGTGGCTGGCGCTTGGCTTGCACCAAGAATCCACTCCTCTTCCTGGCCATTTTTCCCATTTTATTTGATAAGACAGAGAGAAATTGAGAGAGTAGGGGAGATAGGGAGAGAGAAGGAGAGACACCTCCAGACCTGCTTCACCACTTGCAAAGCAACCCTCTTGCGGGTGGGGAGCCAGGAGCTGAAACCCACGTCCCTGTGCTTTGTGCTTTGTGCGCTTAACCACCGTGGTTAAGGTGAGCCACCGTCTGGCCCCCAATTCTACATTTTTACATCTATGCATGTGAGGGTCATGTTATACACAGTCTAAACAACCTGACTTTTACTAAATAAATGTGTCCATCTCACCTGTATGGTTCTAAGTCATTCTTTTTTTTTTTTTTGCCTCCAGGGTTATTGCTGGGGACTCTGTGCCTGCATCATGAATCCACTGCTCCTCTAGGCTGTTCTTTTTTCCCTTTTGTTGCCTTTTTTTTTTTTTCAATTGCTGGTTGCTGTGGTTATTACTGTTGTTGTTATTGATGTCCTTGTTGGATGGGACAGAGAGAAATGGAGAGAGATGGGGAAGACAGAGAGGGGAAGAGAAAGATAGATACCTGCAGACCTGCTTCGCTGCCTGTGAAGTGACTCCTCTGCAGGTGGGGAGCCAGGGGCTCGAACCGGGATCCTTGAGCCCCCGGTCCTTGAGCTTTGCACCATATGTGCTTAACCCACTGCACTACCACCTGACCTCCTCTAAGTCATTCTTTTTAACAGATACCAACCATCCCATGTTTTATCTATGTTGTTGCTCTAGTGGGCTTTTCCCTGGGCTTTCACCTGACCAACTGTACTATAGTAAACATACTCACCTCACACTTTGCTTTCTTATTTCTTTAGAACAGCTTCTTAGAAGTGGACCTTGCTGGATCAAAGGATGGGGTGAGTTTCATGCTCTACTTTTTAAAAGAAAAACTTCTTCTGCACGTGGTTTCTCACTTGTTAATTGGCCTTGGTCCCTGAGCTGGTTTCGTCACTGGTGAAGCAGGCGTGGGTGGGGGGCTGCAGGTAACCTTGAATGTCCTTTGCAGCTTGCTCTAAACTCCTTGGCTTCTGCGCCTGCGCCCACTGCCCTGTGTTCTGCTGCAGTGAAGTGCGAGTCATCACTACTGCTGAGTCAGGAGCAAGCGTCCTGCCTGTCTGGGTCTCTGGATTTTGGATGCCCTGTTTGCACAAAGCCTGGTGACTTAGCGGAGTCACTGACTTCTCAGTACAGATGCTTTGGTGAGGGAAGCTTGTCTTGATTGATGCTGTCCTTGACAGCCCGCAGCCAGATGAAAACTGGGCAGTGAAGCTGACATACAATCTAAGCTCCTGTCTGCTGTGCTGAATTTGCTTTGCTCCAAGCAGAATGTGCCTCAGGACACACACCTAACGGCTTTCTGTTTGAGTCCTTTTTTTCAGGATGCTCTCACATTTTCATTTAATGACACAAAATACTTGATTATTGTGTGTCCCAACCATGGAGGGAAGAGAGGGAAAGGCTGCACAATTAATTTCTTCTTTGTGATGTTTTTTATTTTGTCTTATTTTTATTTATTTATTTGATAGGATAGAGAGAAGTTGAGAAGGAAGGGAGGGAGAGACAGAGAGGCAGCTGCATTCCCACTCAGCCACTCATGAAGCTAAGCTCCCCCCCACACACCCCATCCCCTACCCTAGGTGTGCCACTGCCATGCCTTTCATTTTGTGTGTGTGTCCCCCACATTTAGCTCCTCCAGCAAGGTGAAAGAACTATTGGATCTGCTAAAAATGAAGGGCTTCAAATAGTTGATTAGAATGAACTGAACACTATCCGTTACTTACTGAAATCAAGCAAAGGAGCTGATGCCAGTCTGGGCACTTCACATGTATAGCCTCATTTAACTCTCCAGTAGCCACTGAGATAACTTCATGTTCTTCTTCTCTCACCCAAGCAAAGTGACACCCCCCCCACACACAGAGCAATGAAAGTCATGTAGTCAGACTGCAGAGCCCAAGCTCTTAGCACACTAAATGAGACTGGATATTCCAGACAAATGGGACGACAGTACTGTACATTTCCTGGCTACCTCGGCTGTGTCACCGGAAACCTATCAAGTCCTTGCATCCTTTATTTGTAGAAAGCTCCCGTATCAAAACCACCCAAACACAGACACAGTAGCGCCTCATTTCATATCCTGAGGGGAACAGACAGGAAGCAAAGATCTACCCCGCTGCTGACCTTAGGCCCTGTCTCCGTGCCTTGTTTTTGTCTTTCTATCCAGCTGGATGGGCAGCTGTCCTAAGCACTAAGGGAAGCCGGGGGCTGTCAACTTCTGATCGACACTAGAGTAGGAAATCTCGAAGCTGGGAAAATAACATTTGGAAACTCTCCTTCCTGGGTGGTGGAGTAAGCATAATGATTATGAAAAGGATCTGATGCCTGAAGCTCTGAAGTCCTGAATTCAGTGCCCAGTACCACCACCATAAGCCAGAACCTAGCAGCACAAGGAGTGGTCCCGGAAGTGGCGCAGTGCATGAGGCCTCAGGCAGGCAGCGAGTGCACCAGAATGATGTCTGGCTCTTTCTCTCTCACCTCCTATCTTTCTCATGAATAACTAAACAAAATCTTGTATTAAAAAAAAAAAAGGCACTAGCTGCTCAGTAGCATTCTCCCATCCCTCTCCAACCTGGGACCAGCTTGCTGACAGCCGCCAGCATCAGGCTGCCCTTGGATGGCTTCCTTTTTCAGCAGACTACCCCCACTCTTCCTGAGAAAGGGGTCTTTCAAAAATAGCTATTTTCTTATCTGCAAGAGAGTTGGGGGGACACCATATGATCAAGGGTAAAATCAATGACTATTTTTCATCTTTGACAAAGTAATTAAGAGCATAGTGATTGGCTAATTCCCACCGAGTGGCTATGTGGTGATGGATGCGAATTGACTGCCTCCTTGGCGGAGGTGCAGATTATCACTCCAGACAGGCGGCTTCGGAAGGCTGCAGCGGCAGACCCTTTTTATTTTTATTTTCCCCATCTCCCTCTCCCTCCCCTCCCCATACTGCGGCTCCATCCTCAGCGCTCTGAGAGCTCTTTCACTCTCCCATAGGAATTGCCCTGGGGTCTGGCCTGCGCACCCCAGCCCTGTGCCAACTCGGTGCCCTCCGTCAGTCCCCGAGCTGGTTCTTCGCGACCCCCCTAGGCCCCCAGATCCCCCTCTCACTCTGCTCAATGGTCCCTTCTCTCCAGAATGTAGCGCAGCGCCTGTCGGAAGGTGGGGGGCCGAAACTGGCCTGCAGCACCACAGTCCCCCCCCCACCCCCACCCCACCCCCGTACCCTCCCTGCCACGCCCCTTCCCGCAGGAAGCTTAGGGCTCATTTGGTCGGGAGGGCCTGTCGGGGAGAAGTCAGGCTTGGGGGCAGAGCGAGGGCGCAGGGGGTCGCCGCAGGGGTCTGGTAGGGGCAGTGCTCCCTCAGCCTCTGCGCACCTTTCCCGCTGCAGCTCCGCCGCCAGCGGGCCGGGACACCCTGGAAGGTCGGCGAGCTGAGGGACTCTCCACCCGCCTGCCGCACTGTGTGGGGGCGGCCAAATGCAAATCGAGGAAACTGCCCAGTCTTTCAAGTCGTGACTGTTCCTACTCGAAGTGTGCCCACGGCCCTCCCCTCAGCAGAGGCAGGCCTTGCGCTGTGGAAGTCAGAGGCGCTGGGGCTGTCCTCTGCGTCCTGGGGTGCCCCAGGGAGTCCCCCCTTACCAGGCTCACAGATCCTCTGCTCCCCAAATCCTCCGCTAGCCGGCCCACCCCTGTGCCCGTCCCCCCCCCCCTCCACGACCTCACCCAGTTTGTGTTCTGAGAAGGCATGACAGTCTCTCCTTGATGACATTCGCCAGGGATCTGAAGAGACTTTTTCAGCATCCGTTTTCCCAACTTTACAATTGGGAGTTTTTCAAAGTTTGCTCGCTCGGAGTGATTCATATTGGGGATCGAATAAATGGGGCCAGGTAATGGTGCACCTGGTTAAGCACACATTACAGTGCTCAAGGACTGGGGTTCAAGCCCGTGGTCCCCACCTGTAGGGGGGAAGCTTCACGAGTGCTGCAGGTGTGTTTGTCTTCTATCTACCTCCTCCTTCCCTCTCAACTTGTCTCTGCCTCTATCCAATAATAAATAAAATAAAAAGAATCTAATGAATGTTAAGTCAAGATTACGGTCAAAAGAGGCCTGAAACCCGTGGCACAGCTCACGATGGCTCACCAGCGAGGTCTCTGAAGGGCATCTCTGTTCCTTCCTTGACAGTAGATTACTGCCTCGGTCCGCTACCCTCCGAGGGCCCAGGCAGGGCAGGGGTCTGTGAGCAGAGGCATCCCAGCCCCAGGGCACAATACGGAGGCGGGAGGGGACCCGCAGAGCCCTGGGCGCCCACCGCAATCTGCCGCAGCCCAGCCAGGTCTCCGCCCACTCCCTGGCATTGTCCTCCCACGTGGGGATGGCCCAGCCAAGTGTGACTGCGCCCACCCCAGGCAGTGCGCCAGGCCAGGCGCTTTCCACTGCTCCCCAACCCAAACTGGTCGGCAGCAAGGATTAGGGATTTTAGTGAATCCCCTTCTGGTCGCCAAGGACACTTCCTTTGTGGACGTTTCTCACATATGACTATAGCCACTGCTTTGCAACAATGGGAACGTCCATCACAGCACGTGGTCAACGGCCACCACAGCAGGATACGCCAGCCCCCTCCTGTGACTTCTCCCTTGGAGCAGCCAGCTGGGTTTCCACCAGTCTAGGTGGGGGTCTCAGGTCCCACACTTCCAGATCAGGGTGACCCTGGTGGCATTTTGAGATGATTTTGAAAGTCACCTAAGAATCAGGTCAGCTATAAAACTAATGCTCTTTTTACTTCTCCAGGATAGTCTGGGAGGAGTTTAAACACAATGATAAAAAGAAGGACCCTTGTATTGGGACAGATAAAATAGGAGTGCAAGCACTAGACCTGAGGTCTTGAATAAAAGAGGACAGAGCTCTGAAAGCCTGAAGTTCACACAGCGCAGGTGAGGGCACGCAGATACTGTGCACCGGCAGCACACGACTGTGCCCCTCCCTGCGTGCAGACCCTTGACTGCTGTGAGGGGCAGTATCACAGTACCCACTAGTCACAGATCCGTAGGGGTGGAAGGAATCTGGTGGAAGAGAAAGACGGAAACAGAACAATGATTTAACTCCTTCCCCGTTGCCCATCCTCTGTGATGGCTGCGCCTTGCTGTGGGTGCAGTGGGACGTGTCCCTCCCATGTTTCCCTTAATTAGGAGCAGGCCAACTTCTGCCATCGCCTCACACCGCTGGGGTTTAGTCATCAGACCCACATGAGTCACTCCGAACACACGCCCCCTCCCGTTCCAGCTACAACTGGCCAGTGTGTTCTCAGTTGTTGCCCCTTTAAAACTAGAATCCGAGGGGGTAATGATTTATCAAAGTTGCATTGCTAAGAAATGTCAGGTGAAGGGCACCTTGCCTTCCACTGACGCAAAGCCGGCCTTTCCCAAGGAGGTATAGAAAGCGGCTCTCCCGCTGGAGCCGAACCCACACTCAGGAAAAGCTGCTTCCAGTCTCAACTCCCACAGTCAGTTTCCTGAATCGGATATGGTGAGTGTTTGCTTTTGTTCTACTAAGAGGAGGGCTGCAGGGATGTGGAGGGTAGCTTTGTTTTGGATATATACATATATACATATATATATATACACTTTTTTTAAATCTACATTTTGAAAGGAGGGAAGGACAGTTCTTGCAGGTGTAGGTGTGTAGTAGGAGCAGCTCCACAAGAGGTAAAGGCCCCCCACTATTCAGCAGAGGCTGGAGGTGTCTCCCTTCCCACCTTGCAGGGCTCTGTCCTCGGTGCTGAAAACCCAGGTGCCGATGCTGAAGTGAATGCTGGTGGGTCCTCCAGGCTACTGAGATAGAAATGTTGATTGGAACCCAACTGCTTAGATTCGGTGCAAATGGAGTAGCTCTGAACTGTGTGTGTGTGTGTGTGTGTGTGTGTGTGTGTGTGTGTGTGTGTGCAAGAAGGACCTACGTGAGGTGTGCGGCTGAGGTGAAGGTATTTGGATTATTCTCACCGCACAGTAGCAATTATCGGTGCTGATACTTAGAGGCTCCTGGAAGGTAAACACAAGGGAAGAAAGTCAAGGGGGAACCATTGCCGGCACTTCTCTTAATTTGAGCCTCCAGTAGGAGAGAGCCAACGAAGATTCACTGAGTTTTTGGTCCCCAAGCAAATGCAGGGGAATGCAGGGTTCTAGACCTCTGTGAATAGTTGTCCCTGGGGAAGGCAACTGAAGAACTTTTCACCTTCTTTCACGCACATAATTTGGAAATCTAGAAGTAACAAAAGAAACCTGGCTACTGTTTTGTGTTTGAAGTCTTATTCGTTATTGTTGTGTGGCTCTGCGGTGATTTTTGTTCACAATCTTCCCGCCCCTCTGTGCTACCTGGAGGGCCGGGCAGTGAGTATTGGCAGCGCTGGGATCTGTGCAGCGGATTGGCCTCGAAAGATCGCAGGTGTCAGGGCATTAGCTTTGTGGCCGCAGCTTGTCTATGGCTTATAAAAAAAATCACCAAAAAGCAATGTGCATTGTTGAATGACAAAGGAAATGGGGCGGAAAATTAAAGAATCTTTCTACAATGGTAATGGGGACGGGGTACCCTCCAGCCTGATAGGAAATCCTAAGAGGGCCGGTGTTCATGGCTGTGGGGCTGGTTCCTCTGCCCCTATGCCACTGCACCCGCCAAAAAAAAATCTTCCTTTTCCATCAGGAAGGAGAAGAGTAGATTCTTTTTTTAATGCCATTTGGTTGTTGCTGAGACAGACATATTGAGAAATACTGATTGCAGTTTTTCTTGAAGGAGGAAACAGCCGGATTCCAATTTGTTTCCTAGACCCTGCGACTGGAGTTGGGAACGCCAGTCCGTGTAGACACGGGGTTGTCTATTATATTTTCTCAAAGTGCAGTTTTTTGCTTTTGTGTTTTGCACGAACTTCACATTCTGTTTGCAGGACTGCAGCCCTCCCAAGGAAATGAACCGCCCGCCCGCCTGCAGCATGGAAGCGGCCGGGGGACCCGGCGCCCAGGCGGGCCCGTGCGCTCCGAGGACAACAAGCCCGGAGCTGGAGCTGCCCGCCGCCGCGCCGCCTCCGCCAGGGCCCGGCTCGGCCTCCTCGGGCACCCACACCTTCCTGGCTGCCGAGGCCAAGCGGCTCGCGGCGGGGGCGGGCGGGGGCGGGGGCTTGCAACCTCTGCGGGACTGGAGCGAAGCCCCCGCTGCGCAGGGCGCTGCTCCTGCGGGGGGCGCGGGCTCCGGCAACGCGCCGCACTGCAAGATCCCGGCTCTGCGCTGCCCCGAGGGCGACGCGAACGTGAGTGTGGGCAAGGGCAGCCTGGAGCGGAACAGTGCCCGGGCTGTGGGCTGGGTGAACATGAGCCAGAGTACCGTGGTGCTCGGCACGGATGGAATCACGTCGGTGCTCCCGGGCAGCGTGGCCTCCTCTACGGCCCAGGTAAAGGGATCCCAGCTCCCCTGCAGGGCGAGGCGACCAGGCCGGCGGGTGCACGTGTGCTGATGGGATCGAGGGGGCTGGGACGGGTGCGGGCGGCGGCTTTGGGGCTGAAGAGGCTCGCTCTGCCTGGGGAGGCCAGTGGGGAGGGCGGCAGGAGAGATTAGAGATCGTCACTTGCTCTGCCTGCTCACCCCGGCGTCGCGTGGTCCCAGATTAGGCTGCAGTCCTCAATGTGGTTGAGGCACAGAGAACCCTGGGGGACTCTGCCTAAGACCCAGTACTTTCTTATTTAGGATTTCCCATCTTAAAAAAAAAAAAAAAAAAAAAGTAAGAGGAGGAAATGCAGGTTTAGTTGAGGCTGCTGCTTGTAAGTCTCAAGACCTGCACTTCACCCCCAAATTGTAACATGCGGTTCTGTCCTCAGAATTCTTTTTGCCTAAAGGAGCCTCTCCCAGCTGTGTTGTGGGGGTTCAGACGCCACAGACTGGATTTCCTCTCAGATTCGATCCTTCACACTGCACCCAGGGCGTGAGAAATCTAGAGCAAGTCCCAGCCCTGGGGTCTGGATAAGGCAGCCATTGCTGAGCCCCACCTTTTCCGTGCAAGCTTTGTCTTCTGTCTCCCGCCTTCTTCCATCTGTCTGCCTTGCTTCTTTCTCCTCCTGCCATTCTTTTCCACTGCCTGTCATTCTGTTCCTTCCTCCCCTTCCCTGGGCTGAAGGCTTGGGCCTGTGTCCAGTCATGAGAGTTTGGACCAGAACATCTGCCTACCTGGGATTTGACGTGTACCCAGCCTTCTTTCTGTGCACATACTCACACCTGCCCACAGACTTTGGCAACGGGAGCTCAGCTTCTAGGATAACCAGAAATGAACATAAACCTAGACTTTCCCCCTCTTCCTGGCTTCCTTCCATGCCTGGAACATTTGTCTGTGCGAAATAACTTCCTCTGACAGCCTGTGTCCAACAGGGTGACCCAGGTGAAGACAGAATTTCTCTCTCATGCCTTGTTCCACCTCCTGCACTGCACTGCACTGCAGCAAAAAAGAGCTGGAGCCCCCACCCTTTCAAGCCCTATTTCAGGAATAAAGTGGGGGTGGGTAGGGGTTACCCGCTTTGGGAAAGGAGAGGAAAAGGGACCTTAAAGACATCCTTTGACTTTGCTGGTGGGAGTGGTGTGCAGGTCTACCTCTATCATTTTAGCATCTTGTAAATCTCTAGCAAACATTAGAAGCCTACAAAGGCGTCCTTTATGGCCCCAGCTCTGCATCAGCCTGTTTTCAGCTTTGTTTATCATCAAGAAATTTGCCTGATGTCCACTTTATTCTTCTTTCTCTTTCTCAGCCTTGAGCATGGCTTCTTCTCCTTTATCCTCCTTGGTCTTAGGGCCAGTGTGGAATAGGAAGTGCAGAGTGATTGCAGGGGTAGAAGCTTTGGTTCCACCAGACCTTGTACCATCCTAGATACCCCAGACACTTTCAGAGCTTTGACTTCCTCTCCCCACCCCCTCTCTGAATTTAAGGCCAGCAAAGCAAACCCCCCCCCCCCCATTTAGTGTATGTTTAGAGAGGGTCGCCCCTAAGACTCACAGACTGCTGGGGCTGGAGGAACTTCAAGACACAGTTATTCCAAGCCCCTCATTTTACAGATGGGAGCTCAGAAGTGACTTGTCTGCATGTGGTTATCCAGCTAGTTAGTAAGAAAGGACTACTGGCTTAATGGGGCAGACTGAAGGTCACACATGCCCTCTCTCTCTCCTTCTCTATCTTCTCTGGTCCTCCTCTCACTGCCCTGCCCCATCCTCCCTCCTCTGCACTATGCTGAATGGTGTTTCACTCCAGTTAGCCCACCAGGCAGGTTCTGCTGCCTGCCGGCTTTGGCAGAGCACAGGAGGCAGGGCCTCTGACTGGCTTCAGGCATCATAGCTCTTTTTCTGGCCTTAGCAGAGTCTCCAGTGGAAGAAACGAAGCTGAGGAGGGGTGTGTGGAGGGCTTGGGGGGGGGGGGTGGCTGTCAGGGTTTGTTAGGGGCGTGCTTGCTGGGAACTCCAGGCATGACATGGGGCCTGCTTGCCAAAGGGATTCTTGGTCAGGGGCTGGGGATGGAGGGACCTGCTTGCCATCAGTCTATAGGTTCAAGACCCGGGGAAGCTGCCTGCTGGCATGTCCTGGCTGCAGGACTTGGAGAGGGAAGGTTCAGGGGCACCTTCTGCTGAGGATGAGCCTTCAGATCAGAACTGGGAGCCTGCTTGCTGAGAGGCTCGGTCCAGGGCTAAGGGGCAAGGGCCCTGCTTGTGGATGCATCCTCTCTTTTGAATTGGGGTCCTGCTTGCTGGTGCATCCTCAGTTGAAAAATGGGGGCCTGCTTGCTGGGAAGGACCCTCAGCACGGGGGTGGGGGCAGAATGGGGCAGAATGGGGCCTGCCTGCGGACCAACCGATGGGGCTGTGATCCAACTGTGTGCTTTTCCGCCCCCCAGGAGGACGAGCAAGGGGATGAGAATAAGGCCCGAGGGAACTGGTCCAGCAAACTGGACTTCATCCTGTCCATGGTGGGGTACGCAGTGGGGCTGGGCAATGTCTGGAGGTTTCCCTACCTGGCCTTCCAAAACGGGGGAGGTACGGATTTTCCACTCTTTCCACCTGTGTTATGATGGGGTGGGCACTTTGGGGTTGGGGGTAACTGGACAGGGAAGGAGGTTTGGCTCTGGGCAGCCTCCTCCCTGTGGACATCAGTGCAGAGCAGAAGGTCAGGGGGACTGTTGGCAGTGGGTTTTACGTCCAAGAGGATTGCATCAGGAGATGGAACTCTGGGAGGGGTGGCCCCTCACATCTCCTCCGGTCCAGCTCTGGTGATGGGTCCCCAGCTAGGTGGGTATCACGTGGGGTGGTTCAGGCTTCAATTTAGCCACCATATTCTTCAGCAGAGGTTATACGTGTCTACCTAAACAACTTCTGGATCAGTACTTGGGCGGCCCTGGAAACCAGAATCAAGGACGATTTAAGATGACCAGGAGATTTTAGCCCTTCTATAGATAATAGAATAATCCCTGACTGGATTATCCAGAACACAGAGACTCAGGCCAGTAAAGAGGTGCCAGAGAGAGAAGGGGCTGTCCTTCACAGAAGCGCTCACCAGTATATCTGTCATTCCTGCTAAGGCCCATTTTGATGTTAGCAGAAGTGGTCTGATTTAGCAAAAGCAGGTTTTGTTTTGTTTTGTACTTCATCTGCCCTAACTGGGTAGAAGAAGCTACTTTTGCTGGGAGGTTGTTTCTGAAGTGAGGGCTTCTAGGATTCATTGTTTCAATATGTCTCTTCCCCACCAACTTAGGAGAAACCCCACACCACAAGGTCCCCCTCTTCAGTCTCCCCGTGTTGAGGCACTGTGGGGTGATGGCTGCCATATTGGCTAACTTCTTCCCTTTAAATTGAGAATTTAAAAAAATTATCTTTATTTGTTTTTATTTGATAGAGATAGCCAGAAATCAAAAATGAGAGAGAGAGAGAGACCCAAAGCCCTGCTTTACCACTTGTGAAGATGGGGACCAGGGGTTTGAAATTGGGTCCCTGCACATTACAACATGTGCGCTCAACCAGGTGCGCCACCGCCCAGCCCCTAAAATTGAGCATTTGTACTGAGAACTGCCTGTCGCAGCCTCTCACCTGGACCAGAGAAACCAGAACTGTGGTCCTCACTCCAGAAGGCAGCATAGTTCCCCCAGGCTCCCTGAGTTTGGTGCACTGGCTTGTAGCCTGAGACGCAGTGTGAAGCCCTGTCACCCACAGTTGCGAATGAGCACACTAGTTACTCAGCACTTAAGGATTCCTGAGATGTGCAGAGTGCTTCCAGTCGAAGGACAAACAAGAGAGTGTGCTGACCACTGACATATAGGCCCTCTCTCTCTCTCTCTCTCTCTCTCTAATGGGCTTTCTGCTTGATGCTTCAAGCAGAAAAGGAGGGAGTCTGGTGTTGAAGGGATCTGCTTATACTGCCTGCCAAACTGGGGGGCACTCTGGGCTCCTGCAGACACAGTGGTCACAGGGAGGGGAGGCAGCACCTCCCCCACTGCAGCTCCGGCGAGCTGCTGCGTGGTGGAGAATTCGCTCCTCCTTCCCTTGAGCAGAAGGCAAAGATTTCACAGCCCAAGTCTTTATCCAAAACACTGAGGGCAGGGGTAAATAACATAATAGTTATGCAGAGACTTTCATGCCTGATGCTCTGAAGTCCCAGGTTCAATCCCCTGCACCATCATAAGCCAGAGCTGGTCAGCCAGAGCTGGTAAAAATAAATAAAATAAAATATTAAAACAACAACAACAACAACAAAAAAAACGCTGCACTGAAAGAACAGAAATGGACTCCCAGCTTCCCTTTCTGGGAGCCCTGGGGAGAGGTCCAGAGAGGAAAAGCCTTTCTGCAGGGACCAGGGTAGGATGTGAAGCCAGCACCTGGGCAAGCAGAGAGTGGAGGAGAGAGAAGTTTGTCTTCCTCTTAGGGAGCAGCTGTTCTGGTCTCCGGCATCTCTCACCCTGAACTGGTTCTGACCCAAGAAATAGAATGTGTCCTGGTTCAGATCTTTCAAAGACCATAGTTATTCCCACAAACTCTTTCCAAATGACCCTAAATGAGCCCCCCCCACACACACACAGTGAATCCTCAGCAAATCTATGGAGGCCTACTACTACTCTTCTTTATTTTAATTTTAAAAAATTATCTTTATTTATTTACTGGATTGAGACAGCCAGAAATTGAGGGGGCAGGAGATAGAGGGAGAGAGACAGACACCTGCAGCCCTGCTTCACCACTCGTGAAGCTTTCCCCCTGCAGGTGGGAACTGGGGGCTCAAACCTGGTCCTTACACATTGTAACAGGTGCTCTCAACCAGGTGCACCACATCCAACCCCACTATGACTCTTTAGACTGAGGGTTTGTGGAATAAAAAGAGGAAGGGCCAGGGGCTGGGCTTGAGCGCAGATGGTGCGAAGGGCACTGACAGGAGTAGTAAGGATCCTGGTTTGAGCCCCAGGCTCTCCACCTGCAGGGGGTACACTTCACAAGCAGTGAAGGTGAAGCAGGTCTGCAGGTGTCTGTCTTTCTCTCCCCTTCTCTGTCTTCCCCTCCTCTCTCCATTTCCCTCTGTCCTATCCAACAACAGTATCAACAACAACAATAATAATAACAACGATAGACAACAAGGGCAACATAAGGAAAAAAAAATGGCCTCCAGGAGCAGTGGATTCGTAGTGCAGGCACCGAGCCCCAGCGATAATCCTGGAGACAAAAAGAAAAAAAAAAGAGGAAGGGTCAACACCAGCAGGCAGGGTCTATCTGTTTAAGAGGTAGGCAGGTACATACTCTCAGGTACCCAGTGCCTGAGTGAGGCACTATGGGAGGACAGAGAAGGGCGTTTCTCTGAAGGAGGAAGCATTTGGATTGACCTTAAAGCATAGATGGAACTTCTGAGGAGGAGAAGGAAATTGGAAGATGCAGGATGGCTGGTACTGGTGCTGGCTGTAGGCATAGTGACCTCCTGTCAGAGAGAGAAGTCTCATCCCTGGCTGTTCTAAGTTGTGTAGGATCACTACTGAGGACAGCTTCTGTAGTCTAGCATGGCAAGTTGGGGGTTCTTGGTGGTAGAGGTGGTCACCATGTTGATGTGATTTTGTGTATCTGACTCCAGAAGTTAAAGGCAAGGATATATTGAATATTGGAAAGACTTTACTTTGGTACATTCAAGTTCTTTAATGAGAAAGTGAAAAAATAAACTGGACTGGAACAAAACCCCTTGTGACCTGTCCAGTGGGAAATTGTAAGTTATCCTTGCACCTTTAGAGGAGGGCTCCTAAGGGTCCCTGAGGACCTGCTGTCAAAAGCTTCCAGGAAAAGGAGAGGGAGCCAGCTCCCAGCTCCCAGCTTCCAACCCCTAGCCAGCTCTCAGCTCCCAGCTCTCAGCTCCCAGCTCTCAGCTCCTAACCCCCAGCTCCCAGCTCTCAGCTCCTAACCCCCAACCCCCAGCTCCCAGCTTCCAACCCCCACCTCCCAGCTCCCAGCTCTCAGCTCTTAACCCCCAGCTCCCAGCTCCCAACTCCCAGCTACCAGGTCCCACCTCCCAGCTTCCAACCCCCAGCTCCCAGCTTCCAACCCCCAGCTCCCAACTTCCAACCCCCAGCTCCCAGCTCCCAGCTCCCAGCTCTCAGCTCCCAGCTCTCAGCTCCCAGCCCTCAGCTCCTAACCCCCAGCTCCCAGCTCCCAGCTCCCAACCCCCAGCTCCCAGCTCCCAGCTCCCAACCCCCAGCTCCCAGCTTCCAACCCCCACCTCCCAGCTCCCAGCTCTCAGCTCCTAACCCCCAGCTCCCAGCTCCCAACTCCCAGCTACCAGGTCCCACCTCCCAGCTTCCAACCCCCAGCTCCCAGCTTCCAACCCCCAGCTCCCAGCTCCCAGCTTCCAACCCCCAGCTCCCAGCTCCCAGCTCTCAGCTCTCAGCTCTCAGCTCCCAGCCCTCAGCTCCTAACCCCCAGCTCCCAGCTCCCAGCTCCCAGCTCCCAACCCCCAGCTCCCAGCTCCCAGCTCCCAACCCCCAGCTCCCAGCTTCCAACCCCCACCTCCCAGCTCCCAGATCTCAGCTCCTAACCCCCAGCTCCCAGGTCCCACCTCCCAGCTCCCAACCCCCAGCTCCCAGGTCCCACCTCCCAGCTACCAACCCCCAGCTCCCAGCTCTCAGCTCCCACCTCCCAGCTCTCAGCTCTTAACCCCCAGCCCCCAGCTCCCAACTCCCAGCTCCCAGCAACCAACCCCCAGCTCCCAGCTCCCAGCTCTCTCAGCTCCTAACCCCCAGCTCCCAACCCCCACCTCCCAGCTCTCAGCTCCTAACCCCCAGCTCCCACCTCCCAGCTCCCAGCTCCCAGCTCCCAGCTCCCAGCCCCCAAACCCCAGCCCTGAAGGTGAAGTGGGCCAAGCCCCACTTTGGACTCCTTGTATTCTCACTGTCCAATCTCTCTTCCCAAGGTGCCTTCCTCATTCCCTACCTGATGATGCTGGCTCTGGCTGGGTTGCCCATCTTCTTCCTAGAAGTTTCACTGGGCCAGTTTGCCAGCCAGGGGCCAGTGTCTGTGTGGAAAGCCATCCCAGCCCTGCAAGGTGAGTCCCCCTGCTTGCCTGACGAGATGAACTCCTTATGTAACTCAATCAGTTCCACTGTCGGGGACCCCTAAAGTGACCCAAGATCATCTCTGGCATCATTCAGTACACGGACAAATGTCTTAAGAATTCACACCTTGCTAGTGTGTCTGATTGTTCAAGAGAGCCGAGACCTAGATCCCCCACCCTGTGCCCAATTGTCTGAGTCCCACAGGGTTTGGGATGGAATGACCCCCTGGCAATTTTGCTTCCACAGGCTGTGGCATCGCGATGCTGATCATCTCTGTCCTAATAGCCATATACTACAATGTGATCATTTGCTACACACTTTTCTACCTGTTTGCCTCCTTTGTGTCTGTGCTGCCCTGGGGCTCCTGCAACAACCCCTGGAACACACCAGAATGCAAAGACAAAACCAAACTGTTGCTAGGTAAGTTTGGAGGTGCCTCTCTTAGGAGTGTCTGTGCAGAAGTATCCATTTGCTTAATTAATACTAAGGGTGCACCTAGTTTGCTTGCGGGCCCTGTGCTAGGTGCTGGGGACACAAGGATTAAAACAAAGACCAGTTATACTGACTCGAACATTTAAGGAGCCTGTGGCCAGAGCAGGTATAAGCAGTTTTTTTTTCTCTTTCTCAATGAATGTCTGTTGAAAATGCAGACTGGCAGGTCCACCACTTAGTCTGATTTGCTACATTTGGATGTGGGCAAGAAAGGTGACTCCTCTGTGCAGTGCAATCCTGTCCTACATTCTCTCTCTAGCTCAGTTTCCTTCATTCGAAACATAGAAATAATAATGCTTTTCTTCATCCTACCTCCCTCATGGGACTGTAGTAAGAAAAAAATAAAGGAAGAAGAAGCAATGAAATCTACGATAGCAACTTGACAGGGATGTGACTCTACAAACAGGAGGTGCCAGTGTCAGTCACCATGGAAGGGTCTGGTCATTTTTAGGGGACCAAGAAACAAAGTTTCTTCTGTCCCCTGGCTGACCACTTGTTCTCCTTATGCTGGATCTGTGCAGAGATCAGCATCCTGCAGTGTCCTGGAGTGTCATAATAAGATTGACTCCTGTCACTGGCCTCTGTGCTCCTGCCACCCACCCACAAACTTCTCCTTTGTTGGAGTCCTCATGCTTCAGAACCAGGGTGTTACTTAATACTTGGAGTGCACATACCTGAAAGTGTTCATCCACACTGGAGAGCTTTTCCAGAGAGGTGTGTACACATCCATACCATGACCAGCCCCCACCCAGAGAGACTTTGATAAGACAGAAGAGCCAGAACAGGAGACCCGCCAGTAAACCCAACCCCAGTGCACCTGGGACTTTGCTAGGGTTCTCAGGTGTGAGACACAGCAGTGGTGTGGCCAAAAGCAAGCATGTCTTTGACTCTCTGGGTCTCAGTGTCCTCCTTTTTTATAGTCTTCATGTTGATGGATTCAAAGTTTATAGCAGTGGGTCTCAAATCCAAGCTGTTACATATCAGGACCACCTGGGAAATAAAGATCCCAGTTCCACGTGGACCCAGAATATCTGTACCCACCTCAACTGATTAAATCAAACTACCTGAAGCTGGAGCCAGGGGAATGTATTCCTGAAGGTCAGCAAGGGTGGGAACTCCTAGCTTGGAATTCTCCCACATCTCTTCACGAGGCCACCCCCAAGCATTTGTGGACTGCAGTGTCCTGCCATCTTGGCCCTGCTGTCTGCCCCTCAGCAGCCACATCTGCAGAGCTGTCTGACAGAACCCACTAACTGTTCACGTTCACCACCACGAGTTTCAGGAGTGACTTCCCAAAATGGTAGCCACTGAGAGGCAAAATGTACTCATTTTAGATACTGGGTTTGGAACTGAGAATCCTTCAAGATCATCCCAGAATCTTGCTTGATCTTTCCAGACTGAGCCTTGAGGGGAAGTCACTTCCCAAGGGGCTGCCTGTGGGCGGAGGGCTACTGCTATGACTCAGACTCCATGGGAAATTGTCAGGCCACTTGAGGTCAGTGTCCCCCAGAAGGAGAGAAGTGCAGAAACCTGTGCTCTGCTAGCAGCCTCGTGAACTATTTGTGTAGTACCTTGACTCTGCATAAAATGACTAATGCTGCTTACTGTGTGACAGACACTGTGCCAAGCCGGTCTAGTCATACTCTCAATGTTGAGTTGGACAGGAAGTCAGCATATGGCTCTATTATTACTTCTGTCTTACAGGGAAAACCTGGAGCTCAAGCTCATAGAATAATCTTTGTGGCAGGAAGCTGGGCAGTAGTGCAGCGGGTTAAGTGCACATGGCAGAAAGCACAAGGACTGGCACAAGGATCCTGGTTCGAGCCCCGGCTCCCCACTTGCAGAGGGGTTGCCTAACAGTAAAGCAGGTCTGCAGGTGTCTGTCTCTCCCCCTCTGTCTTTCCCTCCTCTCAATTTCTCTCTGTCCTATCCAGCAACAATAGCAATGGCAACAGTAACAATAATAACAACAGCAACCAGGGCAACAAAATGGAAAAAATGGCCTCCAGGAGCAGTAGATTCGTAGTGCAGGCACTGAGCCCCAGCAATAACCCTGGAGGCCATCATCATCATCATCATCATCATTATCATCATCATCTGTGTGGTAGATCTGGCTAGGTCTCCAGTGACTATCCTCCTAACCGCTATGCAAAATGATCCTCAGCATATAAATGATGTCTCTGGGACTGGGTGGTGATTTACCTGGTATTTGGAGCTCATTACTATGCACAAAGACATGGGTTCAATGCCCCAGTGCTTCTCTGTCTTCCCTCTTTAGCTCTCTCTGTCACTCTTTATTAAAAAAAGGAAAAGAAAAGTTGTCGAGAATCATAGAGTCATGTAGGCACAAGTCCTAGTGATAATCCTGGTTGCTAAAATAGAAAGAAAATAGTGTCTCGGGGGTGGGCAAGATAACTCACTCGGTTGGTGCTGCTACTCTGTCATGAGCCTGGCTTCCACTGAACTGGATTCAGTGCTGTGGTATCTCTCTCCACCTCTCCCTCTGTCTCTCTGTCTGAAAAAGCCCAGAGCGATGAAGCTCCGGTGATCTCTCTGTCTGTCTCCTACAAACACACACACACACACACACACACACACACACACACACACCCACCACACGTCCCTGCTATTACTGGTGAAAGCCATCTGAGTTCAAAGGGACAGGTAACATGGTCACTGTTTCTTAGGTGACAAGAGCACAAGGTTGAGCCAACGGTGGCATCTGAGCCCTGTTGCCCTTGTTCTCTGCTTATCCAAGGATCCTGAAGAGTCTGTGGTCCAGCGGACTCGACTCCATCAGCCCCGACAGAGTGACATCAGTCAGCTATTCTCTAATTGACACCTGTAGTGGAGATTCTGTGGGGGCTGAGGGGAGAAAACTTGTCTGAACAGTAGTTTGACTTAATAATTCCAGTTCAGGGCACCTTTCTTAAGAAAGGTATCAGATTCTATGAGATTGCTTCTGGCAGCCACACTTTCAGTATTGTGAAGTATTAGAGTCTCAGGTGTGTGACAGCACTTCAGATAGTTATTTAATCATTTCATGGATCAAATAAATTATATCCATAATATGAAATATTCTATACTTGGTAAAAATGAAAATCCATAAACTGTACTATACACCATTACCCCCCCAATAAAGTAATTAACAACTTAAAATTCATAAAAGCCTGGGCAAATCCCCACTCTGTCATGTTAAATGTAAGAGTGGGTTGCAGGTTTATATTTACCATGTCTGGTGGCCATCCCTCCTCACCTTTATTTGCTTATTATTGGATAGGACAGAGAGAAATTGAGAAAGGAGGGGGAGATAGAGAGGGAAAGAGGAGGAGAGACACCTGCAGCCCTGCTTCACCACTCGTGAAGTTTTCCTCCTGCAGGTGGGGACCGGGGGTATGAACCTGGGTCCTTGCCTGTAATAATGTGTGTGTCCTGCTGGGTGTTCACTGCTCAGCCCCTATAATTTCATTTCTACTGACAGTATACATAGGAATAGAAGAGTATATAATGTGATACACAGAATTCCAGTCTGCAGATTTGGAACCATTTTTCCTTTCTATCCTAGTTGTATATTTGCTAGTGAGAAAATACATCTATATATGTATTTTCACGTATGTCCAGTGTGTGTGTGTGTGAAGCAAACTGAACACATGGTTTGGGTTGCCTCTGGCTTTCTGGCATTTTTCCATATGCTGCAGAGTATCCCAGACATGGACAGAAAAGACACCATGCGTATATATTCCTACTTGACTTAGGGGTCCTTTGGGGGGGATTCCTGTAGTGATGGAGATATTGGGGGGCTAACCTGCAACGATTTAGCTTGCTTTATAGCACCACTGCCCAACTGGACATGTCAGGACAGATATTCTGGGCACTTCTGCAAATGGTCATCCAAGAGAGATTTGTTTAGGGAATGGGAAAAAAACTCCTTCTCCAAGTGCACAATCCCACAACTGACCTCGAACACCCACGGTCTTGGCCCATACAACCCCACGGCCATCCCACCCTGCGGTAATGGGCATCCATCCCAGGAGAAGAATCAGGCAACCCCCAAGATAACCTTCATTCCCGGCAGGAGGCCATTTGTCCTGGTCCTTTCAGAAGAGCCAAGGGCATCTGGTCGGGGCCTCTGTTTCCACACTGAGACTCTAGCATCCAAGACCTTGCTTCAGCCCCAGACAAAAGGCCTGGCTTTGTTCATAGGTAGAGAGCGAGTCTGACTGCTCTGTGAAATGAGGAGTGGCTGGGTCATTTAAAATGGGAACAGCCTAAATACCATTTCTATTTCTGGAACGACTTAATTTTCATTAGAACTTTAATTAAACGATTCCTTTTCTCCCCAGCCTTTCATTTATTAACCATTGCCCACGTAGAGAGAATCCCATTACAACAGCTTCGGATTGAGCCGGATCATTATCGCTGTTCTTTGTTCAGGGGTGCTGGGCCGCAGAGCGCTCTGGCGAGGTGGGCGGCCCAAAGGCTTGTGTGCTGGGAGGCACACTCGCGCCGCCCAGCGGCGGGAAAGGGGCATTGCAGCGGCAGCCTGGAGTCAGCCTGGAGCCGTCCTGCAGTGCTGCAGGACGCACGTGACCTTGTCCTGCTGCAGCGCGGTGACACTCCAGAGACTCCTAGGGAAGCCGCGCACTTTGGGAAGCAGATGCGGTCTCGCCTGCTTGTTGCCAGCCTCTTCAGTCGTGGGGGCTGCACATGGTTTTTGGCAGAAGGGGGAGGAATGACTTCTGTGCTTGCTCTCAGGAAATGTTTAAGAGTGGAGCTGTGATTGTCTCTAGGCTGCTGCTGGAGGAAACAGATTCTCCCTCAGAGTGTCTGCCTGCTCTCAGGTCAGACCCCCCCCCACGCCTGAAACCCCGTGTTCTAGACTGAAGAAGACAATGTCGAATGAGAAAGCATTCTGATGACGAAATCCAGAGGGTGTCAAGCTCAGCTAGATGTCGCAGGTGACATTTGGCCATGTCACAACAGGGAGCACAGGGCTGCTCTGAGCACCTGGCCGCAGAGGACAAGGACCTTGTTCAATGTCCCAGAGTGCAGGACAACCCCCAGAATTCCCTGGTACTACAGTGTCAGACCGCTCTTTGAAAAATTCTGGTCTAGAGGCCGGGCCATAGCACAGCCAGTTAATCGCACATTGTACAAAGCACAAGGACCATCGCAAGGATCTGGGTTCGAGCCCTTGGTTCCCACCTGCAGGGGGATGCTTCACATGGAGTGAAGCAAGTATGCAGGTGTCTCTCTTTCTCTCTCCCTCTCTGTCTCCCTCTCCCCCTCAGTGTGTCTCTGTCCCATCCAATAAAGTGGAGAGAATGGCTGCCAGCAGCAGTGCCGGCACCAAGCTCCAGCAGTAATCCTATGGAGGAAGTATGGGGTGGAGAAAGATAGCTTGATAGCTTCTGTCCTAAACAGCCAGTCAAGGGGCTGGGTGGTGGCACTCCTGATTGAGCACACATGCTGTTATGTACAAGCCCCTGTGTTCGAGCCCCAGGCTGCCAGTTGCAGGAGGAAAGCTTCACAAGCAGTGAAACAGCACCTGCAGGTGTTTTTTTTCCTTTCTCTCTCTCTCTCTCTCTCTCTGTCTGTCTCCCCCTTCCCTCTCAGTTTCTTTTGGTCTCTATTCAATTAATAAATACGTATTTTTTTAAAAAATCACAAATTGGGGGAGTCGGGCTGTAGCGCAGCGGGTTAAGCGCACGTGGCGCAAAGCACAAGGACCGGCGTAAGGATCCCAGTTCGAGCCCCCGGCTCACCACCTGCAGGGGAATCGCTTCACAGGCGGTGAAGCAGGTCTGCAGGTGTCTATCTTTCTCTCCCCTCTCTGTCTTCCCCTCCTCCCTCGATTTCTCTCTGTCCTAGCCAACAACAACGACATCAATAATAACTACAACAATAAAAAACAACAAGGGCAACAAAAGGGAATAAAAAAAATCACATATTGGGAGTAGGGCAGTAGCGCAGCAGGTTAAGCACAGGTGGTGCAAAGCACAGGGACTGGCGTAAGGATCCCGGTTCGAGCCCCCGGCTCCCACCTGCAGGGGAGTTGCTTCACAGACGGTGAAGCAGGTCTTCAGGTGTCTGTCTTTCTCTTCCCATCTCTGTCTTCCCCTCCTCTCTTCATTTCTCTGTCCTATTCAGCAACGACGACATCAATAATAGCAACAATAGTAGCTACAACAATAAAAAACAAGGGCAACAAAGGGGAATAAATAAATATATATATTTTTTAAATCACAAATTAAAAATGAATAAAGAACTAGGGGGTCAGGATTCTTATAATGCTTTAGTAAGTATCTTATATTTAAAAAGATATCCCCTTTTGTTGCCCTTGTTTTATTGTTGTAGTTATTGATGTTGTTGTTGGATAGGACAGAGAGAAATGGAGAGAGGAGGGGAAGACAGAGAGGGGGAGAGAAAGATAGACACCTACAGACCTGTTTCACTGCCTGTGAAGCGACTCCCCTGCAGGCGGGGAGCCGGGGCTCAAACCGGGATCCTTATGCTGGTCCTTGCGCTTTGTGCCACCTGCGCTTAACCCACTGCGCTACCACCCGAGTCCCAGTATCTATCTTATTTTAAAGATATTCTGGAGCTTGTGTGAGGAAGTAGGTTGAGTTAGGGCTGGCGAGTGGTGGTGTGGGCCTCCACATGCTTGTCCCATAAAAAGCAAGACAAGGATGGCTTCTCATGGCTAAACCAAGTTGAGTCCAACTTTGCATGGGTCTGCTTTTCATTCATGGCATCTTTTAACTGAATTCTGCCAACGACCTTGCGAGCCATAGAATCGGGTTTTGCGCAGATGACGGAATTCATCTGAGCTCTCTGGATGAATCGTGAGCCCATCAGCTCAGCCCTGTTCTGTCCCAGAGGGCTTGAATTAGCAGGCCCAGTGTGGTTAGGCTGCATGTGTTATTTTGTATCAAGACATTTGAAACGATTTCACTTGGCCTGGCAAGTCTGCTTACCTGCTTTGTTGCTGGAGAAAGCTTCAGTGCTGCCGTCTCCTTTCTCCCAGTCTGTCTGTCTGTCTCTCTCTCTGAGAAAAGTACTCTGTAGCTGTAAAAAGTTTGGTGATGACAACAAGCAAAGACAGACAGACATGATAGATCCAGAAAACTCGGCCATAGACTTCCGTGAGCATTACGCGAGAAATATACACAGAAAGCACTAAGCACAACGTGGCCCCAGAAGGGGGGCTGGGGTGAGGGGCGCTGCGAGGACTGGGGCTCACCCCACGTAGTCTGGCCATCTCCCGCCTTCCCACAGCTTCTCTCCAACACTGAGTGAGTGTTTCGATTCTGTTTTCAAATCACAAGCAAGAGACGGGTGTATTTCCTGTAGACCTCACCATCTCTGCTTTGCCTTCTCCTGAACAGATTCTTGTGTTATCACTGAGCACCCCAAGATACAGATCAAGAACTCGACTTTCTGTGTGGCCGCCTACCCTAACCTGACCGCGGTCAACTTCACCAGCCAGGCCAATAAGACATTTGTCAGTGGGAGTGAAGAATACTTCAAGTAAGATGCCTCCTCTTTCTCCTCCTCCTCCCTCACCCCTCCTCCTTCTCTTCTCTCCTCCTTTCCTTTCCTCTCCTCTCCTCAACTCTTCTCTCCTCAACTCTTCTCTCCTCTCAACTCTTTTCTCCTCTCCTCTTTCCCTTCCCTTCCCCTCCCCTTCTCCTACTCTCCTCTCCTCTCCTCTCCTCTCTTCTCTTCCTTTCCTCTCTTCTTTACTCTTCTCTCTCCTCCTCTCCTTGCTTCTCCTCTCCTCTCCTTCTCCCCTCCTCTTTCTCCTTTCCCTCCTCTCCTCCCTCTTCTCTTCCCCTTACCTCCCCTTCTCTCCTCCCCTCCCCTCCCCTCCCCTCCCCTCTCCTCTCCTCTCCTCTCCTCTCCTCCCTCTTCTCTTCCCCTTACCTCCCCTTCTCTCCTCCCCTCCCCTCCCCTCCCCTCCCCTCCCCTCTCCTCTCCTCTCCTCTCCTCTCCTCCCTCTTCTCTTCCCCTTACCTCCCCTTCTCTCCTCCCCTCCCCTCCTCTATCCTCTCCTCTCCTCTCCTCTCCTCCCTCTTCTCTTTCCCTTACCTCCCCTTCTCTCCTCCCCTCCCCTCCTCTCTCCTCTCTTCTCCTCTCCTCTCCTCTCCTCTCCTCTCCTCTCCTCTCCTCTCCTCTCCTCTCCTCTCTTCCCTCTTCTCTTCCCCTTACCTCCCCTTCTCTCCTCCCCTCCCCTCCTCTCTCCTCTCCTCTCCTCTCCTCTCCTCCCTCTTCTTTCCCTTACCTCCCCTTCTTTCCTCCCCTCCCCTCCTCTCTCCTCTCCTCTCCTCTCCTCTCCTCTCCTCTCTTCCCTCTTCTCTTCCCCTTACCTCTCCTTCTCTCCTCCCCTCCCCTCCTCTCTCCTGTCTCCTCTCCTCTCCTCTCCTCTCTTCCCTCTTCTCTTCCCCTTACCTCTCCTTCTCTCCTCCCCTCCCCTCCTCTCTCCTGTCTCCTCTCCTCTCCTCTCCTCTCTTCCCTTTTCTCTTCCCCTTACCTCTCCTTCTCTCCTCCCCTCCCCTCCTCTCTCCTGTCTCCTCTCCTCTCCTCTCCTCTCTTCCCTCTTCTCTTCCCCTTACCTCCCCTTCTCTCCTCCCCTCCCCTCCTCTCTCCTGTCTCCTCTCCTCTCCTCTCTTCCCTCTTCTCTTCCCCTTACCTCTCCTTCTCTCCTCCCCTCCCCTCCTCTCTCCTGTCTCCTCTCCTCTCCTCTCCTCTTCTTTTCTCTTCTTCTTCATGTAAGAGGAACCCAGTGAATGAACAAACTTCCAGCTTGCAGACTGAATGTGTGGGTGACCCGAGGGCAGGGTTGCCTCTGCCTGCACCTTCCCTCTCTACTCACGTACATCAAGCCTTCGTCACCAGAGGTGGCCACTGCAGCTCTGACAAGCATGACTCTGTCCTGCAAAATAGCCCTAGCAGCCTCCACTGGCCAGCTGACCTCAGGGTGACTGGCTAGACCAGGAGAGTTGCTGCCTTCATTTTCCTCAGCAGGTCAGAATATTCTGGGTCATTCTTTATAGTTCTGTCGAGTCGGGAGTCTGGCTGGTTCTTTGTCCAGCTTACAGACAAACACCAACCTGCAGACACAGTGCTTTCATCCAGGATGCATGATTAGACTGTCCCAGCCTCACGGTTCTGTGAGCAGCCGTCTCCCGTCCTCAAGAGGAAGGCTACCTGCTGCTTGCCAGGGCTGTGGGGAGACCGGACAGGCTGTGGCTTTCTCAGCACAGAGAGACCGCCAGTGGCCTCTTCCATTTGCAGCTGGTCTCTGTCTTTGAAGATGTGTTTTGAACGAGACCCAGCCAGAACATACTGGAATATTTTAGCCAGCTAGAGTCTAGGGACACGTCCAGTGTCACTTGAATTAAAATACAGAGCGGCATTTGTAGTCATTTAATCTGACTACTCTGCAGACTTTAAATTTCTTTCTTTATTGCCACGGTGTTATCACCGGGGCTTCATGCCTACAAAGCTAATCTGATGCTGCTGGTGGCCATTTCCCTCCATATTTAATTTCTTTTTTATTTATTTTTTTTTAACCAGAGTACTGCTCAGCTCTGGCTTATCGTGGTATGGGGGATTGAACCTGGGACTTGACAGAGCCTCAGGCATGAGAGTCTGTTTGCATAACCATTATGCTATCTACCTCTGCCCACCCATTTTTAATTTCTTTATGATAAAAATAGAGAAATTGTGAGGAAAAGAGGAGAGAGAGACACTGGCAACACTGCTTCACCTTCAGGAAACTTCCCTCCTGCAGGTGAGAAGTGGGGCCTCCAGCCTGGGCTGTGAGTGCCCCACTGGGCGTGCTGCTGCCGCTCCCGGAGTTGCCAGCTGTACGGATTCTACTGGGATACATTCTTGTGAAAAAATAGAAAAGTATATTAAAAATACAAATCTCAGACAGTTTGGAGTTTCTATCAGTGATGTGTTCTTCTAAAAAGATCTCATCTTTAGCGGTGCCTGTGGGGGGCTGGGCAGGGGCCCCAGGTTGCTGTCCTGCTGGGGCAGCTTGAGAATCTGAGGGGGCTGGTATGGTCTGGTAGAGGCCTCCCAGCACCTGCCTAGAAGCAGGGTATTTGAGTTGGGAGAGAGAGTGCCTGGTCCAGTGCACGGTTTCCTGTGGATGAGGACCCAGATCCAAGCTCCTGGTCACCGCTTGAGGTCACATGCATGGGGGGCCTTGTCCAGCATGGAGTAGAACTGTGACACCTCTCAATTCTCTGTCTTTCACCCTTTGCCTAAAAAATCAAATTAAAAGGTTTAATTCGGGGTTGTGTGAGTGTGGAGCCCAGCAGTAACCGTGGACGCACAAGAAGCAGGGTAAATGCAGACAACTCCAGCCCGTGTCCGGATCATGGAATGAATCTCTTCTTGCTGTCGGAGTCCCGGTGGGGAGTGCGGGACTGGTGGGTTCATTGGAGCCTCCTGGCTGCTGGGAGAACAAAGCCTGCAGACTGTCATCTCCCTCTCCTCTTTCCCACTCAAGGTACTTCGTGCTGAAGATCTCCGCGGGAATTGAATACCCGGGGGAAATCAGGTGGCCACTCGCGTTCTGTCTTTTCTTGGCGTGGGTCATTGTGTACGCATCCCTGGCCAAAGGAATCAAGTCTTCCGGAAAAGTAAGAATCAAATTCATCGCAGGAAAGCCCCGGGACACCCTGGGGAGGTGTGGCACGGAGCAGAAACAAAAGCGGTTCTTGGTTCTGAGTTGCTTGGGACCTTGGCAAATGACTCCTTTCCTCTTTAGAACATAAGATAATACCCCTCCCCCCCTCCATCGCCAGGACAGTCTTAAAGGATGAAAGGAGACAAATGTATCAGAGCTCCTGACAGGTGTGGGGGGGGGGCGCAGAGGGAGGGTGCTGTGATTAGTGCTTGTCCTTTTCTGGCAGGAACCACCCCTCGTTCTGTAGCTAGAGCCTCACGAGGACTCAGTCACTAAGCACTGCGATTCACTAAGCACTGTGGTTCATTAAGCACTGTAATTCATGCTGCTGACTTTTGCTTCTTGGTCTTAACTGCCAGGTCGGTTAGTGCTGCCTTCAAGAAGCTGGGAAAAGATCACTTTCTGGCTCCCAGTGACCATTTTTTCCTTTCTTCCCTTCCTTCTTTTCCATCCTTTCTTCCTCCTCCTCCTCCTCCTCCTCTTTCTCCTCTACCTTTGGACAGTGAGAAATTGAGATGGGAGGGGGAAATGGAGAGAGAGAGAGAGAGAGAGAGAGAGAGAGAGAGTGACCTGCAGACTTGCTTTACCCCTTGTGAAGCTTCCCCACCTGCAGGTGGGGAGTGGGGCATGAGCGCAGGCTCTCTGCATGGTAAAGTGTGTCTGGCTACTTTCGCAGCCTTTCTCCCAGCCTCAGCTCACGTGCCTTTAGCATTAAGGTGGTGGTCCTGCCAGTGGGATATTGGCTGAGCAAACACTCAGCCACCCTGACTAGCCAGCCTTTTGACTGACTCTTTGGAGGTGGTGGAACTCTCATGGAATTCACAGAAGACAGTAAGCAAGCCCAGGAAACCTCGGAGAGTGCCGACCATTGTTGCTGTAAGAGTCAGTACTTTCCTCCATTTTCCTGATGCGTTAGGAAAACTCTGCTAAGGGCTTCATCAGTCAGCTTGGTAACAGCCAAGAATAATACTCAGCTATCATGAGTTCATGATCAGCTGAAACAGAAAATGTCTCCAGCGAATGACAGTGATGATGAAACGGGACCAGAGGCTGTGGAGTTGGCTCTGGTACAGCTGGCTAGGCCAGGCTTAGTGCGGCGACAGCCAGTCTACTGTGAGGATCAAACCTAAGGGTGCAGGACTCTACCAGCCCCGTCACATGTGCTCCCCATGCCCTACCAAGACACAAAACCTGCTGCTCACTAGCTGCACAAGACAGTTTAGCTCCTTAGAAACACAAACCTGGGAGTCAGGCAGTAGCACAGCGGGTTAAGTGCACATGGCACAAAGGGCAAGGACTGGTGTAAGGATCCTGGTTCAAGCCCCCAGCTCTCCACCTGCAAGGGAGTCGCTTCACAGGCAGTGAAGCAGGTTTGCAGGTGTCTATCTTTCTCTCTCCCTCTCTGTCTTCCCCTCCTCTCTCCATTTCTCTCTGCTCTATCCAACAACGACGACAATAATAACCACAACAATGATAAAACAGCAAGGGCAACAAAAGAGAATAAATAAATAAATAATTTTTTTTTAAAAAAAGGCACGCAGACCTACTCAGTGTTTCCTGCACTGTTTAGCTCTGGCTGATGGTGGTACAGGGGATCGAACCTGGGACTTTGTTCAGAGCTCTAGGCATAATAACCATTATGCTATCGACCCCTGTCCTTGCCCCCAGAACCTTCTTATGCTCTGGAACCGAAGGGACTCAACTGGTGCACTCTTGTCAGTTTTGTCTGGCTGCCCAAGCCAGGTGCAGCATCTTAAGATCACATGAGGTGGGGAGAGGTGGCTCCAGGCCTGGTGTTTGCTCAGCTGGGACATCTGCCCGTGGATGATGACACTTAATAGAGTTTCTAGTTTGCCGTTGGTTTTTATTATTTCTTTGCCAATAAATGAAAAGCAAATTTTCTTTAGCTCAGCTATTTCAGGAGACATCATTTTTGGTATCTCTAAAGTGAGGTCACTTAACCTCGCCTAGCCCACAGCTCTAACAAACACAATTCTGTCCAAGCTTAGCTGGGTGGGCTGAGGGCCAGGACTCTGTTTCCTTCCTGACCTCAGGTTCCCCTTGTGTGAAATGAGAGCTGGGATCTGATGTTCCTGAGGACCCTCTGGCTCTGACAAAACATTATGAAATTGAATTTATTGTTTATTTCTTTTTCTTATTTATTTATTTATTGGTTAGAGAAAGTGAGAGGGGGAGGAGAAGGGAAAGAGGGAAAGAGACACAGAGAGGAATTGGTTATTTTTCTGAGGTGGCAGGAAAGTGGACTGTTAGCTTGACCTTTAAACACCCAGTGCGTCTTGAGGTTTCCTGTATTCCTTGCTCTCTGTGACTTGGAAATGACCTTGGTGTTGTAGCAGAATCACTCAGTCCATTGCTCAGTAAGAACAGCCAAGGATTTGTTCAAGCAGAATTGTACTGGTGGATCTGTCATCAGGGAGAGCTAGAGACATGTGCACACAGAAATGTGTCGGGTCCGGATGGGGGTGTAGTAGTTGGGTGGTGGTAGACACCCAGTGAAGCACGTGGTACAATGCTTGACCACCTGGCTTCAGGTCTCCTGTCCCCATGTGCACGGGAAAACTTCACAAGCAACAAAGCAGGGCTGCAGGTGTCTCTCTTTCTTTCCTCCTCTCTTCTCTCCTTTCTTTCTTTCTTTCTTTCTTTCTTTTTGCTTCCAGGGTTATTGCTGGGACTTGGTGCCTTCACTATGAATCCACTGCTCCTGGAGGCCATTTTTCCCATTTTGTTGCACTTGTTGCATTTTTTTTTTGTCATAGCTGTTGTTGTTATTATTGTTATTGTTGTTATTGATGCTGTTGTTGTTGGATAGGACGGAGAGAAATGGAGAGAGGAGGGGAAGACAGAGAGGGGGAGAGAAAGATAGACACCTGCAGACCTGCTTCACCGCCTGTGAAGCGGCTCCCATGCAGGTGGGGAGCCGGGGGCTCGAACCAGGATCCTTACGCCGGTCCCTGCGCTTTGCGTTTTTTTTTTATCTTTGTTTTATATTAAGTTATTTTCCCTTTTGTTGCCCTTTTTCTTATCATTGTAGTTGTTTTTGTTATTGATGTCATTGTTAGATAGGACAGACAGAAATGGAGAGAGGAGGGGAAGACGGGGGGAGAGAAAGATAGACACCTGCAGACCTGCTTCACTGCCTGTGAAGCGACTCCCCTGCAGGTGGGGAGCCAGTGATTGGAACCGGGACCCTTAAGCCTGTCCTTGCACTTTGTGTCCTGTGCGCTTAACCCGCTGCTACTGCCCGACCCCAACCCAAACATTTCTAAGAAACAGTGATGTCCTCTTTCTCCTGCAGCAAGAAGCAGGGTCCTGGGAGACAAGAATGGCCAGTTGCTTCTTAAGAACCGTTCCCCTGTGAGCAGCCAGACTTGAAGCAGCCGAGGTGACCAGAAGGCAGGCTGAAGGTCAAGAGCCTCCCCTCTGACCTCAGGGGCCATGCTGTCTTGCCCAGGGAAAGGCCGCAGCATAGCGCTGACCTAATTAGCCAGTGCAGGTTGGTGGGGCTGCACCTTGCCACCTGTTCAGGGCCCTGCTGTGAGCTGTGCCTGAATGTGCCAAGTTGTACACCTGACTCATAGCTGAGGCATCCCCAGCACTGACAACCAAGCTGCAGGCTTTCCAGGTCCCCAGCACCTCCATCTATGCAGTGAGGTGTCTCCCACCCACACAGGCAGGAGGTGGAAGTGCGTTAAGTGCGAGTGGGGTCTACCTGAGAGTGTGCCCCCCTCTGGCCCTGACCTTGCTGTCATGCATGATGACCTGAGAGACGTGCAGTGCAAGGAATATTATAGGGGCTGGAGTTATAAAGGTTCCTTCCTTCCTTCCTTCCTTCCTTCTTTCCTTTCTTTTTTTTTTTTTTTTGGCTATAGAGAGAAATAGAGAGGGGATTGGGAGAGAAAGAGAGAGACAGAGAGCCCTACAAACCTGCTTCACCACTCATGAAGTGTCCCGCTACAGGTGGGGGAGCAGGGGCTCAAACATGGGTCCTTTGACACCGCGAATCCACTGCTCCTGGAGGTCATTTTTTGTTGTTGCTGTTGTTATTGTTGTTGATGGTGTTGTTGTTATTGTTGGATAGGACAGAGAGAAATGGAGAGAGGAGGGGAAGACAGAGAAGGGGAGAGAAAGACAGACACCTGCAGACCTGCTTCACCGCTTGTGAAGTGACCCCCCTACAGGTGGGGAGCCAGGGGCTCGATTCAGGATTCTTGAGCGAGTCCTTGTACTTTGCGCCTTATGCGCCTAACTTGGTGCTCCACCACCTGGCCCCTAGTACCCCAGATTCCTAGTGAAATGACCCCAAGAACTATATCTTAATCTTAATTTTAGCCTGCTCCCAGTCCATCTCCTGTAAATCTTCAAATAAGTCTTCACCCACTGAAATCCACCGTCTGCCAGTTCCTGCTAAATTGGACCCCATGCCCAGACCCTGGGGCCTGTGCACCAACCAGCATGTGAGATGGTCTCTATCTCTTTCTCCTGGGCTGGAGTTCTTGGGGCCTGTGGGAAGGAAGGCAGCAGAAGGAAATGGGGGCAGTTTACCTGCCTGTCCCTCAGCTGACTGTCTAACTCACCTCACGAGCAGAGAGGGTTTGGTGGTAGGGGAGATAGCTTAACCTCATTCTTGCAAATGTCGCAGTGCCATTTGGGACACAGCTGCTTGTGGAGCTGAATCTTAGCCTCAGGATGTGATGAACCTGGAAATGAGTCAGTAAATACTGGGGAGGACATTGCAGACAGGGGAATAGCTAGAGAAAAGGCCCCAAGAAGGAGGGACAGCAAATTTAGGACTGGCAAGTACTAGACAAGACAGAAATGGCACCTCTGTTCCCAGTGTCTCAGGCTCATGACACTGTGTATAGTGACACCCAGACCATCTTCCAGTAGCCCGTGTGTGGACACTGATACTTGGAGAGCTTATGCCACCCCCCAAGGGACCCAGCTGTTATGAAGAACTCGGGCTCCAAGGACCATTATGTCTGAGCTCTGACAGTCCTGGCCCCCAAACCCTCTCCTGACTCTTGAGATTTGACTGACAGATAGGGACGCAGCCCTATCCAGCCCAGACTCGGTCCCAAAGATGTGCCGGTTTTCCTTCCCAAATCTTCCTCTGTTTGCCTCTCATCAGAGACTAGGCGCATCCTCTGAAGGGCACTCCAGGCTTCCTCTCATGTCCCCAGCCCCTTTCCTCATCCTTAACTTTGATGTTGTCCAGACAGTGCGAGGCGGGAGTTCACCCCCTAAACGCCTACCTTACCGACCTCGCCTTCCCACCTTTTGTTTTCTCCTTTAAGTTACACCTGCTTCTGAGAACACAGCTCAGGAGCCATCTCTGTGGATCTTTTCTTAAACCTCCAGGGTGGGCACAGTGCTCTTCCCTGTCTCCAAGTTCTGGGGATAGTTTCTGAGCTCACTGCAGACATGGCTACTGAGCATCCCGAGTCACCAGCCCCTTCATCCTTATGCAGCTGACGGTCGCTCTAGCGCACAGTAGGTTCAGGATAAGTGTTTGCTGGACTCAACTGCACTTAGCAACCATAAGGCATGCACAATGCTAGGTGCCACACATGCAAGGACTCCTCAGTCCTCACAGTTGTTTTGAAGAAAAGTGCTGTTATTTTAAGTTCACAGATGTAGAAACAGAGATTCAGAGAGCTTCAAAGCTTGTCCAGGAGCTCACAGCTGCCCATTGCCCTCAAATCCTAAATGTGTTCAGTTCTTTTTAATTAATTAATTAATTAATTTTAAAAGGAGACATTAACAAAACTGTAGGATAGAAGGGGTACAACTCCACACAATTCCCACCACCCAATCTCCATATCCCATCCCCTCCCCTGATAGCTTTCCCATTCTCTATCCCTCTGGGAGCATGGACCCAGGGTCATTATGGGAGGTGCAGAAGGTGGAAGGTCTGGCTTCTGTAATTGTTTCCCCGCTGAACATGGGTGTTGACTGGTGGATCCATACTCCCAGTCTGCCTCTTTCTTTCCCTAGTGGGGTAGGGAACTGGGGAGATGGGGCTTCAGGACACCTTGATGGGGTTGTCTGCCCAGGGAAGTCAGGTTGGCATCATGTTAGCATCTGAAACCTGGTGGCTGAAAAGAGTTAAGATAGAAAGCCCAACAAAGGGGGTTGGGCGATGGCACAGTGGGTTAAGCACATGTGGCACAAAGTGCAGGGACCGGCCAAAGGATCCCGGTTCTAGCCCCCGGCTCCCCACCTGCAGGGGAGTCGCTTCACAGGCGGTGAAGCAGGTCTGCAGGTGTCTATCTTTTTCTCCCCCCCTCTCTCTTTCCCTCCTCTCTCCATTTCTCTCTGTCCTATCCAACAATGAACAACATCAACAATGGCAATAATAATAACCACAGCGAGGCTACAACAACAAGGGCAACAAAAGGGGGAAAAAATGGCCTCCAGGAGCAGTGGATTCGTGGTGCAGGCACCGAGCCCGCCAGTAACCCTGGAGGAAAAAAAAAAAAAAAAGAAAGCCGAACAAATTATTGACTAATCATGAACCTAAAGGCTGGAATATTGCAGATGAAAATTTGAGGTCTTTGTTTTGGAAAAAGCAAGTAGGTCTATTTTAGGTCTATTCCATGGGGCCCATGACCCTGTTTTTGCCTGCACCTAAAGACTAATATGCAGGTGATCTAAGTTACTGACTGGGGGGATGGTGTCATAGTTGGAAAAAGGACCAGAAAGCTATTTCGGGGAAGAGAGTAGCTCCCAAGTATGGGAAAAGGAAGGACTGAAATCTAATGATGGAGTTAGGGGCTCAGCAGTTCCTCAGAGAGCTTTGCACTGAGTGATGGGCTGGAGTGACATCTCCATCTTCTCATCACAGGCTGACTCACCCCACAATCCTGTGTGTCCCTCCAGGGACTTCAGCTCTCCGACTCACATGTGCCTCACTGCCTTCCCTGCAGAGTTTTGGGGGAAATTGCCCTGATGTCCTCACGACCAGACGCCAGGGTCCAGGTGGCAGGGGACACTCAGCGCTGGCACCTGTGCTCAGCCGGTCCCACTGTCGATGGCTTTTCCAGGTGGTGTACTTCACGGCCACGTTCCCCTACGTCGTGCTTGTGATCCTCCTGATCCGAGGAGTCACCCTGCCAGGAGCTGGAGCCGGGATCTGGTACTTCATCACACCCAAGTGGGAGAAGCTCACAGATGCCACGGTGGGTTTACGGTCTCCTTGTGGCCCCCGGACTGGCTCTGGTTCCGGGACATGCTTTGACAGAGTGGGTCAGGTCTCCTTCCGCAGGGCACCCCTCTGTTCACCCTCACAAGGTCCTGATGACCTCAGTACACTGTGCACTCCGGAAGTCATTAGTGAAAAGTGGCCATCTGGGGGTTTTCAGGTTCCTGGAACAGTTGTCCTATATCTGGAGCTGTAGAGGAGGCCAAAATGAGGAATGAAATTCACTTAATAGCTTTGGGCCACCTTGCGCCACTTCTCTGTTACTAATTAGAGTGTGCTGGGAATGGGCTCCGAGGCCTGGAAAATAACAGCACTTAGGCTAACCCCAGCGAGTATCATTTGTCGGGCCCAGAGACATCTGAACACCAGCACGAGACCAGCACACAGGAAGCTGTCTTTGTGTACCCTGTGTAAACAAGCCATGATCCACAACTCTAAATCCACAGCCCTCCTCTCTCCATTCCTCTCTGTCCTATACAACAACGACGACATCAACAACAATAGTAACGACAATAAAACAACAAGGGCAACAAAAGGGGAAAGAAAGAAAGAAATATAAAAAAATACTTGAATTGTGTCTCTATGAATCTTTATGCTGTTACAAATATTTTTTTTGTTTGTTTATTTGTTTTTTAACTAAGACTTTGCATGTGCACAATTTCTACTTTCCCTGGGCCTTCTTTTATTCTGATGGGGAAACAAGGAGACAAGAGTAGAAAGGGCGAGAGGGAGAGAGACCACAGCACTGGCTGGTTTTTCCTCTAAAGCCATAGCACCGTTCCTGTGGTGCTGGAGCTTGAGCTAAGCCGGTTGCTTGGCAAGGCCCACTCCCTGCCCTACACAGGAGCTCTCTCCAGCCCATGTCGTTGCAGATTATTATTATTATTATTATTTTAGAAAGTGTACTCAGCTATAGAAAAGATTCTCCCCTTCTGCTAAGTTTTACATGGTGGGACATATACACATGAAATTTGAGTGTTTTCTTGACTTCTTTTCCTTTGAGTCGACTTAAATTCTAACTCAGTCAAATTTACTAACATGTCCCAAGGAATTTGCCGCTTTTTCAACCTCAAGTGCAAATGATGTGTGTGTGTGAGTGTTAGAGGGAGATTTATATTGCTGTCAAAGGCCGCTTGTCCTGACTGCCTTCCCCCTGGGGCCATGATGCTACACTGAGTGCCCCTTTCCGCAAGGCCAGCCTCTTTCAGTGACCTTGCTTTTTCTGTTTACTCCTTAGGTGTGGAAGGATGCTGCTACTCAGATTTTCTTCTCTCTGTCCGCTGCCTGGGGAGGTCTGATCACCCTCTCCTCTTACAACAAATTCCACAACAACTGTTACAGGTATGCAGAGATGCTGTGAGTCCTGGTCGTAGCTGTTGAGTGGGACTAGGGTCTGGGGACTGAGCAGTAGGCCACATCCTTTCTCTCCACATGCAGTAAAGCCAGAGTTACGTGCCACCCCCAACCCCGGTCTCCACCTGCAGGTGTCTATCTCCCCCTTTTCCTCTCTATCCCCCTTCCCTATCAATTTCTCTCTGTCCTACAAATAAAATAAGTCAAAAAATTAAAAAAAGAAAAGAGCATATATTTATGTGTAGTAGAGGGTCAAAGGCTGCCTACTGGCTTCTGCTAACCTGGACACCAGTGAGCACTTGGGGCTGGGGGGCCATCTGTGCTGGTGGAGCCAAGTCTCTCTGAAGTGTCCTGCAGTGGTCATTTGCTAACTACCCGCTTAGGAATACAGCTGGTATGGCTGGTGCTCACTGATAAAGTAGGGCCATCTGGTCACTTGACATGTATTTTCCTAAGGAACCTGTAAGAAAGGCAGTGCAGCACAGCGGAAAGAGTCTCTCACCCGTGGCACATTGATTCACTTAATAGTGGGAATCCTGCCACAGTATGTGCGTGTGTATCTTACCATCCTGCCGTGCTCTTTAAATACATTGGGATTTTATTTGTTAAATATGCCACAATAAAGCTGAAAAGAAAAAGACCAGATGTCGAGTCCACGCTTAGACTTGTCTGTGAGCCAACACATCTGGAGCTGGAGTAGAGCGGTCATTCTCCATGGCCAGACGCGCCCTTGGAGGTGCTGATGCACAGTGACGTTGACAACGCCTGGGTAGTGTAATATGAGGCGAGGGACTCTGGGACACTGAGCACAGCACCTGGAGGAGGTGGCACGGGGTGCTACCTGCTGCCTGTGACAAGCAGCATAAATAAGGCTCCTTTTTGTTTGTTTCTTGAATGTCTTCTTCTTCTTCTAGCGTTTGCCCTTCTTCCGTAGCCAGTCAACAGCGTCAGGTTGAAAGCTGTCAGGAGCTGCTTGTCGCTGGCTTTGAAAGTGACTGGGATCCATGTGGATTCAGTTGGCTAGGAAGGATCGTCAGTTTCCCCAATGAATGGGTACTCACGGGATGCACCACGAGAAGGTCGATCCAATGCATCCCAAATGTCTTGAATGTCTGATTAAAAATCAATAAAAGAAAATGAAAAAGAATGAGTTGCATGGACCCAGGCCAACTTGTATTCGCATTATGAATCCAGCATTCACTACAACTCCCAGATAAGGAAAGATGATACTTCTCTGAGCCTTTAACTAATTCATTAGTCAATTAGGTCATCACTGGGGCTGTGCGTTCAACACGGACTTTTTTCCAGACGGAGCAAGATGGAGGCAGAGAGAGAGAAAGGAAACCACAGCTCAGAAGCTTCCCCCAGCACTGTGGACACTGGGGTCACACCTGACCACGGGCAGAGCAAAGCAGCACACCACCGAGTGAGCCGTGTCAGCCAGCGGGCCTCCTCTGTGTCTTCACGAGAGTAAAGTGATCCGTGCAAAGTTCTAGCTGCCCAACATGACAACTCTCGTTGCTTTTATTTATTTTTTGATAGAGGCAGAAAGAAACTGAGAGGGGAAGAGAAGAGGGAGATACAGAGGGAAAAAGACACTTGAAGCTCTACATGGGAAGCTTCCCCTGAGGGTGGGGACTGGGGCTTGAACCTGGGTCCTTGTGCGTGGTCACACGTGTGCTCAACTGGGTGTGTGCCACTGACAGGCTCCTCAGCTCTCATTGTTTTTGATCCTTTTGAAAAGATTTGTCAGGGCGGTGGCACAATTGGTGAAGTGCACATATTATCACACAAGGATCCAGGTTTGAGCTCCCGCTCCCCACTTACAGGGGGGTGATTCACAAGTGGTGAAACAGGTTTGCGGGTGTCTCTCTCTTAGATTTTCTGGTATTATCTTTACTTATTTATTGGATAGACACAGCCAGAAGTCGAGAGGGAAGGGGGTGACAGAGAGACAGAGAGACACCTGCAGCCCTGCTTCACCACTCGCAAAGGTCCCCCCTGCAGGTGGGGCTAGGGGCTGAAACCTGGGTCCTTTTGCATTGTAATGTGCACTCAACCAGGTGCATCACCACCCAGCTCCTTCTCTCTCCTCTCTCCTCTCTCCTTCTCTGTCTCTCCTCCTCCTTCAATTTCTCTCTACCCTATCAAATATAATAGAGAGAAAGAGAGAGAGAGAGAGAGAGAGAGAACAAGCAAACAAAAACTGCCACTAGGAGCAGTAGGTTTGTATTGCTGACACTGGGCCCCAATGATAACCCTAGTGGCAATCAAAAAATAAAATAAAAAGATTTGTTTTATTTTTATGAAAGAGGTGAGAGAGCAAAGCACTCTTCAGCTCTGGCATCTGGCAATGCTGGGCATTGAACCAGAGCTGTCAGACAAGCAAGCCTTGTGCCCTAATGTGCTGAATTGTCTCCCTGGCCCCAACAGTATTTAAGGCAATATATGAGACACTTTGTGAGCCAAGAAGAACATGTTACAGTTAAGCTGTGACCCGGGAAGATTGAACCGTCCTCACAGAGGTGTGATCTGTACTCTGCAGTGTCCTCAGATGCAGGGGTGGGGGAGGTATTTCAGGTGGCTGGTTGACCTAACAGGGGGGATGGGCGGAACTCAGCTGGGGAGCCAGGGGCTCAAACCAGACTCCTTGTGCTTAATATTATGTGTGCTTAACTGGGTGTCACCTGGCTCCCTACCCCAAAATCTTTGGACAAAATACTTAGGGAAAGGTTTTGTTTTTCCAGATTTTTGGCACTTCTAAAATGAGCCAGAAAGAATCTGTAGTCTGGACTGGTTTGTACTCTCTCCTTCCTCCCTCCCTTCCTTTTTTTTTTTTTTTTTTCCCTTTACCAGAGCGCTATTCAGCTCTGTCTTATTGTGGTGTGGGGAATTGAACCTGGGACTTTGGAACCTCAGGCAGGAGAGTCTCTTTGCAGAACCATTATGCCATCTACTCCCACCCTGGACTGGTTGTTTCTGCCCTTGGGAACAAATGACAAGCAGGAACATGCCTAGAAGTGAGAGTGAATGCACAGGTGCAGTGGCAGCCCACAGGTCCCCATGCTCTTCGCTGCCCATTACTACTCTCAGATGCAGCCCCCCGTCTGTCTCTCCCTTCCAGGGACACTTTAATCGTAACCTGCACCAACAGTGCCACGAGCATCTTTGCTGGCTTTGTCATCTTCTCGGTCATCGGCTTCATGGCTAATGAGCGCAAGGTCAACATCGAGAACGTGGCTGACCAAGGTACGCTGCCGTTGTCACCTCGCTGCTGTTGGGTGGGTCACTTGACAAGCCATCAATGTGTGCTGTTCGGAGAAGGTCGCTTTCCGGAACAGGATGAGGGTGGGGTGACCTGGGTCCCCTGTGTGGAGGGACTGCGACTGGCACAGGCAGAAGTCCAGGCAGCTTGTCATCCGGCCAGTCTGTAGCCAGGTGGGCTTGGAAGCCCTTTCCTCTCCCTTCTGTTTCAGCTGGAGTAAGCATGGGGCCCACACACTTTACGCCTGTGGAGTGCTGGCAGAAGGTTCTGTAGGCACAGTAGTGCCCCTGCCGCTGAGCTGGGCACAGCCTGCTCTAGGATGTCTCTCCTCTGTAGGGACCTAGTTCATGTGCAGTAAGAGCCTTGACTTAAAAAGCATTTTCCTGGGTGTTATGTCAAATACGCTCTCAGGTGCCTCTGCCTAGACAACAGTGCAGTCTTGACACATCCTCCTTCCCTCTCTGCCCCCATGGGAGCTAGGTGGGTGGGAGCTAGGTGGGTGGGTGCTAGGTGGGTGGGAGCTAGGTGGGTGGGTGCTAGGTGGGTGGGAGCTAGGTGGGTGGGTGCTAGGTGGGTGGGAGCTAGGTGGGTGGGTGCTAGGTGGGTGGGTGCTAGGTGGGTGGGTGCTAGGTGGGTGGGAGCTAGGTGGGTGGGTGCTAGGTGGGTGGGTGCTAGGTGGGTGGGAGCTAGGTGGGTGGGTGCTAGGTGGGTGGGTGCTAGGTGGGTGGGAGCTAGGTGGGTGGGTGCTAGGTGGGTGGGAGCTAGGTGGGTGGGTGCTAGGTGGGTGGGAGCTAGGTGGGTGGGAGCTAGGTGGGTGGGTGCTAGGTGGGTGGGTGCTAGGTGGGTGGGAGCTAGGTGGGTGGGTGCTAGGTGGGTGGGTGCTAGGTGGGTGGGTGCTAGGTGGGTGGGCAAGGTTGGACAGTGCTGGTGGCAAAATGAAGGATAAATGTCCTCTATTTCTCTCCTTTCTCTCTCTGTCTCTCTCTCTCACTTTTATTTATTGGGTAGAGACAGCCAGAAATCAGGAGGAAAGAGGGAGACAGAGATAGAAAGAGAGGCGCCTGCAACACTGCTTTACCACTTGGAAAGCTCTCCTCCTGCAGGTGGGGACCAAGGGCTCCAACCTCGGTTCTTCTTTTTTTTTTTTTTTATAAGTTTTTTTTTTTTGTAATTTTTTATTTATAAAAAGGAAACATTGGCAAAGCCATAGGATAAGAGAGGTACAGCTTCGCACAATTCCCACCACCAGACCTCCGTATACCAACCCCTCCCCTGATAGCTTTCCTACTCTTTAACCCTCTGGGAGTTAAAGATCATTGGACCCAAGATCATTGTGGGATACAGAAGGTTGAAGGTCTGGCTTCTGTAATTGTTTCCCCACTGAACATGGGTGTTGACAGGTCGATCCATACTCCCAGCCTGCCTCTCTCTTTCCCTAGTGGGGAAGGGCTGTGGGGAAGCAGAGCTCCAGGACACATTGGTGGGGTTGTCTGTCCAGGGAAGTCTGGTTGACATCATGCTAGCATCCGGAACCTGGTGGCTGAAAAGAGAGTTAACATACAAAGCCAAACAAACTGTTGGATAATTATGGACCTAAAGGCTGGAGTAGTGCAGGTGAAGCGTTGGGGGGGGTCTCCATTTTGTAGATATCTAGTAGGCATATTTTAGTTATATTTCAAAGGGCCTGTAGCTATACTAGTGTTTTATTTTTATTTATTTATTTATTTTGCCTGAGCCTGTAATCTGATATGAAGGTAAATCCTAATTATTGTCTGGGGAGATGATGTCATGGCTGGGAAAAGGACCAGAAAGATGGATCAGGGAAGAGAGTAGCTCCTTAATATGGGAAAGGGGTATAAATATTACTGTAAACCCTCAATTTGATGTGATCTGGGGCCATAATTAGCTTAGGAGCCTGTGTGACCTCTACATCCCTCTAGATCTGAGCTCACATTCTGTGGTCACAAGTAGGAACATTCCATGCTGCCCCAGTATCGACCCATTTTCCTCAGGTGTATCAGAGTATGTTGTCCATCCTCCCTTCGGAGGATGGAACATTCTCTACCATTGTTGATCCAGGTTGAGGGCAAGATCCTATGGGGGCCCACAAAGGAGTCTATTTTGTTGTTCCTGATAGAGATGACCAGTAACAATGGAGAGAGGGATTTATTTGAGGTCTAGGCCCATCAAATCTGTTTGGGAGACTCAGGATTCCCCAATTAGGGCCCCAAACCTGGGTTCTTGTGCATTGTAGCCTGTGCACTCAACCAGGTGCACCATCACCCAGCTCCAAAATGCTTACTTACTACCCAGCTGACACCATTTTAATGATGAACATTTCCATGAGCTAGCTAGCTAGCTAACTTTCTTCCTTTCTTTCTTTCTTTCTTTCTTTCTTTCTTTCTTTCTTTCTTTCTTTCTCTTTTTCTTTTTTCTTTTTGCCTTCAAGGTTATCACTGGGGCTCAGTGCCTGCGCTACGAATCCACTGCTCCTGCAGGCCATTTTTTCCATTTTTGTTGCCCTTGTTGTCTTTATTGTTGTTACTGTTGTTGTTGTTGGATAGGATAGAGAGAAATTGAGAGAGGAGGGGAGGACAGAGGGGAGAAAGATAGACATCTGCAGACCTGCCTCATCGCTTGTGAAGTGACCCCTACCCCTGCAGGTAGGGAGCCAGGGGCTCGAACCTGGATCCTTGCACTGATCTCTGCACTCATGCCACGTGCACTTAACCTGCTGTGCTACTGCCTGGTCCCCTCTGTGAGCTTTTTTTTTTAAATTTCTTTATTGGGGAATTAATATTTTACATTCGACAGTAAATACAATAGTTTCTACATGCATAACATTTGCTAGTTTTCCATATAAAAATACAACCCCCACTAGGTTCTTTATCATCCTTTTTGGATCTGTGTCCCCCCCACACACACACACACACAAACCCCAGAGTCTTTTACTTCGATGCAATACGCCAATTCCAGTTCAGATTCTGCTT
This sequence comes from Erinaceus europaeus, assembly GCF_950295315.1. NCBI lineage: Eukaryota > Metazoa > Chordata > Mammalia > Eulipotyphla > Erinaceidae > Erinaceus > Erinaceus europaeus. The sequence continues at coordinate 71,851,286 of NC_080178.1, read as the reverse complement.
GTGTTTTCTCTTCTGATCTTGTTGTGATCTTTCTTTATTATCTCATTTGATCCTTTTCTGGCATAGCATTTTGCAGAGAGATTAATGTTCTTTATTTACTGCCATATTTCCTTATCCTACAAAGGGTTTGTGTGCTTTATACATTTCTCTGCTTAAAGGGCTTCGTGTTGGTGACTGCCTGTCATTGTCTTCCTCTGGTCAGATGTTTCTTAGGTTATCTTGGCATTGGGGAGGGGCGGGGTAGGGGGCTGTGCTAGGGGCCATAGGGCCAGACCCGTGGGTCCTAGAAATGCCAAGTACATGCTTGTGAGCAGCTTCCTGTGCAGCTCAGATAGTGCTCAGCACATGAAAGAACTAAGCTCTAGAAATGTCACCTTCAGGGGCGGGGCACTGGTGCACCAGGTTAAACACACATAATACTAGGTGCAAGCACTGGCGCAAGGATCCAGTTTTGAAGCCCCAGCTCCCCACCTGTAGAGGGGAAGCTTCACAAGTGGTGAAGCAGGTCTGCAGGTGTCTCTCTGTCTCTCTCCTTCTCTATCCCCCTCCTCTCTCAATTTCTCTCTGTCCTATGCAATAAATAGGAAAAATGGCTGCCAGAAGCAGTGGATTTGTTGTGTCAGTACTGAGTTCCAGTGATAACCCTGGAGGCAAAAAGGAAGGAAGGAAGGGAGGGAGGGAGGTCACCTTCTTGGTAGGCTGCCAGCTTCTCCCCTTGGCTCCCCAGGGGTAACTGAATACTGCTTTGCTGGTGCTGATCTGTGCCCTGCAGAGTTAAGCAGTCAGTATGTTCTGGGTGGGGATGGTAATTAGCTTTGCTGAAGAATGTTAACCCTCAGGAATGTCTGGGTCTGTAGAAGGACGCTCAGTTAGAGGGACACTGAGCTGAGCCTGTGTCCTTCCTTTGGGAGACATCTCTAGCACCCTGCATGCAGAGTGGGGGGCCGGGGAGGGAAGTGTGTGTCTGTGGAGCCTGTGCCATCCCAGCTGCCCTCATTTCCTGCCAGCAAACAGCAGAAGCAGGTAGGTCCTGTCCCACTTTCTAGCAGATCTGAAAGTCCTGGTTATTGCTGTGACAGTACAAGCTGACTGTGAGCTAGAGCGGCCACATTGCCAGGGGGAGTGATTCCTGAGACCTGAACCCCATTTCCATCTCCTGAGCTTTCTCCTGCCCCAGAAAAGGAATCAGTAGGTACATGTCTCTCAAACCAACTAGAAGTTCACTTTTCCTTCACATAAAAAGCATCAATCACTCATGTTCCCTTCTGAAACTTTATCTTTTCAGTTTTTTTTTCCCCTCCACTCACTCTGATTTTAACAGGAACTAGCTCACTTATGACTGTCTCTAGGGTTGCATTACTACTTAGTAATTTCTTATTGTCACGTGCACAGGCAGGGACGGGCCAGTGAGCCATGGGGTCTCAACCCTGGGGACATTTAGCCCTGCTCATCTGAAGTTGCATGGATTATCATGTGAATCTGCAGCTTGATTTATTTAAATTTGATTTGAGTCCTTGTATGAATCTGCAGTCTGATTCCCCACTTCTAGTCTTGGCTTAGTGTGAGCTCTAAGGAGTGCGCGACAAGGATTAGGGTCACATCTGTACCCCCCACTCCTTCCTAGGAACTTTGTTTTGATCTTTAATTAAAAACAATGTCTTGGGGGCTGGGTAGTAGCACAGCGGGTTAAGCACACATGGCACAAAGTGCAGGGACCAGAGTAAGGATCCTGGTTTGAGCCCCCGGCTCCCCACCTGCAGGGGGGTTGCTTCACGGGTGGTGAAGCAGGTCTGCAGGTGTCTGTCTTTCTCTCCCCCTCTCTGTCTTCCCCTCCTCTCTTGATTTCTCTGTGTCCTATCCAACAACAGTGACAGCAATGACAACAACAGTAACAACAACAACAACAATAAACAGGGGCAACGAAAGGGAAATGATAGCCTCTAGGAGCAGTGGATTCATAGTGCAGGCACCCAGCCCCAACAATAACCCTGGAGGCAGAAAAAAAGTCTTTTTAATGATCTAATACTATTTCATTTACCACTCACTTCTTTTTTTGTTAATTTATTTTCCCTTTTGTTGCCCTTGTTGTTTTTATTGTTGTAGTTATTGATGTCATTGTTAGATAGGACAGAGAGAAATGGAGAGAGGAGGGGAAAACGGGGGGAGACTACCACTCCTACCACTCATTTCTAAGGAAGGCATTTTTTTTTTCTGAGTCATTGCCTGAAATCTCAGTCGTCTCAGAGTTTTTGGGATCTGAGGTGGGACTGTGAACACCAAGCTATGCTATGTGTTCACAGTTGGCACAGGGAAGAGGACACACTCTCCCCAGGAGGCTGGCTGAGAAAAGCAGCCTTTGGGAACCCTCTCCCCACCTTCTCCACACTGCCTGGTGACTCATGGTCAGGATCCAGCCCCACCCGCCACCTCAGTGCTCATCCAATGCTAGAAAGGCTGCGCTAGGCCACAGCAGATCAGAACAAAGGTCCACGTGATGTTTGGGTAGCGACTGCTGGATAGCCAGACCACTGAGATGGTCTGCTATGCTTCCCCTGAGTCTTTTAGTTCAGAGATCTTATCAGTCAGGTGAAATCTCTCCAACAGGACTGACCACCTCAACTTCTGTTCAGAGCTACAGAGGTCTAGGCACTGCACCACCTGAGAATGGCCCCTTAAAGATGTATTTTTAAAATCTGTTCCCCAGCCATAAAGCTTAAGTGGTTTGCTGAAAATGTCTTCACCTGCACGCTTTAGGGAAACAGCTAAAATGGGAGCAGGCCCAATATTCCAAGTCATTCTCCATCCTGAAAGAGCAGTAAGCCTCACAAGTCCAGCTTCTGTGAAAGCAACCAACCGCAATCCTCAGGTCGCAGCCATTTCAAGACAGGCTTGTCCACTTTTTGGGTTGGCTGTTGCAGGAGCACTGAACTGGCCTCCTCACATTCTGCATTCGAGACCCATTTGAACTTTACTTTTAAAAAAATTTCTTTATTGGGGGATTCATATTTTACATTAGACAGTAAATACAATAGTTTGTACGTGCGTAACATTTCTCAGTTTTCCATATAACAATACAACCCCCACTAGGTCCTCTGTCATCCTTTTTGGACCTGTACCTCCCCCACCCCAGAGTCTTTTATTTTGGTGCAATACACCCACTCCAGTTCAGGTTCAACTTGTGTTTTCTCTTCTGATCTTGTTTCTCAACTTCTGCCTGTGAGTGAGATCACCCCATATTCATCCTTCTGTTTCTGACTTACTTCACTCAACATGATATCTTCAAGCTCCATCCAGTATGGGCTGAAAACGGTGAAGTCACCGTTTTTAATAGCTGAGTAGTAAGTATTCCACTGTGTATATATGCCACAACTTTCTCAGCCACTCATCTGTTGTTGGACACCTGGGTTGCCTCCAGGTTTTGGCTGTTAAAAATTGTGCTGCTAAGAATGTATGTGTACACAGATCTTTTTGGATGGGTGTGTTGGGTTCCTTAGGATATATCCCCAGGAGAGGAATTGCAGGATCATAAGTTAGGTCCATTTCTAGCCTTCTGAGATGAATTGTACTTTAACCTAGACATTTCTTTCTTTTTTCTTTTCCTTTTTTCTTCTTTCTTTTTTTGCCTCCAGGGTTATCACTGGAGCTCAGTGCCTGCACCACGAATCCACTGCTCCTGGAGGCCATTTTTCCTAGTTTGTTGCCTTTGTTGTTGCTGTTATTGTTGCCATTGTTGGATAGGACAGAGAGAAATTGAGAGAGGAGGGGAAGTCTGCAGCCATACCACTGTGAACACTCCTGATCTCGTCTAATCTCAGAATTAGTACTTGGATAGGAGAGAGATGGGGAAGACAGAAAGGAGAGAAAGATAGACACCTGCAGGCCTGCTCCACCACTTGTGAAGCGACCCCCTGCAGGTGGGGAGCCAGGGGCTTGAACTGGGTTCCTTACACTGGTCCTTGTGCTTCACGCCATGTGCACTTAACCTACTGCGCTACCACCCGGCCCCCGTTTAATCCAGACATTTCCTTTGCACATCACACAGGGAGCCTTCAGAGGCTGGCTCTGTCATGTGTTTGATACATGTCTACATGTCTAAAGCAGAAGTACTCTAGGCATTGGCAATCTGCTGTTTGAAGTTCCCAAGGCCCTCTGCAGCACCGGGCACTAACCATTTGATGAATTCCAGCTGAACAAAGCGCCGTTGCTTCTGGCCATTGCTTCTGAGTCATGAAAGCTCCCCAGGTGCGGCCGCCTCTGCTTTCCAGCAGTGCGCTGCTACTGTGATTCACTGGCCTCTCTCTGCCCAGTTCTCTTTTCATTTCCCAGTTACAAGCAAATCTACAGTTGCCAGAGTTTTAGCCATCCTGGGTTAGAGTAATCTTCCCAGTGGGGCCACAAGGCAGAGAGGGAGTCTGGCAAGGCTTGATGGTGACGGAGAAAAACCCAGCTCAGGTGTGCCGTGCCATGATCGCGCACAGCGACCTTGGGAAAAGCAGAATTGGGACCACCGCCACGTTCAGGAGCCACTCATGACAGAGAGGCTTGTGTCCTGCGAGTGCTGAGGGTGCGGGACATACTTTGCCTGGCGCTTTAGCAGAGTCTCCCGTTGCTTCCTGCTCAGCTGGGAAGCAGTCGTGCCAGCCTCTTCTCACAGCCGGGGAAGCAAACACTTAGGCTAAGCGGTACATCTAGGGCTGCTCACAGAGACAGGCTGGTATGTGCTCGAGTTTGGACCCGCATCTATCTATAGTCACTAGAATCCAAGCTTTCTTTCATTTTTTTGTAAATCGTTATTTATTTATTTATATTTATTTTCCCTTTTGTTACCCTTGTTGTTACTGTTGTTGTAGTTATTACTATTGTTGTTATTGATGTCGTTGTTGCTGGATAGGACAGAGAGAAATGGAGAGAGGAGGGGAAGACAGAGAGGGGGAGAGAAAGATAGACACCTGCAGACCTGCTTCACTGCTTTTGAAGCAACCCCCCTGCAGGTGGGGAGCTGGGGGCTCGAACCAGGATCTTTATGCCGGTCCTTGTGCTTTGTGCCATGTGTGCTTAACCCGCTGCACTACTGCCCGACTCCCTCACTATCTATTCATGTGAGAGCAAGAGAGAAGACCATATGAGCAGGATCAGAGCCAGCTCTAGCATGTGGCAGTGCTGGCGACTGAACTTGGAGCCTTGATCTTAGGGTTTTGAGCTGCTGAACTATCTCCCTAGGGCCCACATTTTCCTAAGCCTTTTTTAAATTTTGAATTTATTAGTGATTTAATATTAATTTACAGAATTATGAGATAATAGGGGTATAATTCGGCACCCTTCCCATCACCAGAGTTCTGTGTCCCCATTCCCTCCATTGGAAAAGCTACAGTAGTTCTCCCAGGGTCACAGATATGGGCTGACTATTACTTCAACAACGGTCTATATTTATATATATTTGCCCACGCTCCTGTTTTCTCTTCCTTTCTAAGTCACACCTGCGCTATTACTACTTCCAAATGTCCCTCCTTTTTTCCTCTTCTCTCTCTGGGTCCTGATGGAGTTGGGGTTCAGAGTCCTCTGGTCATCTTTCCCTTACATTTATCCTCTGCTGGGAGTATGGACCAGAATTCTTTTGGGGGTGAAAAAGGAGAGACTTCTGGATTCTGTAATTGCTTCTTCACTGGACATGGGTGTTGGCAGGTCAGTCCACACCCCCAGCCTGTTTCTTTCCCTAGTGGGGCAGGGCTCTGGGGAGCTGGGGCTCCAGGGACACATTGGGAGGTCGTCTGCCTGGGGAAATCACTAAGCTTGGTACTGTGCTTCATCACCCCTTGTGCTGCCCCAGCTGCCCAGTGCCCCTTCTTTTAAAAAATATTTTATTTCTAGTTTTTTATTATCTTTATTTAATGGGTAGAGACAGCCAGAAATTGAAAGGGAAGGAGGATATAGAGAAGGAGAGAGCAGCCCTGCTTCACCACTTGTGAAGTTTTCCCCCTGCAGGTGGGCACCAGAGGCTTGAACCTGGGTCCTTCTGCATTATAACATGAGCACTCAACCAGATGCACCACCACCTGGTCACCCCAGGGCCCCTTCTTTATCACGCCTTTGTAGACCAAGATCCTATAGGTGTCAGATCAAGTCATGTTTTTTGTAAATGTTTCTCTTGGAGAAGTGAAGAGGAAGATGAGCAGTTGAAGGGGAAATGATGTCATTGTGGACATATTCTAACTTTCAAAGTAGAGTCTCTCCACCTTTACTCCTGTGATACTTGGACTAGATGATTCTGTGTTGTGGGGGCTGTCCTGTGTGTGGAGAGTTGTTTGTATAATCAGCCCCCACAGACCCCTAGTGGTGAGAATCAAAAACATCTCCAGGGTGCCAGGTGGTAGTGCAGTGGGTTAAGTGCAGATAGCACAAAGCTCAAGGACTGGAGTAAGGATCCTGGTTCGAGACTCCGGCTCCCCACCTGCAGGGGTGTCGCTTCACAAGCAATGAAGCAGGTCTGCAGCTGTCTTTCTCTCCCTTTCTTTGTCTTCCCCTCCTCTGTCAATTTCTCTCTGTCCTATCCAACAACACCAGCAATTCTAACAATAACAGTAACAAGAACAACAAGGACAACAAAATGGGAAAAATGGCCTCCAGGAGCAGTGGATTTGTAGAACCCCATCAATAACCCTGAAGGCAAAACAAACACACACACACACACACACACACACACACACACACAAACATCCTCAGATACTGCCAAACGTCCCCTAGAGGGCAGAACTGCCCTTGGTGAGAACCACTATTTTAGAGGGTGATGGTACTACCCCCCCCCCCACTCGAGTGTCTGAGTCTCCGCTTTGACACTGTGTTTGAGCCTCTCCTCTAAGTTCCCTGAGGTGGGAACCTAATGCTACCGGCCCTCTCTTTCCAAGAGCTCAGTGTCCACATGTGGTCATGGACAGAGTGAAAACAGATAATCCGCGGTGGGAGAAGAACTTTCTAAGTGAAGGCTCAGATTCTCCGTGGAGAGAGGGTCTCGTGGACTTCCAGGAAGAGTGACTCAGAGCTGGGTGAGTCTGCCTTCATCCTCTTGTCTCTCGCAGGCCCAGGCATTGCATTTGTGGTTTACCCGGAAGCCTTGACCAGGCTGCCCCTCTCTCCATTCTGGGCCATAATCTTCTTCCTGATGCTCCTCACACTCGGACTCGACACCATGGTGAGTCCCTTCTCCATATTTCTTCGGCCCAGGATCATTCTGAAGACTCTTTTCTGGGGCCTGGGCTCGGTCTTTGGTCGGGGATAGGCCTTGTGGGACCTGAATGCTTCTCCAAGTAATGTAAGAATGACTTAGTAGAAAACCCTTGAGCTTGTGGTGACTCCTGTGACTGTGCAAAGAGCATCCCTCTCCTCCCCAGCCCTCCCTCCACCCTCTGTTCTGTCCTTAGCATGTGTACTTCCTGCTTGGGCGGCGTGCTGCCAAAGCTTATTCTGTGGAGTTGGGTAAGGGAGGATGATAGACAGCCAATGTTAGGGAAAATTGCCCTGGGTCTGAGACTACAAATCAGCATGACAGGCAGCTCAAAGTTTAGTAGTTGGATGCAAAGAGGGTTTTTCCTCAAGCAGAGGAGGAATTTACATCTCATGCATATGAAGTGATGTCTAAGTGCCTTCTGGATGGATGGATTTGAGTGCAGTGTCTGGGGCGGTGTCCAAGCACAGATTGTAAAAGCTAACATCCCACCTGGATGCCTCTAACTGGCCTTAGAGGCTGGACACCAACAGAGTATTTCAAACCTACTGGGGGGTGCAGTGCTAAAGCCAAGCCTGACAGGATGCCTTTCCCCCCCCCCCGAGAAATACAAAAGCCCACTGGGCTGGAGGGTGTGTCTCAGATTCCTGTTTCCCCGACGCCCTTCCAGTTTGCCACCATCGAGACCATAGTGACCTCCATCTCGGATGAGTTCCCCAAGTACCTGCGCACACACAAGCCCGTCTTCACCCTAGGCTGCTGCATTTGTTTCTTCATCATGGGCTTTCCGATGATCACTCAGGTAAGCTGCCTTCCAGGGGTGGGTGTGTGGGAGACAGGCTGGGGCGTGTGTGTGTGTGTGTGTCTCTGTGTGTGTCTGTGTGTGTGTGTCTGTGTGTGTGTGTCTGTGTGTGTGTCTGTGTGTGTGTCTGTGTGTGTCTGTGTGTCTGTGTGTGTCTGTGTGTCTCTGTGTGTGTGTGTGTTGTGTGTGTGTGTCTGTGTCTGTGTGTCTGTGTGTGTGTGTGTCTGTGTCTGTGTGTGTGTGTCTGTGTGTGTGTGTCTGTGTATGTGTGTCTCTGTGTGTGTGTCTCTGTGTGTGTGTCTCTGTGTGTGTGTCTGTGTGTCCGTGTGTGTGTGTCTGTGTGTGTGTCTGTGTGTATCTGTGTGTGTGTGTGTGTGTCTCTGTGTGTCTCTGTGTGTCTGTATGTCTGTGTGTGGTGGCGGCTGTGGCTATTTTTCATTCCCTGACTGTCAGTATTTAATACTGCCTGGGAACCACCGCTCCCTGTAGACAGCCCAATTTGTCAGGAACTCTGGCCACAGAAATATACCACTTTGGCCACACTTGTAGCATCTTCATAATTGAGATGTAGCCTTCTTGAGCCAACAAAGCAGGTGTGCCCTACTTTGAGAAAATGGAATACAGGAAAATCCAGATTTACTGACTGGAGAAATTTGTAGTTAATTAATCATCACATAAAAGTGCCTGTAGCCGCTTGAGTTTTCTGTAGTCCTGAATGTTTGTTTATAAAAATGAAGACTAGAATTGCTTTTTCTGTCTACTTAACCTTGATGAAGTCACCACTCTGGGGCTCAGCTGTTTTAATCAGTAAGAAGGTAGATTGGAATAGGACGGTCTCTAAATCTTACTTTCTGTAGAAGGAAGAGACCTGATGAGTGAGACACCTGTCAGTCAAATGCACATACATGGGTAGAAAGATATTTATTGAAGGTATTCATTTATTTATGAGACAGACAGCACATCCCTGCTTAGTTCTGGCTCATGAAATGATCTAGACTCCAGGATTCTAATGGGGAATGAAAGGAGGGGTGAGAGAGGGCTAGGGGCCAGCACCCTGTGGTGGAGGATGGGGTGAGAGAGGGCTAGGGGCCAGCACCCTGTGGTAGAGGACGGGGTGAGGGAAAGTTAGGGGCCAGCACCCTGCGGTGGAGGACGGGGTGAGGGAAAGTTAGGGGCCAGCACCCTGCGGTGGAGGACGTGTCAGGTCAGTTGTGGGTGAGATGTCATTACAGCTCTTTGGGGGCGGATTTGAGGCAGTGCCCCTGTGACAGTGCTTCTGTAACATGTTCCCTTAATAAGATGAGCTTTCAGTAATGAAGCAATTTGGCTGCTTTCACAGAAGCCTGTTCAGCTGCTAGGCTTTTAAGAGTGCTTTGTGGGGTCACTTTCCTGTACTTGACTCTTCTTAGAATGGAAGGGCGGGTTGTGGGAGACAGGAGCGACCGCGACTCTAGCCCACTGATGTTGTCTCTCTCCCTCTCTCCAATAGGGCGGGATCTACATGTTTCAGCTTGTGGACACCTATGCTGCCTCCTACGCGCTCGTCATCATCGCCATTTTTGAGCTGGTGGGGATCTCCTATGTGTACGGTAAGAGAACCACCGTGTAGCCCCAGCTGGAGCTGGGTGTGGGTGAGGGCCAGAGCAGGCAGGCTTTCTGTATTTCATCAGCTACTGGTATCGTTTGCTGACACCTGTCTAGGAAAGTTGAAAAAGTTTCACCTTTGTTCCCAAGCTTGCATCTGAATCAGATCCAACAGAGAAACAAAACCTCTTTCTGAGTATGGTCTGGTGAGTGACCAGTGAATGCCTGTAGACATGGTCAGATGAGAGATGAAGTGGCTTTGCCAGCACTGAATCATCAGATTTTCAGAAAAGTTATGACACACTTTCACATAGAAAGACAGAAAAAATTGGAGGTCGGGCATTAGCACAGCAGGTGGGAAGCATAAGGGCAGGTGTAAGGATTTTGTTTTGAGCTCCTGGCTCCCCACCTGCAGGGTGGTCACTTCACAAGCAGTGAAGCAGGTCTGCAGGTGTCTTTTTTCTCTCCCTCTCTGTCTTTCCCTCCCCTCACCATTTCTCTCTGTCCTGTCCAACAATGACATCATTAACAACAACAATAATAATAACCACAACCATGATAAAACAACAAGAGCAACAAAAGGGAAAAAAAAATAGCTTCCAGGAGCAATGGATTTGTGGTGCAGGCACCCAGCCCCAGCAATAACCCAGGAGGCAAAAAAGCAAAAATAAAATAAAATAAAATAAAAATATAAAACCTCCCAGCAACCCAGGATTCTCTGGTCTTCATAGCTCTAGTCTCCATGGAGCTTGAGCTTGGGGTGAAGAATTGCTTCATGGCCACTCCCCTCCCTTATACTCATGACGCCCACGAGATCACCAGGCTCACATTCCACAGGAAGCCTTATCAACTTCACCACATCAGGTGAAGCAGGAGTTCAATCCCTGCTTTTCCCAGGAATAAACTTCCATTTCCTGTCACCACAGCAAGCCACATTCCCTAGCCCTTGGGGTCATTGTCCAGAACCACAGGGGTGGTAAGTGAGCAGATTCGGCTCTACCCTTGACATGGAGGCACTGTGGTTGAGGGCTTCACTGCCCCCCTTGGGTGTACTGCGCTGCCAGTTCTTGCATGCAAACCCTGTCTGAGCCCAGATGCTCATGACCTCTTGGTGCCTGGAAGTCTGTTCAGAGCTGCTGCTATACTAACGTGGACGTCTCCAGAGTAAATACTGGGAAGGGGAAAAATTCAAGTTCAGACTACCTAGTTGTACTTCAGAACTGAACCAGATAGCAACAATAGTGTAAGTTGAAGGACAAATGCCCAGAGGAAGAAGGGTCAGACCAGGGGTGTCCATGGAGCTCTGCTTTTTTTTTTTTTTTTTTTTGTCTGGGGCCCAGCAACTTAACCTGGACATGAACATCTTGCTTTTAATGTTAGCCTCCTGTGTAACAGATACCCAAGAACTTACAGCTTTCCTGAATAACAACAAGAACAATAATAGTAATAACAACACATTAAAATGGAAGGAGTGAGTAGGGGTCAGGATACAAACAGGAAGCCTTTCTTGTGAAACTGGAATGCCCCAGAAATAGGACTCTACAGTCATGTCTTTTTTTTATTTTTATTTTATTTATAAAAAGGAAGCATTGGCAAAACCATAGGATAAGAGGGGTACAACTCCACACAGTTCCCACCACCAGAACTCTGTATCCCCTCCCCTCCCCTGATAGCTTTCCTATTTTTTAACCCTCTCAGAGTATGAACCCAAGGTCATTGTGGGATGCAGAAGGTGGAAGGTCTGGCTTCTGTAATTGCTTCCCTGCTGAACATGGGTGTTGACAGGTCGATCCAGGCTCAGGGGGAAAAAACAACTAGTACAGTCATGTCTTTGAATTAGTGGAGGGGGAATATGTCTCAGGCTGGAGGTCACAGCCCCACTGCAGAGAGTTTAGTTTCTGGCCAGAGCAGTGTCCGACATGCCATCCTGATGAGAGGAGGCGCCAAACTGCCCGCGCTCTGGGCTGGGGAGACAGCTAGGGACCTGCAGGGACACTGACAGAAGCTCTGCTGCCAGTCTGCCAGCGTCAATTGTAACTTTCTGTCCAGGAAATCAAAGGTTTCGCCATGAGGAGAGAAAAATGAATCCAGGTGCTGTCCTGGGGAAGCGCCTCCCTTTGTGGGTCCACCGCGAGCTGAGCTGTAGTCACCAGATGGCCTGTTGGCAAAGCCAGGGAAACGCTTTGTTGGTCGTGCTGGCCCAGTGCCTGGCACTCCTCTCTACCCCACCACTGCCAGGATGCTCGAGACTCAGTCTTTCCAGTAGGACAAGGCTGTTCTGTGTGGTTTATAAGCACCACTGAAATAGAAGCCTTTCAGCATTTCAGTTTTCAGAAGTTTGAAGCTAGATGACATATTTAAAATACATTCACATAATTGTTGGAAACGAAAGGGAAATCCCGTAAAGAAGTGAAGCTTTTGCCCCCTGCAGGTGGAGACCAGGGACCAGAACCAGGGTCCTTGCACGGGGTCACGTGTCTGCTCAGCAGGTGCACCGCCACCCAGCCCCAAGATATATTGTTATCAGCTCTTGTGCTACAGTGGTTGTTTGTTTGTTTATGAGTTTTTAATCGGCACTGGGGTTATTATTGGGACTCAGTGCCTGCCTGCCAGATCCCACGGTCCGGCAGTCCTGTGCCTCATTTACTTATTTATGTATTTATTTAATGTGTGTGTGTGTGTGTGTGTGTGTGTTTCACAGAGACAGAGGGAAATTTGAGAAGGAAAGAAGAGAGAGAGGGAGAGAGAAAGAGAGGCATCTGCAGCATTGGCTCACCCTTGTGAATCTTCTCCCCTACAGATGTGGACCAGAGGCTTGAACCCAGGTTCTTGCACATGGTAATGTGTATGTCATACCAGATGTGCTCCTGCCCACCCCCTATCTTGGTCAGTTTTTAAGTGGTTGAGGTGGGGAGTTGGGCTGTGGCACAGCGGGTTAAGCGCACGTGGTGCCAAACGCAAGGACCGGCCTAAGGATCCCAGTTCGAGTCCCTGGTTCCCCACCTGCAGGGGGGTCGCTTCACAAGCAGTGAAGCAGGTCTGCAGGTGTCTATCTTTCTCTCCTTTCTGTCTTCCCCTCCTCTCTCCATTTCTCTCTGTCCTAGCCAACAACAACATCAATAACCACAACAATGTTAAACAACAAGGGCAACAAAAGGGAAAATTAAAAAAAAAAAAAGAAGTAGCTGAGGGAATGGTCAAGTTCCTTGAAGGCTCACAGAATTCTGTCCTAGCCAGTAATTATCTTCCTGCATCCTCTTTCTTGCCACTGCCATGTAACAAGGGCCTTCATTGAGGGAATTGGTCTGAGGGGGTAGGAGTGCTGTCCACAGGGAAGTCGCACCTCCTTTTGACTACTGTTACTGTCTTTAAAGAATGTTACCATGGGGAGCTGGGTGGTAGTACAACATGGCGCAAAGTGCAAGGGCCAGCGTAAGGATCCTGGTTCGAGTCCCCAGCTCCCCACCTGCAGGGGGTCGCTTTGCAACTGGTGAAGCAGGTCTGCAGGTGTCTCTCTTTCTCTCCCCCTCTCTGTCTTCCTCTCCTGTGTCCATTTCTCTCTGCCCTATCCAACAACAGCAGCTATGGCAACAACAATAATAACTACTACAAGAGCAACAAGGGCAACAAAATGGGAAAACAGCCTCCAGGAGCAGTGGATTCGTAGTGCAGGCACCGAGCCCCAGCAATAACCCTGGAGGCAACTAAAGAAAAAAAGCGAACATGAGAAAAGGAGAGAGAACCAGAGTATCACGCTCACTCATATGATGTGGGGGCCTGACCACAGACCCTCATGCTCTTCTTTAAAAAATGTGTATTTATTATCTAGAGACAGAGTGAAATGAAGAGGGAAGGCAGAATCAGAGAAATGCCTGCAGCGCTGCTTCACTGCTTGTGAAGCTCCCCCCTAGGTGGGGGCCAGGGGCTTGAGCCCAGTTCTTTGCACCCACCGCCTGACCTGGACCGCTTGACCTGGACCACTAGGCCAGCTCCCCGGCCTTCAGTGTCATCATCTTACAGACAGTGAAGATAAATGGACTCATCAGAGAGTATCCTTGAGAGATCCTTGGCAACAAAAACCAGCGTGCAGGGACTTCCACTCGAAGTCCTGAAGCGTTCACTATTGACAGTGATCTTAACTGGTCTTGCTGGAGCTGTTGCTCTGCACTGAGGTCGTCTCTGGAAACAGCTACATGGGTGAAGATGCCAGGTGGTGGTGCTGAGCCTTCCAGCTGGACGCGAGCTGAGTGGTTTTTTTTTTTAATTTTTAAAAAAATTTTCCCTTTTGTTGCCCTTGTTTTTTATTGTTGTTGTAGTTACTATTGTTGTTGTTATTATTGTTGTGATTGTTGGATAGGACAGAGAGAAACGGAGAGAGGAGGGGACGACAGAGAGGGGGAGAGAAAGATAGACACCTGCAGACCTGCTTCACCGCCTGTGAAGCGACTCCCCTGCAGGTGGGGAGCCGGGGGCTTGAACTGGGATCCTTCCGCCAGTCCTTGCGCTTTGTGCCACGTGCGCTTAACCCGCTACACTACTGCCCGACTCCCTCTTTTTTTTTTTCTTGCTATCCGAGTTGTGGATAAGGCTCCATGCCTTATGACTACCCCCCACCCCCACCCCATACTCATCTTTGAGGTAGCGGGAGAGTAAGAGAGAACAGGAGGTACATGTAGCAATGATTCACTGCTCGGGGAAACTCCCCTCCGCCCCTCCCTCATATGCAGCTCCTGTAGGATACAGCCACTATTCCTTGTGGAGGGAAGCGAGCATAGAGAGGGGTGCAGGGCGTTGGGGTAGAGAGCATAGTGGTTATGCAGAGAGTCTCTCACACCTGATGAGCCAAATTCCCAGGTTCCATCCCCCACACCACCATTAGCAGAGCTGAGCAGTGCTCTCCATGCCTCTGTTTCTATCCAATAAATAAATGATAAAAGGCTGTTTAAAAGGGGGGGGGGATAGAAAGAGAGACACCTGCAGTCCTGCTTCACCACTTGTGAACCTTCCCTGCTCTGCATGTGGGGACTGGGGACTTGACCCTGGGTCACTACCCAGGGAACACATGCTCTTCACCTGGCCCCAGGATGGCACTTTTTTCTTTTTCTTTTTTACCTCAATGCACAGAGTATTCACTGTTGATTTAAATGCGCAGTTTGCCTCAGTCTTCCTAGAAGTGAGTCACTTGCTTGACACTTCCTGAGCAGCTGGGCATCTTGTGGAGACCAGACTGGGGCGGTTCCTTGCTAAGAGCACTTGAGCGAGGGCTCAGGCACTCTGTACCCTGCGCTCGCTCCTCACTCTCCGCACGTCTGTTTGCAGGCTTGCAGAGATTCTGTGAAGACATCGAGATGATGATCGGGTTCCAGCCAAATGTTTTCTGGAAAGTCTGCTGGGCATTTGTCACCCCGACAATTCTAACGGTAAGGCCTGCTTGCTCTGTGTGTGGGGGTGGCCTTAACATTGATTTACAGTTAGATGTCCACACCAACACCAGAGTTCTGAATCCCCCAGTCCCTCCACTGCCAGCCACCACAGTTCTCCCAAGGTTGCAGACTTGGGCCAACCATCATCTCTGCAGCTCTCTGTCTGCATTGGTACATAACTGCCCCTGTTTCTTCCAGGTCCCAAGTCACGCATAACCCTACTACTATATCCAAATGCCTCTCTCCCCACCCCCCTCCGGGTCCTGATGGAGCTGGAGTTCAGAGCCCTCTTATCCTCTTCCTCCTATCACTTCTCCTCCACTGGGAGTGTGGACCAGAGTTCTTTTTGGGGTGCAGAAGGTGGGAGGTCTGGCTTCTGTAATTGCTTCTCTGCTGGACATGGGCGTTAGGAGGTTAATCCACCCCCCAGCCTGTTTCTGTCTTTCCCTAGTGGGGCCGGGCTCTGGGGAGGCGAGGTTCCAGGACACATTGGTAGGGTCATTCTCCCAGGGAAGTCAGGATGGAATCATGGTAGTGTCTGCAACTTGGTGTCTGGAAGGTGGCAGGATATAAAATCAGACAAAATGGTTAGTGAACAGGAGCCAAAAAGTAGGAAAAGAGCAGATGAGATTAGGGATTTCAGGATGGGACACTCTGGGCTGAAGCGCATTCACCTCACTGCTCTGCGCCAGTGCGACATAAACGGCAGTTCTGCTGTTCACTCCCACGTTCTTGGGTGATGAGGACATCCTGAGGTCCTCTGCCACTCATCTCAAAGATCAGCCCCTTCCTGTGTTGGTACATCTGTATCAGGACTTGCATTCACGTTGTTGGCTCTGTATTGTGCTATGTCCGGGCTGCGGGTCTTGCTCTCCTTCAGCCTCCAGCACAGTGACGGATGGAGATCTGGTCTTGCCCACCTTCTCCCTAGCTTCCTGTGAGTGCGACTTCTGCAAGGCCGCAGGCAGCAGGCGCGTGGTTCCCAGCAGAGCCAACAGGTGGCGCTAGAAACCAGATGAAGGTTCTTGTTTTACTTAGAGTGGGGTCCCAGTGTCTACAAGGAAAACAAGTTAGGACAAAAGTAAAATTCTAAGATATATATATATATATTCTCCCCTTCTAAGGTGTCACACAGTAAATTTTAATCAAAACACCTCCTCTTCTTTGGGAGTCTGGAGAACTCAGGTTTCCCGCAACTGATGGAAGGAAATTTACCTCTGATGGTTTCCATCTCTGCTGAGCTCTACTGTTTTTACCAGTAATTCCCACGCAATGTTTTTTCTCTTTTAATTTAATTTGATTTTTATTGGGGGATTAATATTTTACAGTCAGCAGTAAATACAATAGTACATTTCCAGTTTTACACACAACAATACAACCCCCACAAGGCCCTCTGCCATCCTGTTCCAGGACCTGAACCCTCCCCGCAACCCACCCCAGGGCCTTTTACTTTGTTGCAATACACCAGCAATTTGGTTTTTGGTGTGATTAAAACTGGGATTTGTTCAAAATCCTACATTTCATTTCTTCCTGTTTCAGAAGAGATTAAACTTCAGAGAATTTAGTTTCATTCTGCAGAAATGTATAACAGTAATTTGTTAGGTCTGTTATGAGGTATGCGCTCTCTCTATTTATTTGACCTGAGTACCGCTCAGCTCTGGTTGGTGGTGATGCCAGGATGGATCCTAGGACCTCTCACATGGAAGTCTTCTGTGCTAGTGCTGCACTAGATCTCCAGGAAGGTGTGTGTGTGTGTGTGTGGTGTGTGTGTGTGTGTGTGTGTGTGTGTGTGTGTGTGTGTATGTGTGTGTAGGGCAGGTTCTTTATGAATATTGTCTCTGAAGCTTTTTAAAAATACTTCACTTTGGGGAGAGGTATTGATTTACATTACATAAGTACAGCTCTCATCTTCTGGTGAGATCTTCCCTGAAGCATTCAATACCAGACTGGAGGGCAGTGTTTTCTCTGCTTCACACTTGTTTGCATTAAGGTTTGGAGAGGCTGAGAAACTTGTCTAAGGCCACAATGCTCATATCGAACAGAGCTAAATTTAGAACCCAGGGATTTCTAGGCTGATAATTGAACCCAGGGCTATCTAGTTCACATTTCTAAAATCCCAGATCCTTCATCTCCAAGTGGAGTTTGTTCAGGTTTGGATTAAAATAGTTCTAATCGTCTTTATGAGCAGAAGGTCAGGTAAAGGGAATTCTGGGAACTAGGCAGTGGCTTTTTAGTAAGTTCTTCAGGGGATTGGGCGGTAGCGCAGTGGGTTAAGTGCACATGGCACAAAGTGCAAGGACTGGTGGAAGGATCCCAGTTCAAACCCCTGGCTCCCCACCTGCAGGGGCGTCACTTCAGGGGCAGTGAAGCAGGTCTGCAGGTGTCTGTCTTCCCCTCTCTGTCTTCGCCTTCCCTCTCCATTTCTCTCTGTCCTATCCTACAATAACAGCAGCAATGACAACAACAATAATAATGACAACAAGGGTAACAACAAGGGCAACAAAAGGGAAAAAAGGGCTTCCAGGAGCAGTGGATTCGTAGTGCAGGCACCGAGCCCCAGCAATAATGTTGGAGACAAAAAAACAAAATAGTTCTTCAATAAAGCTATGCCTTACTGGATCTCCACTATAAAACTTGCACCAGAAACCTTTGGAGATAGCCCCCCAAATAACCTTAGCCCAGTTCCTCTTGGGCATTCTCTGGAGCCTGGGGATATTTAGAAGTGGCCAGTTTTATCATCATCAAATGATGGAAGGTGAAGGTGGTTCTGACTCTGCTGCCCTCTTGCCTCTGGCGGCTGGAGGGCCGGGGCTCATCGAAGAGACTCAGCAAAGGGAGGTCGGTGGCAGACAGGTTTGCGCACAGAGGTCTGGTGAGACATTTGTGCAGCTAGAGGACCACGCCTCATGCTTACTCCGCACCTGGTAATTACCATTTTGTGAAATGGGAAGGAACTAAGATTATGGGCCTAAATGCCTCCGAAATTCTTGGAATAAAAGCGATCATTTTCTGTGCATGCCTTCGTGGATTTATAGAGCCATAAATATTCTCCGTGCGACTACTGTACACATATTCAGGTCACGCTGCTGAATTATGTACACACACACGCAGATGTACTGCCATTCATATAGTAAATGAAACGGAGCAACTCGCCATAATTACAGTCGCCCATATTGCCAATAGATTGGCTAGTAACACTTATAACACGAGGAGCAAATATTTGAAAAGGGGCCCAGAGTAGGTATTGCTTTCCTTCGGAGCAATTTCTTTATTTCCAACAGTTGTCTCTAAGCTCATGTTTCTTCAAGTCAATACTTGGCATTATTGCTGCATTGAAAAAATCACTCCCCCTAACAGTCAGAGTCCTGCGGCGGCAATGTGTAAACCTTCCGTTGATGGATTGCTTCACACTTTCCTCAAAACCCTTTTGTACATTCTTTCTAGACATAACTCCTGCCGTCATATTTGGACCTTGATTTTGGGCTTAAGCTAGGAGAGGTAGAGAGGAGGGGAAGACATCTGCTTGCAGGTTAGTCTAGATGGATGCAGCCACAGGCAGGGTGAATTCAGAGAACAGAGCTGTCTAGGGCAGTGCCCTCAAAGGCTTGGGCAGGGCATTTAGAAGCCTGCTGTGTCTTGTTTTGTGTCAGTCTTCTCAGCAAGCACACACAGCCTTCGTTCCTCTTTAAGTGTGCGAGCTTGGCCTTCAGAGGATCCTTCCTCTCTGCTGTGTGAAGATAGGAGCCATCGAGCAGGAAAGACACAACCATCTCTTGAAACTGGCTGTGGGGGGGGGGGGAGAAAGGGGAGGGGGGGCACTAAAGGAGTCAGCAGGCTACCGTTCCCTGTGTGCACCGGGTGGGTTCTGAGACAGAGGTCCCTCAGTTAGCAAGTGGTGGAGCAGAGACTGGCCTGCTGGTCTGACTGTATCCATCCTCTGTGTCATACAGCTTCTTAGAGGACCAGGCTTCCTGCTCCATCACTGCCTGGGGACCACTCCAGGGCTTAGTCAGCATTCAAGGCAGCTTCTGGATACAGGCCATCCCTGTTCAAGGGGAAAACAAAGTAGCTTTAATTCGGTTTTTTTTTTAAATATTTATTTATTTTCCCTTTTGTTGCCCTTGTTGTTTTTTATTGCTGTAGTTATTGTTGTTGTTGTTGATGTCGTTGTTGTTGGCTAGGACAGAGAGAAATGGAGAGAGGAGGGGAAGACAGAGAAGGGGAGAGAAAGAGAGACACCTGCAGACCTGCTTCACAGCCTGTGAAGCAACTCCCTTGCAGGTGGGGAGCAGGGGGCTTGAACCAGGATCTTTACACCGGTCCTTGTGCTTTTCACCATCTGTGCTTAACCCACTGTGCTACTGCCCGACTCCCTTTTATTTTATTATTTATTTATTTATTTATAATACGTAAACAGGGGCCAGGCAGTAGCACAGCAGGTTAAGCACATATGGCATGAAGTGCAGGGACCAGAATAAGGATCCCAGTTCAAGCCCCTGGCTCCCCACCTACAGGTGGTGAAGCAGGTCGGCAAGTGTCTGTCTTTCCCCTTCTCTGTCTTCCCCTCCTCTCTCAATTTCTCTGTTCTGTCCAACAACAACAACCATAATAACAACAAGGGCAACAAAAATTGGAAAAATGGCCTCCAGGAGCAGTGGATTCAGTGTAGGCACCGAGCTCCAGCAATAACCCAGGAGACAAAAATAAAATAAAATAAAATAAATACATAAACATAGTGAATTTTTCTTCCTTGTAACTGGAACTTGAATATGGGGAGTACAGATCACCCGCCATCACTCTGCTATCCCCCGATGGTCCCCTGGTGGGTCGCCTCAACTCAAGCCTGTTTATGGAAATGCACATGTGTGGGTGGCACTCTGCTCCGGGGAGCCAAGTTCAGCATCTTCATTTGGAGAAGGGATCAGCCCTCCTTTCTTCTCAGGGTTGTTGTGGGTCTAAAATGGCACAGTGGCTGCAACAGCAGGGGCTCAACACACCGCCAGCAGCTGAGGGAGCGCTCACCACCAGCCTGACCTGTTTCTCTCCTCTTTCTAGTTCATCCTCTGCTTCAGCTTCTACCAGTGGGAGCCCATGACTTACGGCTCGTACCGCTACCCCAACTGGTCCATGGTGCTCGGATGGCTAATGCTCGCCTGCTCTGTTATCTGGATCCCAGTTATGTTTGTGATCAAAATGTACCTGGCGCCTGGCAGATTTATCGAGGTAATTCTATCATCTCTTTACCCTTGTCACCTCGCCCAGGGGAGAGACTCCGTGCATCAACAAACAAAGGATCCGGTAAACTTATTCTAGAGGGAGACTTGGTGACTAAGTGATCACAGTTTCCGCCGTTTGTATTAAACCCATTTTTATTATGTATTATTCCTCTGCTGGAGGGACGCAGCCAGTGCACAGGCTGCGTGTTATGATGCCATTTCTCAGTGCAGCAGCGGCTCTAGGGAGCCCGTGAGCCGAGTGAGTCTCTCTTTCCTGGAGCTTCCTCCTTTTCCCATCTCAGCCTCAGCGTTTGGCTTTTGACCACGTGTTGGATTCCCCCTTTACTTTTTTTTTTTTTTTTTTTTTTTTTTGCCTCCAGGGTTATTGCTGGGGCTCGGTGCCTGCACTACAAAGCCACTGCTCCTGGAGGCCATTTTTTCCCTATTTTGTTGCCCGTGTTGTTGTTATTGTTGCCATTGATGTTGTTGTTGGATAGGATAGAGTGGAGGGGAGACAGAGAGGGAAAGACAGATACCTGCAGACCTGCTTCACCATCTGTGAAGCGACCCCCCTGCAGGTGGGGAGCCGGGGGCTGGAACCTGGATCCTCACGCCGGTCCTTGCACTTAGCACCATGTGCTCTTAACCTACTGCACTACCGCCCAACCACCACTTTTTTTTAAAAATTAATGGGATAGAGAACTTGAGTGTCACTCTGGCACATGAGGAATAGGGATTGAACTTGGGACCTCATGCTTGAGAGCCCAGTGCCTCACCCATTGTGCTACCTCCTGAGTTTCAGATGCCCCTTTTCTAAAGTTCCTCTCTGTCTAAGCCTCCTCCCTCCAAATATCTATTACCACTAAGTTCACAATGACGTCCTACAGTTACTGATTTAGAAATGACTTGAGAGGTAGACCCAGACTGACTAAAACATCGCCCTGCCCCTATGGCATAGTCGAGAGCTCAGAGCTGACTGTTGTGAAGTGAGTGTCTAGTCCTTTATATTAGTTAATCCCATGCTTCTTTGCTAGATCCAGAGAGAGAGAGAGAGAGAGAGGGAGAGAGATTTCACTAATCCTAAGTCATTTTCTTATTCAAACAGAGAAGAGGGATTGGTGGTGTGTGGGGGAGGCCCCAGCACTGGCTTCTTCTGCCATCCTGGCACTGCCTATGTGGTGCCAGGGTGAAAACCTTATTCTTGCATGGCAAGGCATGTGGCCTGCCCTTTGAGCCATCTCTCCCTCTGCTATTTCTCATCTCAGATGCAAAAATAATCCCTCACTCCAGGGTGGATGGGCAGGAGATTGTCACTTGTTGTTTTCACTTGGGAAAGTGTGCCCAGTCTTTTGTTACCACGTGGGAAGAGCAGATCAGCAAAAGCCTCCAGGTCTGGGATTGTGGAGCAAACCAGCATTACCCTGGGTTTGGTCCAGTGACCAGAGGCCTCAGCACCTGGGCGTTTGTTGAAAGCACATGATCTGGTTCCAGTGTGGCTCCCCTGAGCCAGGACCTAGGGGGAAGAGGGCCCTAGCACCTGCAATTCACAGGTCCTGCAGGTGAGTCTGGGGTACAGTCAGACTTGAGAAGCCTGGGCTACACCAAGTGAAGAAAAGACTGCTGGCAGAGGAGAGTGAGGAATAGCTACATGGTTCTGCTCTTCACGGACCAGACTGAGAGAAATGGGCCCAGGTCTTGGGAACAGCATTGTATCTCAGGGTCGAAGAAGGCAGGTGACTGGTGCATAGCACAGACGGCCACTTGGCCACTCGTCAGGGAGGGTCCTGCTTGTCCTTGGGCCAGAGGTGGAGTTGGCAGAGGGTGAAGTGGAAGCCTTCTTACTGAAGGGAGGAAGTAATCTCCTCTCCAGGGAAGTCTGTCAGTTACCCCCTTGTGGCAAACTACCAATGAGACCCTGAGGAGATCTTGCAGTTCATTTGAGAGGGAACCTCCACTAGGTGACCCAAAGCTGTCTCCCCCTCTCTGAAAGGAAGCTGCCTTAGCCTCAGTTACTTCTGGCTTTGGCTGGAAATCTCCAAGCTGCTGAGTCGGCTATTTAAATTTATTATGGATATTAGGGACACAGAGGTTACAAACTGATGATTAAGGGAGATTAAACTAACAGTGATAAGAAGCGGCTTCGCTTTAATAGGTAATAAACATGGAATTGTTCCCTCGGATATAGTCAGAAATACGTCTTCTTTTCTTTCTATAGAAGATGTCTCAGTCAGGTTATATTTTCTATAGGAAACTCAGCTGAAGGATTAGAGAGATTCCTATTATTATTATTATTATTATTTTTGCTTGCTGGCAAGAACCCACACTGCCGAACCAAGTCAGAAGCATATATTTTCGTCAACAGATAATCAAAACCTTTCCTCACTCTTGGCGGTGTGTCTTTGGGCTGCTTTTTCCCCTGCCCATTTATGCACTTTGGGGAAATATGCTAAACAAAATCCAATTATTCTGATGTAGCAATTCACTGCTGAGACTACAGAAGTAACTGAGCACATGTCGTCCTCAGACTGTGCCTGGCAGTGGGGAGAGAAGCTTGCAGATCCTCTTCCTCTGGAGGAAAAAAAGAGTCGAACTAAAACGCAGACCCTTTACCCTCTTTTAATCTTGCGTGACGCAAGCTGAACAATTGTAACATAGCTTGCTGAGGGTCGTAAATAAGTTTCAGTGAGTCCAAGTAAGTTTCTCTGTTACTGTCTCTGGCCTGATTAGTAGAGCTGTTTCCTGATTGCTTTTCACGCCTGCCTCAGAGGGGCTCCGGGAGCTGGTGAGTGCTGTCCTGGGGAGAAAGGTGCATTGCTCCAGTGACCCTGTGTTCCTTTGACTTCTCTGCAGAGGCTGAAGTTGGTGTGCTCACCACAACCGGACTGGGGCCCGTTCTTAGCTCAGCACCGTGGAGAACGTTATAAGAACATGATCGACCCCTTGGGAACCTCTTCCCTGGGACTCAAACTGCCAGTGAAGGATTTGGAACTGGGCGCCCAGTGTTAATTCAGTGGCGAGGCGTGACCCTTGATTCTGCGTTTCCTCTCTGCCTCCCCCAAAGGTTTTCCCCAGCTTCCCCCTCCCGCCCCCCCCCCCCCCGATTCTTCTTCTTTCTCCCTCCATCTTGGTCCATATCCATGCATGAGAGTGGTTTTGAATACAAGTAGGATATAATGTCGCATGCTGTAATGAAGAGCTGGACAGACCACCTCAAGCACTCTCTGCCTGTGCCCATGGTGCCAGGCTCCAGGGTAAGGTTGGTGCCCTGAGCACACACTTACCTCGCAGGAGTGGGCCCAGTAGGCGAGCGCTTTCCAGTGGAGTTGCAAGTAGGGACGTGTGATTTGGTCAGCAGATAAGTATGTGTGTGAGCACTCGGAGCCAGAGAGGCAGATGCAAATGGCACCGCCCACAAGGCTGCCCGTCCTCGTGCAGCCTTGCTGTAGAGCTGAGCAGAGCCAGGCAGCGACTCTGGAGGGTCGGCAGTGCTCAGACACATTTTCCATTAGGGCAGGGCCGGCAGGTGTGGACACCACCGAGATGGCAAAGTCCACATTTCCCTGCCCGGCTGGGAATTTGATCCTTCACTTGGACGTGCTGAGGATGTGGGGGCTTCGCTCTGCTCAGTGAAGAGTCAGCTGGTTCTCTGCCCTCTCATCTTTCTTTCCTCTGTGTGTTTATTTTTGTCTGGGATAACATTTTCATGAATTGTTGTGGTTATTTCCTCCACCTCTGCATGAGAAGCCATTGTGTAATTTGTACCTAATTGTGCAGCCTCGCCGCAGAGCCCCGCTCTCGTTTATCACCTTGGCGAGGTCGTGACCTTGTGTTGTGTGCTGCTTCTCTTCTGCCTTTCAGTAAGCTGTTGATACCTTGTCTCCCAGCCTCTGGAAAATGAGATGTATCCTGCTTCTGTCTATATGTTGTATGTACAAGACACAAATATTCAAGACAGAAACTTTTCAATTTTTACTCTTAACTTTGTCATTCACAGTAAATGCCCATGGTAACCACCGAGAAACAGTTTAGTGGACAGCAGTCATGAATTTCACTGCTCTGGTCCTGTATTTTAGGTCATTGTATTTACAGAAACTTCTGATAAATACGGCTCAGGTAAGTAGCAAGTGAGCCGATTAAGACTATAGCTTTTAAAACTCCATTTAGCCAATTCAGTTTTAAGAGTTCCCATTCACAATACTTGTGACTGTTCTCTAATGAGCAAATCACATGTCTGCAGGCATTGGGAAAGCTGTACCTTTATCATCTTCTTGTATCGGCAACAAACATACATGAACCATTTCTGACGTGCTCATGTGCTCTTATAGTACATGCGTGTAGGGATGCTCACTGTCCTTACCCACATCTTAGGAGTCCGTGGAGAGATGGTAAGCTGAGGATAGTGTAGTACGAGGTCTTTTTCTTCCTTACAGTAATTCCACCCAAACCTGAATCATACCTAACCACTTGGGTTGTTCTCCTTACTTGTCTGTCTTCATGTTACAGGGTCTCAGGCAAAGTTTTCAGTTCAAATCTTGTATGTTGACGTGACACTTTGTTTCTGTTCAACAACAGTGAAACCTAACAGCAACCCTTCATATATACTTTTTTTTTTTTTAATACTTCATTTGCTTAGAGGGGAAGAAAAGCCTCAACCCATTTTACTGGGCTTTCTCCTTGAAGGGCGAATGCCATCGCCGTTTGCCAAGACTGAGGAGAACTTTTGGATTCCAGAGTAGCCTGTGGGGACTTTTAGAAAGGGAAGCAGAGGTGGACGCCCGTCTTTTGTCTCTCTTGCCTGCAGTTCCTGCTTGTCTGTCCTTCCTTGTTCTCCTTTTCTGCCCACTTCTGTCCACTTCCCAGACCTGCGCCTCGCACAGCCCATCACAGAGATGCGTGTAGGAGGCCGCGCTGCAGCTTCGCCAGTGACGATGGCCTGTCTGCCCTGAACACCGGGCTGCCCAGAAAGCCCCGTGACTGCAGCAGAGTTCTCACAGCAGCACCGACAGGGCCCTGGCAAAGCGGGGAGAGGCTGGGAGGAGGAACTTGTATTTGGAAACTATCTGCATTTCAGAGCTTGAAAAGAGAGCCTAAGAAAATGAGCCTCCTCTCCTGGGCCTGGTATGCTTGTGTGAGGACGGATGCTTTTTGCCTTGCCTTTCTCACCTCTTGGCTAAAACTCTCGTCTGATGCTGACTGCCAACCCAACTCCTGCTAATTTCTGCTGTTGTGGTTAAAAGAAGTGTGTGTGTGGGGGGGAGGGGGGTTAATGGATACTGCCAGGCTTGCTCTGTACACATTGAAAGTTCACTTTGTTGTGAGAATGAAAACCTCCTCACTAGTGGGTGTGTTTTCTGATTGTTTCTAGTCAGGGGAGGGGGCATTCATTGCTCCGTGTAGGTTATGACCCAGGAGTTGTTACCTGAGCAGCTTGGTTGACTTTCCTCCTGTTGTGCAATGTCCAAGTTTCATATTAACTCTGCTTTAAGGCAGAAGCTTCCAAACTGACGTGGGAATAGTGGGCTTGTAAGCCTTGTGTTTCCAGCATCTATAATCATTGACTCCCACATTGGAGGCTTCTCCTGCCAGAGCAGTGCTCCGTGTCTAGCCGTGTCCAGCCTCCCAGTCATGGACTTGGGGACAGGAAGAGGTGTGCTGCATAAGAACAGAGGCATTCCCAAGAAGGGATCAACACAGATGGAATAGCATTGTCCTAAACTGCCACTTGCAAGTTCCCCTTTGCACTGAGGGCAAGAACCAATGTGCTGACGAAAGACATTCACTAGTTCACTGTGCAAAAC
Organism: Erinaceus europaeus; assembly: GCF_950295315.1. Classification (NCBI taxonomy): domain Eukaryota; kingdom Metazoa; phylum Chordata; class Mammalia; order Eulipotyphla; family Erinaceidae; genus Erinaceus; species Erinaceus europaeus. The sequence goes on along the minus strand of NC_080178.1, from coordinate 71,825,244 downwards.
AGTGGAGTATTTCCCAACACTGACACATGCCAGAAACTCATTCAGAGAGAGGAAAAAAAGCCATGTATTAAAAATAGTGACCCTAAACCCTATAGTATCTTCAAAGGAAAAAAAAAAAAACCTATTTCTTACTGTCGGTGTCGTGGCTTCTTCTGTGAATATTTATCTGTCTTGCTGCCTAGTAAACGTTAATCTCCTTAGTGCTGTGTGTTGGTCGTGTCCAGATGTGTCCAGCTTGCTCCTTTACTCCCCCTCCCCCTTCATAACGTCTTGCATGACACCTGTGGACATCTGTGACCTCTGTGTCTCTCAAGTCTTCAGTGAGTGGTAAATATGTAAGAGACGCACTCCTCTTGTATTTCTGTGAGTGGCACTTTAACCTTGACGTGGGCGAGACCTGGGTGGTCTTCACACGATGTGCGCAGGGGCCCAGCCTCGCCTGCCGTTCAGCTCTCCTCCTGTCCTCTACACGCGCCTCCGTGCTTCCTGGCCGCCTCCTCCGCCAGCACGGCTTTCCCACGCCTGAAGTGGAGATTTCCCTGCCCGCTCGGTCTCCAGTCACCGCGTTCCTCCCAGAGACTTGCACGGTCACTATTGCTGAACACACGCTTGCCAGCAAGACCACACTGCCGCCGGTGTAGCCGGATTGTGTGGCAGCTTGTCTTGCAGGGACAGAAAGCTAAGGCCTGTGAACACGTGTTCCTCTGCAGAGAACCTGTAAGGCTGAGAAGGGAGACTTCTCGGGTGACTCAGTCTTGCTGCTGATTGCTCCACAGAGAGTCTCTGGGATCTGTGAAGGCCAAGCTTCCATCTTTCCCAGACTCTGCTTCAACTCGGCAGAAGCGCCAGGTAATTCTGACTTGCGCTTCATACTTGGGCCGCCTCTGAGGAGCCTGCAGCCAGAGAGCTTCTGGGGGGGGGGGGGGGGGGGGGCGTCTGTAGCGTCTGGAAGGCAGGCGGTGGTCTGCTTTGCCGGCCGAGCACTCGGCTCATCTTCAGCCAGCCACTTGCCTTAGGGTGTGTTTCACTGTAAGGATCATGAGTGGGTGTTGACTAGAGTAATCTGTTTTGCTTCTGATCTCTTCCTCTTCTCTTTCTCTCTCCCCACCTTTATTTTTGCACTTTACTGTGGGCCTATCATCAAAGAGGCTTATCCTTAGACTGTGTACGAAGCCTGTGTCCTAAATGTGGGCACATGGTGTAGTGCAGTTGCCTGTGAGTAAAGATATATTCCCTCACCAGACCCTTATATTTTTCCATTAATTGTACATGAAGAAAATATATCATGTTTCAAAGGACACATCATAGATAATCTATCTTATAAAGTGCATATTATATACTATGCATTATTCATTTACGAAGTCATTATTCTTGAGGCCCTACCTCAAATTTTGTATTTATGGGTACAAATGCAAAGTATTGTAATATATTTGCCTATTATATACTGATAGACGCTAGCATTTATCCTGATATTGTATGAATTCACAAAACCCTAAATAAATGTTGGTGTTTAAAACATGATTTCAACATTGTATCTATTACAAATACATTGCCCTTCTCCCTCCCTCCCACCCCCTCTTCCTTCCTTTCTAACAGATGGCTTTCAGGTATCCCCAAGAATGATCTGTTTTATTGTAGAAACCTCAGCATAGCGATGGAAAGCTGCTCTTCTGGGAGAATGATCTCTACTGCACCGCCGCAGAAACGAGACGCACCAGATTATTAGACTCTCATCATCGAAATAGACGATTGCTTGCTGAGTCACCAGTTACCCCTCAAAGGGAGGGAGGAAGAGAGGGAGAGAACCTGGGTGAGTCAGAATAGACGAGGCAAGTTACACCCTCCAGTGTGTTGAGTGATGGTCTGTCACTCCTCCTCTTCCCTCTGTTTCTGTTCAGCAAACATTTCCTTTGCTCCTGCAATGGGGCAGACCCCAGGAAAAACTAATCAGAAAGAATGAGACAGTCCCAGGTTTCAAAGGACTCAGAAACTAGTGGGCATATTACCCCTATTCAAGAAATGCCACCAGAGCACTGCTCAGTCTGGGCTTATGGGGGTGCTAGGGATTGAACCTGGGACCTACAGCATGAAAATATTTTTTGCACAACTACCATGCTATCTCTCCCCTGCATCCCTCCCCCCAGGCTCCCAAGGTAGACCATGGATTCTGCTGTGATCTAGAGACTGGCAGCTAGGACTCCCTATTTGATCATGTCAGCCTGAGCTCCTGAACTCCACTCTGTGCATATAACACACTGGTGCCCAGTTTAGTGTCCGTAGGTTACAGGGACAAGATGGCCACACTGGCAGAGAAAAGAGACGGTTTCTCAAGATGAGGCTGGAGCCACACACCAAGAGCCTGTTTCTACCCTACGGTTAAGCTCTAGCCTGGGAAAGGTCTGTAACAACAGGGTCACACACACAAACATACAGACTGTACCACAGCACTGCCATTCAGAGAGGAGACCAAGTAGGAAGTACCACGTCCGTGATAAGAGCCTATCTTGGGAGGGGAAGAAAAACACTTAGCTCTGTGGGTGTTTTCCTTAGAACTCAGTGCTTTCTCCTTCAGTTGTGGCTTTAGAGGGCAGTAGTGAACTCACTTTCAGGATGACCAGTCTAAACAGTTACCCGTTGTTGTCCAAGTTAACTTCCTTTCTCTACCCTGTGAAGCTGTGCTCTGGAGTATTTCATAACAGCTCCCAGCTACCGTGGGCCTCCACTTGGGGATACTCTTCTCTTTTAAATGGCCTTTCTCTAATGCGAACAGTGATAAAAAGTGGCTAGCTGGGAGTTGGGTGGTAGCACAGTGGGTTAAGCGCATGCGGCACGAAGCGCAAGGACCGGTGCACGTGGCAGGAAGCACAAGGACCGGTTCGAGCCCCCAGCGCCCCACCTGCAGGGGAGTCGCTTCACAGGCAGGGAAGCAGGTCTGCAGGTGTCTATCTCTCTCTCCCCCTCTCGGTCTTCCCCTGCTTTCTCCATTTCTCTCTGTCCTGTCTAATAATGATGACATCAATAACAACAACAATAATAACTACAACAACAATAAAAAACAAGGGCAACAGAAGGGAAAATTAATAAATATAATTTTTTTAAAGTGGCTAGCTGAGGGCCCAGGAGAACCAGGGGCTCGAACTGGGATCCTTGCCCTTCATGCTATGTGCGATTAACCTGGCACCACCCCCACCCCCCGTAATCGGTAATTTTACAAGAATTTTGATCTCACAAGTCATTTAATCCATCTCCATTTTTCTTTTTCCAGGAAAATTATCCAGATACTTGTAGGATTAAGAAAAAAAAGAAAACTGAAGCAGTATTGCATTTTCATCATTCACTGGCCCATTCATGAACTTATTTCCACATGAGACATAGTGTCTTTATTGTTTCTATGTTCCTAGTGCTTAACAGGTCGTGACAAATAATAGATACTCAGTCAGCGCACTTTCAACTGAACAAGCACATACCGGATACTGGCTTTGTGCAAGTAGCCGAGCTCAGTGTTGAGATATGAGGAAGGCTAGGTCCTCCCTCCAGGTTACTTAAAGTAGAGGATTTAAAAAATTTTATTATTATTTTTGGCCTGCAGAGTTATTGCTGAGGCTCAGTGCCTGCACCATGAATCCTCTGCTCCTGGAGGCTATTTTTTTCCCCTTTTGTTGCCCTTGTTCTTTTTTATCACTGTTGTGGTTACTAGTATTGTTGTCATGGATGATGATATTGTTGGATAGGACAGAGAAATGGAGAGAGGAGGGGAAGACAGAGGGGGAGAGAAAGACAGACACCTGCAGACCTGCTTCACCACCGGTGAAGCGACCCCCCTGCAGGTGGGGAAGTAGGGGGATTTTTAAAAGCCAGGTACATCCAGTGCCATAATACACAGCAGACAGTGCTGATAACCAGGGGGCCGGGCGGTGGCGCACCAGGTTAAACACATAGAGTACAAAGCAGAAGGACCCACTCAAGGATCCCAGTTTGAGGCCCCAACTCCCTACCTGCAGCAGGGGTGGGGGTGGGGTGCGGTGGGGGGTGGTGTCACTTTTTTTCTCTGTCAGTCCTCCTCTCTCAATTTCTCTCTGTCCTAGTCAGCCTCTCTCTCTCTCTCTCTCTCACACACACACACACACACACACACAGAAAAAAGAATAAAAAATGGCCACCAGAAGCAGTGGATTCATAGTGCTGGCACCAAGCCCCAGCAATAATCCTGATGGAAAAAAAGAAAGACAGAAAGGAAGGAAAGAAAGAAATAACTAATGACTTCCTTCTGACATAGAGGATTGAAATTGCACATGACTTCAGAAATAGGGCATTGGGAGATGGGGAGGATTCCGACCCTGGAGAGAACTAGCACATACTTCCCAGGTAGGTGGAGCCCCCTAGTGATGGCGTGTAGGTAAGACAGTTGGCCCGAGCGGTGGCAGTGTGCTAGGAAGTGGCCTGGCGGCTCTGCACATTTCCCGCTTTGACCCAAGGCAGCCTGCAGATGATGAAGCTCTGGCCTCTCTCCTGCAAGTGGATCCTGTGCTTTGGGACATGACAACTAAGGTTGGCAGTTGTGTGGTGCAGTCTAGTGTCCTCAGCGCCAACACAGAGTTCAGTCACCACGTGTGGAGCGACAGGAACCATCACAGGGCCCTGCACAGTACAGAGCATGAGAGCACAGACAAAGCTCTTTGCCTTATTAGGACAGATGGAAATGAATCTTCCCACCTCATCTAGTTGCTGTGAGAATTGAACTAAAATTTGTCTGTGAAATTAAAAAATATATTTATAATTGGATCAAGACAGAAATTGAAAGGGGAGGGGGCGATAAAGAGAGACAGCCCTGCTTCACCACTTACAAAGCACCCCCCCCCTGCAAGTGGGGACCAGGGACTTGAGCCTGGGTTCTTGTGCACTGTAACATGTGCTCTAAGCCAGGTGTGCCACTACCCAGAGGCCCCTTCAAGGAATTTTTTTTCTGACTCATGTGACCGGAGCTATCGGTAGGTAGTACTGAAACGTGAGCAATTTGAGCTTAATGCTTCTTTACTGGCACGGACATTTCTGGTGACCCATGACTCTAGGAAACAGTGTAGAGGTATTAGAAATGAGCATTTCTCTTTTAGGTAGGGTGGAAGAGCGAGTCTTGTGAAGTGGTGGGATAGGCAGTCTCCTAAATTAACTCTACAAGTCTCTCTATCCCCCATCAAAAAGATCAGCTCTCCTGCTATACTCTCTTGCTACCTAGTTTGGGCTAGTAGACCTGATCATGGAAGCTCTACTTCCGTGAAGAAGGTTCCATCTTTCCTAATTCTGTGTGACTATGTTTAAGCAGTATCATCCGGGGCACCTGGTTGAGTGCACACGTTACAGTGCACAAGGACCTGGGTTCAAGCCCCCGTCCCCACCTGCAGGGGGAAAGCTTTGCCAGTGGTGAAGCAGTGTTGCAGGTGTCTCTCTGTCTCTCTTCCACTCTCCCCCTTCCCTTTCAATTTCTGGTTGTCTCTGTTCAATAAATAAACAAAGATAATAACAAAATTAAAAAAAAAACCTTGCTCCTAATTTCCTTGCAGAGTGAGGATAGTGTTACGCAGCCTATGCCTTCTACTAGGAACAAAGGATCTTTCTAAGGCCTAGAGGAGAAGAGGGGTGAGTACTTCCTGGCCAGTCCAGAGTCACCCGACTCAGGAGTATTTCTGGAAAAACATTTGGAAGTTGATAAAAGGGTTTATTTCTTACCTACGCTTTTGGTTTCCATGGTGGGGAATTTTTCTTTCTCTTTTTAAATTTTTTATTTATAAAAAGGAAACATTGACAAAACCACAGGATAAGAGGGGCACAACTCCACACAATTCCCACCACCAGAACTCTGTATCCCATCCACTCCCCTGATAGCTTTCGTATTCTTTAACCCTCTTGGAGTATGGACCCACAGTCATTGTGGGATGCAGAAGGTGGAAGGTCTGGCTTCTGTAATTGCTTCCCCGCTGAACATGGGCATTGACAGGTCTATCCATACTCCCAGCCTGCCTCTCTCTTTCCCTAGTGAGGAAGGGCTCTGGGGAAGTGGGGTTGTCTGTCCAGGGAAGTCTGGTCGGCATCATGCTGGCATCTGGAACCTGGTGGTTGAAAAGAAAGTTAACATCCAAAGCCAAACAAATTGTTGATCAATCATGGACCTAAAGGCTGGAATAGTGCAGATGAAGAGTTGGGGGCCTTCCATTTTGTAGACAGCTAGTAGGCATATTTTAGTTATATTCCAAAGGGCCCGTGGCTATACTAGTGTTTTTTTTTTTTGCCTGAGCCTGAAATCTGATATGCAGGTGAATCCTGATTATTGTCTGGGGAGATGATGTCATGGCTGTCAGAAGGACCAGAAAGCTGGATCAGGGAAGCGAGCAGGGAAAAGGGGTATGAATAGTGTTGAGGTGAGGGATTTTTCTTATGCACTCCTGTCTGTCTACTTCATACTTTTTGTTTGTTTCTGCCTCTTTACTTTGCACTGTGTTTCTCCCTCCCCACCACATGCAGTCAGTGACAGGGGAGGTGTCGTCACAGGCAGAATACAGGACTTGCAAGTGTGAGACCCCGTGTCCTGTCTCTGGTATCTGACATACTAGAATGATGCACTTGTCTCTCTCCTAAAATAAATAAATTTTCCTGTTTTATTTATTTATTATTTATTTATTTAGTTTTTTTCTTCAAGGCGTCCGAGAAGGGAGGGAAAGACAGTCATGGAGGGGGGAAGAGAGACGCCACTTCACTGCCCCAGTGCTGCCTCTGGTGCCCTCACACTGTCACCAGGGCTCAAACTCAGGGTGTGGCGCATGATAACGTGTGTGCTCTACTAGCTGAGCTATCTTGGGACCCCACTACATCTTTTTTTAAATTATTATTTTTATTATCTTTATTTATTGGCTAGAGAAAGCCAGAAATCAAGGGGGAAGGGGGCTATAGAGAGAGACAAAGACAGACACCTACAGCCCTGTTTCACCACTCGCAAAGCTTTCCCGCTGCAGGTGGGGACTGGGGGCTCGAACCCTGGTCCTTGCACAGTGTAATGTGTGCACTCAATCAGGTGCGCCACCACTCGGCCCCTCCCAGTACATATTTTAAAGAAAGTACATACCTGAGGGTCGGGTGGTGGTGCAAGGGGTTAAGCGCGCATGGCGCAAAGCACAAGGACTGACGGGCGGAAGGATCTCGGTTCAGCCCCCGCCTCCTCATCTGCAGTGGGGGTCGCATCACAAGTGGTGAAGCAGGTCTGTAGGTGCCTGCCTGCCTGCCTGCCTGCCTGCCTGCCTTCCTTCCTTCCTTCCTTCCTTCCTTTCTTTCTTTCTTGCCTCCAGGGTTACTGCTGGGGCTCAGTGCCTGCACCATGAATCCACTGTTCCTGGAGGCCACCCACCCCCCCATTTTGTTGCCCTTGTTGTTGTTGCTATTGTTGTTGTTGTTTTGGGATAGGACAGAGAGAAATGGAGAGAGGAGGGGAGACAGAGGGGGAGAGAAAGACAGACACCTGCAGACCTGCTTCACCGCCTGTGAATCAACACCCCTGCAGGTGGGGAGCCGGGGGCTCGAACCGGGATCCTTACACCAGTCCTGGCGCTTTGTGCTGTGTGCGCTTAACCCACTGCACTACTGTCTGACCCCCAGGTGTCTTTTGCTCTCCCTCTCTGTCTTCCTGTCCTCTCTCAATTTCTCTCTGTCCTATCCAACAACAACGACAACAGTAACAACAATGATAAACAACAAGGACAACAAAATGGGAAAAAAATGGTCTCCGGAGCAGCGGATTCATAGTGCAGGCACTGAGCCCCAGTGATAACCCTGGAGGCGACAACAACAAGTATGTACCCTGGGCCAGGCAGTGATGCACCTAGCAGAGCACCTGTCACCATGCATGAGGACTGGGGTCCGAGCCCTCGACTCCCCACCTGCAGTGGGGAAGCTTTAGGAAGCAGGTCTGCAGGTGGCTCTTTGTCTCTCACTCTCCATCTCACCCCCCCCCTTCAGTTTCTCTCTATGAAAAGAGAGAAGAGAAAATGGCCGTTCTAGTGCGGGCTCCAAGCCCCAGCATTAACTCTGGTGGAAAAAATGTGATGTGCCCCAGGCACGGGGTGGTGGAACACCTAACAGAGAGCACATGCTGCCATGCGCAGGGACCCAGGTTCAAGTCCTTGGTTCTCACCTGCAGAGAGGAAGCTTAACAAATGGCAAAACAGCATGCAGGTCTCTCTCTCTCTCTTCTTCTCCCTCTCTCTTTATCTCTCTCCTGCTTCCCTCTCTATCTCTATACAAAATAATAAAGGAAACCAAAAGGATACCATGCAAGCATCTGGAACCTGGTGGCTGAAAAGAGGGTTAACATACAAAGCCAAACAAATTATTGAACACTCATGGACCTAAAGGCTAGAATAGTGCAGATGAAGAGTTGGGGGGCCCCTCCATTTTGTAGATAGCTAGTAGGCATATTTTAGTTAAATTCCAAAGGGCCTGTGGCTATACTAGTTTTTTGTTTGTTTGTTTTTTGTTTTTTTTTTTTTGCCTGAGCCTGAAATCTGTCGTCGACCAGACTTCCCTGGACAGACAACCCCACCAATGTGTCCTGGAGCCCAATTCCCCAGAACCCCACCTCACTAGAGAAAGAGAGAGACAGGCTGGGAGTATGGATTGACCAGTCAATGTCCATGTTCAGCGGGGAAGCAATTACAGAAGCCAGACCTTCCACCTTCTGCACCCCATAGTGACCCTGAGTCCGTCAGAGGGATAAAGAATAGAAAAGTTATCGGGAGGGAATTGGATACAGAGTTCTGGTGGTGGGAATTGTGTGGAGTTGTACCCCTCTTACCCTATGGTTTTGTCAATGTTCCCTTTTTATAAGTAAAAAAATTAAAAAGAAAAAAAAAGGATACCAGAGGGGTGGATTTGTCATGTAGGCACTGGACCCCAGCAACAAACCTGGTAGCAATACAATGGACCGTGTGTTTATATAACATTTAACAAAACCTGATTCTTGGCATCAGAAACTCAAAACTCACCTAAGTTTATTTTATTTTTTAAATTAAATTTTTTAATATTCCCTTTTTGCTTTATTGTTGTAGTAGCTGTTGTTATTGATGTCATTGTTGGATAGGACAATGAGAAATAGAGAGAAATAGAGAGAGAAGGGGAAGACAGAGAGGTGGGGGGGAAAGGTAGACACCTGCAGACCTGCTTCACCGCCTGTGAAGTGACTCTATTGCAGGTGGGGAGCCGGGGGCTTGAACCGGGATCCTTACACCGGTCCTTGCACTTTGCGCCACATGCGCTTAACCCACTGTGCTACCGCCCGACTCCCCCTCACCTAAGTTTATTAATGTCATGGAATAGGAGGGATTCATCTAAAGAGTTAGGAGTTGTCAGGGGCTGGGTGGTGCACGGTGCACTTGGGTTTAAGCCCTGGTCCTTATTTGCAGGGGGAAGCTTTATGAATGGTGAAACAGGGCTGCAGGTGTTTCTCTGTCTCTCTTTTCCTTCTTTCTCCCCTGTCCCTTTCAAATTCTCTCTGTCCTAGAAAATAATACAAATTAAAAAAAAAAAAAAAAGAGCAGGAGCTATATAGCCCCAGCCAGGGTTCAACCTCTGGGGCTTAACCAGGAGCAAAAATGGGGAGGCAAGAAGCTGAGTGATGAACATCTTGCCATTTTTTTAGTCTAGAAAGAAAGGTTGAGACAGGCTGAGATAGAGGTAAAGAAACTACTGCACCAGGGGGGTCGGGCGGTGGCTCACCCAGTTAAGTGCACTTAGTGCTAAATGCAAGGACCCGCACAAACATCCGGGTTCGAGTCTCCCCAACTGCAGAGGGGTCACTTCACAAGCAGTGAAGCAGGTCTGCAGGTGTCTCTCTGTCTCTCTCCTTCTCTATCTCCCCATTTCTCTCAATTTCTCTCTGACCTAGCCAGTGAAATAGAAAAGAAAATGGTTGCCAACAGCAGTGGATTCATAGTGCTGGCACCACACCTCAGGGATAACCTTGGAGGCAAAAAGAAAAATAAACAAATAAGCTATAGCAGCAAAGCTTCCTTCAGGGTGGGCCTAGACTCAAGCCTCAGTCGCACAGATGGCAATGCAGCGCACTATCCAGGTGAGCTGTTTTGCCAATCTCAGCTTGTCTTTTTCTCCTTTAAATAGATGCCACTTTCTGAGCTAAAAGGAAAGAAAAAGAACTAATGTGATGGCTTTATCTCTATGTTTCTCCACTTTTCTGTCTTGTCATACTATAGATTTGTCCTTCCTGGCTTTGTTCTACAAATGGTTTGATGCTGCAAGAAAAAAGGACAGCAGGGGGTCGCGCAGTGGCGCAGCAGGTTAAGGGCAGGTGGCGCAAAGCGCAGGGACCGGCGTAAGGATCCCGGTTCGAGCCTCTGGCTCCCCACTTGCCGAGGAGTTGCTTCACAGGCGGTGAAGCAGGTCTGCAGGTGTCTGTCTTTCTTTCCCTCTCTGTCTCTGTCTCTCTCGATTTGTCTCTGTCCTACCCAACGACGAAGTCACCAACAACAATAATAACTACAACAACAATGAAAAACAACAAGGGCAACAAGAGGGAAAATAAATAATAAAAAAATTAAAAAAGGAAAAGAAAAAGGACAGTAATATTAACTCAGCAGAATATGTGTCCTTGTAATTCAGATTTCATGGGGGTGGTGGCAGTGGGGCATGTAAACCCTTAGAGAGATGTAGGTGTGTGAGTGAATACTCACCAACTCCCTCTTCGTGAAGGCATCTGATTTCAGGACCTGAAAATGCCACCCAGGACAGCAAAACACTGTGCACTGTAAGGTTTAGAATGACAGGAATTCAGCCCCTCACAGTTTTGAATTTTACAAGTCTGAAATTAGATGTTAGCAAGACCACACTCCTCTGAAGGTCTCTAGGAAAGGAACCTTCCTCACCTTGTGCAGCTTCTGGTTGCCCCAGGCATATCTATCTATCTCCTATTTTACATTTAATTAATTAATATATCAGATAGAGATGGAGAGAAACTGAGGGACCAGGCAGTGGTGCACATAATTAAGCACATACAGTATGAAGCGCAAAGACCGATGCAAGGACCTGGGTTCCAGCCCCCGCTCCCCACCTGCAGGGGGGATGTTTCTCAGGTGGTAAAGCAGGTCTACAAGTGTATTTCTTTCTCTCCCACCCTTCCCCTCCCCTCTCAATTTCTCTGTCCTAAGAAAGTGGGAAAAATGGCCTCCAGGTGCAGTGGGTTTGTAGTACTGGCAACGAGCCCCAGTGATAACCCTGGAAGCAAAAACTAAACCAAACTAAACTAAACTAAAGGCTGAGGACTGAGCTCTAAGGAACTCCAGTGTTAAGGTGCCAGGAAAAAGAGAAAGGACGATCAAGGAAATATTTGCTTCTCAAGGATCATGGAGGGAAACCATCTAGAAGGGCAGACTGTACGGGACATGTCATTGTGACCCGATCCCTGTGCCGCCACCTCTGGGCATGGGTGTCACTGCAGTATGCCACAAGTTTATGTCCACTCCTGTGTTTGGTTTTATTTTGCTGGGCTCGGTGCCTGCACCACGACTCCACTGCTCCTGGCGGCCATCTTTGTCCCACTGTTGTTGGATAGGACAGAGGGAAACTGAAGAGAGGAGGGGAAGATAAGAGAGGGGGAGAGAAAGACACCTGCAGCCCTGCTTCACCACTTGTGAAGTGACCCCCCTTCAGGTGGGGAGCCGGGATCCTTGTGCAGGTCCTGCGCTTTGCAATGGGTGCACTTAACCCCGTGCGGCACCCTAAGGTTCCTTTAAAGTCACTACAGAAAGGGGATGGACCTACTCTGTGAATGTTGCCTCAGGTCTACACATGGTAAACTCCCATCCTGGAAATGCCCTTCAGGGATAACTCCTGTTACTGTTAATGGATGTGAGGCTGCAAAGCTCTGACAGAACATGTGTCTTGCTTTATTTTTTAATGGAACAGACTAAAAGCCCCGTTCCACAGGGCCAACTAATTACACGGAGACTTTAAGACAGAAAGCTCTAAAGATCTCACCCAGACCACCTTTTCCTTTTGTTGGGCTTCAACAACTTCTAGTGATTCTGGGATTTCTGAAATCAATCAAAGGACCTTGAGACCACTTTATTCAAAGCCACCAAAGGCTTCTCCTGCTGAGGTGCATTTGAAAACTGCAGAGGAGGGGTGGGGAGCTTAGTCCTCAGGATACAAAATGGTTTATTGCTGTCTTAATTCAAAACGGGCTGGAGGTGGGGGGGAGTCCTACTTTCTGCAAGATGTGTGATTTTCACACTGGCTTTGACTGTGACCCGCTCCAGGGGGAAGGGAGAAGGCCTGGATCCATAATGCAGACAGAAACTCTGCAAGGCAGAAAGACCCCCGTGCAGCTCAAGTGGAAGTGCTGGAGAATTGGAGAATCAGTTGAAGCTTGATCAGCACTTTCCCTCTTAATCTTTCAGCTCAGCTTCCGGGGTCCACCGCCTGTCTGAGTTGACTTCCTTCCTATCTCAGGTGTCAGGCGCTGGAAGTTATCTGCATGTTCTTTTTCATCTGCCCAGGGACCACGATGTAAAGGACCAAGTGGGACAGTGACATACACAGAAATATCCGGAAAAATAGGACAGAGAGCAGGAGAGCACGCAGATAAAACCTTGACTCTTAAGTTCTAGTGCCTGTTGGTTTAGTGACCTTCAAAGGGGGGGGGGCGCTGGCGCTGTAGCAGCGAGGAGCTAGGAGTTTGGGATGTGGGAGGGGGTGTGCAAGAAGTGAGAAGGGCGGATGGTTACTGTGAAAAGGCTTCAGGAATTTGGTTTGATTTCAGTTTGTGATCCCCTTGGCAGAAACAAAAGGATGGAGTGTTAAGAGTCCCCAGTGAGAGCAAGTGGAAGTTGTTTTTTTTTTTTTTTTTTTTTAATTTTAAGTAGTTGAACAGTGCGAAATTAAAGAGTTGAGGGGTGTAAGGTCACACCCATACCCGGTGTAAAGTAGCCTCACCAAAGTCAAACATCAGTAAATCTGTCACCTGAGTCACTCTGCATCCCAGTTACACTGGATGTCAGTGCCACAAACCCGGGACAGGAGGCTTTTTTCTTCTGGAAATAGCAGTAGAGGAGGGTCCCAGGGGAACCGCAGGAGGCCAAAATGTGACTATGAAGAGAGAAAAAAAAAAAAAAGAGAGAGAGTAGGCCTTTTGAGGAAACCATCAAGTCACCCACCTAAGGGTAAAAAAATACATGGTCAGGAACGTCCCCTAAGTGGCAGCACCTACCCTGCAGAAGCGGAAGGTTTGCAAAGACTCAAGACTCAAACCCAGTCCGCTGGAGCCTGCGAGGAGACCCTGCTCCCGCACCCGCATCCTCACCCTCACCCGCACACACAGCTCACAGCAAAGGCCGGGGTCTCAGCCGCAGCCCCACCCCGCTGCCCGAGCTCGTCGGGTGACTGCTTTCTCCGAGGAGGGGCCGGGCGCCGCGGGTCTGCGGGTGGGAGACACCCACTCGCGGGGGTTCCGCGTTTCTCGGTGTTGGTGGGACCAACCGCAGCCTCCCAGGCGGCACCCAGCGCGGCGCCGAGACCCAGGCGGCACCCAGCGCGCGCAGGAGGCACCTTGCGGCCGCAGCTCCGCCCTGGTGCGCGCGGGTCCCGGGACTCCAGCGCCGCCTGCCCGCGCGCCCGCACAGCTGAAGGCGAAGAGGAGCACGGCGGCTCAACGTGCACGAGACCCCCGCCCCAGGGCGCAGGGTGCCCTAACCCCTCCAGCCCCGCCTGCCAGAGACCCCGCCGGGGGCGCAGGGTGCCCTAGCCTCCGCCTGCCCCCGCCCACGCCCGGAGCCCCCCGCCCCCGCCCACGCCCGGTTGGGAGCCAGCGCAGCCGCAGCGGGGACTCGGGCTCCAGGCGCGCAGCAGACGCCCGCGGCGGGGGGCGGTCGGGGGCGGGGCGGTCGAGTCTCGAGTCCGGAGCCCCCCGAGTTCCGAACCCCTCGCCCCTCCCCGCCGCCGCGCTCGCAAGTTTGGCGCCTCGTGCCCGCGTCTCCTCGTGGCTGCTGCGCGCTCGGCTCGGCTCGGCTCGGCGGGGACCCCCGGGAGCGATGCCGCCGGATGCAGTTTTAGTTGTGTGGTTCTGCGTGTGCACCGCCAGGACAGGTAAGCGCGGCGGGGCTGTTGGGGGGCCACACGGGCAGAGGGAGACCTGGAGCCCAGCGCCGCGCCGGGGCGGAGAAGGGCAGCCCGGGGTGGAGGTGGGGTGGGGGTTGGGGGCGCCTCGGCTCGGTGGGTGAAACGGGGGCGGGGGCACTTCCAGGCTGGAGGACAGCCCCGGTGGGAACCCGGTTCCCTGGGGCACTGAGCCTGGCGAGTGCGGGAGTGAGGGGCGCGGCTGAGCCCCCCGCGCTCCTTGAGGTTCCGCCTGCAGGTGGAAACCCGCGCGGGCCGCCCGGGCGCCCAGCCCCCCGGAACTTGGAAGGTGCGAGCCGCCTCCCCGCGCCCCCGGGGCCGAGACCCCGCCGTCGAGGAGGTCTAGTGGCCGGCGCCCTGAGGACCCTCCTTGGGGGCGCTCCTGGCGGGTTCTCCCCTTACTGGACCAGGACTTATGGGGGGGGGCAATTGGGACAGTAGTGCCAAACGGGGGTATTGTCTCTGGCTCCAAACCAAGTCGTTTGCTTCAGTTGCAGGTTGGGGACTGTGGTGGTGGCGCTGGGGGCGAGGGGAGAGTCGTAAGCGTGATTTTCTCATGTCTCCGGAGTGTGGGGGGGGGGTGGCTCCAAGCGCATCTCTATATGGTTTCGGCTCACCCACAACTGCCCTGTTCCCCTCCCCGCCTCCCACCGGGGTTTGGAGAGCGGCTTTCCGCCCCCTTGTCCCAGAGGCTAAGGAGGGGTGGTGGTGGTGGAGGAGCGCAGGAGGCAGTGGGCAGAAAAGCAGGGCTTTCGCGGGTTGAGTTTTCATTCCTGAGCCGGTCACCCCAGGCCAGCGCTGTGCACCCGCAGAACCCCGGGGCTCGGCCTGCGCCTCTCCTGTCCCCGCTCTGGTTCCGGCCTCTAGGGGCGCAGCCTCCTCCCAAGGCTGCGAGCTCACCGGGAGGGAACTGGAGGTGGGTGCTGGGTCTTGGTGGGCTGAAAGTTCCCTGCCGAGGACCTGACTTGGGCTTCCTGTGCTTCCCCCCGGGGCTGGTTGGTTGGGTAGGCGGCTTTCCCTTTGCTTAGTGCGAGGGCCAGAGCCTCTGTTGCAGACCTCTCAAGGGACAGGAGGAATTCCCTCTCTGTCGCCTTTTCCAGTCTGAGCTTCCCAGGTAGCACAGAGGACTTCACTCAATCCAACCTCCTCCAGTTGCTCTGTTTATATTGATTGATTTGAGAGAGAAGTAGAGAACCAAAGCTTCCCTCAGGCACACGTGATGCAGCGAATCCAAAGTCTTGAGTCTTAACACCGGATCTGCTCACTGCACAACCTCCCGGCCACACCAGTTGCTTCTTGAGTTCAGGGCAGTGGTGAGGGAGGGGTTAGTCTTTGAAAGCGAAGAACACGCGTCAAGGAAGGCACCTCAGGAACTACTAGATATGGCAAGGGCCGTGCAGAGAGTGAGCTGCCAGTCTTGTTGCCAAAAACCGGGTGCTGGTGAAGAGGAGCCAGTGAGGAAGGAGTGAGTAACCCTTGGGTTATTTCACAGCCTCAAAGACTGTGCACAGCACCGTGCAATATGCGGGGATCCTTTGTTCTCACTACTCCTTAGAAAAGTCAGCAAAAAGTGCCTCCAGCAGGGAGTGGATTGTGTGTGTGTGTGTGGTTTTTTTTTTTTTTTTTTGGTCAGATTCCTTGTGGTGATCTTGAAGAACTCAGCCTTCCTGCCTTCGCACCATGCCCGTTTAAGTCTTGTGAAAAAATCTCTCATGGGGTGAAATCCATTCATGTCTTCATTCATTCATTTAACAAACAACAGAGTGTCTAGCTGAATGTCGGGATTGCTTATGCAGAATGGAGAGGACTTAGTTCTTGACTTTTAGAAACTCAGGATATAGCTAAGAGTCTAGACAGAAAGTAGTTTTATCATATAGCTTGAGGATGGGGGTGGAAGCATTAGAAGCTTTTAGTAAGCAATATAGAGGAGTAATGGCTGGGATTCATTTTCTTTTGGGGGGATGATAGGTTTTTTTTTTTTTTGTGCCTCCAGGGTTATTGCTCAGTGCCTGCACCATGAATCCACTGCTCCTGGAGGCTATTTTTTCCCCCTTTTGTTGCCCTTGCTTTATTGTTGTTGGGGTTATTATTATTATTGTTGTTCTTGATGTCATTGTTGTTGGATAGGAAAGAGAAATGGAGAGAGGAGGGGAAGACGGGGAGAGAAAGGGAAGACACCTGCAGACCTGCTTCACCCTCTTGTGAAGTGACCACCCCTGCTGGTGGAGAGCTGGGGGCTTGAACCGGGATCCTTGCGCTGGTAGGTGCTCTTGGTGCCATGTGCACTTAACTGCTTCCTTACTGCCCGACCCCACCCCCAGTCGGGGAGTTTTAAGAGTTGTTCAGGAAGAGTTATTCAGGAGCACGGCCCAGGCAGAGTGCAGGGCCTGTGCACCAGGGAAGTGTGGACGTACTTGCCCCAGGTGACAGTTGCTCAGGGAGCCTTAGCAGTGTGTGAACTCCGGAAGCCAGCTTTCAGCCACAGAGATGACAAGACTCCATAGTGGTGGTGGTGGTAGGGGATCACATTGCATTCTTTCACTTACAATTTCTTGTAGTTCTGGGGGGCCTGGGAGTATGATCAGCAACTTTCTGGGGGGGGGGGAAGCTTTAGATTTTACCCCAAAACTATAGTCCCTGATTCACAGGGCCATCCATTCAAGTCGCAAAGGCTGCTGGGTGGTATGTTTATCAGCATCCTAAGAGCTGCTTGGAAAGTTTATTTGTCAAGAGGGACAACTGTTGTCTGGGGAGTTAACAGTCTCAGATGAGAGGGACAATTGGCTCATTAGTGAGCTGCTCAGACCTCACCGTCCTTTTGTGGAATGAATAGATGGTATTTAATTAAATAGCTTCATGCAGGCAGATGGGTGTCCCAGGAAGCTGCTAAAATTGTTCATTGTTCAGAAAAGCTGTTTTATCCAAGATAAGAGGTACACTTCTCTGATTCTCAATATTTTTTAGGGAAAATAATTCTGGGATTTCCAAGTATTGCTACATCATTGATTTCCAGGTAGGGAAATACAGGATGTATTAGCACTCCTAACACTGGTCCACGGGTTTCCTTCAGTGTCGTATAAATGCGATGAGCTAAAACTCAGTAATCATGCCCCTGTTTCTGTCCAGTTTCTCAGCTGGTCAGAGGGCGGAGGGGGCCCTTTGAGGGCGGAGTGATGCCCTTTGCTGCCACCTGCTGGGGTGGAAAGCTCATCTTTGATTTCCTGCCAGGCTCTTCATTAACTATGAATTCAGAAGAGCCTGCAGTAGACGCCTACTCCCCTCCCCCCAACCTCCCAGTGACCACTTGGAGGAACAACATGGAGAATAGTCTCCAAGGAGATTGTCCGCAGGCCCGGAAGAAACCTACCCGTGTTTCTTATGCTTCTTGCCAATAGCAGAATGTGTAAAAGAGAACTCTCTCTTCCTAGTGAATCAGAAAGTCCACTAGTAAGGTAACATATAAGTGACCTCTTCTGGATGGGACCATAGGAAAAAAAAGGGCAAATACATACAAATACAGACAGGTGGTTGTAGAAATCCTAGTTAGCCCATATCTGCAACCTTGGGAGAACCACTGGAGCTTCCAGTGGAGGGAATGGGGACACACAACTCGTGGTGGGAAAGGAAGCTTCCTGTGTTTCTTGTAGGAGTTGAGAGCCAGCACTGGTTAAGTAGTTGTGCAGTCCCGCTGCTGCTAGATCACGGGGCACCTCTCCATGTCGGTATCCTCTGCATGGGCCAGGACAAAACAGCTGCCACCACAAACAGTCAGCTGGATCAGATTTGGTGCGAACCAGATCCAGGGGCTTAGGGGGGTTTGCTTGGGAGCTTAGACCTGGAGCCCCAAAGGTGGCCTGAGTGAGCCTCGCCTCTGAGCGCTCACTGGGCATCAGCAAGCGTCCTGGGAGATTATGGGGAAGATTTGGAAGCCTTGATCCAGGCCTCAAGTGCTTTTTAGAAGAATGAAAAGATCTTTCTTCCCCAGAGCGTTTTTACCTGCTTGATTCCAGTTCTCAGCTTCACCCATTTGTAAAGCAGTTCTGATCAATGTAGAAGGAACTTTTGTAATGTTTCCTTGGGAAGGGCAGGAGCTCTTGGCTTAAACAAGAGACAGAGACATTAAAATGAAAAGAAAATTCAACACACATCCAAAACGTTTTGTGTATACCTATGTTCAGAGCAGCACAATCTGTAATAGCCAAAGCTATTTATTACAAAATAACAACCCAGGTGTCCAACAGCAGATGAGTGGCTGACCAAGTTGTGGTCTATATACACAGTGGAATACTACTCAGCTACTAAAAATGGTGATTTCACTGTTTTCAGCCCATCTTGGATGGAGGTTGAAGAAATCGTGTTAAGTGAAATAAGTCAGAAACAGAAGGATGAATATGGGGTGATCTCGCTCACAGGCAGAAGTTGAAAAACGAGATCAGAAGAGAAAACACTCAGCAGAACCTGGACCAGAGTTGGTGGATTGCACCAAAGTCAAAGACTCTGGGTGTGTGTGTGTGTGTGTGTGTGTGTGTGTGTGTGTAGAATACAGGTCCTGGAAAAGGATGACAGAGGACCTAGTGGGGGTTGTATTGTTATGTGGAAAACTGAGAAATGTTACGCAGGTACAAACTATTGTATTTACTGTCGAATGTAAAACACTAGTCCCCCCCAATAAAGGCAAAACAAAAAAAGAGAGAAAATTTATGGAACCAACACTTTCATACTATATAAAATCCAGAAGAGGTCATTTGTTTTTAAAACTTTATTATTGATTTAGTGTTATTTTTTAAAATTTTTAAATATTTACTTATTTATTCCCTTTTGTTGCCCTTGTTTTATTGTTGTAGTTATTATTGTGTTGTTATTGATGTCTTTGTCGTTGTTGGAGAGGACAGAGAGAAATGGAGAGAGGAGGGGAAGACAGAGAGGGGGAGAGAAAGACAGACACCTGCAGACCTGCTTCACCGCCTGTGAAGTGATTCCCCTGCAGGTGGGGAGCCAGGGGCTTGAACCCGGATCCTTACGTGGGTCCTTGAGCTTTGCGCCACGTGCGCTTAACCTGCTGCACTACCGCCCGGTCCCCGTGATTTAGTGTTATTTACAAATTTACAAGATAACAGGGATACAACTCCACGCCGTTCCCACCACCAGAGTTCTGTGTCCCCAATCTCTCCACTGGAAGCTCCAATGGTTCTCCCAAGGTTGCAGATATGGGCTAACTAGGATTTCTACAACCACCTGTCTGTATTTGTATGTATTTGCCCTTTTTTTTCCTATGGTCCCATCCAGAAGAGGTCACATATATGTTACCTTACTAGTGGACTTTCTGATTCACTAGGAAGAGAGAGTTCTCTTTTACACATTCTGTTATTGGCAAGAGGCATTGGCATTTTGAAGGGAACCAATTAAGAAGACAATCTTGCAGCCTAATTGATTTCCTCTCTCTTTTTTCAGCAGGCCTTCATAATAAATGTGATACAATTACCTTAAAGACCAAGCACACCTCTGCTTGTGAGTTGTAAGGAGAAAATGAGTATGTGCTTCACGTGTAGATACCAGAGTCCAGGCAGGCTTGGCCCCTCTTGGGTAGGTGGGCGTGTGGAGGAGCTGGGCAGCGAGGGGGCATCTGTGTCCTCTGTCAGGTTCTGGTGAAGTTGAGCTCCAGGCTCCTGGGAAGGCCTAGACAGGGGGTCTTACAGAAGATGTCCCGGATTACCCCAGTTGTGTGGCAGGCTGAGGTGTAAGCAGCCTTCATGTCGTTACCTCTGAGCTCTCAGAAACCCAGGAAGCATTTAAAAAAATTATTTATTCCCTTTTGTTGCCCTTGTTGTTTTATTGTTGTTGTTATTGTTGTTGTTATTGATGTCATCGTTGTTGGATAGGACAGAGAAATGGAGAGAGGAGGGGAAGACAGAGGGGGAGAGACAGACAGACACCTGCAGACCTGCTTCACCGCCTGTGAAGTGACTCCCCTGCGGGTGGGGAGCTGGAGGCTCGAACCGGGATCCTTACGCCTGTCCTTGCGCTTTCTGCCACCTGCACTTAACCCGCTGTGCTATCTCCTGACTTCCCCCCAGAAGTATTTTATAGACAAGGGAACTGAGTCTTGAAGAAATAAAGCACCCCCCCCCCCCAAGGGCACAGAGTTTGGGGAAAGGACAAAACTGACATCCGCTCTCAGTTTAGTGTTCTTCCCATGATGCTCCTCTGGGCTGAGAGGACCGGGTTCTGTGAGGGTGGACTCCAAGGCTGCCGTCTAGATCTGCTCTGGTTCTGGGGAGTCGGGACTGTCACCTTTTAGGTTTATGAGATTGCAGTGTCCTTAGCCTGGGAGACTCAGCATCTTTTTTAAAAGAATTGTTGGTAGGGAGTGGGGTGGGAGGCAGGCGGTGGTGCACTTGGTGGAGTGCACACATTACAGTGCTCAAGGACCTGGGTTCAAGCCTCTCGTCCCCACCTGCAGGGGGGAAAGCTTCTTGAGTGGTGAAGCAGGCCTGTGAGTCTCTCTCTCTCTCTGTGTGTCTCTCCCCTCTCAGTTACTCTCTGTCTCTATCTAGTAATAAATAAATAGAAATGTTTAAAAAAGAGAACAATCTTTAAAGAATGTATAATAATTGCTTGCAAGATCGTAAGATTACAAGGGTGTAGCCCACACTGCCGCCACCACCAGTTCTGTGCCTCCACCTCTCTCCCACTCTCCCACCTTTTTAACAAGTTCATGTGTTTCAGTTCTTTAAATCACACATGAGAACACAGGCATCTGAGAGTTGGCTTTGAGAGAAATAATGATTTTCTGGTAGTATATAATGATATACGCTATAGCAAAAAGAGTCCTTTAAGAACCTCAAGGTAATACATATGAGAAGGATGAGAAAAACAAACAAAAATAAAGGTGTAAGAAAGAAACAGTAGAGGAAAGATGACATTATTTTAAAAACCAGAACTTTATGGAAAGAACCTCTTAGATGTGTTTATATAAATGTATATATAAATTTATATATGATACATAAATGTATGTATGATACATTTATCATATTATCATACATCATAAATGTATGACAATAAAACAAGGGTAACAAAAGGAAATAAATATTAAAAAATTAAAATTAAAATAAATAAAAAACTCTTAGATGTGTTTATATATATAATTTATACATACATTTATATAAACACATCTAAGAGTTTTAAAATTTATTTTTATTACTTTAATTAAAAAAAATACTCCCGGGAGTCGGGCTGTAGCGCAGCGGGTTAGGCGCAGGTGGCGCTAAACTCAAGGACCGGCGTCAGGATCCCGGTTCGAGCCCCCGGCTCCCCACCTGCAGGCAGGTCCCTTCACAGGCGGTGAAGCAGGTCTGCAGGTGTCTGTCTTTCTCTCCCCCTCTCTGTCTTCCCCTCCTCTCTCCATTTCTCTCTGTCCTATCCAACAACAACGACATCAATAATAACTACAACAATAAAACAACAAGGGCAACAAAAGGGAATTAAAAAAAAACTTAAAAAAAAATACTCCCTTTTGTTGCCCTTGTTTTATTGTTGTTGTTATTGATGTCGTCGTTGTTAGATAGGACAGAGAGAAATGGAGAGAGGAGGGGAAGACAGAGGGGAAGAGAAAGATACACACCTGCAGACCTGCTTCACCGCTTGTGAAGTGACTCTCCTGGAGGCCATTTTTCCATTTTGGTGTTGTTGTTGTTGTATTTTGTTGTTGCTATTGCTGTTGTTGTTGTTGGATAGGACAGAGAGAAATGGAGAGAGGAGGGGAAGACAGAGGGGGAGAGAAAGAGAGACACCTGCAAGCCTGCTTCACTGCTTGTGAAGCGACTCCCCTGCAGGTGGGAAGCTGGGGGCTCGAACCAGGATCCTTCTGCTGGTCCTTGCGCTTTGCGCCACGTGGGCTTAGCCCGCTGTGCCACTGCCTGCCCCCCAAGAGTCTTTCTAAGACTGTTCTCGTCTGACCGCTCTTTGCCTCAACACTGTTCTTTTCTTCCTCCCTTTTTACATTTTAAAGTTGTCTCAAGCGTTTATGCCTGGCGTTTCTGGGTCTGTTTTACTCCGTGTCACTTCGTTGAGAGTTGAATGTCCCTTGCCTCTTTCTCTGTGGTTTTCCTCTCAGTAACTCTTCCAAGGCTGGTCTGGTGATGCCAAACTCCTTCAGTTTTGTATGTCTGATACTGTTTGGATCACTCCTTCACATTTGAATGAAATGTCGTATGCTTTACATTGGTTTGTTCTAGCCCTCCCCCACCAAGAGAATTAGATCAGTCCAGTTAGTTTCGCCGGCCTGCTTGGCCCCGCCCCGAAGGAACCCCGCGAGAGTTCCACAGTGGGAGAGTTCCAGAGTTCCAGAGTTGGAGGGTTCCTGAGTTCCAGAGGGAGAGTGCTTGCGCCGCCCCAAAGAGACAGCAGAGTTCTGTTTGGTGATTAGTTTGTCTTAGTTTATGAATCGTTGTTCCTAAATAAAAATATACAGCTTCCCTGCCCAGCCGTATGTCTCTGGTTGTCTCTGTTACCCGCCCGTGAAGCTAACCCGCCCGGCAAGAGCCTTACGAAATTTTAACAACAATGAAAGTCTTGCAGAGTGGAGTGTGTGGCTGGTAGTTGCGTTTTAAACCAAGGACTTTTTCCAATAGACCACTCCATTCTCTCCTGCCTCCATGGTTCCAGCAGAGTCTGAGGCCAGTCTGTGTTTCTGCTTGAGTAGTTCTGTCCTTCCCCTCCTCCTCCCACTGTCCATGCAGAGTCACTGACCCTCAGACACTGACTTTGCTTTCTTCACCAGAAAATTCCAGCTGTTCTCTGATGAGACTCACTGAGTTCTTTGGTTGTAATATTTGCTTCCTGGGGAGAGGTGACTTCGTGAGACTGAGTCATCATACCTCTGCCTAGCAAGTCTTGACTCTGGCCCAGAGCAACAGCAGACCATATTCTTTCTTTTTTTTTTTTTTTTTTTGCCTCCAGGGTTATCACTGGGGCTTGGTACCAGCACTACAAATCCACTGTTCCTAGTGGCCAGTTTTTCCATTTTATTGGAAATTGAACATAGAGAAATTGAGAGAGGGGGAGAGACACAGAGACACCTTCAGACCTGCTTCACTGCTTATGAAGCATCCTGCCTGCCGGTGGGGAGCTGAGGCCTTCAACCCGGATCCTTGAGCAGATCCTTGCACTTAGTACTGTGCACACTTAACTGATTGCACAGCTGACCAGCCCCCCTCTTTTAATTTTTAAAATTATCTTTATTGATTTATTGGCTAGAGACAGCCAGAAATCAAGAGGGAAGAGGAGGTGGGGAGAGACAGAGACACCTGCAGCACTGCTTCACCACTTGCAAAGTTTTTCCCCTTCAGATGGGGACCAGGGTCTTGAACCCAGGTCCTTGCTCATTGCAACATATGTACTCAACCACAGCCTGGCCCCCAGGGCCATATCCCTCTCGTCCTGGTGCAGAGGTGGTGAGACAACAATCCGCAATGCACAGGCACACTCACACCTCACTGTGGGAATGTCACTGACAGCAGAGGTGGTGAGACAACAATCCGCAGTGCACAGGCACACTCACACCTCACTGTGGGGATGTCACTGACATCTCCTTGACCAGGACAAGTCACATGGTCAGACTCAGCCTAGTTGTTAAGGAGCTTTGCTCTCACTGAGAGAAGTCCCACAGCAGAGAGCGTGGCCATGGAAGCAGTGAGAAGTTGGGGGCAGCATGTTAAGAAGCTTCCCAGTAGGGGCCAGGCGGTGGCACACCTGGTTAAGTACTCACATTACAGTGCGCAAGAACCCAGGTTCTAGTCCCTGGTCCCTACCTGTGGGGGGAAAGCTTCACGAGTGGTGAGGCAGTTCTGCAGGTGTCTCTCTGTCTCCATCCCTCTCTATCACCCTTTTCCCTTTCAATTTCTGGCTGTCTCTAGCCAATAAATATATAAAGACAATAAAAAAAAAAAAGAAGCTTCCCAGTTCATGGGTCAATGAACTTGTTCCCAGTCTGGAGAACTCTCAGAAGGCTAGAAATGGACCTACCCTATGGCCCTGCAATTTTTCTCCTGGGGATATATCCTAAGGAACCAAATATACCCCATCGAAAAAGATCTGTGTACACCTGTGTTCATAGCATCACAATCTGTAATAGCCAAAACCTGGAAGCAACAGCAGAGGAGTGGCTGAGTGAATTGTGGTCACAATGGACTACTACTCAGCTATTAAGAATGGTGACTTCACTTCCTTCACCCCATCTTGGACGGAGCTTGAAGGAAACATGTTAATTTAGATCAGCCAGAAAGAGAAGGATGAATATAGGACGATCTCACTCAGAGAACTTGAGAAGAACAGAAGCAGAAACCCAGAAACCCAAAGCAAAACTTGGACTGGAGCTGCTGTATTGCCCCACACTGGGGGGCTAGATTATTATGTGGAAAACTGAGAAATGTTGTACATGGACCAACGATTGTATTTTACTGTTGGCTGTAAACCATTAGCTCCTCAATAAAGAAAATAAAATTAACTTGCTCCTGAACTCAGGTCTTGTCACAGGGCAGGCCTGTCTGGGGCTATGGAACTACAGCAGTGCCCCTCCTGCAGTTTCCTGCCAAGGGCACCTTCCCCAGACCACCTTCCAAATTCCTGAGCAGAGAACTGCAAGCTGGGAGGTCCTCTGGGAGAACCTGATTTAACTTCTGCCACGGAGGTCTCGAGCACTATAGATCAACCTGAAACATGACTTCCTTTCCTGTCTGCTCAAGGTGATCTTAGAACTCCTGGTGTCTGAAGTCACTTGAAGAAAAACTATTCCACGCCTCAACAAGTGTTTTGGTCTCGGATCGATAGACGCCCATTAGTAACTCAGTGCTTTTTCTGAAATCCGTTCTTTCTTTTTGCCTCTAGGGGGCTCAGTGCTGGCACTGTGAATCCACTGTTCCTGGTGGCCATTTCTTTCTTTCTTTCTTTCTTTCTTTCTTTCTTTCTTTCTTTCTTTCTTTCTTCCTTCCTTCCTTCCTTCCTTCCTTCCTTCCTTCCTTCCTTTCTTTCTTTCTTTTTTCCATTCTTCTTCTCCTTCCTACTCTTCCTCCTCCTCCTCCTCCTCTTCTTCTTCTTCTTTTTTTTCCCTCCTTCAGGGTTATTGCTGGGCTCGGTGCCTGCACCATGAATCCACCGCTCCTGGAGGCCATTTTTTTCCCCCTTTTGTTGCCCTTGTTGTAGCTTCGTTGTGGCTATTATTATTGCCCTTGTTGACGCAATTCGTTGTTGGATAGGACAGAGAGAAATGGAGAGAGGAGGGGAAGACAGAGAAGGTGAGAGAAAGACAGACACCTGCAGACCTGCTTCACCGCCTGTGAGGTGGGGAGCCGGGGCTCGAACCGGGATCCTTACGCCGGTCCCTGCGCTTTGCGCCACATGCGCTTAACCCACTGCGCCACCGCCCGACCCCCTCTTCTTCTTTTTTTAAAGAATTTATTTATGTATTCCTGAGAAAGGAGAGAGAAAGAACCAGACATCACTCTGGTACATATGCTGCAGGGGACTGAACTCAGGACCTCATGCTTGAGAGCCCAGTGCTTTATCCACTGCGCCACCTCCCGGACCACACTTTTATTTTTTTTATTTTACATTTTTTTCATTCTATTGGATAGAACAGAGAGAAATTGAGAGAGGAGAGGGAGGTAGAGAGGGAGAGAGACAGAGACACCGGCAGACCTGCTTCACCGACTTGTGAAGAGTCCCCCCTGCTGGTGGGGAGCTGGGGGCTCGGACCATGTAGTAGGACTCAGGAAAGGTGCAAAGAAATGGCAGCATCAGGGGGCACATCTTCTGCCCTTTATTGTCGAGGGCCAGAGCCTTAACAAGCACTCACTGTTGGCTTCCTTGTGTCCCTGCCACTTCTGGTCTTTGTCATTTTTGCTTCTCCTTGGTGGCTGTCTCCATTTGACTCTGAGGTAGCTCTCTGCTCTTTTTCAGTGGTGGGCTTGGGAATGGACCCTGATCTGCAGATGGACATCGTGACAGAACTTGACCTGGTGAACACCACACTTGGAGTCACTCAGGTGTCTGGAATGCACAATGGCAGCAAAGCGTTTTTATTTCAAGGTAAGACCGCCCCCCCTTTATAGGGGGAGTGCACTTGGAGAGCATTGTGTGTCTGGGGAGGGGTGACAGAGCCTGTGTTTGCCATGGGATCTCCGCCACTGTGTCTGTTGTATTATTATCACAAGGAGTGTTCGCAAGTCTTGAGGGTGTCCAGATGTCCAAATGGTGGGTGTTCTGAGGATCCAAGAGGGAGACTGTCGGACTCGGTGATGAAATATTGGCTTGACAGTGAGGCGTCTGGTGGGGGATAAAATAGAAGAATCACAAGAGTCCTTGGGGGGGATACAGGGCCAGCTATATTACTGTTGTTGTTGTTGTTGTTGTTGTTGTTATTATCTCCAGGGTTATCTCTGGGGCTTGGTGCTGGCAGTACAAATCCATTGCTCCTGGTGGCCATTTTTTCCACTTTATTGGATAGGACAGAGAAATGGAGAGAGGAGGGGAAGACAGAGAGGGAGAGAGAAAGATAGACACCTGCAGACCTGCTTCAGCACTTGTGAAGCAACCCCCCTGTGCGTCCCCACGCAGGTTCGAGCTGGGGGCTCGAACCGGGATCCTTATGCTGGTCTTTGTTTCGCACTATGTGAACTTCACCTGCTGCGCCACTGTCTGGCCCCCGCCATATTCCTTTCTTCATCTTTTGTCTTATTTTCATGCTATCCACTCCTGTTCTGGTATCTCCTGACTTAGTTTGCGGGGCAGACCAAACTGATCTGGTGGATCCCCTGCTGCTGTGGTGTGACCCCACCACAGGTTCAGCAGACTCTCACCCCGAGGTCATGGGCCAGAGGTCAGAGGTCACCCCCTCTTTTCGGGCTGTTCCGCGGAGGGGAGAGAGGAGATCAGAGCGGCGAGGGAACACAAATCTTTACTCACGCGGGCACTTCAGAGTTGGGTGAGAGCGCAGCGGTTCGGGCCACCTGGAGCTAGCAAAGTGGCTGCCTCCCGCTACGCGCAGCAACCCTCCTCTGTGTCCGGTCACCGAGGTGAAAAGTGGGCAAAAAAGAGAGAGGGGCAGAAGCAGAAGGGATTTTATGGGAGAAATTCCGGAAGTGGCGAGTCGGGACAGGATTGGCTAGGAAACAAGGCACTCCGGGAATAGGGTTTCTCCCAGGAATTGACAATACCCTGAGGGGACAACATGGTGGATGTGACTGCATCTGCACAATTCCCCAATACCCTCTCACAGTCAGCACCCTGTGCAGCCTCGGCCACTGTTGAAAGGAAACATGCCGCTTGTTGCTGCAGCGTCATCTTCCAGGCACTCAGCTCAGTCCTGTGCCCCCTCGTGCCCCACCCATGCACACCATCACCCACCTGAAACCTCTGGGCCTGGGGGTGTCCCAGCTGCAACCCAGTGAGGTTTGTGGGTTTACTGGTCATCAGCATTTGCTGGTTTGGGGAGGGGTATTTGCTGTTCGCTGCTAGTACACAGCCAGGCTGAGGCAGGTCCCATGCAGTGGGCAGGTGCATTGTGCCCACATTCGCTTAGGGATGCAGCTTACTTGGTTTAGCACGCTCTGAGCTTTCCTTGAATTCATGAGATCATCCAGCTGGCATTCATAAAGGCAACACAGTCTGCATCTTAATGCCCCAGCGTCTGGGGCCGGGCAGTGGGCCACCCGGTTAAGCGCACACAGTGCGAAGAGCAAGGACTGGTGCAAGGGTCAGGGTTTGAGCTCTTGGATCCCCACCTGCAGGGGATCACTTGACAAGTGGTGAAGCAGGCTTGCAGGTGTCTCTCTCCCATATATATATATATTTTTTCCCCTCCTGGATTATCACTGGGGCTCAGTGCCTGCACTACCAATCCTATGCTCCTGGAGGCCATTTTTCTTTTTTTTTTTTTTTATTGGATAGGACAGAGAGAAATTGAGAGAGAGGAGGGGTTGATAGAGAGGAGGAGAGAAAGAGAGACACCTATAGACCTGCTTCACTGCTTGGGAAGTGACCCCACCTGCACGTGGGGAGCCTGGAGCTCGAACTGGGATCCTTGCATGGGTCCTTACGCTTCATACTATGTGCGCTTAACCCCGTGTGCCACCGCCCGGTCCCCTCTCTTTCTCTATCTCCTCCTCCTTTCTCAATTTCCCTGTGTTCAGTTTCCAATAAAATGGAAAAAATGGCCACTAGGAGTTATGCGTTCATAGTGCTGGCACGGAGCCCCCCCCCCCCCCAGTGATAACCCTGGAGGCAAAAAAAGAAAACAAAACACAACTCAACTTCTTGAGACCCACCTTGAATCTCATCTCTTACTGGCGTAGACTTTGGACAGATACTTAGCTGGGCTTTGAGCCCTCGCCCAGAACGAGAGTGTCTGTGTTGTGGACGTTGTTCCAAGGCTAGAGGAGCTAGTCCATCAGCATGGTTTAAAGAAGCGGAGAGAAGTGCTCAGTGAGTACTGGCTGCCATGTGGAGCCTTGGCGTGCCTCAGGCTATCCTGATAGGAGGGCTCCAGATAGGTGTAAATAAGCTAAGTGCAGCCTCTGCTGTAAAATGTGACCATTCCTCCAGGAGCTGTTGTATTGTAATTGCTCGGTTTGCATTGCCGAGGATGGAGCCTATAAGAGGGTGTTGGAAGGGAGACTTAGATGAGATGGTGGCAGGAGAAAGGCGGTGACAAGCAGCAGAGACCTCCCAGTGTAGGAAGGGGTGGGGAGCCTCGCGGCATTCTGGGTAGAGGGGAGAGTGAGTGTGTAGGAAGACCTTTGGGCAGGAACTGGCAGAAAGACATGGACTGCTGGCACCACATTTGGGCGACAGGGGCCAGGTTCCACTGGTCCCTGGAGGAAGAGATGGCCTTCTGGTGTGATGTGGAGGTCAAGGGAGTTTATGACTGCTGTCTGTTCTGGTAGGTGGGAGGGTGTAGACTTGCCCCCTGCCTGCAGATCCTGCTGGCGGGTTTGTACTTTATTCTGGGGCTTCTGTTGAGAGTGAAGTAGGGGAGTCATTTGAAGCATTCAGGAGATCCCTTATTCCCTCTATGACTGTGCTTAGTAGGTTTTAAGATATTCAGCCGTTTATGAAGACAATAAAAGGATTATTTCAGGAGAACTAACGAAACAGCATGGGGTGAGATTTGAATATTTGCTGTGCAGGTAAAGCAAGTCTTGCTAGTCATACAGATATCCCCTGGTGCAAACGGACAGCGATTCCGTGTGGCATCTGACAAGACTAAGGATATGTTCATTTCTAATCTTACTAGGGCAGCGATTCCGTGTGGCATCTGACAGGACTAAGGATATGTTCATTTCTTTCTTTCTTTTTTTTTTTTCTTCTTTTCCTCCTCCAGGGTTATTGCTGGGCTCGGTGCCTGCACCATGAATCCACTGCTCCTGGAGGCCATTTTTTTTCCCCCTTTTGTTGCCCTTGTTGTTGTAGCTTCGTTGTGGTTATTATTATTGCCCTTGTTGACGCAATTCGTTGTTGGATAGGACAGAGAGAAATGGAGAGAGGAGGGGAAGACAGAGAAGGGGAGAGAAAGATAGACACCTGCAGACCTGCTTCACCGCCTGTGAAGCGATTCCCCTGCAGGTGGGGAGCCGGGGGCTCGAACCGGGATCCTTAACGCCGGTCCCTGCGCTTTGCGCCACATGCGCTTAACCCACTGCGCCACCGCCCGACCCCCTGTTCATTTCTAATCTTACTAGGGCGTTGATGAACTCCTGAGAAGTGAGTGTGGTTAAGGCAATTAACACCGGGTTAGTCTTCTGACTGCATTGTTCGGGGTCTGCTTAGTTTGAGGGGTTATTCCATTCTGGTTCTGGGCGATGCTGCTGACACTGTGGACAGCAGTGGCTTCTCTGTACACTTCTTGAGGGCAGACTACACGTCTCTCGCCATAGTCCTCCATCCTTTGGACCATGTATCGTGCAGGGCACATCGTAGGTGCTTGATAAACATTTTGACTTGAGTTGAAATTTTCTCTGGGCACGACTCACGTTTGAACCTCTAGGCTCCAGCAATGGGGAATGTGTCTATGCTGTTCTCTCTCTCTCCTGCTCCACCCCTCCCTCAGAAAGTAGGCCAGGAGTGCTGACACCCTTGTGACCACAAGAATAAATAAGAATGACTCTGTCCTGTTCTGTTGAGTTGTTGGCAAAATCCTGGTGCATTTTTGCAATAGAAGTATATGTCCTGGGCTGGGGAGATAGCACAATGGTTATGCAAAGAGCCTTTCATGCCCAAGGCATCAAAGGTCCCAGGTTCAATCTCCAGCACCACCATAAGCCAGAGCTGAGCAGTGCTCTGGTGAAAAAAAAAGACTCTGGGTGTTGGTGGGGGGGTTCAGGTCCTGGAAGACAGAGGAGGACCTAGTGGGATTTGAATTGTTAGGTGGAAACTGAGAATGTTACACATGCGCAAACTTTTATTTTACTGTTGACTTAATACCAGTATTGCCACAATAAAGAAATATATAGGCGTATGTTCTGGGCTTGGGCAGTGACACACTGGGTTAAGTGCACATGGCGCAAAGCACAAGGATGGGAGTAAGGATCCCGGCTCGAGCCCCCAGCTCCCCACCTGCAGGGGAGTCGCTTCACAGGTGGTGAAGCAGGTCTGCAGGTGTCGATCTTTCTCTCCCCCTTTTTGTCTTCCCTTCCTGTCTCCATTTCTCTCTGTCCTACCCAACAACAATAACAATAACGGCAACAACAATGGCAACAAAAGGGAAAAAAATGGCTTCCAGGAGCAGTGGATTTGTGGTGCAGGCACCAAGCCCCAGCAATAACCCTGGAGGCAAAAAAAAAAAAAAAGAAAAATATGCTCTGACTTTTGACAACCCACTGTAAAAAAGCTTATTTTCTGTTTGTTAGTTATTCTAGTGCCTTTTTATTCCAGGACTGAGGCTTTCCTGGACTAGAACAGTGTTCTTTAATTTGTGTGTTCTATGGCAGTGGACTCTGGGATGTCTACCTGACCCCAGCAATGGGGATAGGATGGGGTGATTTTCAGCTGCTTTGGTAGGTAGGATAACTTTTTATTTGTTTGTTTGTTAGTTTGTTGTTGTTGGATAGGACAGAGGCAAATCGAGAGAGGAGGGGAGACAGGGAGGGGGAGAGAAAGACAGAGTGGGTCCCTGCATTTTGCACTGTGTGCGCTTAACCTGTTGCACCATTGCTCGGCTGCCACTTTTGAGTTTTCTATATGCCATCATAGAAAAAGGGTTTTTCATGTGCACAGCAAGTTGTCCAGCAAGTTGGGGTTCACTTTAAAAAATGGATTTAATGACTAGCAGAGAAAAATCCTGTGGAGAATCAGAGCACATGTGAGATTTGCTTTTGAGCGATGTTGGTTCAGTTCTCTTTCTTACATAGAGGCAGAGAAGCAGGGTGGTAGAGAGAGAGTGAAAGAGGAAGGACCATGGGCGCCACTGCCTGGCCCCGCCTCTTTCACGCTCTACCACTCTGCTTCTCTGCCTCTATGTATCGGCTAGAGACAGCCAGAAATCTAGAAGGAAGGGCTGCTAGAGAGCGAGAGAGACAGAGACACACCTGCAGCCCTGCTTCAGCACTGGTGAAGTTTCTCCCCTGCAGGTGGGAGCCAGGGGCTTGAACCTGGGTCCTTGTGCACTGTAACGTGTGTGCTCAACCAGGTGCGCCACCGCCTGGGCCCTGTATTTCATCTCTGAAGGATCACTGCCCTTCACTGACTGATACCTAGTGTCTTGACTGTTTCACTGAGTATTCATTTTCCATTAAATTCAGATGGATTAAAATCGAATCAAACTGAAGCGTTCTTCCTGCAGTCACACTAGCCCTGTTTCAGGTGTGCAGTTTGCCACGAGTGGCAGGGGCAGGGGCTGCCCAATGGGCAGGGCAGGTCTAGCTAGACAGGCTCAGAGACTTTACTGTTGGAGCATAGCTCAGTGAATTGACAGAGGCCACAGACTCCTTCCTGAAATGTCAGCACATGCTGTCAACTAGCAACTTAACACAAGTTCTTGCTCTTTTTTAAAAGCTTTTTTTAAAAATTATTATTTCTCCTCCAGGATTATCCCTGGGATTTGGTGCCTGCACTGCTCCTGGAGGCCATTTTTCCCATTTTGTTGCCCTTGTTGTGCTTGTTGTAGTTGTTATTATTGTCATAGCTATTGTTGTTGTTGGATAGGACAGAGAGAAATCGAGAGAGATGGGGAAGACAGAGAGGAGGAGAGGAAGACAGACACCTGCAGAGCTGCTCCACTGCTTGTGAAGCGACCCCCTACAGGTGGGGAGCTGGGGGCTTGAACCCGGATCATTTTGCCAGTCCCTGCACTTTACGCCATGTGCGCTTAACCCACTGCACTACCACCCAGCTCCCTATTTTATTATTTTAAAATTTTTTATTAGTGGCTAAAGACAGAGAGAAATCGAGAGGAGAGGGGGAGATAGAGAAGGAGGGAGACAGGGAAGACACCTGCAGCCCTGCTTCAGCACTGGTGAAGCTTCCCCCTGCAGGTGGGAACCGGGGGCTCGAACCTGTGTCCTTGTGCTCTGTAATGTGAGCGCTCAACCTGGCGCTGGTTACTTTAAGTTCTCTCCCTGAGTGCTTCCATGTACTCAGTGATCAAATGGGGCAGTGATGGTACCTGCTTCTGTGAAGCTGAATTAATCGAATGCACACAAAGTGCTGGGAATCGACTTGGTGCACAGCAGAGCTCGGGACACAAGAGCTCAGGCATTCTCAAGGGAGGCGCCACGTTGGCCTTTTCCCTCTGTGTATTGTCTGCCCTGTGGTATTCCCTCTCCTGTGTGTATTCATTCTCCTTCTAGCTATATTTCACTGATTTTTAAAAAAAATTCTTTATTAGGGGATTAATGTTTTACATTCGACAGTAAATATACTAGTTTGTACATGCGTAACATTTCCCAGTTTTCCACACAACAATACAAACCCCTCTTAGTCCTCTGCCATACTTTTTGGACCTGTACTCTCCATTCCCCCACCCCCCAACCCAGAGTATTTCACTTTGGTGCAATACACCAACTCCAGTTCAGGTTCTACTTGTGTTTTCTCTTCTGATCTTGGTTTTCAACTTCTGCCTGCGAGTGAGATCATCCCATATTCATCCTTCTGTTTCTGACTTATTTCATTCAACATGATGTCTTCAAGCTCCATCCAAGATGGGCTGGAAATGGTGAACTCACCATTTTTAATAGCTGAGGAGTATTCCATTGTGTATATACACCACAACTTGCTCAGCCACTCATCTGTTGTTGGACACCTGGGTTGCTTCCAAGTTTTGTCTATTACAAATTGCGCTGCTAAGAGCATATGTGTACACAGATCTTTTTGGATGGGTTTGTTTGGTTCCTGAGGATATATCCCCAGGAGAGGAATTGCAGGGTCATAGGGTAGGTCCATTTCTAGCCTTCTGAGAGTTCTCCAGACTGTTCTGCACAGGGGCTGGACCCATTGACATTCCCACCAGCAATGCAGGAGGCTTCCTGAACTGGAGTTGCTGTATTGCACCAAAGTAAAAGACTCTGGGGTGGGGGGTGGGGAGGTGGAGAGTACAGGTCCAAAAAGGATGACAGAGGACTTAGTGGGGTTTGTATTGTTATGTGGAAAACTGAGAAATGTTATGTATGTACAAACTATTGTATTTACTGTTGAATCTAAAACAATCCCCTAATAAAGAAATTTTAAAAAAATCAGTGAAATGTAGCTAGAAGGAGAATGAATACACAAGGGAGAGGGAATACCACAGGAGATATTTTTATGAATCCAGGAGCAGTGGATTCATGGTGCAGGTACCGAGCCCTAGCAATAACCCTGGAGGAAAAAAAAAAAGATGTGAAAAAAGAAATAACAGTTAGTCCTTATCTGCAACCTTGGTGATGGCGCAGTGCAGAGTTGTACCCCGGTTATCTTGTACTTTTGTAAATCATATTAAAACACTAGTAATAATAATGAAAAAAAAGAAACCAATTCTTAAAAAAAAAGCTTCAATCTTCAGCGCTAGCTAGCCTTTTTTCTATCTTGTCACATAAAACACAGTACTTGAAAGATACTAATTCCTTCTCCAGAAACTCTTCTAAAATAGAGCCTCTGGAAGGTTTTACTTTTTCACAGCATAAAAGAGAGGGGGACAGGAGACACATTAAAGAATTTGGATCTTCTAATTCACCAGTGGACACACACATCTTCCCAACTACTTAACACTGTCAGTCAGGGAGAAGCGGCTCCAAGCCCTCAGGTCTCTTGAGACCCGCTCAAAGCAAAGCACAAGAAGTGCAAAATGAATTTGAAACTCTAACACTGGTACTTAGTATGTCTGTCTGTCGGCTCAGAGGAGATCTAGGCCAGCTGTACACTGACAGAAATTTTCCATGCCATCCACCCCTGTTTTGTCATAAAATAGAATGTTTCAGGCAAGTAAAATATGACAGTGACAAGGCTAACCATAAAAGTCTGGCTGGTACTTTCCCTGGGCAGACGACCTCACCAATATGTCCTGGAACCTCCCCTCCCCAGAGCCCTGTCCCACTAGGGAAAGACAGAAACAGGCTGGGGGGATGGATCCACCTGCCAATGTCCATGTCTAGCAGAGAAGCAATTACAGAAGCCAGACCTCCCACCTTCTGCACCCCAGAAAGAATTTTGGTTCATACTTCCAGAGGGATAGAGAATAGGAAGCTTCCAGTAGAGGGGATGGGATAAGGCAGGGGAGAGGGAGGGGGAGGGGGAGGAGGAGGGAGAGCGAGAGAGAGCGAGAGAGAGCGAGAGAGAGAGCGAGAGAGAGAGAGAGAGAGAGAGAAAACTGGAAAAAAAAACAACACTGAGCAGAAGTTGGACTGAAGTTGGCGTATTGCACCAAAGTCAAAGATGGGCTGGGAGGGGAGGGTTCAGGCCGTGGAACATGACGGCAGGAGGACCTACTGGGGCATGAACTGTTACGTGGCAAACTGAGAAATGTCACACATGAACAAACTGCTGTATGTTACTGTTGACTGTATATCATTAATCCTCCCCCAATAAAATAAGTAAATAAATAAATAATAAATAAAACCAAAAAAATCCGGCTAGTCCTAACATAAGTGCTAAAGGGTTTGGAGTTGGTATTCAAAGTGTTTCCACACAAGTGAGCTTTCTCCTTATTCATCAACATTAAGATGGAAGCACTACAAGTCTGAGCCCCCCGGCTCCCCACCTGCAGGGGAAAGATTCCCCAAGTGATGAGGCAGGTCTGCAGGTGTCTCTGTCTCTCCCGTCCACCTCCCCCCGTTTTCTTTCAATTTCTCTCTGTCTTATCTGATAAAATGGGGTGGGGGGATGGCCACCGGGAGCTCTGGCAATAACCCCGGATGCACAAGAAAGAAAGGAAAAAAAGATGGCAGCACTGAAGTGAATGCAGTGAATTACTGTTCCTGCCTGCTAGTTTCTAATAAGGATGTATCACTGTCAGAACTAGACTTAAAAAAACAACATGTGGTCTGGGAGGTGGGGCAGTGGATAAAGCATTGGACTTTCAAGCATGAGGTCCTGAGTTCAGTCCCTGGCAGCACATGTAACAGAGTGATGTCTGGCTCTTTCTCTCTCCTATGTTTCTCACTAATTAATAAATAAAATCTTAAAAAAAAAGAAAATTATTAAAAAAAAAACAAACCTACATTTTATTTGTCTTTTAGTCCTTCCACCAACACTCGTGCACGTGCACTGTTTTGGTACCTGGATAGAGAAACCAAGCTCTTGAGGGCCTCAGTACCTCACAGTAGCTGTAGTGACAGACCTAGCAGTTCATCTCGGGAGTAAGTCTCTGCTGGCCCCAGATTCAATCTCCTGGCTGTTTCTCCTGCTTCCAGGGAGTGGGACTGGATACATGCAGCATGATAAGAGATGGGCTGTCTCTTAAGAGAAGCAAGGGGACCCCTGCCAGCATAGCTTTTGGCTGGCATTTTAAGTCAACCAGGACAGATGGTTGCTGAGTCAGCTGGTGAACTCTATCTAATAGCATTTTGGGATTCCCTCCCTTGGAGAGGCCTGCTGGAAACCTGACCCGAATACCTCATGATCCCTTTGGGTGCAGGAAGTGAACCTGTAAGGAAGCAGAAACCAGGAGGCTACAGCTTGATGGAGACCCACTCAGACTTGTTGCTGGCTGTTTGATAGGGCGTCCTGGGGGATTCAGGCCTGCAGCAACAGCAGTGCCCTTTGATGAGTGCTGTGATTCTTAATTGGGATTCCTTTGAACATATTGGGGCTCACTTCTTTTTCTGTGGGAACACAGCTCTAAAATTAGAATGTAAATCAGAAGAGCAGATAGGATTTGATGTGCAAATATTTTATTTAAATACGACTTCCCACAGATGCAGCCAGGGTGTGAAGTGCAGCCAAGTTGTGCTAATGAGCGTGCCTGGCTCAGCCCTCGCACTCACAGTTGGTCAGAAGACAAGGCCCAGGGACCGGCCGGCAGCCTGCTGCCAGTCTCCCAACGGGGGTGCAGCCACACGCTGGTTTGGCTGTCACTGTGACTCTTGGGGATACCACTTAACTCCTTCAGACCTCAGCTCTCTAAAGTCATAGCATTTTTAGCTTGAGAAGGAATTATTTTGCAAAGAAAATTCTGGCTAAATATAAAGTATAAGCATCAGCCCTGTCTCTGTGTATTAACAAACGTTCACTTTTGAAAATCACACAGTGTTGAAGTCCCTATGGGCCTTTTCCAGTTCATTCCTCTCTCAGCCTTGATAAAGCTAGTCACTAATGCCACTGAGGAGTCTTCAGCCAGCTTCTTATTCTTATGTATGAAATATGTGCGTGCGCACACACAGACAGACATACGGACAAACACACACACACAAAAACACATACAGACAACTAGACAAAGAGGCACACACACACAGAGACACAGACACACAGACACACACACACACACAAACACACACACAGAAAAACATACACACACACAGACAAAGAGGCACACACACACACACACACACACAGACACAGACAGACTGACACAAATACACACATACACACACACCTGGGTCCAGTGGACAGAAGCAGAGAAAGATCTGAATTCTGATCTCTTTCCATATATGTATTAATTTTTATTCATAAAAAGGAAACACTGACAAAAACCATAGGATAAGAAGGGTACAACTCCACACAATTCCCACCACCAGAACTCCATAGCAACTCCAAGGTTGCTTCATGGGTGATGAAACAGGTCTGCAGGTGTCTATTTTTCTCTCTTCCTCTGTCTTTTTCCTCCTCTCTCGATTTCTCTTTGTCCTATCCAACCGCAATGGCAACAACAGCAATAACAACAACAATAAAGGTAACAACAAGAACAAAATGGGAAAAATGGCCTCCAGAAGCAGTGGATTCATAGTGCAGGCACCGAGTCCCAGCCGTAACCCAGGAAGGAAAAAAAAAACAGCCAGAATGCAGACTTCTGTGCTAAATATGAATTTTGTGGACCCTGGGTCAGATTGGTGTGATAACTGGTTAACTATATTTACAGATTTTCTCCAAGTTTGGGAGCTACTCTCTACCCTAATCCAGCTCTCCAGACAATACTTTAGCCCACCTGCATGTTAACTGTCAGGCTAAGGCAAAAATTACTAAAGTCATGGGCCCCTTGGAACATACCTAAAATAGATGTCCTAGCTTCCTCCCACCCAATGACCCCTAATTTCATCTGCTCTAGTCCTATCTTTGAGTTCCTGTTTATTAAACAATTTTTCCTGCCTTACATCTTGCTGCCTTTCAGCCACCAAGTTACAGATGCTACTATGACTCCATCCTGATTTCCCTGGGCAGACGACCCCACCAATGTGTCCTGTAACTCACCTCCCCAGAGCCCTGCTCCACTAGGGAAAGACAGAAATAGGCTGGGGAAAGGGTGGGGGGGAGTATCCACCTGCCAACGTCCATGTCCAGCAGAGACGCAATGACAGAAATCAGAACTCCCACCTTCTGCACCCCATAAAGAATTTTGGTCCATACTCCCAGTGGGGGAGAAATGTGAGGGGAAGATGACCAGAGGACTCTGAACCCCAATTCCATCAAAAGCTGGAGAGGGAAAGGGGAGAGGAAGAACACTCAGAAGTAGCAAGAGGTGTGGGTGTGGCTTGGGAAGGAAAAGCAGGACCATGAGAAAAGAAAACGGACAGAGAGAGAGGGAGAGAGAGATAACAGCCATACCCATGACCTCGGGAGACCTACTGCAGTTTCCAGTGGAGGAGATAGGGAACAGAGAGCCCTGGTGGTGGGAAAGGTGTGGGATCATACCCCTGCTGGCTTATAGTTCTGTAAATCTATATTAAATAAATAAAGAACAGCCAGATTAGGGCAGGGGAGACAGCATCCTGGTTATACAAAAAGACTTTTGGGAGCTGGGCGGTAGTGTGGAGGGGTAAGTGCACATGGCAGGAAGCGCAAGAACCAGCTTGAGGATCCCGGTTCGAGGCCCCGGCTCCCCACCTGCAGGGGAGTCACTTCACAAGCGGTGAAGCAGGTCTGCAGGTGTCTGTCTTTCTCTCCGCCTCTGTCTTCCCCTCCTCTCTCCATTTCTCTGTCCTATCCAACAATGACAGCATCAATAACAACAACAACAACTACAACAACAATAAAAAACAAGGGGAACAAATGGGAAAATAAACAAATAAATATTTTTTTAATTATTAAAAAAAAAGACTTTGATGCCTGAGATTCCAAAGTCCCAGATTCAACACCCCACCCCCACACCACCATAAGCCAGAGCTGAGCAGTGCTCTGGTCCCTGTCTCTCTCTGTCTCTGTCTCTCTTTCATTCAATTAAATAATTTTTTAAAAAAAGCAACAGATTAAGCCAGATTAAGTAGTGCAGGAGTCAGAATGTCTTCTAGGAGAGATGCAAACAGGAATGCTGATGTGGGGTCGGCCACGCTCTAGGCTGCTCACGTAGCCAGAGCGCGAGGGCAGGCTGTGGGTAAACCCGAGCATGCCTCCCGCTGTACTCCCTCTAACAGAGCAGTCCAGAAGACGGTGCCAGCTGCTTCGTGTGGACTCACAGCCCCGTCATCATTCTCTCTACGCTGGACTGTCGTCCTAAGAATTTCAGAATCACGGGCACAAAGGCATGTGCAAAAATGTACACGGAAATATTGCTTGGGGGTTGTACTGTTATGTGGAAAACTGAGAAATGGTATGCATGTACAAACTTCTGTATTTACTGTCCACTGCAAAATATTAATCCTACAATTAAGAAATAAAAAAAAGAAAAGAAACACTGCTTGTCAGGGGTTCAGGTGGTGGTGCACCTGGTTAACTGCACACATTACAGCGAGCAAGGAACCAGGTTCAATCCTCCAGTTGCCACCTGCAGTGAGAGAAGCTTCCTGAGTGAAACAGGGCTGCAGGTGTCTCTCTGTTTCTCTCCCTCTCTATCTCCCCCTCCCCTCTCAATTTCTCTCTGTCTCTATCCAATAAATAATAAATAAAAATATGCTTAAAAAAACTAACATATGGGGTCCAGGCAGTAGCACACCAGGTGAAGCGCACATGGTGCGAAGCCCAAGGACCGATACAAGGATCCCCGGCTTCCGACCTTCAGAGGGAGTCGCTTCACAGGCGGTGAAGCAGGTCTGCAGGTGTCTGTCTTTCTCTCCCCTCTCTGTCCTCCCCTCCTCCCTCCATTTCTCTCTGTCCTATCCAACAACAATGACAGCAACAACGACAGGAAAAAGATGACCGCAGAAGCAATGGATCTGTAGTGCAGGCCCCAATGATAGCCCTGGAGGCAAAAAAAAAAAGTACATATATATTCTGCTTGTGAGAAATCCAAACCCAGTCAGGCTTCCATCAGCAGGAAATAAATGAACGCGTTAGAGTTAGGCAGCTGTTCAACTGAATTCACTATGACCGTACTTGTTCAGAAAATAACGGCGAATGAAGCGATATGTTTCAGAGGGCTTCATACATAAATATGCCATTTCTGTAATTTTAAAACACATAAAGCAACGGTCCACATTCACATCCACTGCATAAGGACCCACAAGCAGTGAAGTGGGTCTTCAGGCATCTCGTTTCCTCTCCCTATTTCCCTCCTCTCTCTCGATCCATCTCTGTCTCTATCCAATAAATAAATAAGAATTTTAAAAATCTAAAAGCAGAATCTGTCAAAGGTTACACAGGGAATGAGAGTCAATGTTGTCATCTGAATAGAGGCAGTCTGGCTCCAGAAGCCAATTGGCTGCTACACACAGGGCCTCTTGACTAGCTGTTTCATAGGCAAATATGTATTAAATATACAAATGTGACATTACCATACACAAGGACCCAGGTTCAAGCCTCCAGCTGAAGCTTCACAGGCAGCGGGACAGTGAGTGTCACAGTTAGCTCTTCTCGCCCTGCCTCTCTGTCCCACCCTTCACCAAGAGAAAATGGGGAGAACGAAATAGTGGCTCAGAACAGGGGAGTGGTCGTGCTGGCACTAAGCCTGGCAATAATCCTGGTGACAGAAAGAGGGAGGGGGAGAGAGGTGGGTGTGTCTCAAGTACTTAGGATGAAAAGGCTGGCTTGGCAGTGTGGTATCACATATATATGAAACCTTGGTGCCACAAAAAATAAAAATATAAAAGGAGTCTTTTCCACCTTCTGCACCCCATAATGGCCCTGGGTCCATGCTCCCAGAGGGATAAAGAATAGGAAAGCTATCAGGGGAGGGGATGGGATATGGAGCCGTGGGCTCGAACTGGGATCCTTGCCCCGTCCTTGTGCTTCACACCATGTGCCCTAACCCACTGTGCTACTGCCTGCCCCCCACTAGCTGTTATTCCTTTTTTTTTTTTTTTTTTCCCTCCAGGGTTATTGCTGGGCTCGGTGCCTGCACCATGAATCCACCGCTCCTGGAGGCCATTTTTCACCCTTTTGTTGCCCTTGTTGTTGCCTCGTTGTGGTTATTATTATTGCCATTGTTGATGTTGTTCGTTGTTGGATAGGACAGAGAGAAATGGAGAGAGGAGGGGAAGACAGAGAGCGGGAGAGATAGACAGACACCTGCAGACTTGCTTCACCGCCTGTGAAGCGACTCCCCTGCAGGTGGGGAGCCGGGGGCTCGAACCGGGATTACGCCGGTCCTTGTGCTTTGTGCCACATGCGCTTAACCCACTGCGCCACCGCCCGACTCCCCGGCTGTTATTCTTCAATGTAACTTTCTACAGGAGGTTTCCCTGTCTCATCTATGGAAGGCTCTGTATTTTGTCTTCAGTTGCTCCTTCCTTGTGTATAGTCCTCTAGATTTTTTATCATAAGCCAAAATTAGATATTTCTTTTTTTGTTTGTTTTCTTTACTGGTTTTGCCTAGTGGATCACAGATAATTCTGTGGTGTGTACTTTGCTTAGTTTTCTTTTTCTTTTTCTTTTTTTTTTTTTTTTGCCTCCAAGGTTATTGCTGAGGCTTGGGGTTATTGCTGGGTTATTGCTGGGTGCCAGCACTATCAATCCACCTGCTCCTGGAGGCCATTCCCCTCCCGCCCCCCATTTATTGTTGTTGTTGTTGTTGTTGTTGTTGTTGTTGCTGTTACTGTTGGATAGGACAGAGAAATTGAGAGGAGAGGGGAAGGCAGAGGGGAGAGACAGAGACACCTGCAGACCTGCTTCACTGCTTCTGAAGCCACCCCCTGCAGGTGGAGAGCCGGGGACTCGAACTGGGATCCTTATGCTGGTCCCTGCGCTGTGTTGTTTTCCACCAAAAGTCAGTTTTCAGCACATGCCTGGCACTTGTGTTTGGTGCTAAAGAAAAGATTCATTGAGGTGAAGAATTTTTTTTATATATTTATTCATTTTCCCTTTTGTTGCCCACGTTGCTTTTATTGTTGTTATAATTATTAGTTGTTGTCATTGATGTCATCGTTGGATAGGACAGAGAGAAATGGAGAGAGGAGGGGAAGACAGAGAGGGAGAGAAAGATCGACATCTGTAGACCTGCCTGTGAAGCGACTCCCCTGCAGGTGGGGGGCTGGGGGCTCCAACTGGGATCCTTTCCCGGGTCCTTAATGCTTTGTACCACGTGCGCTTAACGTGCTGCGCTGCCGCCCGACTCCCTAAGGAATCTTTTGATGAGGCAGATGTGGTCACGGTGACGTGGCCTTTGTCCTTTCCTGTGGGATGAGCTTGTAGATCCTTGTAGACAGCTTTGAAGGGGTTCCTCCCTTCCTCTCTCCCAGGTGAACATTTGGTTACACCAGTGTTTCCTGGTCAAGTACTGTTTTCAATTCTCTTATGATTTGCTCTCATTTGTAAGCTTGGCCACTTGCCTATGTCCTTAATGATGTCTGGTGTCTTGAAGTAGACATGATGCTTTCAACTTGGTCTGACTGATGCATCGGAGTACCCCCTCTCCCCCCCCCAGTCAAGCTCACTTGTTCCTATCACTTGAGAATTAATTCATAAACTGGCCGTGGAGCAAGGCACCGCTGAGGATTTTTTGTTTGTCTGTTGTTTTTCACTTACTGCCTTTCAGTTCCTACTTTTCCCTTTGATCCTAGCAGTTTTTTTTTTTTTTTTGGGGGGGGGCCCTGTCTATGTCCTTATGTTCATTACCATTAAGTTTCATTACTGTCTATAAAGGGAATAAATTGGATCCAGTTGTCAAGGCCAGCTCCTCAGCATAGAATTGGTGGTCCCAGGACAGCATTGTTCTGTAGAATTGCCATGGTGATGGAAACAACACTATGTCTTCACTGTCTGCAGTCACAAGCCACGTGGGGTTACCAAATATTTGAATATTGGTTAGGGAAGCTGAGAAATAGAATTTTACATTAATTTTAAAAATGATTTATTTATTTATTTGGGTAAAGACAGACAGAAATGGAGAGGAGGTAGGAAAGATAGGGAGAGAGACGAGAGACACCTGCAGCACTGCTTCACTGCTCGTAAAGCTTTCCCCCTGCAGGTGGGGGCCAGGGGCTTGAACCTGGGTTCTTGTGCACTGTAATGTGTGCGCTTAACTGGGTGCACCACCATCTGGTTCCTGAATTTGACATCTTACAATAATTTTAAGTATTTACTACTTTAATTCAAGGAGTCACATGTGGCTCAGGGCCATGATTTTGGGTAGAGCAGCCCTGAAGAAAGAGGTGGCCACATTTAGAAAGATGGACTAGTTCCTGTTGTGCATAGGGAGGAATCAGCAAAGAACTTGAGGGACTTCTCCAGGACCAGGATGAACGTGTACTTAGCGCCCTCGGCTCTACTTAGCAGGTTGCTTCCCTTAGTGCACGGATCCTCAGCCTCGTGCTAGGCACAGTAGCAGGGGCTGGAGATACAGCAGCTGTGAAGTCAGCTCTGATTCCTGCTCTCACGGGACCTTCTGTCTGGTGCAGGGGAGTCAGCCTGGGCTTCATCGTAGAACCACTTGGGCCGTGCGATTGGGAGACGGGAGATGGCTCAAGCTGGCAGAACACTGGACCAGCAGGCCTGAGGCTGCTAGACTGGTGTGTGCGTGTGTGTGTGTGTGTGTGTACACGTACTGAAATTCAGTCTTCTTTCTACCTCTCATATGAAATATTTATTTATTTATTATTGGTTAGAGACAGAGAAATTGAGAGGGAAAGGGGGACATTAAAGAGGGAGAGAAACGGGCCAGGTGGTGGTGCACCTGGTTAAGTGGATATACTATAATGTACAAGGACCCAAGTTTGAGTCCCCGGTCTCCGCCTACAGGGGGAAAGCTTTGCGAGTGGGGAAGTAGGGCTGCAGGTGTCTCCCTGTCTCTCTCACTCTCTGTCTCCCCCTTTCCTGTCAATATCTAACTATCTGTATCCAATAAACGTAACAAAAAAAAATTAAAGAGGGAGACAGAGAGACATC
The DNA here is from genome assembly GCF_950295315.1 of Erinaceus europaeus. Classification (NCBI taxonomy): domain Eukaryota; kingdom Metazoa; phylum Chordata; class Mammalia; order Eulipotyphla; family Erinaceidae; genus Erinaceus; species Erinaceus europaeus. Next base: position 71,781,210 of record NC_080178.1, on the reverse strand, counting down.
TGCAGCCCTGCTTTCTGCTTCACCACTTGTGAAACTCCCCCCCCCCCCCCATCTCGTCCCTTGCAGGTGGAGACCAGGGCTTGAACCTGAGTCCTTGTGTACTGATAAAATTAAAAAAAAAAAAAAAGAAAGAAAGAAACTGTTTGAAACGGATGAACAGTGCAAAAGACAACTGACTGTCTCCTGGTGAAAACTGGTCACTGAGCCAAGACATCATGGTGGGCATTTTCTTCACAAAGTCCCACCTCTGTTGATGACTTTGGTTTAAAAGATACCCCTAGCAGGTGTCCTGTGAACTCACCTCTCTTGCAGTTGGTTTTCTCGGCCCACAAATGAGAATTAGAACAGCCGTGTGGAAGTTGCTCTAATGGTCAAAGTAAAGCTGTAGGAGAAATGTTGACTTCGTGCTGGGCAGCTGGTGTTCCTGTGTGGCAAGTGTCTGCTCTCTCTCTTTCTCCCTCTCCTTCTCTCCCTCTCTCCCTCTTTCTCTCTTTTCTTCTCTTTTTTTCTCTCCCTCTCTTTCTCTCTCTCCCTCTCTCTCCCTCTCTTTCTCTGTCTCCCTCTCTTTCTCCTTCTCCCTCTCCCCTCCTTTACCCAGGGGCTTTCCTTCATGCAGTCACTGATGTGCTCTCCAGACCTTTTTCAGATAAGACAAGCATTCCATATTAAGCCCCATTTCCCACCCCTCTCGCCAAATTCCTTTCTGTCCTAGCTAATGGGGGGGGGGGGTAAGGAAAAACGACTACCTGGAGCTGTGGATTCATCATACAGGCACCTGAGCCAGGAAAATCTGCAAGTGGCAGAATTAAAAACAGGCAGGCAAACTAGAGTTTGTTAAAAAGAAAGACGGGGCCGGCTGGTGGCACACCTGGTTAAGCGCATGTATTACAATGCACAAGGACCTGGGTTCGAGCCCCCAGTCCCCACCTGCAGGGGGAAAGCTTTACGAGTGGTGAAGCAGGGCTGCAGGTGTCTCTCTGTCTCTCTCCCTCTCCGTCACTCCCTTCTCTCTTCATTTCTGGCTGTCTCTATCCAATACATAAAGATAATAAAAAAAATTCACCAAGAAAAAAGAAGACAGAGAAAGAGGAGAAGAAAGATGAAAAGTATGTGAATGCCGTGTGTAAAGGCCTGAAAAAAGAAAGATTTACGTAAAAGGAATGTCTTTTCATGTAAATCCAGGAAGAAAAGTCAAAGAAGTAAATAAAACTAAAAAGAAAGGCCACGAGTCCTAATGGTTGGTAGATGCTGTCAGATGGCAGAAATAATGATCTCAACTGCAGTATCATCATTGAAAGAGTGAACACACATGGAAGCTCCATTTTTTTAAACAAAAGAGGGTCCCACTGCAGAAAGAATGTTGTATTAAAAAGACTTAAAGATGCTTCTCTCCTGCACTTAAGGCAGCTGATGTGTCTCTCACTCCATTCTCGCCGATGCCCCTCCTCCTTTGGGTACCCTGCGACCTGCCGAGACATGGCTCCCGACTGACTCCCCAGTGGCTGAAGTGCGCTGGTCTCTCAGCCCACGAAGCAGAGTTGGCTTTTGCGTGAATCAACACGTTCCTTGACTGTGTGACTGGGAGCTGCAGCTCACAGAGGGCTTGGGGACTGAGGTACAGTGATGGTGTTCAGAGTTTCAGCCGGGAGAGAAATCCCAGAGAAAACAGACTGGAACTTTGGTGTCTTCTTTTGCAACACATCACATAATCCAGATGCCATGCCTACTTCATTGTCTGGGAGCCGAATAAGTCTCCTTAAATTTCTGTCTAAGAGGACTGAAATGTAGAGCTGAGTAAAGAAGTCTTCATTATCCTTAGTATGAAATAGTCGTCTCTCATTATCTTCTATGAATGGAGATGAAAAATGAAGACTATCAAGGGCTGGGTGGTAGCGCAGCGGGTTAAGCACACATGGTGCAAAGCGCAAGGACCAGTTGGGAGGACCCTTGTTTGACCTACAGGGGAGTCGCTTCACAAGCCATGAAGCAGGTCTGCAGGTGTCTGTCTTTCTCTCCTCCTCTCTGTTTTCTCCTCCTCTCTCTATTTCCATTCGTTCTATCCAACAACAACAGCTGTAACAACAACAACAACAATAAAAACAATAAGGGCAACAAAAACAGAAAAATGGCCTCCAGGAGCAGTGGCTTATTGCTGGGGCTTGGTGCCTGTACCAGGAATCCACTGCTCCTGGAATCCATTTTCCCCCCTTTTATTGCCCTTGTTGTTGTGGTTACTATTATCATTATTATTATTGTCATTGTTGTCGGATAGGACAGAGAGAAATGGAGAGAGGAGGGGAAGACAGAGTGGGGGAGAGAAAGACAGACACCTGCAGACCTGCTTCACCACTGGTGAAGCGACTCCCCCTGCAGGTGGGGAGCCGGGGGCTCAAACCGGGATCCTTCCGCTGGTCCTTGCCCTTTGCACTACGTGCACTTAACCCGCTGTGCTGCCGCCCGACTCCCATATATTTTCTTTAACCAGAGCACTGTTCTGGCCTTATGTCGTGTTGAGACTCCATCTTGGGCCTCAAGGGCTCTAGAGCTCGGGCACTATCCTGAACCACCTCCCCAGCCGCTCCTTGAGAATAGCTTTTTACGAAAGATTTGTTTTATTTATTTTCTTTATTGGAGGGATTAATGGTTTGCAGTTGACAGTAAATACAGTAGTTGGTACATATGTAACATTTCTCAGTTTCCCACATAACGATTCAACCCCCACTGAGTTCTCCTCTGCCATCATGTTCCAGGACCTGACACCCCCCCCCCCCCCCCCCGGTCTCTGACTGTGGTGCAGTACACCAACGCCAGTCCAAGTTCTGCTTAGTGTTCCCCCTTCTGATCTTGTTTTTCAACTTCTGCCTGTGAGTGAGACCATCCCATATTCATCCTTCTCTTTCTGGCTGATCTCACTTCAAATGATTCCTTCAAGCTCCATCCAAGATGGGGTGAAGAAGATGAATCCACCACTTTTAGTAGCTGCGTAATATTCCACTGATGACTATTTTAAATATAATATAGTATATTTAAAATATATGTCTATGCATCCACCCCCCCCCTTCCTCCCTCCCTTCCTCTTCTCATTTGGCACTTACTGTTCCAGAAATTGTCGTGGACGACAGAGCTAGAAAGGGCAACCGGACAAGGAACCTTCTCTCATGGACATTATAACTTCATGGGGGGAAGACAGACACGTTCAGCAGGGAAGCAATCACAGAAGCCAGACCTTCCACCTTCTGCACCCTACAGTGACCCTGAGTCCATACTCCCAGCAGGGTAAAGAATAGGAAAGTTTCTGATGGAGGGGATGGGATACAAAACTCTGGTAGTGGGAATTACACCCCTCAAGACGTCTACGGTCTTGTCGCTCATGACTAAATCAATAAAAAAATAAATAAGTGCAAGAACATGAAATAGTTTCCAGTAACCTAGGGTTGTCTTGTGAGCCAGGTATTCCAGGGACGCCAGGGATGTCTGCCTTTGGGAGCAGGGGTGGCCGAAGGGGGCTATGGCTTGCTGTGCTAAGTCTCAGGGGCTGCGACAGGCAGGAAGTCACAAGCGTCCTTGAGGAAAGAATGAAATCTGACTTGCTTGTGTTTTTTCTTTGTAAATTAGAATATAATTACCGTACAGTGAAATGAACATATCTTCATTGAGTTTGATGAGGTTTTAGAAGCGTGCACACTTAGAAAGCGTCACCCGAACCTTCCCTGCATCCCACCACCCCCATCTCCCTGCATCCCACCACCCCCATCTCCCTGCATCCCACCCACCCCCATCTCCCTGCATCCCACCACCCCCATCTCCCTGCATCCCACCACCCCCATCTCCCTGCATCCCACCCACCCCCATCTCCCTGCATCCCACCCACCCCCATCTCCCTGCATCCCACCACCCCCATCTCCCTGCATCCCACCACCCCCATCTCCCTGCATCCCACCCACCCCCATCTCCCTGCATCCCACCCACCCCCATCTCCCTGCATCCCACCCACCCCCATCTCCCTGCATCCCACCCACCCCCATCTCCCTGCATCCCACCCACCCCCATCTCCCTGCATCCCACCCACCCCCATCTCCCTGCATCCCATGCACCCCCATCTCCCTGCATCCCATGCACCCCCATCTCCCTGCATCCCACCCATCCCCATCTCCCTGCATCCCATCCACCCCCATCTCCCTGCCTGGCCAGCAGCTTGGCTCCGCCTGCGGCTAGATCACAGGCACATGTGCTCAGCCTGCACGTCTGCCTTGGCTTTCATTTTGCCAGCAATCCATTTTTGAGACGCAGATACTGTTTGGCATTTCAGTGGTTCTTTTTTTTTCTTTTTTTTTTTTAATGGCTAGTCTTCCATTGTATGAATATACTTTAATTTCCTTTAGCTGAGTTTCTAGGAACATCATTTCAGATCAGAGGGTAAGTGCAACTTTTTCAAAAATAGTTTTATTCTATTCTATTCATATATTTATTTATTTTGGATATAGAGACAGAGATATAGAGAGAAGGAGACACAGAGAGGGAGAGAGATAGAGAGACCCCTGCAGCCCTGCTTCACCACTCGTGAAGCTTCCCCCCTGCAGGTGGGGACCACAGGCTGGGACCAGCAGCTTGAACCAGGGTCCTTTTGCATTGTGATGATCTGCTCACAACTCAGTCCATAAGTGCAACTTAAGTTTTTTTTTTTTATCAGTGATTTAGTGATGACTAATAAGACTGTAAGGTGACAGGGCACCATTCCACACAGTTTGCACCGTCAGAGTTCCATGTCCTGTCCCGGATCTGCATTGAAAGTTTCCCTATTCCTTATTCCTCTGGGAGTATGGATCAATATTCTCTTTTTTTTTTTTTTCTCCTCCAGGGTTATTGCTGGGCTCGGTGCCTGCACCATGAATCCACCGCTCCTGGAGGCCATTTCCCCCCCCTTTTTATTGCCCTCGTTGTTGCAGCCTCGTTGCGGTTATTATTGCCATTGTTGACGTTGCTTTGTTGTTGGATAGGACAGAGAGAAATGGAGAGAGGAGGGGAAGACAGAGGGGGGAGAGAAAGATAGACACCTGCAGACCTGCTTCACCGCCCGTGAAGCGACTCCCCTGCAGGTGGGGAGCCGGGGGCTCGAACTGGGATCCTTACGCCGGTCCCTGTGCTTTGTGCCACGTGCGCTTAACCCACTGTGCCACCGCCCGACTCCCTCAATATTCTCTTTCTTTTAAAAAAATTTATTGGGAGTCGGGCTGTAGCGCAGCGGGTTAAGCGCAGGTGGCGCAAAGCACAAGGACTGGCATAAGGATCCCGGTTCGAGCCCCCGGCTCTCCACCTGCAGGGGAGTCACTTCACAGGCGGTGAAGCAGGTCTGCAGGTGTCTGTCTTTCTCTCCTCCTCTCTGTCTTCCCCTCCTCTCTCCATTTCTCTCTGTCCTATCCAACAACGACGACAACAACAATAATAACTACAACAATAAAAAAACAACAACAAGGGCAACAAAAGGGAATAGATAAAATAAAAAAAATAATAAAAATTTATTAGTTAATACTGATTTTAAAAATTACATGTCAACAGGGGTATAATTCCACACTGTTCCCACCACTAGAGTTCTGAATCCTGGATCCCTCCATTGCAAGCCACAGCAGTTTTCCTAAGATTGCCGACATGGGCTGTCATCTCTACAACTCTGTCAACACTGGTACATATTTAACCCCCTTTTCTTCCAGGTCCAGCCCTCTCTTCCCCTCCAAGCCACACATGACCCTATTACTACATCCACATGTCCCTCCTTTTCTCTCTCCGGGTGCTAATGGAGCCAGAGTTTAGAGCCCTCTTATTCTCTCTCTCTCTCTCTCTCTCTTCTCTTTTGCCTCCAGGGTTATAGCAGGGTCTTGGTGCCTGCACCACAAATCCACTGCTCGCGTGGAGGCCATTCTTTCAACCTTTCTTTGTCGTTATTATTATTGTTGATGTCCTTATTGTTGCTGTTGTTGAATTGGACAGCGAGAAATCGAGAGAGGAGGGGAAGACAGAGAAAGGGAGAGAAAGATAAACATCTGCAAACTTGCTTCACCGCTTGTGAGGTGATCCCCCTACAGGTGAGGAGCTGGGGGTTTGAACCATGCTCCTTGCGCCGGTCCTTGGGCTTCGTGCCATGTATGCTTAACTTGCTGCATTACTGCCCAGCCCCCTAGCCTTCCCACTTCTCCCCCACTGGGAGTATAGATCAAGATAGTTTTTGGGATGCAGAAGATGGAAGTTTTGGCTTCTGTAATTGCTTCTTCTCTGGACATGGCTGTTGGCAGGTGGATCCATCCCTCCATCCTGTTTCTGTCTTTCCTTGGTGGGGCGGGGCTCTGGGGAGATGAGGTCCCAGGACACATTGGTGAGATCATCTGCCCAGGGAAGTCAGGATGGAATCATGGTAGAGTCTGTACCTTGGTGTTTGGAAGGTGGCAGAACATAGAGTCAGACAAAAGGGCTAGTGAACAGGAACCAAAAAGTAGGAACAGGGCAGACGAGATGAGGGATCTTAGCGTGGAAGAAAGCTAGGATGTCCATTTTAGGCATGTTTCTGGGGGCCCACAGCTGCGGCAATTTGTTTGATAACTAACATGAAGTTGGATAAAAGTAAAGTTTGAGAAAATGGTGTCAGAGTTGAGAAAAGGGCTCAAAAGTTGGGTTAGGGCAGAGAGTAGCTCTCACTCTTGAAAAAATTCTATGAATAAAAATACCTATTTATCTCCACCCACCTGACCCAGGGCATATGCGTATATATTTATATTTAGCACCAGAGCCTGTGTGATCTCTAAGTCCCTATTGGTTTGAGCTCGCAGCTCATGGTAACAGCTGGGAGCATTGCAGGCTGCACTCGTTTCAGGACCCGTCTTCCTCCAGTGGCTGAGTAGGTTGAGCCAGCCTCCCCTCAGAGAGTGGGGCAGTTCCTCCCACTGCTGCTGTGTGGTGAGGGCAAGGTCCTAGGAGGCCTGCAAGAGGGCTTGTCATGACGTTCCTGATAGAAATGACTAGTGGTTGGACCAGAATTCTTTATGGGGAGCAGAAGGCGGGAGCTCTGGCTTCTGTAATTGCTTCTCCACTGGACATGGGTGTTGGCAGATGGATCCATCCATCCCCCCAACCTTTTTTTTTCTTTCCCTAGTGGGTCCAGAGCTCTAAGGAGGTGGGGTTCCAGGACACATTGATGAGGTCCTCTGCCCAGGGAAGTCAGGGTGGCATCATAGTAGTATCTGCAACTTGGTGGCTTTAAGAGGCAGTAGGACATAAAACAGGACAAAATATTTAATAAACAGGAACCCAAGAGTAGAAACAGAGCAGATAAACTGGGGTCTTTGTGAGAGAAGAAGCTACAAAATCTGTTTTAGGTTATGTTCCTAGGGGCCCATGACTTTAGTAATTTTTGCCTGATCCTGATAGGTAACATGTAGGTGGACTAAAAATATTGTCTGGGAAGATGGTGTCACAGTTGAGAATAGGACTAAAAAATCTGGATCAGGGAAGAGAGTAGCTCCCAAATATGAGGAAAGTCTATCAATACAATAGAACTTTTTTTTTTTTTTTTTTTTGCCTTTAGGGTTATCTCAGGGGTTCAGTGCCTATACTACAAATCCACTGCTCCTGGAGAACTTTTTTAAAAATATTTTTTTATTGGATAGGACAGAGAGAAATTGAGAGAGGAAGGGGGGATAGAGAGAAGGAGAGAAAGACAGACCCCTGCAAACCTGCTTCACTGCTGTGAAACAACCCCTATGTAGGTGGGGAGCTGGGGGCTTGACTTGGGGTCTTTGCATAGGTCCTTAAGCTTAACTCAGTGTGCCATCACCTGACCCCAATACCACTGGCTGTTTAGCCCACCAGCCTGACCCAGGGCCCATATATTTAACACAGGACTCAGAGTGTAATCTCTGAGTCCCTGTCAGTCTGAGCTCACGCTCCATGGCCATAGCCGGGAACATTCTAGGCTGTTCTCATTTCAGGACCCATCTTCCTCGAGTGGCAGAGTAGGCTGACCCAGCCTCGCTTCAGAGAGTGGGCCGTCCCTGCCATTGCTGCTCTACAGTGAGGGCAAAGCCCTGGAGAGGCCCACGAGAGGGCTTGTGATGACCTTCCTGATGGAAGTGAGCAGTGACGGTGTGTTGTATGCTCTCCCCCTGCCAAGAAAATTGGTTCAGCCCTGCTAGTTTCGCGGGCCGGCTTGTCCCCGCTCCAAGGAACCCCGAGAGAGTTCCAGAGTTCCAGAGTTCGAGAGTTCTTGGCGCCGCCATGTGAGAAGGATGCAGGAGAGTTCTGTTTGGTGATTAGTTTGGGTTAGTTTATGAATCGTTGTTTCTGAATAAAGAAATACAGCTTCCCTGCCCAGCCGCGTGTCCGTGAGTCTCTGTCTACCGCCGCGACGCTAGCCTGGCCAGCTGGAGCCTCCGAAAATTAACAACAACGGTGGAGAGAGGGGTCTGCTAGAGGTCTAGGCCCGTCATGTCTGTGAGTTTCTCAGCTCATGGAACCATTGTCCCCATGCAGGTCACCACCGGGGACTTGAACCCAGGTCTTTATGCATGGTGCTACTTATACCCTACCAAGTGCATCCCCACCTCCCTGTCCCCTATAGCTTGGCTTCACGGGGACCTTTTAACACTTCTGTCAGTCAGAATCCTTTAGGGCAGGATGGTTAAGTCTGAGCTTCTTGATGTAGTTGGGTGCACACACAGCTCTGACACTGATGAACCTGACACTCAGGAATGGACAAGGTTGTACATGACCCCCCCCCCCTTTTTGCCCCCATGCTTATTGCCGGGGCTCGGTGCCTGTACCATGAATCCACTGCTCCTGGAGACCATTTTTTCCCCTTTTGTTGCCCTTGTTGTTCCATCATTGTTGTGGTTATTATTATTATTGTTGTTGTTGCTGTTATTGGATAGGACAGAGAGAGATGGAGAGAGGAGGGGAAGACAGAGAAGGGGAGAGAAAGTCAGACACTTGCAGACCTGCTTCACCGCTTGTGAAGCGACTCCCCTGCAGGTGGGGAGCCGGGGGCTCGAACTGGGATCCTTAGGCTGGTCCTTGCACTTTGTGCCAAGTGTGCTTAACCTGCTGCGCTACTGCCTGACTCCCACATGATCCTTTTTGGGATAAGATTCCAGCTTGAGGGCGATCAACTTAGTTATACTTAGGAGATCTGTAGGTCAACCATCTCTAAAATGTTGGCTTTCACAATTTGGTCAGGCTACAGAAAAAGTTTAGAAATGATGTCAGATCAACTTTTCCTTTTTGCCAACACACACGTGCGTGCGTGCGCGCACACACACACACACACACACACCCACCATCATCGGTTAATTTTGCCAGTATTTTGATAACGAAGAAGGGTATGATTCATTAAAGAAGACAGCTCTCCCTTTCTTTCGAAGAAAGGATAATTGACTGCATTACTCTGACGGCAAAGACACAATACAGTGGACATACCACAATTGTAACATAAAAATTCAGTCTTCACAAGTATAAGTACTTTTCTCTCTATGGAGTTGTCATCTTGGATATTTCTATCTGACAATGCACGTCAGCCTGTAGACACAAGTTTTCATTATTTTTTTTAAAATTTTTTATTTAAGAAAGGATTAATGAACAAAAACATAAGGTAGGAGGGGTACAACTCCACACAATTCCCACCACCCAGTCTCCATAACCCACCCCCTCCCATGATAGCTTTCCCATTCTCTAGCCCTCTGGGAGCATGGACCCAGGGTCATTGTGGGTTGCAGGAGGTGGAAGGTCTGGCTTCTGTAATTGCTTCCCTGCTGAACATGGGCGTTGACTGGTCGGTCCATACTCCCAGTCTGCCTCTCTCTTTCCCTAGTAAGGTGTATCTCTGGGGAAGCTGAGCTCCAGGACACATGGGTGGGCCTTCAATCCAGGGAAGCCTGGCCAGCATCCTGGTGGCATCTGGAACTTGGTGATTGAAAAGAGAGTTAACATACGAAGCCAAACAATTTGTTGAGCAATCATGGATCCCAAGCTTGGAATAGTGGAGAGGAAGTGTTAGGGAGGTACTCACTGCAAATTCTAGTGTACTTCTGCTTTCAGGTATATATTTTGCAGTAGTTTATGGATACGTGTGAACATATGCTCTCTCTCACAGAAACTGGTGTATATCTAGGTTATGGGACTTTGTTAGAAAGTGAACTACCTGAGATGAAATTAGAGTGTACTATAAAAGGAAAGGTCTCACCCGAGTAATGAAGCTGAAGGGTTGTCATTCCACACGTGAAGTCTCTGGACACAGTCTGAGGTGAAGCATGTTGAGGTGGCAATTGTTGCGTTGGTTAGGTCGTGATCGGCAGATGCAATATTATTTGGTTTGGATTGGGGGACGCATACGGGAAAGTGGGCCCTATCCAAGGGTTCCAGGACTGGGGGAAGTAGGGGCTCTATAGTGGAGATGTGAGGTTCCTGCTGTCTTAGGGTTCAAAAAGACAATCGATAGTTAATGTTATCATCACATTATTTGGTAATTGGGTTAACTTTGAAAAGTCCCTTTGTTATGGTTTGCTGTACAGTACCCAGTATCTTGTATATAGCTGTGCTATTGGATGCTTCTAATCTACTTGGTCTAGGCTTTTGAGAGAGTCCGCATATCAAATACACAGCCTATATATTAAAAAGATTCAGTTTGTGTTTTGAGAAACTTTGAGACATACAACTGATTTTGCCCCTCTCATATTAATTAACTATTGATTTATATGTCTACATTTTGCTAGGAGCGTACATAAACACCATTCCCACCACCAAAAGACTGTGACCCATCCCTCCCACCCACTCCCACCCCCCACTGGCCCAGGAAGCCGCATGTCTATCCCTCACCACAGGGCTTTTACTTTGGTGCCCTACTTACAATTTGATCAGGTCCTGCTTTTAGTTTCCCTTTCAGATCTTCTTACTCAACTTCTGTTGATGAGTGGGATCATCCCATACTCATCTTTATATTTCTGACTTAGCTCACTTAACATAAATCCTTCTAGCTCTGTCCAAGATGGGTCAGAGAAGGTGGGTTCATTGTTCTTGATAGCTGCATAGTATCATTATTTTTATATATATATTTATTCCCTTTTGTTGTCCTTGTTGTTTTATTGTTGTAGTTATTACTGATGTTGTCGTTGTTGGATAGGACAGAGAGAAATGGAGAGAGGAGGGGAAGACAGAGAGGGAGAGGGAAAGACAGACACCTGCAGACGTGCTTCACCGCCTGTGAAGCGACTCCCCTGCAGGTGGGGAGCCGGGGGCTAGAACCGGGATCCTTATGCTGGTCCTTGAACTTTATGCCACTTGTGCTTAACCCGCTGCGCTACCGCCCGACTCCCGAGTTTTTTTGTTTTTTTTTTATACCTGAAAGTTGAGATTCATACGGGTCCTCTAGCATGAACAGAAGCATGCTGCCTAACTAGACTGAATCTTCTGCATTTTAGCAAGAGGGGTGTGGGGAGAATGCCCCCGATCTCAAGCTGTATCCGTGCCTGTCCTTGGCCTTTCCCATCCAGACCTCTTCTGCTGCCTCCTTTACCTGCAGAGCAGGGAAGGTGCCGTGGTACCCAGGTTGAGATGTGCAGGAAGAACGAATGGCTGGAGATGCAGAAGCAGTGAGTGAGCGCTCGGGAGAGTGTGGCTTGGACATGGAGGCTCAGGCTGAGGTGCTGCTAGTGGACACCAGCCGGCAGTGAAGCACCTGAAAGGGTTTCTACACGGGCTGGGGGTGGGTCCACCTGCCAGCACTCATGTCCAGCAGAGAAGCAGTTACAGAAGCCAGAACTCCGACTGTCCGCACCTCATAAAGATGTTTGGTCCAGACTCCCAGAGGAATAAAGGATAGGGAAGCTTCCAACGGAGGGGATGGGACTTGGAACTCTGGTGGTGGGGATTGTGTGGAATTGTACCCCTGCTATCTTACAATTTTGTTAATCATTATTAAATCACTAATAAAAAAAGACAAAAGACAGGGTTTCTACAAACCAGAAAAACAAAACCAAAGCACCCTTCTTGGCACTTCTTGAGCCCGCTTGAGGCCCCTGGTCCCGAGCCGGCGGTACAAGTGGTGAGAGCCGAGAGAAACGCCTCCCTCAGCGAGTGTCAGCATCAAGGTTCTCAGTACTCGCAAGGTCTGGGGCGAGGGTCTGAAACAGCCAGGGTGGGAGTGTATATTAGTTTGTGCTTCTGCTTATGTCTCTGTAGTGAATCGATACGTATTTCAAGGTAGCTCCCTAGTGAGTACAATCCTCTCTGTCCCTTTTGACTGTTCCCTAATTGTTTAGACATGTCCTCGTGGAAAGACAAAGTGAACATGGTTTCAGGGGTTGTGCTGAAGGCAGGTGGGGTGGTGGGAGGGAGGCTTGGAGCTGGGAGGGTCGCAGGGTCCTTCTTGGCACTAAGAGCCTAGTCCCAGAAACAAAGGCTGTGAAACACAAAGCTCTTTGCACACCGGGCACGTCTGCGGTGATGGATGAGCCCTCTCCCGGGGCTGCTGTCAAACTCGTCATATTTTATTCATGAGTTGTGGTGTGTCGGATGAAATAAAAGCAAAGCGCCAACTCATAATCACGACATAAAAAAAGATAAAATATTATCGTGACACTTCTGAAGAAGTCTTAAAAAGCTCTGCCGTAACTCATTTGGAACAGTTGCAGGGAACGGCCGAGTGTGTGGCGTGTGTTTCTGCAGGGCGGGGGGAGGCTGGGTTCCCCGGGACCCACCTGTCGGCTGTGCGCTGAGGGAGCGGGAGCCCGGCCATCGGAGCACGTGGCCGGGCCTACACAGCACAGCAAGGCTGACGGACGCCTCCGCTCGCTTACCGTGGCCACATTCTTGCTCTGCAGCTTTTCTCTTTTCTTTTCTTTTCTTTTCTTTTCTTTTCTTTTCTTTTCTTTTTTTTAACTTGTATCTTTTCAAATAGAACATGGGGTCTGGATTGCCTGGTATGGGGAGACTTTTAAGTGAAAGCCCCACACTTAAAAGAAGTACAAGGGGGGGGTGTTAGGTAGCATAATAGTTATGCAAAGAGTCTCTCATGTCTGAGGCTCCAAAGTCCCAGGTTCAGTCCTCCACACCACCACAAGCCAGAGCTGAGCAGTGCTCTGGTTAAAAAAAAAAAAAGTCTACTGACCAGTGGTATAACGGGTTAAACACACATAGTACAAAGCACAGGACCCGAGCGCAGACTCCCCTCCCCACGCGCAGGGTGGTCACTTCCCGAGCAGTGAAGCAGGATGCAGTGTCTGTCTCTCCCCCCCCCCCCCCAGTCTCTGTCCATCCTAGCCAATAAAATGGAGCAGTGGATTCATAGTGCCAGCTTTGAGCCCCAGGGATAACCCTGGAGGCAAGGAAAAAAAAAAGGAGGCAGAGGAAGTAGTGGTATACTTACCCCCGTAATTGTTTCAAGACAGAAACAGAGTTCCAGGACGGAACTGTTGGTTTACAATGTGAATTTCAGTATGCTGGCATACTTAAAAAAAAAAAGCTGGGACTTGGGCGGTAGCGCAGCAGGTTAAGCGCAGGTGGCGCAAAGCACAAGGACCGGCGAAAGGATCCCAGTTCGAGCCCCCGGCTCCCCACCTGCAGGGGAGTCGCTTCCCAGGCGGTGAAGCAGGTCTGCAGGTGTCTGTCTTTCTCTCCCCCTCTCTATCTTCCCTCCTCTCTCCATTTCTCTATGTCCTATTCAACAATAGTGACATCTGTAACAACAATAACTACGATTAAAAAAAGTGAAACAACAAAGGCAACCAAAGGGAAGAAATAAATGTTAAAAAAAAAAGCAAAAACAGAAAAAGCTATACAAGCCTCACTGAGAGAAAGCAAGCACAAGGGCTGCTCTCTTGGCGCCAGTCCTCTGCTGCCACAGGTCTTACCTGTCAGCCCACGTTGTCCTTGTGCGCACAGCCTCTCCCCAGACGCACAAAGGGGTGAAGGGCCACACCTCAGGGCTCTTTGAGAGCGGCACCCCACATCTGCTGAGAGGCACAGTGGGCAGGCTGGGGAGGAGCCAGGGAGCTGAAGGAGGGGGTCTGTGTGTGGCCGGGACGTTTAGAGAGCCGGCAGTATTAAAAGGAGTTCAGGTGTGCCCTGGGGAGGGACGACCACTTCTGGCCGAGAGGGTCGGCTAGGTGGCAACGGGACAGGCGCACCTTGCACAGGAAGGCGCCAGCTGGCCACCGCGGGCAGCACGCCCCACCCCTCCAGGTCACATTTACTGGTCATCTTCCCCCTGTCACTTCTCCCCCTCTGGGAGTGTGGACCCAGGATCATTATAGGGAGCCGAAGGTAGGAGTTCTGGCTCCTGTAATTGCTTCTCCTTCAGACATGGGCGTTGGCAGGTGGATCCATAACCCCAGCCTGTGTCTATCTTTCCCAGATGGGGTAGGCGAGCCCTTATCTCTGAAGTACTCTGATCATCTGTGCTCTGTGTGGCAGTCACTATGCTGGACCCTGATTGGACAAGGGTCTGACAGGTGTCCTGTCCATCCCCTTGGTCCAGGTACAGGGAAAAGAGAACCAGAAATATATCATATTCACCCACCCGTGTATTCGGCCATTGTGTACTGTGCACCCAGATGATGGATACAGCCCTGGGCTTCAGAGCTATGGCTGAGGAAAGGCAGACTCCGTGTCCATGAAGCCTCCGTTTCAGGAGAGGTGCACAGTCACAGCACACAGGTGGGCCTGTGAAGGAGGAGAGAGGCTGGCAGGGAGGCTTGACAGGAGGGAGGGCTGTGGGAAGGCTTTCCTGCACAGGTGGACTTGTGCTGAGACCTGGCTGAAGGGACCAGGCATGCAAGACAGTATAGCTGCTGGCTTCTTACAGGACTGAGGATGGACGCTCTGTGTGCAGGGTACTATTCTCATCTCTCTCTCTCTGTCTCTCTGTCTCTCTCTCTCACATCTCCCCTCTTCTTCTATTATTTTTTTAGTTAGTGATTTATTACTAATTTACAAAATTATGAGACACGGTACAATTCCACTCTGTTCACACCACCAGAGTTCTGTGTCCCCAGTGGTTCTCTCAAGGCCACTGATGTGGGCTATTCTATAACTATCTGTCTATATTTATATTTATGTGCCCGTTTTTCCCCCTGTGGTTCTGCTTCTCTTCCTTTCTAAGTCACATATACACCTATTGCTACTTCCAAATGTCCTTCCTTTTTCCCTCTTCTCTCTCCGGGTCCTGATGGAGTAGGTGGGAGTTCTGGCTTCTGTAATTGCTTCTCTGTTGTACATGGGTGTTGGCAGTTGGACCCATACCCCCAGCCTGTTTGTATATTTTCCATAGTGGGGTAGGGTTCTGGGGAGGTGGGGTTCTAGGACACATTGGAGAGGTTGTCTACCCAGGGAAATCAGGATGAAATTCTAGTAGCATTTGCAACATGGCCTACTCTGAATTCTCTAAGTTCAACATTTAATCTTGGTAGTAGTCCCACAAGGGGGATGGAATTCATGAGCCCATTTTATAGAAGGAAAACCAGAGACACAGTGAGGCTGTCGGTCTAGTAAGTGTTCTCGCAGAGAAGTTAATCCAGGCCATTTTGCTCCAGAGCCCATATTCTTGAAACACACGGTACAGTGACTCTTAGGCTCGGACAGCAGGTGCACAGGGTTTGGGGGCTTGTTTAGGGGGTGGTGAGAGGAGGCTGAGAGATGGTGAGCTCCAAAGGAAAAGCTTGATCTTTTTATTTTTTTTTCTTGGGTTTTGCTGCTGGCGCTATGAATCCACTGTTGACTAATCATGAACCTAAAGGCTGGAATATTGTAAATGAAGATTTGGGGTCACCGTTTTGGAAAAAGCTAGTAGGTCTATTTTAGGTATATTCTTTTTTTTTATTTTAGGTATATTCTAAGGGACCCATGACTTTACTAGTTTTTGCCTGAGCCAGATAGCTAATATGCAGGTGGACCCAGGTTATTGTTTGGGGAGATGGTGTCATGGCTGGAACAAGGGCTAGAAAGCTGGATCAGGGAGAAGAGCAGCTCCTAAATATGGGGACAGTGTATAAATGTTATTGACTGTAAACCCCACCTGCCCTCTGTAAATATTTGGTTTTTATTAGCTCCAGCTGCAGTCCAAGTTGGGCTGGGACACTCGGGCCCAACGAGCCCAGGGTCTTGTTTAATTGCTGTGGACAGTGTGCGCCCCCAGGTGGGGAGAGGCCCGTGGACGGCCCAGGTGGGCCGAGGTAATCACCACCTTCATTACAGACAGAAAACAGGGAGTTCAGGGGGAGAGGGCAGTAGTGCGAGATCAGCGCGCCCACCCCCACCGGAAGGCTGAGAAAGGGGCTCTGGACCAACGAATGGTGGAAAGGCAGGGAAATAGGACTGCCCCCCCCCAAAGCAAACCAACCAACCAACCAACCAGAACCAGAGAAACCTGGATCAGGCTGCTGGACCCCAGGAACTGTCAGGTAATAAATAGGCACCATTTACTTGCTGTTTTAAGTCACTGAATTTTCTGTAATTTTTTCCCCTGTAATTTGTTTTTGTTGTTTTTTAAATTTTTTAATATTTATTTATTTATTCCCTTTTGTTGTCCTTGTTTTATTGTTGTAGTTATTATTGATGTCGTTGTTGGATAGGACAGAGAAATGAAGAGAGGAGGGGAAGACAGAGGGGGAGAGAAAGACAGACACCTGCAGACCTGCTTCATCACTTGTGAAGCGACTCTCCCTGCAGGTGGGGAGCCGGGGACTCGAACCGGGATCCTTACGTAGGTCCTTATGCTTTGCACCACGTCCACTTAACCCGTTGCACTACCGCCGGACTCCCTGTAATTTGTTTTAATGAGAGTTGGAAACTAATACAACCAGCTATTTGAGGATTTAGAGTAAGGGTTTGAAGTGAGGGCAGGTGATGAGAAGAAAGACAGAAGCAAATGAGGAGTGGAGAGACAACCCACCCGGTAGAAAGTGCGCTGGGCCACGAGTGAGACCTGCGTCTGAGCCCCCCTCCCCCCGGTCGGCGAAGCTTGTAACTGATGGGCTGGTGCTGTGGTACCCCTTCTTTTCTGTGTCTCCTTATTATTATTTTTTTGCCTCCAGGGTTATCACTGGGGCTCATGGATCCATTGCTCTTGGAGGCCATTTTTTCCCTTTTGTTGCCCTTTTTGTTTATTGTTGGATAGCAGAAAGAGAAATGGAGGGAGGAGGGGAGGACAGAGGGGGAGAGAAAGACAGACACCTGCAGACCTGCTTCACCGCCTGTGAAGTGACTCCCCTGCAGCAGGTGGGGAGCTGAGGGCTTGAGCTGGTCCTTGTGCTTTGCGCCATGTGCGCTTAAATCACTGTGCTACTGCCCAGCCCCCTCTCCTTCTGTCTTTCAGCTCCAGAGATGATGCTGGGGGCAAGAGCAGAACAAAAGGCCACGGGTGGAAGGAGAAAGCTTGGTGTTTGGTGGTGGCTGCAGTGATACAGTCCAGAGGGTTGAGGATGGGGTGGGGACGGCCTGGAGCAGGGGGCTGGTTCTGGGCAGGCATGCTCCAGGACACGCAGAGGAGGGCGGGAGGAACCTCAAGGCAGAGTCTGAGGAAAGCCAGCAGAGCCCAGTGCTTGGAAGGCGGAGTGGCTCCGAACGACAGGTTGCAAGGTTAATGAGAGGTCCCTTTTCAAAACAATCCTGGGAAGCCCATTTTCTTGCAAGTCTGCAGGAATCACACCTGTGGCTCCCTTTCTGGACAGATGTGCACACTCCGTGGAGCTGTGTTCAGGGCCCGGAGCATAAGGTGACTCACTCTTCCCTGAGGGGCAGATGACTAGCAGGTCCTGGGATATCACCTTGTTTTCCCACCCACCAGCCCCAGCAGACTCCCCTCTCCACCCCTGCCCCCTTTTTCTTTTTTTAAAGTTTTTAAAAAAATATTTAATTATTGGATAGACACAGCCAGAAATTGAGAGGGAAGGTGGTGATGGGGTGGGAGAGAGACAGAGAGACTCCTGCAGCCCTTCTTTGCCACTTGTGAAGCTTTCCCCCTGCGGTGGGGACCAGGGGCTTGAACTTGGGTCCTTGAGCACTGTAATGTGTGCGCTAAACCAGGTTCGCCACCACCTGGCTTCTCTTGCCTCCTTTTTCTTTTTTTTTTCCTCCAGGGTTATTGCTGGGCTCGGTGCCTGCACCATGAATCCACGCTGTTGGAGGCCATTTTTTCCCCCTTTTGTTGCCCTTGTTGTTGTAGCCTCGTTGTGGTTATTATTATTGCCATTGTTGATGTTGTTCGTTGTTGGATAGGACAGAGAGAAACGGAGAGAGGAGGGGAAGACAGAAAGGGGGAGAGAAAGACACCTGCAGACCTGTTTTCACCGTCTGTGAAGCAATTCCCCATGCAGGTGGGGAGCCGGGGGCTCGAACCGGGATCCTTACCACCAGTCCTTGCACTTCGCACCACATGCGCTTAACCCACTGTGCTACCGCCCGACTCCCTAATCTTAGATTTTTAAAAAATACAATAAAAATAAACTATTTGATTAGGTACTTTATGGTGCTTAATATAAAAAGTGTCTTTTCTAGGTCTTTCTACTTGCTTGCTGCATTTATTGACTCACTGCAAACTGTCGAGCAGTTTTGCTTTAAGGTGTATGTATATTTTCCCCTGACTTATGAACACATGAGCACATCTGCCCTGTCTCATGGGCCCTGGTCTGTATCTAGCTTCTGTGGCTTTGTTAGGAGAGCACCACTGGAAATGGAATTGAGCAGTCCTACACTCGAGCTAGGAATGGTCTCACCAGAGTCATGAAGCTGGAAGGTTGACGTCCCAGGCCTGGCGTCTCTGGACACTGTCTAAAGTGTGGTACCGGTTGCGTTGATTAGGTTGAGCTCAATAGATCCAGTATCAACTGGAGTGGACAGAGAGAAGCCCCAGAGAGCAGTGCCGTCTAAGGACTTGCTGTCCTGCCCCTCCTCCGGCCAGTAACCATACTGTCCTCAGAACCCAGAAGCACAGGCATCCTGTTACATGCGAGTGAGACCCACCCTGCAGTGACTCTGGGGCTAAGTGGCTAGGGAGCCGTGGCGTTTGATGACGGCGTGGGATCTAAGAGCTGATGTTCAGCATGTCTGGAAACTTGGGAGCTAGTGTGGAAGCATTACGACAGGCAGGGAGCCCCAGTGTGGAAGCATTACAACAGACAGGGGCCCCAGTGTGGAAGCATTACGACAGACAGGGAGCCCCAGTGTGGAAGCATTACAACAGACAGGGGCCCCAGTGTGGAAGCATTACGACAGACAGGGAGCCCCAGTGTGGAAGCATTACAACAGACAGGGGCCCCAGTGTGGAAGCATTACGACAGACAGGGGGCCCCAGTGTGGAAGCATTACAACAGACAGGGGGCCCAGTGTGGAAGCATTACGACAGACAGGGGGCCCCAGTGTGGAAGCATTACGACAGACAGGGGGCCCAGTGTGGAAGCATTACGACAGACAGGGGGCCCCAGTGTGGAAGCATTACAACAGACAGGGGCCCCAGTGTGGAAGCATTACGACAGACAGGGGGCCCCAGTGTGGAAGCATTACGACAGACAGGGGGCCCAGTGTGGAAGCATTACGACAGACAGGGAGCCCCAGTGTGGAAGCATTACGACAGACAGGGGGCCCAGTGTGGAAGCATTACGACAGACAGGGAGCCCCAGTGTGGAAGCATTACAACAGACAGGGGCCCCAGTGTGGAAGCATTACGACAGACAGGGAGCCCCAGTGTGGAAGCATTACGACAGACAGGGGGCCCCAGTGTGGAAGCATTACGACAGACAGGGGGCCCAGTGTGGAAGCATTACGACAGACAGGGGGCCCCAGTGTGGAAGCATTACAACAGACAGGGGCCCCAGTGTGGAAGCATTACGACAGACAGGGGGCCCCAGTGTGGAAGCATTACGACAGACAGGGGGCCCAGTGTGGAAGCATTACGACAGACAGGGAGCCCCAGTGTGGAAGCATTACGACAGACAGGGGGCCCAGTGTGGAAGCATTACGACAGACAGGGAGCCCCAGTGTGGAAGCATTACAACAGACAGGGGCCCCAGTGTGGAAGCATTACGACAGACAGGGAGCCCCAGTGTGGAAGCATTACGACAGACAGGGGGCCCCAGTGTGGAAGCATTACGACAGACAGGGGGCCCAGTGTGGAAGCATTACGACAGACAGGGAGCCCCAGTGTGGAAGCATTACAACAGACAGGGGCCCCAGTGTGGAAGCATTACGACAGACAGGGGGCCCAGTGTGGAAGCATTACGACAGACAGGGGGCCCAGTGTGGAAGCAATACGACTGACAGGGGGCCCAGTATGGAAGCATTACGACTGACAGGTGGCCCCAGTGTGGAAGCATTACAACAGGCAGGGAGCCCCAGTGTGGAAGCATTACGACAGACAGGGGCCCCCAGTGTGGAAGCATTACAACAGGCAGGGAGCCCCAGTGTGGAAGCATTACGACAGGCTGGGAGCCCCCAGTGTGGAAGCATTACGACAGACAGGGAGCCCCAGTGTGGAAGCATTACGACAGGCTGGGAGCCCCAGTGTGGAAGCATTACGACAGACAGGGGGCCCCAGTGTGGAAGCATTACGACAGGCAGGGAGCCCCAGTGTGGAAGCATTACGACAGGCAGGGAGCCCCAGTGTGGAAGCATTACGACAGACAGGGGGCCCCAGTGTGGAAGCATTACAACAGACAGGGGCCCCAGTGTGGAAGCATTACGACAGACAGGGGGCCCCAGTGTGGAAGCATTACGACAGACAGGGGGCCCAGTGTGGAAGCATTACGACAGACAGGGAGCCCCAGTGTGGAAGCATTACGACAGACAGGGGGCCCAGTGTGGAAGCATTACGACAGACAGGGAGCCCCAGTGTGGAAGCATTACAACAGACAGGGGCCCCAGTGTGGAAGCATTACGACAGACAGGGAGCCCCAGTGTGGAAGCATTACGACAGACAGGGGGCCCCAGTGTGGAAGCATTACGACAGACAGGGGGCCCAGTGTGGAAGCATTACGACAGACAGGGAGCCCCAGTGTGGAAGCATTACAACAGACAGGGGCCCCAGTGTGGAAGCATTACGACAGACAGGGGGCCCAGTGTGGAAGCATTACAACAGACAGGGAGCCCCAGTGTGGAAGCATTACAACAGACAGGGGCCCCAGTGTGGAAGCAATACGACTGACAGGGGGCCCAGTATGGAAGCATTACGACTGACAGGTGGCCCCAGTGTGGAAGCATTACAACAGGCAGGGAGCCCCAGTGTGGAAGCATTACGACAGACAGGGGCCCCCAGTGTGGAAGCATTACAACAGGCAGGGAGCCCCAGTGTGGAAGCATTACGACAGGCTGGGAGCCCCCAGTGTGGAAGCATTACGACAGACAGGGAGCCCCAGTGTGGAAGCATTACGACAGGCTGGGAGCCCCAGTGTGGAAGCATTACGACAGACAGGGGGCCCCAGTGTGGAAGCATTACGACAGGCAGGGAGCCCCAGTGTGGAAGCATTACGACAGGCAGGGAGCCCCAGTGTGGAAGCATTACGACAGACAGGGGGCCCAGTGCTCACCGGGTTTTCTTGGACTCCTGCCCCAGCCCAGCTGAAATATTGCTGAGGTCACCACAGTCTCTCATGGAGCCTCACACTTTGCTCACATTCTGATTTTGGCCGCCACAGCCTGTGTTGGAAGTCGGACCGACTTTCCCAGGGAGTGGAGAGCAGACATCAATCCCCTAAGCTCACTGAATGACTTGCTGTGTGGGGTGCAACACTTGGATCGGCAGGATTTTCATGTGCTTCTCCATCTAACGCTGTGGACCGTGGACTGTGGACTTCAAGGTCGCTGTTCTAGTCTAGAGTGTGTGTGTGTGTGTGTGGGGGGGGCAGGGTGGAGAGGGCCCGGATTCCTGATAGAGAAGTCACTTGATTAAGATGTCCTGAGGCAGATGCAAGCCTGGAGCTGTTTGCATGTTACTGGGAGGGGCTTCCAGTTGAAGGGGGGGGGACCGCTGTTTTCTTTCCCCTCCCTCCCTCCCTCCCTCCCTTTCTTTTTTGCCTTTAGGGTTATCACTTGGGCTCTGTGCCAGCACTGCCAATCCACTGCTCCTGGCGGCCTTTTCCCCCATTTTATTGGATAGGACAGAGAGAAATCAAGAGAGATGGCGGGAGATAGAGGAGAGAGAAAGAGAGACACCTGCAGACCTGCTCCACCGCTTGTGAAGTGCCCCCCACAAGGGGGGAGCCGGAGGCTTGAACCCGGACCCTTGTACAGGACTTTGCATTTCATACTGTGTGTGCTTAGGCAGGTGAGCCCCCGCCCAGCCCCAGCACCACCTCCTGTCAGGCTGAAGACGGGCTTATCCAGAAAGCTGCTTTCTCCCTCTCTGCCATAACTGCCCTCCTGCCCACGGAGCTGCAGGAGCCTACCCCGAAAACATTAGCAGTTCACCCCAGAAATCGCTCTACCCTCTGCTTTAATGAAAACCCATTAAAGTCAAACAGTAATTAGAAGGAGACATCATCTCTGTAGGAGGCTTGCATATCAGAATCACCATGCATTGCCGCGGTGGCAGATTTTTATTCTTGAGAAACAGCATTGGAAGCAGCCTGCACAGTGAGTTATAGTGGACAGTCATGCATCGGAGAGCCTGCTGGCTCAACAGGATGCCACACTGTGGATGGCTGGATCTGAGTAGCTGTGGCAGGGCCAAGGCCAGGGCAGCCCCTCAGAGGTCTCTTAGGCCTAGGAGTTAGGACTGTGCGTAGAAGGGAGCTCACTAACTGTAGGCAGACTGAGCATTGAAGCTTTGGGTTGGGGTGAGGGGTGCCTCTTAGGTAGGGGAGGCGGGACACTGGTGAAGTGTCTGTCTCACTCGGGGGTTGGGGAGACCATGCAGAGATAGACAGACACAGCTGCAAAGTTGTGGAGTCAAAAGCCACTTCTTTTGCTCCTTGCAGGAGGTGTGGAGTCTTTGGCAAGTAATATCTATTATTTTAATACATTTTTGTTTTGTTTTCCCCTTCCTTCCTTCCTTCCTTCCTTCCTTCCTTCCTTCCTTCCTTCCTTCCTTCCTTCTTTCCTTCCTCCCTCCCTCCCTACCTATCTACCTACCTACCTCTACCTACCTACCTACCTAGCTACCTTCCTACTTTCGTACCTTCCTTTATTCCTTCCTTTTTTTTTTTTTTTTTTGTCTCCAGGGTTATTGCTGGGGCTCGGTGGGTGTCTGCACTATGAATCCACTGCTCCTGGAGGATTTTTTTCCTTTTTTTTTTTTTTTCCCTATTTTTTCCCTTCTGTTTCCCTTGTTGTTTATCGTTGTTATTATTGCTGTCTTTATTGTTGGATAGGACAGAGAGAAGTGGAGAGAGGAGGGGAAGACAGAGAGGGGGAGAGAAAGACAGACACCTGCAGACCTGCTTCACCACTTGTGAAGCGACTCCCCTGCAGGTGGGGAGCGGGGGGCTTGAACCGGGATCCTTCCGCCGGTCCTTGTGCTTTGCGCCCCCTGCGCTTAGCCCGCTGCCCAGTAGCTTTGCGCTGCTGCCCGGCCCTTGTTTTGTTTTCTTCCCTTTGGGTTCTCTCTGGGGCTTTGCTGCTCTGGGGGGGCTGAGGGTTTTTTTTTTTTTTTTTTTTTTTTTATGGTCAGACAGAAGGACACAGAGACAGACCGAAGGGAAGTTGCTACAGAACTAAAGCTCCTTCAGTCAGTGTGATGGTGGCCAGGCTTAAACCTGGGTCTTGAGCACAGCAGTGCAGGCACACCACCCTGGTGAGCTGTTTTGCTGGCCCTTTACCCTTCCCTCTTTTTAACATGTCACACCCAGGATTGAACCCAGGACCTTGTGTGTATGTTATATTCTGGACCACCTCAGCCCATTTTTTTTTTTTTTTTTACATTTGGGCAGAGAGGAAAGAGACGGTGACGGAGAGAACCCTCCAAGCACTTTCCATCCGTCCGTCCGTGTAGCTTCCCGTCTCTGTCTCCCCGGTGTCACGTGGTGTCAGAGACTGAATCGGGTTGGGCAGAGGCACACCTGCTTGCATGCACCTGTCACAGTGTGCCGGGCCTGGGCCCAAGCTCTTTCCCCCACCTGCATGGGGGATGTTTCATAAGTGAAGAAGCAGCGCTGCACGTGTCTCTCTTTCCCCCTCTCTACCTCTCCTTTCCCTCTCGACTTTTTCGCTGTTTCTATCCAGTAAATGATAAGTAAAATATTGAAAAAAGAAAGTTAAGGGGCTGGGTGGTGGAAGCTTCACAAGTGGTGAAGCAGGGCTGCAGGTGTCTCTCTGTTTCTCTCCCTTCCTCTCAATTTCTGGTCATCTCTATCTAATAAAGAAAGAAAGAGAAAGAAAAAAGAACAGAAAGAAAGGGGGCCGGGCCGTAGCGCAGTGGACTAAGCGCACATGGCACCAAGCGTGAGGACTGCTGAAAGGATCCTGGTTTGAGCCTCTGGCTCGCCACCTGCGGGGGGGCAGGGGGGGGTCGCTTCACAGGTGGTGAAGCAGGTCTGCAGGTGTTTATCTTTCTCTCCCCCTCTCTGTCTTCCCTCCTCTCTCAATTTCCCTCTGTCCTATCCAACAGCAGCAGCAATGGCAATACTAACAACAACAACACGGGCAACAAAATGGGGAAAACGGCCTCCAGGAGCAGTGGGTTCCTAGTGCAGGCAGGCACTGAGTCCCAGTAGTAACCCTGGAGGCAAAAAAAAAAAGCAGTTAAAAAACCCACAAATTGGGGGCTGGGCGGTGGCACAGCAGGTTAAGCACACATGGCACAAAGTGCAAGGACCAGAGTAAGGATCCCGGTTCGAGCCTCCGGCTCCGCACCTGCAGGGCATTTGCTTCATAGGCAGTGGAGCAGGTCTGCAGGTGTCTGTCTCTCTCTCCTACTCTGTCTACTCCTCCTGTCTCAGTTTCTTTCTGTCCTATCCAACAAAGACAGCAATAATAACAACAATGATGAACAACAAGGGCAACAAAAGGGAAAAAATAGCCTCCAGGAGTAGTGGATTCGTAGTGCAGGCACCCACCAAGCCCCAGCAATAACCCTGGAGGAAAGAAAAAAAAGTAAAACAAACAAAAAAAAAACAAATTCAGGGACTTTTTATTTATTTATTTTTGCCTCCAGGCTTATCAATGGAGCTCAGTGCCAGCACTATGAATCCACTGCTCCTGGACACCATTTCCTCCCATTTTTTTTTTTTTTTTGGATAGGACAGCGAGAAATTGAGAGAGGAGGGGAGACGGGGGAGAGAAAGAGAGACACCTGCAGACCTGCTGCTCTGCGAAGCGTCTTCTAGGCAGGTGGGGGGGCGGGCGGGGCTGGAACCTGCATCCTTGAGTGGGTCCTTGCGCTTAGTGTTGTGTGCTTAGCCTGCTGTGCCACCGCCTCCCCACCCTCAAGGGACTCTTTCATGGAAGGTGTGCACCCCACCCACGGGGAATCCCTTCCTCCCCCCGCCTTATCTCTGAGGTGAGACTAGCGACATCGTACCCAGTCAACTGTGGTTGTGAAATGCGATGCGGACTCATTGGCCAGCACTGAGGCTCAGACTGCGGCCCGCAGGATTCTGGACCACGCCACATCACCTGTGACAGGGACCTGAGAGACCTGAGGAGGGAAGTGCGCCGCGGAATCCAGGTTCCATCTCTCCTTCCTGAGCTCTCCAGGTGGCCGCACTGCCCCTGCTCTAGACCAGGAGCTGGAGACTGGGGGAGCTGAGTGACCCAGGTCCTCAGGCAGGCTAGGTGGCAGTGCTGGCTTTCAAACCCGGGACTGGAACATTCCAGCTGGCACCGGACAGGTGGGAGTGGCTGCTGCCGTTCTCTGTAGGAAGCGACATAACTTTGCCGCCTCGTGTGTGAAACACAGAGGCGGTGCGGATGCCACTAGACTGCTGCTGTGAGTTCACATCTGTATTCAAGTTACGTTGCTTTAGAGCCAGTTTCAGGCGCGAGTCATTAAAAAGGCAACACACAGACAGGCTGTACTAATTAAGTCACCTCTAGAAGTCCTTTTCTGAGCCAGAGGTGATTGACTTAGCCTGTGAGCCCCTGGGTCTGATTCCCCAGCCACATGTATGAGGGACCTGCATCCTGGCTGCTTTCCTAGAGACGCTACACATTACAAAACCCCCCTGAACATGTTCAGTTGTCTTCAGGGGACTATTGACACCTTTTACCCGATTTCCCACTTCCTTTCTCCCTTGCCTTTGGGTAATCATGATCTTGGTCTTAAGAGTTTAAAGTTTACTTTTGTTTTACTTAGTATATTGCATGGATTCTTTATGTAGCACATCTGAGTGAGATGATGCAGTGTTTATCTCTCCCTCTCTGATTTACCTCACCAACTACCACCTAGGATCCATTCATGTTGTTGCCAATGGCAGAATTTTAATATTGTGGCTGGGTAGTCTTTATTTATTTATTTTTTCTTTTATTGCTACCAGAGTTATCACTGGGGCTCCGTGCCGGCACTACAAATCCACTGCTCCCAATGGTCATTTCCTCTGTTCTCTCTCTCTCTTATTGGTTAGGACAGAGAGGAATTGAGAGGGGAGGGGGGATCAAGAGAGGGAGAGGGAGAGATACAGAGTGACACTTGCAGACCTGCTTTCACAACTTGTGAAACCTTCCCCCTGCAGGTGGGGAGTGTCCTTGTGCATGGTAACGTGCACTTAACTGGGTGCGCCATCGCCCGCCCCGCCCCGCCCCGCCCCGCCCTTTTAGCCTTTCATCGTCTAGAGGAGCCCTCACTTCTCTAGCCAGTCGCTGTTGATGGATACGGGTTGTTTCCAGCTCTCCGTCAGTGTAAGTAAAGCTGAGCTGTGGTGAGTGATGGGAGAGATGTATCACTTTACATTAGTTTTTTCCTAGAAATTGAATAACAGGCTTCCTTCCTTCCTTCCTTCCTTCCTTCCTTCCTTCCTTCCTTTCTCTCTTTCCTCCCTCCCTCCCTTACTTTTCTTTCTTGCTGGGGCTCTGTGCCAGCACTTCAAATCCACTGTTACTGGAGGCCATTTTTTTCTTTTTATTTCTTTCTAATTTTTATTAGAGAGGACAGAGATAAATTGGGAGGGGAGGGGAGATAGAGGGAGAGAGACACCTGTAGACCTTCTTCCTCTCTTGTGAAGCTTTTCCCCTGCAGGTGGGCAGCGGGGCAGCGGGGGCTTGAACCTGGGTCCTTGCACTTGGTAGTATTTGTACTTAGCCAGGTGCACCGCCGCCCAGCCCCCTGCATAGCATTTTCTGTTGTTAACTTCTGCTGCTTCCCCCCGTGACTGACCACTCAACTTTTATTTTTTTATTTCTTTATGGGGAGATTAATGGTTTACAGTCGACAGTGAAATACAATAGTTTGTACAGGTATGACATTTCCACGTAACAATACAACCCCCACTGGGTCCTCCTCTGCCATCGTATTCCAGGACCTGAAACCCCTCCCCCCCACACACCCCAGAGTCTTTGACTTTGGTGCAGTACACCAACTCCAGTCCAAGTTCTTTTTAGTGTTTTCTCTTTTGATCTTGTTTTTCAACTTCTGTCTATGAATGAGACCATCCCATATTCATCCTTTTGTTTCTGACTTACCTCACTTTGCATGATTCCTTCAAGCCCCATTCAAGATGAAGTGAAGAAGGTGAATTCACCCTTTTTAATAGCTGAGTAGTATTCCATTGTGTATATAGACCACAGCTTACTCAGCCACTCATCTGTTGTTGGACACCTGGGTTGTTTCCTGGTTTTGGATATTACAAATTGTGCTGCTATAAACCTAGGTGTACACAGGTCTTTTTGGATGGGTGTGTTTGGTTCCTTAGGATATATCCCCAGGAGAGGAATTGCAGGATCATAGGGTAGGTCCATTTCTAGCCTCCTGGGAGTTCTCCAGACTGCTCTCCACGGGGGTTGGATGCATTGACCTCCCAGAAGTGCAGGAGGTTCTTTTGTCCCCACAGCCTCTCCAGCATTTGCTGCTGATACCTTTTCTGACATGTGACATTCTCACAGGAGTGAAGTGGTATCTCATTGTTGTCTTTATTTGCATTTCTCTGACAATCAATAACTTGGAGCATTTTTTCCTGTTTCTGGACCTTTCAAGTCGCTTCTTTGGTGAATATTCTGTTCATATCCTCTCCCTTTTTTTTTTTGGATGGGGTAATTTGTTTCCTTGTTGAGTTTGGCAAGTTCTTTATATATTTTGGATATAAAGATATAAAACAGAAGGAATTGTTTAATAATTAGGAACCCAAAGGTACGAATAGATCAGATGAGATTTGGTCTTCATGTTGGAAGAAGCTAGGAAGTCTATTTTAAGTATTTTCCAAGAGGCCCATGACTTTACTAATCTTTGCCTGAGCCTGATAGCTGACATGCAGGTGGGCTAGTTGTCTTGTCTGGAAAGATGGTGTCAGAATAGGACTAGAAAGCTGGATCAGGGCAGAGAGTGGCTCCCAAATAGAAGAAAAGCATGTAAGTCTCGTTAACTGTTTACCCCATCTACCTGACCTACGGCCCATGTCTGCTCACATTCAGCACAGGAGCCTCTGTGACCTCTGAGTCCCTGTCAGTCTGAGCTCGCAGTCCATGGTCCCAGCTGGGAACATTCTAGGCTGCACTCATTTCAGGACCCATCTTCCTTGAGTATCAGAGTATGCTGGCCCAGCCTCCCTTCAGAGAGTGGGGCCGTCCCTACCACTGTTGTTCTCCATTGAGGGCAAGGTCCTGCAGAGGCCCACAAGAGGGTTGATGATGTTTTTCCTGGTGCAGAGGAACATTGATGGTGGAGAGAGGGATCTGCTAGAGGTCTAGGCCCATCATATCTGCGCGGTTACAAGCATGCTTATGAATCACCAACATATTTATTCTTTGAGCAAGAACAGTATTATCAGTGCTCATGAATCTCACAGGCTCCGAGTCAGGATGAGGCACACGGCAAGGACAGACTTCCTGAGATGCGCTGTGGAGAGAGAGAGAGAGATCCCAGGTCCCTGGAGAGAGCAGAGGAGAGCCTGCAGAGGGGTGTTTGGATCCTGCTGGTGCTGGGCGTCTCTGCGTCTCGGACCCTTGTTAGCCGACTGCCTCTCCCCTTATCCGTAACAACTGCACCTTCTTGCAGCAACCCTGGTCGCTCTGTGTCCTGTCAAAGTTCGTGTCAGAAAATCACTGGTTGGCCAACTGTGAGCTTGTCAAAATGACAAGTGGGCATAGTGACAGAGATGGCATTTCTAGGTTTTGTTTTGCACCGAATGAAAGAAACTATTTGGAGTGCTGGATGGTGTCTAGGAATGAAAACTACTGACCAGAAGAAAATAGTGAAAAGTATAGCCTGAGATGACCTCACCAATGTGTCCTGGAACCCCAGCTCCCCAGAGCCCTGCCCTACAAGGGAAAGATAGAAACAGGCTGGGGGGGGACGGATCCACCTGCCAACCCCCATGTCCAGTGGAGAAGCAATTACAGAAGCCAGAACTCCCACCCTCTTCACCCCATAAAGATCTTTGGTCCATACTCCCAGTGGGGGAGAAGTGACAAGGGAAGATGGTCAGAGAGGCTCTGAACTCCAACTCCATCAGGACCCGGAGAGAGAAGAAGAAATGGGGGTGGGGTGGGGAATGTTCGGATGTAGTAATAGGTGTAGTGACTTGGAAAGGAAGAGAAGACGGGACTTGGGGTTGTTGGTGTTGGATGGGCAAATATATACAAATAGACACAGACAATCGTAGAAATAATAGTCAGTGTGTATCTGTAGCCTTGGGAGAACTGCTGTAGCTTCCAACAGAGGGAGTGGGGACACAGAGCTCTGGAGGTGGGAACAGTGGGGAACTGTACCCCTGCCATCTTGTAATTTTGGAACTGTACTAACTCACCAATATAATACAAAGATAAAGTTCATTGGAAGCGAGAAAGTCCAGTCTGTGCCTGTTGGGGGCGCCATGATTAAATGGTGTGTCTTTTCTTAGTTTTCACGCTCAGCTTCTCTCTGGGTCTCACTTGGCCTCTTCACTCCTTTTCTTCCACTTTATCTGTCTCCCTTGCTGTTCTTGATTCCTAGATGTGAGGAGAGAGATCCACGCAGACCCTCACGTGAGTGAGAAATTAATTCAGCTGTTCCGAAATAAGAGTGAATTTACCTTCCTGGCCACGGTCCAGCAGAAGCCGTCGACTTCCGGAGTGCTGCTCTCCATCCGGGAACTGGAGCACAGGTAGGAATGTTGTGTGAGAAATCTCCTGAGAGGAATGGGCTGTCCAGAATGCTGTGGAGCTTGGAGCATGTAGCTTCTAGAGGACACCCCGCTAGCCAGGGCCTTTTTCTGCTCAGCGTGTGCATGAGTTTACTTGTCACTCGGCGACAAGTGTCTTCCTTGTGTTCTGTCCGGGGACCACTGCTCAATGTCCCTCACGTGTCTGCGGTCTCCTGATAGACTTTGCTCTCGGCAGGCCTCCTGTCTGTGATACTTGGGTCACTGAGGAAGTGAATTAATTAGATTTAACTGTGACCTTCAATAAAAGCTTTTATTATGTTTACTTTTATTTATTTATTTTTAATTTTTTTAAAAATTAAAAAAAAATATTCATTTTCCTTTTTGTTGCCCTTGTTGTTTTTTATTGTTGTTATTGATGTCATCGTTGTTGGATAGGACAGAGAGAAATGGAGAGGGGGAGAGAAAGACAGACACCTGCAGACCTGCTTCACCGCCTGTGAAGCGACTCCCCTGCAGGTGGGGAGCCGGGGGCTCGAACCGGGATCCTCACGCCAGTCCTTACACTTTGTGTCACGTGTGCTTAACCCGCTGCGCTACCGCCCGACTCCCTTATTATTTTTTTTTCTTGTGGAAATCGTGCTCAATAATGGGAATCTCAAGGTCAGTAG
The DNA here is from genome assembly GCF_950295315.1 of Erinaceus europaeus. Lineage (NCBI taxonomy): Eukaryota > Metazoa > Chordata > Mammalia > Eulipotyphla > Erinaceidae > Erinaceus > Erinaceus europaeus. The sequence continues at coordinate 71,750,351 of NC_080178.1, read as the reverse complement.
TATGTATTTTCTACCCTAAATCCATAGAAGCTGGTAGGCAAGGCAGAGAAATAGATTTCAAAGTAAGTGTAATGATTGAAATCTGTGTTGAAGATACAGACAGTAGAGATGTGCTCTAAGACTTGAGGAAGGGAAGAAAGGAAAGCTGAATCAGGAGAAAAGTGCACGACACTGCAGGCCAAAGGGGAAGGTATAAGATTTCTCAGGGAAACGGCCATGGCTCGCGGAGGGGCAGGGTAGGGGGGAAATGGTCAGTGAACACAGTGTATGGGCACCAGGGACTTTGGGGTGGGCAGTGAGAGGTGGTATTGGTGGGAAAGATGTATCTTCTTTTTTGCCACCAGTTTTATTTATTTATTTATTTATTTATTTACCATTAGTGATTTAATATTGATTTACAAAATTGTAAGATAACAGGGCTACAATTCCATATGGTTCCCCCCACCAGAGTTCTGTGTCCTTATCCCTTCCATTGGAAACTGTAGTATTTTTCCCAAGGTCACTGATATGGGCTGATTCTGTAACTGTCTCTATATCTGTCTATCTTTTAAAAATATTTTATTATTGGATAGAGATAGAAATTGAGAGGGGAAGGAGAGTTAGAGAGGGAGAGAGACAGAGAGATACCTGCAGCCCTGCTTCACCACTCCTGAAGCTTTCCTCCTGCAGGTGGGGACCAGGGGCTTGAACTTGGGTCCTTACACACTGTAACGTGAGCACTTAACTAGGTGCACCACTGCCTGCCCTCTCTGTCTGTCTATTTTTCCCATTATTTATTTTAATGGAATAAGTACAGGGAGAAAGACGAGAGCGCTGCTCAGCTCTGGTTTATGGTGGTGTTGGGGATTGAACCTGGGATCTTTGGGGCCTCAGCATGAAAGTCATTTTGCATAACTACTATGCAGTACCTCAGCCCACCCTCCAACCTACCCCCTCATTTTTTTCCCTATGGTCCTGCCTTCGTTTCCTTTCCAGCTCCCCTCTGCACCTGTTACCTTCTTTCTCCCTCTCCGTCTCCCCCGCCCCCACTCTTAGATAACAGAAACCCCTGCCAGGCTTCCTCTGGTGTTTTCCAGATCAGCTTCCCTTTCAGTGATGGCATAAAAATCAGATTCCTGGTGACAAACTCTTTGGGTCCTGGTGGAATGGGGGTTCAGAGCCCTCTGACTTACTTCCCCTAACATTTACTCCTCTGGGAGTATGGACCATCATTCTTTATAGGGTGGTAGGTCTGGCTTCTGTAATTGTTTCTCCATTGGACATGGGTGTTGGCAGGTGGACCCACCCCCCCAGCCTGTTTCTATTTTTCCCTAGTGGGGCAGGGCTCTGGAGATGTGGGGCTCCAGGACACATTGGTGAGGGCGTCTGCCCAGGGAGGTCAGGGTGGAGTCATGGCAGCATCTGCAACTTGGTTGCTGACAGGCAGTAAGCTGTAAAGCAGGACAAGGTGTTTAATCTACCACAAAGTAGGAATAGAGAAGTGAAAGTAGGGACCTTAGGGTGGAAGAGGCTAGGGAGTCTGTTTTAGGAAATGTCCCTTCCTAGGAGCCTCTGCGTTAATAGTCCTTGCTTGAGCTTGCTAGCTAACACGTGTGTGTGTGTGTGTGGGGGGGGGGGTAGAAATATTGTCTGGGAAGATACTGTCAGAGTTGGGAGGAGAACTAGGAAGCAGGAGTAGGGCAGAGAGTTGACTACAGACTTGAAGAAAGTGTGGGGACTGTGTGGTGCTGCACCTGGTTAAGTGCACATATTAGCAAGTGCAAGGGCCTGGGTTTGAGCCCCCGCTCCCCACCTACTGGGTGTCTGCTTCATGAGTGGTGAGGCTGATATGTGGGCATCTGTCTCTCTTCCTCTCTTATCTCGTCATCTTTCAATTTCTCTCTAATACAAATTAGAAAGAAAGAAGAGAGAAAAAAAGATGGTTGCCGGGAATGGTGGATTTGTAGTGCCAGCACTAAACCCCAATGATAACTCTGGTGGCATTGAAAGAAAGAAAGGGAAGAAAGAAAATATAAAAATTCAATGAACTGTTTACTACATTGATCTAACCTGGGTTCATGTCTATTTATATTTAGCACTGGAGCCTGCACAGCCTCTGAGCTCGAAGCCCAAGGTCCCAACTGGGAACATTCTAGGCTGCACTCATTTCAGGACCCGTCTTCCTTGAGTAACAGAATAGGCCAACCCAGCCTCCTTTCGGAGAATTGCAGTCCCTACCATCGCTAGTTAGTTCACAGCGAGGTTATGGTCATGAAGAAACTCACAAAAGCTTATGATGACGTTCCAATGGCTGTGAGCAGGATGGTAGACAGAGGGATCTATTAGAGGTCTAGGCCCATGACATCTATGGGGGAATCCAAGGGCAATGGGGTGGCCTGGGACTGGCCAAAAAGGTCGTCGTTAAGTGAGCCAGTCTCCTGCCTTTATCTAGCTTTTGCAATTCATTCTTTACCTGAGTTACTTAGACTATTTTTCCGGTTGTTAAAGTGTTGAGTGTTATTTGTTGCATCCAAACTGGTATTGGGTTTATGGGATCTGGCCTCCATTTAGGGAGGAAAAAGACTCAGGATTTTAGTGGGGTCTCAGTTAGCCTCAAGTTTTTTTTTTTAAACCAGAGCACTGATCAGCTCTGGCTTATGGTGGTGCAGGAGATTGAACCTGGGACTTCAGAGCCTCAGACATGAGGGTTTGTGTGATGATTCTGACAAAGGTTGTCATAAGGACAATAATTGTCCTTTACTTGATACATAATTTTTTCCAGTATAGGTCTTGGCCAGTTGTTTCTTCTGAGCTTATCAAGGGGTAACAATCACACTGATGTTCTGTCAGTAGAGATTAACAGATGGAAGACTCTATCTTCCTGACATCCTTTTGTAAAGTGATCCAGTAGACAGAGTGATTGAGGGGAGTGAAGCAAGGGGGAGGAGGAGGGTGTCTGGGCCTGAGCAGTAAAAATTTGCTTCGAGAATTCATGATGCCTCCTGCAGGCCCTTCTCCTAGAATGCCAGGCCTGTCAGGTCTGAGTCTACCCAGGTGGGCTACTGAGCGCTTTTCCTCTGAGGCGGATGGATACGTGGACACCTGTAGCCAGTACCTGAGGCCCCAGATTGCATCTAGGATCTGTAGGGAATGCAGCATCTGGCATGGAGCCGGGGGTCCTGTGTGTTAGGAAAGGTCTCACCAGACGAGGGGAGTTGGAGGCCGACATCCAGGCTTGGTGTCTCTGGAGACAGTCGGCAGTAACAAGGCGGCAGCAGCTCAACACGGCATGGCAGCCCTGGAGGCGTTGACGTAGCTCAGGCCAACAGAGGCAGTGTAACCGGGGAAGGGGCCAGAGAGAAGAGACAACAAGGAAAATGAGCAGAGCCCCAGAGGTTCCAGGAATAGAAGGAGGATGGATCTTAGGGAGAATGGGAAGAGTTTCTGGTAGTCTCTGAAAGAGTTTAAAATAGCAATAACTAATTTTTAAAAATTTTTAAAGGGTACAACTCCACACAATTCCCACCACCAGATCTCCGTATCCCATCCCCTCCCCTGATAGCTTTCCCATTCTCTATCCCTCTGGGAGTATGGACCCAAGGTCGATGTGGGATGCAGAAGGTGAAGGTCTGCCTTCTGTAATTGCTTCCCCGCTGAACATGGGCGTTGACTGGTCAATCCATACTCCCAATCTGATCTCTAGTTGGGAGCTTGTTTCTCTTTGAAAATTCACTGGTTAGAATTTACCATAATATGTTTGACCTCACTATGTTTTTTGACATTTAAGGATCTCTACTGATAAAAGAGTATGGTAGATACTGACAGGACCAAATAATTGTGATCTGTATGGCTCAATATTTTAGGTAGCTTAGGTATTTAAAATATGCATATATAAACAGGGGGGATTGATCTATTTAAATAGTTTAGCCCAGTGTCAGAATTTGGTCATCTTACAAATTTGAAACACTGCTTAGGCTAAAGAAAGTCTGTATACTCAGAACTAAAGTCTAGGCAGATAGAGAACTTGAAGTACTAAATGTATTTCACCCTGACAGAGAATGAACAGTGACTTACAAGACCTTAAGTTAGTGGGAGTATCCTTTCACACCGTTCCCACCACCAGAGGACTGTGACCCCTCCCACTGCCTGGATAACCACTGTAGCTTTCCCACAGTCTAGGGTAAAGGCTGAATATTTTTTTTCTTTCTTTCATGTTCATGTGTTCAACAGTGTATCTTCTTCAATATCATGTAGAAAAACATGAATTCAAATAAAATGCTCATAATAATAATCTGTATAAGAATTTTAAATTTGAGAACTATCACTGTTACAGTGTTCGAAGTAATGATCATCAGGTAGCTCAAATTTAGTTCCTTATGCTCAGGTCTTGTATGTGTGTGGGGGGGAGGCAAACCACCTTCTAAGAAGTGTTGGTCAAGTTTGGTGTGGGAAGAAGCAAGGCAGTGACAGACGCTAAAGGGCTAAAGCAAGTGACGCTAAGTGGACAGTATAGCAGGCTGTGTGCAGGCTCACGTATGCTAAGAAGCTTTTTTTTTTTTGTAATCTGTATTTATGTGATAGAGACAGCCAGAAATCAAGAGGAAAGGGGTGATAGAGAGGAAGAGAGACATCTGCAGCACTGCTTCACCACTTGTGAAGCTTTTCCCCTGCTGGTGGGGACCAGAGGCTTGAACCTGGGTCCTTATGCACTATAAAATGTGCGCTCAACCTGGCTCCCCACCTGCAGGGGAGTCGCTTCACAGGTGGTGAAGCAGGTCTGCAGGTGTCTATCTTTATCTCCCTCTCTCTGTCTTCCCCATCTCTCTCCATTTCTCTCTGTCCTATCCAACAACGAACGATATAACAATAATAATAATAACCACAACAAGGGCAACAAAAGGGGAAAAAAAGTGGCCTCCAGGAGCCGTGGATTCATGGTGCAGGCACTGAGCCCCAGCAGTAGCCCTGGAGGCAAAAAAAAAAAAAAAAGTAGCTGAGAAATGATAAAATAGTGAAAACTTGTCATTCAAATTTCAGCATTTTTACTAGCTTTTCCTTTTCCTTGTCTTGTGATATTGGCTGGAATTCACACAAGTGGTAAACAGTAATTAAGCGGATTCTCATTAAAGTCAGGGGAAGGCAGTTCTACCATAAAGAGTCTCCTGCTGTTTAATGTTTACTAGCGGGTTTTATTTACTGTTCTTAATGCACCTGCCCATATATGTGCATGCAAACATATATTTTTGTCAGCTGGGGAAAGGAAATTTGTCTTTCTGATTTGCCAAAAGGTCAAGTAGACATGTAGATAGACACTTGCTCTAGGTCTCTTTTGAGAGAATGTGCTTTTCTTTTCCCTTTCTGTTGATTAACATAATTCCATGGATAGCATTCCTAACAGTGGGTTGTTTGTGGACCACCTGAATGGCCATCAGTACTAATCACGATGTTAGTAGAAACAGTAACAGTGACCAGTAGTGTCGCGGCACTAGTACATAGCAAATAGCAGGCATTGCTCTGAATACTCACATGAAACTCACCACCGGCTCCGCTCATTATTAAGTGTAGACAGTAAGTGGCTTTTCCTTCTCTATCAGCTAATTAAAAGCTGTTCAGATCTAATGCTTCAAGCCGGTGTAAATAGACAGACTGAATCTCTTATAAATGTTACTGATCAAATAAGCTTGAAAAAAGAAGTGATAATACCTTTTGAGGAAAAAGAAAAACTTGTGATTTTTTTTTTTTTTTCATTTTTATGGTATTTTGTATAGTTTAAAACTTTGGATTTATTTATGTCATATTGAAAAGAATACATTTCCACTGACATATTTTGGAAATAGTTGGATATTATCTTGAATAAAAATTTGGTTTAGGGGCCAGGTGGTGCCACACCTGGTTGAGTGCACATGTTACAGTGTGCAAGGACCTGGGTTCAGGCCCTCGGTTCCCACCTGCAGGGGGAAAGCTTTGTGAGCGGTGAAGCAGGGTTGTAGGTGGCTCTGTCTCTCTTCTTCTCCGTCACCCCTTTCCCTCTTGATTTCTGGCTGTCTCTGTCCAATAAGTAAATAAAGATAATTAAAAAAATTAAAAAGCGAGAAAGTTGTAGACTTAATAAAAATTTTGTTGGTAATTGTTTTTTTTTAACTTCTAAGGTCGGTTAGATGTATTACCCTCTTGGCCAGGATTACGGGATTGTGTAATTTACTGGTATTTTTAATAGAACAGTTTTTAGTTTTATTAAGTCTACTGTGCTTTTCATTTAAAACTCATTGATTTGTGTTTCTTAATTGCATTTTAAGTACCTTGGTACTTTTACTAACTTCTTGGACTTCTAGTTCATTTGCTTTATGTGATTTTTCACTAAAGACCTAGATTTCGACCACTGTTTTAAATACATTCTATTGGTACTGTTACATAGTAAGGTACTTTCCTGTATGTTTCTATAGCTATTTTTGAGTTCAGTTACAAAAGAGAATAAAAGTGCTAAACAGTTACTTTTATATCATACATGAATGTATGTATTATATAAAACTAAATGGTAACAGACTCTGTTTCACTTCTCCTTTGAACCAAGTGCTAAAAAGTTTTAAGGATGTATATATATATATATATATATATATATATATATATATATATATATATATATATAATCACCAGAGCCTGTGTAACCGCTAAGTTCCTTTTGGTCTGAGCTTATAGCTCATGGTCACATCTGAGGAACATTGCAGGCTGTACTCATTTCAGGACCAGTCTTCCTTGAGTGGCAGGGGCTATCCAGACGCCATTGCTTTATGGTGAGGACAGGGTCCTGGGAGGGTCCACAAGATGCCATTCCTTATGGAAGCGATCTTTAGAGGTCTAGGCCCAGCATATGTGTATAGGAATTCAAGGATTCCCTAACTAGGGCCCCAGATGATGAGGTGGTGTGATACTGACCAGGCAGGCCATTCTTGAGTGGGCCAGTCTCTTGCCCTTATTCAACTTTTGTAGTCCTCTCTTTATCTGATGATCTTAGATTTTTTTCTCAGTTGTTTAGGCATTGAGAATCATTTGTTGAGCCCAGCCAGAGTTAGGTTTTGGGGGGTCTGTCTTCTTTGGGCCTTTCTTCTAGGCTCCCCAGCTTATTTGGTCAAAGTCCAATCAATTTCAGAATGTATGACGCCTCCTTTAGGCATGTCAGCCATTACTGAGCACTTTGATTTTGAGTTACATGATTGCCCCTTGTTTATGGATACGTGCACACCTGTATCCAGTACCCTAAGCCCTAGCCTAATCTGGTACCTGTTACTTAGTTAAATGACCTTCCATCTAACTTGGATGTAGGTAGTCCCATGTGTTAGGAAAGGTCTCACTAGATTTGAAGAGTTGCGAGGTTGACTTCTCAGGCTGGTACCTCTGGTTACAGTCCACAGGAGGATTTCAGTACCAGCAGAATGCAGGGTGGCAGCAGCAGTAGCGATTTGGTTGAGGGTGACAGAGGTGGTATGGTGGTAAGGGATCATAGAGAAGGAGTTTGAAGAAGTATAGGCATATCCTAGAGGTACCAGGACTTAGGAGAAATGAGGGTCCTAAAGAGAATGCACAGGTGGATGGAGCCACAGAATTTTTTTTTTTTTTTTTTAAGAACGGGAACTACTCCTTGCCCTAATCCCAACTTTCCAGCACTTTTTCTCTGCTCAGACACCATTCTCTCAGACAATATTCTTATCCAACATCAGGCTAGCTACCAAACTCAAGCAAAAGTACCATAGTTGTGTGCTCCCAGGAACATGCCTAAAATGGTTTTCTTAGCTTTCTTCTACATTTTTCTAGCATCTCTCACCTGTTGGGGGTCCCGCAGTCAGAGCTGGATCATTTGGGAGTGTTCTGACACCATGGGCAAACATCTTGACATAACAGTATCTTACGAATTCCACAGGTAACTGACCCAATTGGGTTTCCATGAATAGCTTAGGTGAGGAGATGAAAAGGAAAACCTAGCTATAAAGACACTTGAAGCTGCACCTGGAGGCGGCAACTGAATTACTCTCTGATGTTGTGGACTAGGCTGTCTGTGTTTCCAATTTGATGGATTTTTTTTTTTTTTTTTTTAACCAGAGCACTGCTCCACTCTGGCTTATGGTCATGTGGTGGATTGAACCTGGGACCTGGGAGCCTCAGGCATGAGAGTCCGTTTGTATGACCATTATGCTATCTCCCCCGTGATGGATTATTATTGTTATTATTATTATTATTACAATGCCAGAAGAGCATAATAAAAGAGCAACAAAGAAGAATCTGTGTCGCTGGAGTATTTTCATGACATTGCAGTTTTAGTGTTTATTTTGACCGATTCAAGTGTGTTAATATAGCACTTTGTTAAAACGAAGAACCTAATTAACGTAGATTAAATCTGAATGAACATTCTGCCAGTAAATGCGAATCTATGAGATGTCATGGTAAATCTTCTGTTTTCCAATTTGGCTCCTAAATTATAGCTAAAATCAAATGTAATTCGATAGGAGACTTGAGAAACGGCTTCCTGTGAACCTCTGCACGTGGAGATGCAGGACCTCCCTTGGCTCCCTCAGAAGGCACCTGCTCGCTACAGAGAAGCCAGTTCCAGTTTTCTGACTTATTGTGTTGGCAGTGAAGTTCCACTTACCTTGCCAGATAAGCCCGGATCCGTTTGATTCTGTTAATCAGTGCCAGATGTGTCAGCGTTGATGATCGCTTTTGATTCACCTCTCTTCCTGTCCTTCCGTGTAAAGTGACAGTGCTGACGGCTCTGTCGTGGGCTTACTGGGAGGATTCGGCTAGTTAAATGTTACTCATGTGATACATAAAAAAGCTCTGACAAAAATACTTTCGGGGGTGGGGGGGCCCGGGCAGTAGCGCAGCAGGTTGAGCGCACTTGGTGCAAAGTTCAAGGATTGGTGGAAGGATCCCGGTTCAAGCCTCCAATCTCCCCACCTGCAGGGGAGCCGCTTCATAAGCGGTGAAGCAGGTCTGCAGGTGTCTGTCTTTCTCTCCCCCTCTCTGGCTTCCTCTCCTCTCTCTATTTCTCTCTGTCCTATCCAATAATGACAACAGCCTGTTTCTGTCTTTCCCTAGTGGGGTAGGTCCCTGGAGAGGTGAAGTTCCTGGGCACATTGATAAGGTTATCTGCCCAGGGAGGTCAAGATGAAATCATAGTAGCACCTGCAACTTGATGACTGAAAGGCAGTAAGATATAAAGTAGGACAAGTGTTTTCAATAAAACAGGAACCCAAAGATAGGAATAGAACAGGTGAAACTAGGGATCTTTGTGTGGGAAGAAGCTAGGAAGTCTATATGTTAGGTAAGTTCCAAGGGGGCCATGACATTAGTAGTTTTTGCCTGAGCCTGACAGCTAACATGCAGGTGGGCTAAAGTCTTGTCTGGGAAGATGGTGTCAGAGTTGAGAATAGGGATAGAAAGCTGGGTCGGGGCAGCGAGTAGCTCACACACATGAGGACAATCTTTTTAGAAACACAGAAAAGCCAGGGAGGGCAACAGTGCATGCAAATTATTTTCTGGTAAGTGAGATCATCTATTTCTGGATGGAAGATTCTTCAAGAAGTGAACATCTGGAAGCTGAGAACATGCATTACCTAGAGAGACTGTATGCTTCAAGGCTAGAAGTCCAGCACCTGGATTTCCTGGGTCTTGAGTCACAGTGTAGACAGAGCTGTCACGGAGAAAGAAAAGGCTGTAGAGTACATTAGAAGCTCGTAATTCTGGTGCCGGGCAATAGTGCAGAGGGTTAAGCACACATGACCGATAGCTCAAGAACCCGCGTAAGGATCCCACCCTGTTCAAGCCCCCAACTCCCCACCTGCAGGGGGTCGCCTCACAAGTGGTGAAGCAGGTCAGCAGGTGTCTGTCTCTGTCTCCCCCTCTCTGTCTTCCGCTCCTCTCGATTTCTTTCTGTCCTATCCAACAACAATAATAGCAATGGCAACAATAACAAGGGCAATGAAATGGAGAAATGGCCTCCAGGATCAGTGGATTCGTAGTGCAGGCATCGAGCCCCAGCGATAACCCTGGAGGCAAAAAAAAAAAAAAAAAGTCCTAATTTCTAGGCAGAAATGAAAATGAAGGAATTAGAATTAATTTCATGGCAGATGAGCAGTGTTTCTAAGAGCACAGTCGAATGAAATAAACTTTCTAAGTCTTTTCAGAAGAAATGAAGCCATTCCACTGATGGTTGACCTTATCAGAAGCTAAGAAGTCTTAGCAGCAGATGATGATGATGTTTGGGGGCAATGTGCTCTGCTTGTATGCACGCAGAGGGCAGAGGAGAGTTTTAGATGGCCCAGCGTTGGAGAAATGGGAAACAGAAAATGTAGCTATTAACCTTTATATATGTGTGTGCGTGTATATATATTTAGAAGAAAGTCACAATTTCATTAGTATTTATGCATAGAATCATTTCACTTCAATGAAGTTCTCCCTAGTGAATTCAAAACACTGTCGTCTTTTGCCGAACTTGCAAGCCACATGTGTTGACTTGCTAGGTTCTGTGGGGAGAAATGTGGGCCGAGGAGCCCGGCCGCAGCGGAAGGGTGGGCTCACTGCTTGGCTAGCTGCTGAGCTGTGACTGAAAGACAGTGCTCCCCAGTCCTGCTGCTGCAATGGCTAGAACTCTCTTCTTGGGGCTGGGAGTGTGTGTGTCTTTTCCAATATATATTTATTTTTAAATCTTATTTTTTAATTTTAATATTGGATAAAGAGAGAGAAGTTGAGAGGGGAGGGGGGAGATAGACACCTGTAGACCTGCATCACTACTTGCGAAACTTTCCCCCTGCACGTGGGGACCTGGGGGCTTGAACCCTTATGCACTGTAGTGTGTGTGCTTAACCAGGTGCACCGCCACCCAGCCCTGGGAGCGTGTCTTTGTGAACTGAACTCTCTGCTTTGTCACTGAATGCGCAGCAGACTCTGGTCAGATTCCCTGTCTGTCCGCTGACCTAGTTGCCGTATTAGGACTTGGGCCATTACTTCCCACAGACTCATCTTGTCGTTTGAGTATGTGTGGATCCTGTAATGGTGAAGAGAACCAGCGAAGGAAGTGGGGAAATAGCAGGTCTGAGAAGATAAATGGTAAATGTGCTGATTTGTTCAGGAATATTAGGAATTAGGATTTTGCAAAAATAATTTTTTTTTTAAAATTCAGTGTCCACATTTACTTTTATCCTGTAGTAGGGTTTTAAAATGCAGACTTTTGAGATAAAACTCAGTAAAGGGACCTGCCCCCAGGGAGCTTCCCTCTTAGTAGGGTGAGTCAGAGCATAAGAATGAAAAAGTAGCGAGTTGGGCGGTAGCGCAGCGGGTTAAGTAAGAGTTGGGCGGTAGCGCAGCGGGTTAAGCGCAGGTGGCGCAAAGTGCAAGGACTGGTGTAAGGATCCCGGTTCGAGCCCCCGGCTCCCCACCTGCAGGGGAGTCCCTTCATAGGCGGTGAAGCAGGTCTGAAGGTATCTATCTTTCTCTCCTCCTCTCTGTCTTCCCCTCCTCTCTCCATTTCTTTCTGTCCTATCTAACAATGATGACATCATCAACAACAATAATAACTATAACAACAATAAAAAACAAGGGCAACAAAAGGGAAAATAAGTAAATAAAATAAAATAAAAAAAGACAATGTGTTAAAAAAAAGAATGAAAAAGTAATTTGGGGAACGTCTTGAGGGGTCCGAGTGAGGGCTGCGGTGCCTGGAGCTTTGGAAATTGAGGTGATGGTGAGAAGTGGTTCTATGTTGTAATTTAGCTTAAAAAGGGCTTTGGGGGCGGAGGGTAGAGAGCATAATGGTTATGCAAACAGACTGTCATGCCTGAGGCTCCAAAGTCCCAGGTTCAATCCCCCGCACCACCACAAGCCAGAGCTGAGCAGTGCTCTGTTTAAAATAATAATAATAATAATAATAATAAAATTAAAAATTTAACATTTAAAAAGGGGGCTTGGATCTGGGTTGTAACTTGAGACTGAAAAGGGGGCTTAGGGCTTAAGGATTCACAGCAGGGAGATGGGAATGGGTTTAAACAATCTAAGGTTTATCAGGGCATTACAGAAACATAGAACACACATTTAGATACCCAAAACAAGCAATTATCAGGGGTTAAGAGTACGCTAGGTTCATAAAGTCCGAGTATAATTATCAAAAGTTTAGTCCCATAAGATAAACAGTTACCAGCTGAGGTAAAGGTTGCTCACAGCTGTAGAGGGGTCTAAAAGTTTACCGGCTAGCAGAGTCACACGTGTTCAGTTCCCAGGAGAAGTAGACATGGCGGATGGATGGCTGGAGCACCTCTGCCGAGATGCTTCCGACCAGGAGAAGAAGCAGCAGCTAAAGAGAATGGCCTGCTCCAAGTCTGTCCTTTTTATACCTTCCCTGTGTCCCAGCCTCAGGCTGATGTCATTCGTATGCTAATAGTCCCAAACTCCTGTTGGCATCACGACAGTTCTACATATGAAGCTGACGGGAGGGGAGACAGAGGGAGAGAGAAAGAGAGACACCTGCAGACCTGCTTCACTGCTTGTGAAGCGACCCCCCCCACAGGTGGGGAGCTGGGGGGGGCGGGGCTTGTGTTGATTGCTGTCATCTAGAATTAGGAGAAACATGAAATTTTGTACCCATGTTTTTTATTAAAAGAAAAATTTATCCTCAAGGGTCTCTTACATGAAGAAAAACACCAGGCTGTCAGCCTAGTTCATGTGAGATATCTGCATGCCCTGTAGTCACCAAAGTTTGTAATATCTCTCTGTACACTTTGGGGTCTTGAAATGCCTGACAAGAACCAATCCCACACAGAGATGACAGCTCTGAAGATGACAGGCTTGTGGCCTCAAGGAGATGCACTCACTTCCCTGGCTTCCTTTTTTAAATTTAAATTTTATTAGTAAATTCATATTAATTTACACAATTATAAGGGGCCAGGCGGTGGTGCACCTGGTTGAGTGCACATATTACAATGCACAAGGACCCAGGTTCAAGCCCCTGGTCCTCAGCTGCAAGGGGCAAGCTTCACAAGTGATGAAGTAGGGCTGCAGGTGTCTCTCTGCCTCTTTCCCTCTCCCCCCTCCTTTCTCAGTTTCTGTCTCTATCCAGAAATAAAATAAAATAATCAGATAAAAACGGGTATAGGGAGTCGGGCTGTAGCGCAGCGGGTTAAGCGCAGGTGGCGCTAAGCACAAGGACCCGCATAAGGATCCTGATTCAAGCCGTGGCTCCCCACCTGCAGGGGAGTCGCTTCACAGGCGGTGAAACAGGTCTGCAGGTGTCTATCTTTCTCTCCTCCTCTCTGTCTTCCCCCTCCTCTCTCCATTTCTCTCTGTCCTATCCAACAACAATGACAACAATAATAACTACAACAATAAAACAACAAGGGCAACAAAAGGGAATAAATAAATAAAAAATAAATATTAAAAAAAACAAACACGGGTATAATTCCACACCGTTCCTACCACCAGAGTTCTGTGTCCCCATTCCCTCCAATGGAAGTTATAGCAGGTCTCCGAAGGTCACATATATGGGTTGACCATTATTTCTATAGCCATCTGTCTATATTTACATATATTTGCCCATTTTCCCCTAGGTTCCTGCCTTCTCTCCTTTCTAAGTCACACCCACACACTTCTAGATGTCTCTCCTTTTTCCTCTTCTCTCTTTGGGTCCTGATGGAGTTGGAGTTCAGAGCCCTCTGGTCATCTTCCCCTAATATTTCTCCCCTTTCTGGCTTTATCTTTGCTACTGGAATAGGCTACTTAGAAATGATGGTTGGATTAGGCATTGCCTGGTTTTTGGTGCTCCTTTGAACTGAGAAAGGATGAGAGAAATGCAAGAAATCCAAGGGCATAGATGCAACCCACTGAAAGTTCCACGGGATCCATAGACTTGTCAAACAAAACGCTCTGTTTGCTTCAGGTTGCCGTGATGACACAGTGCTGTGATAACATTTGATTTTCCTGTGTCCACCATGACCACATTTTTTGCAAGTCAGAGTTCAGGTTTATCAAGTTAATAAGGAAGCTCAGGTTGATTTAAGGGATAATTTTGAGTTCAGGAGATAGGTTGTAGCTCCTGAAATAATGGAGTCCTTGATGTATTTTCAGTCAGTCAGTAGAGCTTTTGGACAGTAAGCCAGTTTAGAGCACCTGTCATTGAAAATACGGGTTTACTGGAAGCAGCCCAGGTGTCCACAGCAGCTGAGTGGCAGAGTAGGTTGTGGTCTGTATGCACAGCGGAATACTACTCCGCTATTAAAAATGGTGACTTCACCCATCTTGGATGGAGCTTGAAGAAATCGTGAAATGAGATAAGTCAGAAGCAAAAGGATGAATATGGGGTGGTCTCACTCATAGAAGTTGAAGAACAAGATTGGAAGGGAAAACACAAAGTAGAACTTGGACTGGAGGTGGTGTGTTGCACCACAGTAAAGTCAACGACTGCCACCTCTCCAGATTCAAAGGAGGTCTCGAAACTTGACATCAGGCTCAACCTGACGCTGTGGACTGGCTACGGAAGAAGGGCCAACGCTAGAAGAAGAAGATGAACCACAGTAAAGGACTCTGGGGTGGGGGAGGGTTCAGGTCCTGGAACAGGATGGCAGAGGGGGACCTAGTGGGCGTTGTATTGCTATGTGGGAACTGTGAGAAATGCTATACTTGTACAGACTCCTGTATCTTTTTCTTTATTGGGGGATTAATGGTTTACAACCAAGAAAATAGTTTGTACATGCATGACATTTCTTTCTTTTCTTTTTCTTTCTTTTTTGGCCCCCAGGGTTATCTCTGGGGCTCTGTGCCTGCATTATGAATCCACTGCTCCTGGAGGCTATTTGCTTTCCCTTTTGTTGCCCTTATTGTTTTATCATTGTGGTCATTATTGTTGTTATTGATGTTGCTGTTGGATAGGAAATGGAAAGAGGAAGGGAAGACTGGGAGAGACAGACACCTGCAGACCTGCTTCACTGCCTGTGAAGTGACTCCCCTGCAGGTGGGGAGCTGGGGGCTCGAACCGGGATCCTTAACGTTGGTCCTTGCACTTTGTGCCACGTGCACTTAACCCACTGCGCTACCTCCCGACCCCCCATGCATAACATTTTCCACATAACAATACAACCCCCAGGAGGAGGACCTCGTGTGCCAGGACCTGAACCGTCCAAACTACTGTATTTTACTGTCAACTGTAAACCTTTAATCTCCCAAGAAAGAAATTAAAAAAAAGAAAGAAAACATAGGTTTGTAGTTATTACCGGTTTGGTAGAATTGGTGGTGTAGCAAGTCAGCGTGTGTGCAGTGAGCTGAAGGAAGGCAGTGAGAAGGTCCCTCCTTGGTCCACGCCCCACCCTCTCTGCTCAGCTCTGGCACTTAGCTCTCAGCTCGGGGAACGTGGAATACTTTGTCTTTTTCATGGCTCGTGTATCTGCAGTGTCTTTAGTTTATTCTGATTTAAACCAGCAAGAGGTGGGATACTCTGTAGCTGCTCTCAGCATTTAAAATATGATTGTGTGCTTTCCAAGAAGACAAAAATGAATTTATTTCATGATTTTTAAAAAATTTTATTTAAACCAGAACACTGTTCAGCTCTGGCTTATGGTGGTGTGGGGGTGGGGGTGGGATTGAACCTGAGACTTTGCAGTCAGCCTCAGGCATGAGAGTCTCTTTGCATAACCATTATGCTATTTATCCCCACCCATTCTGATGATTTTTTTTTTTTTTTTTACTTCTGTATTATTCAGAGAAAAATCTTGGACTTAAAACTATGGGTGTTGTAGCTACGGACACATGGTAGCAGTTTCAGGGTGAATCGGCAGTTCTCTCAGGGCACAGGGAAGGGGAGGGAAAGACCCCTTGAAGGTGCCACGGTTTGACCCTTTCTCATTTTATCCCCATCACAACCAAAATATAACTGTAATTTTTTCATCTTTGATGGCAGCAAACTGTCATTGAGAGGCTGAGAAATTGGCCATGGTTATGCAGATACAGGGACAGGGTCAGAATACAAAACCAAGTCGGAAGACTTGAAATAAGACCCAGAAAGGTCCTTAAGGATTTTGATCGAAAGAGTCTCTCTAAGTACCATTTTTCATCTCTTCCTGCTGGCATTCCTTCGTGTGGTGTGAGTAATTACAGCTGCTGAACATTCGGAGACACTGGACATTCTGAGATTGATGTAACTTTAGTCTGACTCAGGGCAAACACCAGTAACTAGCATGAGAATTCCCCCAAGGAGGTCCCAGGACCCCTGGACTTGCAGGATAGTCCTGTAAGGCAAGTTAGTGAAATTTAGTGCACTTGAGATGAATGACACCATTATTTGTTGGAGAACCACAGCAAAGACCAACATACTAAAGGTGCTTTGAACTCGTGCAGGTCCTAGGCACTATGCTACAATACAGTCCTACGCACTGTATTGAATCCTTAGAAAATCCTGAAGCCGGTTCTGTTGTACTCCCCCCTTTTTTTTTTACCTCCAGGTTTATACTTGGGGTTCAGTGTCTGCACTATGAATCCACTGCTCCTGGAGGCCATTTTGTTGCCCTTGTTGTTGGATAGGACAGAGAGAAATGGAGAGAGGAGGCGAAGACAGGGGGAGAGAAAGATAGACACCTGCAGACCTGCTTCACCGCCCATGAAGTGACCCCTCCCCCCGCAGGTGGGGAGCTGGGGGCTCGAACTGGGATTCTTAACGCCAATCCTTGAGCTTTGCGCCACCTGTGCTTCACCCATTGCGCTACCGCTCGACTCCTGCCAGTTCACTTTTAACTCAGACTGCCCTGTGGTGCCCCTCTCTGCCTACGCCGTTTCTCAGTGTCTGCTCCCACTGGGAGTCTCAGGAGACCAGCGAGTCTGTTGATCCCTATGACTCTTCAGCTGATAAAGTCTGGGCTAGGCATCATTATAGTTAGATGTTAAATAGTTACATGGCTTTGGTCAAGTCATTTAATTTCACTCTTGATTTTTTTTTTTTCACGTAAGTGCAGATAAAGATAAAAGCTCCCCTTTACATTGATGTGTGTGTGTGTGTGTGTGTGTGTGTGTGTGTATATATATATATTTTTATTATTAAAAATTTTTTTATCTTTATTTACTGGACAGAGACAGCCATAAATCAAGAGGGTAGGGAGGGGGTGATAGAGCCACCTGCAACACTGCTTCACCACTTGGGAAGCTTTCTCCCTGCAGGCGGAGACCAGGGAATTAAACCTGGGTCCTTGCACATTGTAACATGCTCAACCAGGTGGCCCCACTACTTGGTGAAGCTTCCCCCCTGTAGATGGATGGGGACCAGGGGCTTGAACATGGGTCCTTGTGTATCTTAGTGTCTGTACTTAGTGGGCTACACAGAGCCCCTAAAACAAACCTTTGATTAATCTTTTTTTTTTTTTTTTTTTGCCTCCAGGGTTATCACAGGATCTCATTGAATCCTGCACTGTGAATCCACTGCTCCTTGTGGCCATTTTTTGGATAGGATAGAGAGAAGTTGAGAGAGGAGGGAAGAGACAGAGACACACACACACAGAGAGAAAGACAGACAGACAGACAGACAGATCTACAGACCTGCTTCACCACTTGTGAAGCGTTCCTTCTACATGTGGGGAGTGGGTCCTTGTGCTTAGTATTATCTGTACTTAACCTGGTGTACCACTGCCCCTCCCTCACCATTAACTAAATTTAATCTCAGAGATTTTATTTTCAGTGCTTGGTAAGGATGAAAAGGGAACTCTGAAGAGATCTGGTTAAGCTAAGAAAAGTGTCTTCCAGTGTGCTACTGTTTGAATTTGAAAGATGGAAGAGAAAGCATGCTCTAACTAAGCTTTTCTAACACAAACGCCTCTAGAGAAAAGGGTGGTCTCCAACGATGCTGAGAGAGTCGGACATACTTGTGCAAACAATGAACTGAGAATGTATCATAAACCTTAATGTAAATTGCAAGGCTTCTAGACTAAACCTTGGAAGAGAATCTCCATGACCTTGGTTTTAGTAATGAGGTTTTTATATGCAGAATCAAGTGTAGATTATCGAAAGAAAAAGTTGATAAGGTGGATTTTATTAAAATGTAAATCTTGAGCTCTGCAAGGGCTCTAGAGAATGAAAAAAAAAATCAAGCTACTGGAAGAAGCATTTGAAGTCATGCTTCTGGTAGACGATTTCTGTGCCTGGCTTCGAGCCCCCCCTCCCTGCTCCCCACTTGCAGCCGGGACACTTCATGAGCGGCGAAGCAGGTCCGCAAGTGTCTTTCTATGTCTCTCCCTCTCTGTCTCCCCTCCTCTCTCAGTTTCTCTCTGCCCAATAGAATGAAAAGAACAAAAAAAAAGGGAGGGGGATGGCTGCAAGGAGCATTGGATTCTTCTGCTTACTATCTTTCTTGGATAGCAACAACCAGAAATTGAGAGGAAGGGGCAGAGAAGGAGAGAGACAGAGGGACACCTGCAGCCCTGCTTCACCCCTCGAAAAGGCTTTCCCCCTGCAGGTGGGGACTGGGGGTTTGAACCCGGGTCCTTGCACAGTGGAATATATGCACTCAACCAGGTGCACCGCCACCGGGCCCCAACAGTGCATTCTTAATGCTGGCACCAAGCCTCTGCCCAATAACCCTGGAGAGCAAAAAAGAAGTATTTATGCATGCCTGAAATATACAGAGTTCTTCAAAGTCAACAATAAGCAAACAGCCCAATTTTTTAAATGGACACAGAGCGAGATACCCGAATGACAGCCACACTCCCCACACCCCTTGCCATTCAGGAGATGCTGGCTGAATACGGCACCACACACCCACGAGAATGGCCGCCCTCCAGCTCGCTCTCAGCGCTGCTTGCTGCTGAGAACAGAAAGGGCGGCAGCGGGAGCTCACCTTCTGCGGAAGGCGCCGCGGCCCAGCCCGGCCCGGTACAGCTGCTGGGGAGACCCTGCCAGTGTCTGGCGGAGAGAGGCATAGCTCTTCCGCAAGACCCAGCAGTCATCTTGTTCGTCTCTCACCTAGGAATGAATGCACGACTGAACCCAGAGGGCTGAGAAACAGCAACACTGGGGCCTGGCGGTGGCGCACCTGGTTGAATGCACAGGCTACACTGCGCAAGGACCCGGGTTCAAGCCCCTGGTCCCCACCCGCAGGGGGAAAGCTTCACGAGTGGTGAAGCAGGGCTGCAGGTGCCTCTCTGTCTCTCTCCCTCTCTATCTCTTCCTCCCCTCAATTTCCTTCTGTCCCTATCCAATAATAAATAAACTAAAAAAAAAAAAAAAAGAAAAGAAATAGCCAAATCCAGTAGTAAAAAGCGCATCTGACTCCAAGACTCTCGTCTGCCTGTCTTCCTCCCTTTCTGCCTCTGCTTCTTTCTTACTTCTTTTTATTTAATTTTTGTCAGTTTTATTAGTGATTTAATACCGATTTACAAAATTAAGAGAACAGGGGTACAACTCCGCACCGTCCCCACCTCCAGAGTTCCGTGTCCCCATTCCCTACATTGGAAGCTACAACAGTTCTCCCAAGGTCACAGATATGGGTTCACTGTTAGCTCTATAATTATCTGTCTATATTTGGATAGATTTGCCCAGTCCCCCCTTTTCTCTTCCTTTCCAAGTCGCACCTACACTTGTTACTACTTTTGAATGTCCCTCCTTTCCCCCCCCCC
Source organism: Erinaceus europaeus (assembly GCF_950295315.1). Classification (NCBI taxonomy): domain Eukaryota; kingdom Metazoa; phylum Chordata; class Mammalia; order Eulipotyphla; family Erinaceidae; genus Erinaceus; species Erinaceus europaeus. The sequence goes on along the minus strand of NC_080178.1, from coordinate 71,730,744 downwards.
TCTCTCTGGGTCCTGATAGAGTCCTCCGTTCATCTTCACTTATTTTAATATTTCCTCCTGTAAGAGTGTGGACCAAATTCTTCCCTCCCCCTTCCTTCCCCCAGGGTAATCACTGGGGCTAGGTGCCTGCACTATGAATCTACTGCTCCTGACAGCCATTTCTTTTTTTTTTTTCCCTATTGTTGTTGTTATTGCTTTTGGACAGAACAGAGAGGAACTGAGAGAAGGCGAAGACAGAGGGGAGAGAGAAAGATATACACCTGCAGCCCTGCTTCACCGCCCACGAAGTGACCCCCCTGCAGGTGGGGATCCTTATGCTGGTCCTTGTGCTTTGCACCATGTTTGCTTAATTTGCTGCATTACTGCCTGGCTCCCTGGACTAAAATTCATTATGTGGTACAGAAAGTGGAACATCTGGTCTATGTAATTGCTTCTCCACTGGATGTTGGCAGGTGGATCCACACCCCCAGCCTGTTTCTATCTTTCCCTAGTGGGGCAGGGCTCTGGGGAGGTGGGGTTCCAGGACATACTGGTGAGGTCATCTGCCCAGGGAAGTCAGAATGGAATTATGATACCATCTGCAGCTTGGTGGCTAAAAGACAGTAAGATATAAAGCAGGACAAAATGGTTAATGATCAGAAGCCAGAAAGTAGGAATAGAGCAGATGAAAATAGGGACCTTAGGGTAGAAAGAAGCTAGGAAGTCTATTTTAGGTATGATCCTAAGGGCCCATAACTACCATAGTTTTTGCTTGAGTTTGATAGTTAACATGGAGATGGACAGAAATGTTGTCTGAGAAAATGGCTTCAGGGTAGAAAAAAGGGCTAGAAAGTTGGACTAGGGCAGAGAGTAGCTCCGATCTTGGGAAAAAAATAATCTATGAATAAAGTTAGCTGTTTACCCCTTCCACCGGACCCAGGGACCATATATACTTATATTTAGAACAGGAGCCTGTGTAACCTCTGTCAATATTCTTTAAAAAAATTCAGTAACTGAGACCCGGGTCGTGGCATTCCTGGTTGAGCTCACATGTTACAGTGCAGAAGGACCTGAGTTCAAGTCCACACTCCCCACCTATAAGGGGGAAGCTTCACAAGTGCTGCAGCAGGTCTGTAGTTGTCTCTTTGTTCTCCCCCCTCCTCTCAATTTCTGTTTATATCAAATAAATAAAGATAAAATAATAAGGTTAAAATACTCAGCAAGCTCTCCAGGAGAAATTACTGATTACTGTCAGATACGGTCAATGAAGCAGGTTTGGGGTGAAGCAGGTCTGCAGGTGTCTTTCTCCCCCCCCCCCCCGTCTCCCCCCCTGTGGATTTCTCTCTGTTCTGTCCAACAATAGCAACAATAACAACAACAAAATGGGGAAAAATGGCCTCCAGGAGCAGTGGATTCCTAGTGCAGGAACCTAGCTGGAGTGATAATCCTGGAGGCAAATACTTACACACCAGACAGGCCTTGAGTAGCTTATATTCTCAGGAAAGACTGTAGCAACAGTTTAACCAGCTTCCAGTAAAGCTGGAACAACCGGAGCAAAAAGGAGGTAATAACATTGAATTTTAACTAAAAAAAAAAAAATATATATATATATAAAATAACTACTGATTTTTAAAAATACTTATTTATTGAGAGGGAAGGGGGTCATAGAGAGGGAGAGAGACGCCTGCAGCTCTGCTGCACTGTTTATGAAGCTTCCCCCTGCAGGTGGGAACCAAGGGTTTGAACCAGGGTCCTTGCACATAGTAATTTGCACTTTGCACATTGTAACTTTTGTGCCACCTTCTGGCCCCTCTACTGTGGATTAAGCAGACCTCCCAACCTTCTGCACCCCATAATGACCCTGAGTCCATACTCCAGAGGGTTATTAGAGAGTAGGAAAGCTGTCGGGAGGGGATGGAATGCAGAGTTCTAGTGGTGGGAATTGTGTGGAGTTGTAGCCCTCTTATCTTATGGTCTAGTCAGTGTTTCCATTTTTCAAATAAAAATTGGGCTGTAGCGCAGCAGGTTGAGTGCATGTAGCAGCAGGTTAAGTGCACGTACGTAGCATGAAGCCCAAGGATGGGCCTAAGGATCCCGGTTCGAGCCCCTGGCTCCCCACCTGCAGGCGCTTCACAGGCGGTGAAGCAGGTCTGCAGGTGTCTATCTTTCTCTTCCCCTCTCTGTCTTCCCCTCCTCTCTCCATTTCTCTGTCCTATCTAACAACTATGACATCAATAACAACAACAATAAAAAGAAACCCTTTATCTAATTTGTATTGGTGACTTAATAGTGGCTCACAAGATTATAAAATGACGGGCATAGTTCCACAGCTTATCCACCACTGAACTTGATTGCCACCAGCACCCCCACAGCCAACCCTCTTGCCCCACCCCTCAGCCAAACCACCAGCACGGTTCTCACAAACTCCTAAGAGGCGGTATGGATTCTCTATTTTTTGTTTATTTTGGCAAATTCACATGTTTCAGTTCTTAATATGTCTAAGTTGAATGACATCATCTGGTAGTTAATCTCTTCACATTCTCTGTTTAGTGGAAAACTCCTCCAGTTCTGTTACTTTTGACCCAGGCGATACATTTCCTTTTAATTGCGAAGTGTTGTTACAGTGAACATATATCCCACATTTTCCTTTTGATTGCGAAGTGTTGTTACAGTGAACATATATCCCACAGCCCCCCCCCCCCCCCGCCATTGCTGGGGCTTGGCGACAGCACTGCAAATCCACTACTGCTCCTTGCAGCTGTTTTTCCCCCCTATTTTTATTGGATGGGACAGAGAGAAATTGAGAGGGGAGATGGGGGGGAGAGACACCTGCAGCTCTACTTCATCACCTGTGAAGCATCCCCTCGGCAGGTGGGGAGCCGGGAGCTCGAACTCTGATCCTCACGCTTAGTACTATGTGCGCTTAACCCAGTGCACCACCGCTGGGCCCTCAGACAACTTCTTCTTTTTAAATATTTTATTTATTTATTTTTTAGTGAAAGAGGGATACAGAGAGAAAGATACACAGAGAGAGCTATCAGAGCACTGCTCAGCTCTGGCTTATGGTGCTGCTGGGGACTGAACCTGGGACTTTGGAGCCTCGGGCTTGAAAGTCTTTTGCATAACCATGATGCTGTCTCCCCAGCCCAGACAACTTCTTTATCCAGTCATCCATGGCTGGACATTGAAGTTGCTTCCTCTCCTTGGCTACTGTGTGGATGGTGCAGCTGTGGACACGGGTGCGAATGTCCCTCCCAGTTGGGGATTCCACTTTCTTGGGTAGGTAGGTACCTGAGAGTGGCATGTCGGGTCACAAGATGTTTCTGTTTTTATTTGCTTGAGTGCATACTGTTTTAGATAAATGATGGGGTAGCTGGAGAGAGTAGGCGGTTCTGCACACAGCAGAGTTCAATAATGGATGTGGTCACTCCGCTCTCTAGGATGTAGCTGGATAACTTCCGGCCCTGCAGGGTGGACCAAGGTCACGCAGAGACGCCTCCCGAGGATGGAGGCGGGGGCGAGGGCAGAGTGACTTCACGGTGGAGGAAGCAGACTGCAGGCTCCTCAGCTCGGTGGGAAGACGCAGATCTTGGCGATAAATGAAGGGCTTGTATGTTCCTCTACATGTTACCAGATGGACGTAAAATACAAGACAAGTCAGGGTTGTCACAGGTTAACTAAATCTAATGGGACATGACGCTGAGTCTAACACGGTAGTTTCTGTGGGGTTGTGGGACAGAAGATGAGAACTAAGACAGGGCCAGGTGGTGGTAGGTAGAGCACGCACATTCAGTGTGCAAGCCCAGGTTCAAGTCCCCCGTCCCCACCCACAGAAAGAAGCTTTGTGAGGGATGAAACAGCACTGCAGATCTCTCTGTGTCCCCCACTCCCTCAATTTCTCTCCCATCCCTATCCTCAATAAATAAATAATAAATAAGATAAAGAAAAAACCAATGTATTTTGACCAGAAAATAGTTCTGTGTTCACATACACGTACTTGCCTTTGAATATGTAAGGTGTTTGGAATATGGGGACTTGGCTGTGTCATGCATAAGATTGCTGTGGTATCCTTATAATTTTTTATAATTTTAAAAGTCACAGCAGTTGAGAAGGACAGGGAAGTAACTGGTAAAAGAAGTTACCTATGAAGGACATTTGAAGGGATGATACAGTCTAGGGAGGGGAGGAGTTTTTTTTAAATTGAGTATCTTAAAGATATACTTAATTTTTAATCATGAAAATACAAACAATATTTAAAACTTAAAAATGAAACTATGCTGCTTGGGAATGATAATTCTTTTCTATAGTAACATTTATAAAGAAATGTAGGATATGCCATGCCCATGTGTTGGCCATTCTAACAACTGCTGACGTGGTGGTGATTTTGGGTTCCTTGCTCTTAAATCTGAATGTCGAGAAGCATGTAATTGCACGTGAATGGCCTGGCCTGTAGAGTTCTTGATACTGTTCCAGGCTTTACTCGTTCATTTGCAGCCGTTGCTCCATGGAGGGTCACTTCATTTCCATTTCAGAGGCCCCCCAAGATGCTGCCACGAGGCCTCTCAGACAGCAGGCGTGTTAGGTGCCTGGCAGTATATTTCATTCCAGGTCACGGCTCTTTGTGTCAGGCCCAGCTCAAGTTGTACTAGCTCCTGGGGAGACGGGCACTGAGTTGTGAGGACTGAAGATGTCTGTGTAGACAAAAGTAAAACCAACCAGCTTTTGTTCCTTCTTGTACAGCTACTTTGAACTGGAGAGCAGCGGCCTGAGGGATGAGATCCGCTACCACTACATGCATGGCGGGAAGCCCAGGATGGAGGTTCTCCCGTTCCGGATGGCAGATGGACAGTGGCACAGGGTCGCCCTGTCCGTGAGCGCCTCTCACGTCCTGCTTCATGTTGACTGCAACAGGTATGTCTTTGATTTGTATGTATATTTAGTGTTCCTACCCTTGAAAAGTAGTGGTGAGAAGGATAGAAGAAGAGGAAGAAGAAGAGGAAGAAGAGGAGGAGGAGGAGGAGGAGGAAGGAAGGAGGAAGGAGGAAGAAGAAAGAAAAAAATTACCTTCCCTAAAGCTTTCTGGGAAAGAACACCCCAAGGGACCCTGGTTGTAATGTAACCGACTGAATGGACCATTGGGCATCCTGAAATGAGCAGCTGTGATCCACTAAGAAAACAGTCCGCTGAGATGAGACAGTATCCTGTGATTAGGAGCAGATGTAGAAAAGGTTGACGCCAGACTGGGGGATAGTAAGCGCTCCTTCGTGGCCTCCAAGCCCTGACTGAGATTTCACACCACCGTGACCCCAATGAACTGTGATCTCTAGTGGTTGAGTTCATTCCACAGGACGACGAGCCAGCCAGTCTGCCTGCGAATGAGCCTGAGAAGCCTGCTGTTGGAAAGCAACTAGTTTTCTCCCACCTCCCCAAGCGCGGCTGTGCTCCAGTATCCTTTCCCAGCGGGGATGTCTCCAAGAGGCTGTTCTTTGATTCTTCTGGAAGCAATTCCGTCTGTCCTCTGCAGAGAGCTGCGCCTCCTAGTTGGTCAGGATGGCAAGACTTAGTGTTTATCTGGGGGTTCACAGGAGGCTGTGGTTTGCAATGTGAAGGTGTTATTAAAATTTCTACGGCTCTAGCCGGCCGGGGCTAGCTTCACGGCAGGTAACAGAGACGCGGAAACAACGGCTGGGCAGGGAAGCTGTATTTCTTTATTCAGGAACAACGATTCATAAACTAAACCAAACTAATCACCAAACAAAACTCTGCTGTCTCTTTGCGGCGGCGCAAGCACTCTCTCTTACTCTCGAACTCAGGAACCCTCTGAACTCTGTCACTCTGGAACTCTGGTGGGTTTCCTAGGGGCGGGGCCAAGCGGGCCCGTGAAATTAACAGGACTGATCTAATTCTCTTGGCGGGGGGAGAACTAGAACCCAACGTAAAGCATACAACAATTCCCCCCTTTCTTTTAACTAAATGGCTACAGTACCAAGGGTGTGGGGTGAACAGAAACATATATCATACAGGCATTTTTAAAAAAGAAACTGGCACAAACATGGAGAAACATGTAAGCAAGTAACGAACCAGTGTGCAAAACTTTATCAGCTTAAAAAAAACATTTCTTGCCTCTGGGGGGCGTACTTTTTCGACAGACATTTGCATGGGGGCGGGGAACGGCCTAGAGTCCTAAAGGCAGCTGGCTGCAATTTACTTACTATGAAACAAAACTTGTTATTAGCATATTTCTAATAGAGAAGGAATTTTGAGACTTTTACATAGCAACAACGTCTTTTAACCTTTTGTTACACCCATTCAAGATGGAGTCAGGAAAGGAAACCTCAGGCATGAGAATAATTAGCATAGCCATTGTGCGATCTACCATTTCTAATAGAGAAGGTAATGGAGAGTTTTACATATCAACAAGTCTATTTAACCTTTTGTTTAGACCAACTTAGTTAAAATATATTGCTTGTTAACTAATTTTTACCTCAGACTTTAAATGTAAGTTAATTTTATCTTTATGAGAATTACGTTGAAAACCTTTTTCATTTAACTTTGACTAGTAAGAATTTAGCCTTAAAGTTACTGTTTACCAAACTTTAAACATACACATAAACATGGTCATTAATACACAAGGAGAGAAACCTTTGTTACTAAGACATGTCATTTCAAACACGAATTTAAATCTGTACTGTCTTAGTTGTTGTTGGGGGGGTTCACCATCTGGAGGTGGCTTCTCGCACAGCTTCACTTCTAGGAATTGCAGGTTGCGATCTCTGCACAAATCTCTGCGTACTCCAGCTTGTCTGTCTTCAGACCGGACCGGCGGCTGGAGATCTCGTGTGCCCAGTTTTGGCAGGGAGTCTGGGGGTCCGGGAGGCCTGGGATCGTTCCAGAATTCATAGCAAGAGGGCAGGCAGGCCAGTTTTGTAGAAGGCGTGGGCCTCGGTGCCCAGGGGTGGCGGCCATGAAAGGCCGCCGCGGCCCTGCCCCATGGCCCTGCCATGTTTGCTGCCCTGCTCGCAGTGGCCGAGCAGTGTGGAGGGATCACGCGTCCAGTGCCCTGCACCATGCGGTGGAGAGCCGGCTCCTGTGGGCTGGCCTGCGTGCTGGCATCGGGCTCTTGCGTGGTGGAATCGGGCTCCAGCGTGTTGGCATCGGGCTCCAGCGTGTTGGCATCGGGCTCTAGCGTGCTGGCGTCAGCCTCTTGCGTGCTGGCGTTGGGCTCTTGGGGCTCTTGTGTGCTGGCGTCGGCCTCCTGCGGGCTGCGGGGCTGCGGGCGCGGTGCGCGGGGTTGTCTGGGCGCAGCCGGCTGGCTGGCTGTTTAACCAGGTGGAAACAGCAGCTCCGCGCCTCGCCTCCCGCCCGCTGGCTCTTCCTGCTGGCTGTTCTGAGTTCGCCCGAGCGAGTGGGAACCACAGAGTGGTCCAGAGATAAATGTTCCAGAAACAGCAAGACAGTCTCATGAAGAAAGAGCAGAGGCCTTTGGAGATCTCTTCACAAGCAGAAGAGAAGGCCATAGTGTGTAGGTAGCCAAATTGTCTTTACTTATCTGAGAGATGCGCAGGTCAGGTCCACGTGGGTGCCATTTGTTGTTAAAATTTCGTAGGCTCTTGCTGGCGGGTCTAGCTTCACGGGCAGGTAACAGAGACGCGGAGACAGCGGCTGGGCAGGGAAGCTGTATTTCTTTATTCAGGAACAACGATTCATAAACTAAGACAAACTAATCACCAAACAGAACTCTGCTGTCTCTTTGCAGCGGTGCAAGCACTGTCTCTTACTTTGTAACTCAGGAACTCCGGAACTCTGTCACTCTGGAACTCTGGAACCCTGGAACTCTGGCGGGGTTCCTTGGGCCCGAGAAATTAGCTGGACTGATACAATTCTCTTGGCGGGGGAGAACTAGAACCCAATGTAAAGCATACAACATGAAGGAGCAATTTTTTTAAAAAAAATTTAATTGTATCAGTGATTTAATAATGATCGACAAGATTGTGGGTTAAGAGGGGTACAATTCCACACATTTCCCACCACCAGAGTTCCGTGTCCCCTCCCCGCCATTGGAAGCTTCCCTATTCTTTATCCCTCTGGCACTATGGACCCAGGGTCATTATGGGGTGCAGAAGGTGGGAGGTCTGGCTTCTGTAATTGCTTCTCTACTGAACCATGGTTGTTGGCAAGGGGATCCATCCCCCCAGCCTGTTTCTGTCTTTCCCTAGTGGGGCAGGGCTCTGGAGAGGTGAGGTTCCAGGACACCTTGGTGAAGTCATCTGCCCAGGGAAGTCAGGTTGGCATCTGCAACCTGGTGTCTGAAAAAGCAGTAAGATATAAAGCAAAACAGATTGTTTAATAATCAGGAAATCTAATGTAAGACTAGGGAGTCTATTTTAGGTATATTCTAAGAGCCCCATGACTTTACAAAAATTTTTTTTGAGTTTACTAATTTTTATCTGAGCCCTACAGATAACATGCAAGTGGGCTAAAAGTATTGTCTGGCAAGATAGTGTCAGGGTTGGTCAGATCCATGGGATTTACAGTTAACGACAGTTACATGCTTTTCTCATATTTGGAATAACTCTCTACTCTGACTAGCGTTCTAGTCCTATTTCCAACTCTGATCTGATACTATCTCTTATTGTCTTTTCTTTTTATTTAAATTTATTTATTTATTTATTTTTTAATTAGAACACTGTTCACCTCTGGCTTATGGTAGTGCTGGGGATTGAACCTGGGACCTCAGAGCCTCAGGCTTGAAAGGCTTTTGCATAACCATTATATTGTCTCCCCAGCCCAATCTTTCCTTTCTTTTTTTCCCTTCCCATCTCTTCCCTTCCCTTTCCTCCCCCCCCCTCTTTTTTTTACCAGAGAATGGCTCAGCTCTGGCTTATGGTGGTGCAGGGGATTGAACCTGGGACTTCAGAGCCTCAGGCATGACAGTCTGTTTGCATAAACTTTATGCTATCTCCCACCACCCTGAAGGAGATATATTGTCTCCTTGTCTGTCACTGGAGTGAGTTTATTGCCAACCTCAGTGAGGAGGCTGTAGGTCTCTGTCAGCTATTTCTAGGTGTACTGTGGGGTAATGGTGGTCACAAGGAATGTTTTGATGTCTCCAAAATAAATCCTTATGGATAGTAATCTGAGTCCAACTGTAGAACTTTTCTCCTGTGTTTAAAAAAAATTTATTTATTTATTATTGGATAGAGACTGAGAGAAATTGGGAGGGGGAGGAGCAGATAGGGAGCGAGAGAGACAGAGAGACATCTGCAGCCCTTCTTCACCACTTATGAAGCTTCCTCTCTGCAGGTGGGGACCAGGGCCTTGAACCTGGGTCCTGCTGCACTGTAATGTGTGTGCTTAACCAGGTGTATCACTGCCTGGCCCCTTTATAACTCTTTTTATAAAGCTTTCTGATCAGTCACCATTCATTGCTGGTTCTCATTAATGGCACCGTCCAAATTAAAATTGCTTTTCAGTTACAGAACTTGTCCCCTGAGCCCAGGATAAAGAAAAAAAGGCATAAAAAAAGGAAAAAGGCATATGGTGGGCACAGTCTTCATTCTGGGAACCAACAGGAAGGGGCATATTCCTACCAGACATGGTTTCAAAGAGGCGCTTGACGGTATTTGGCCGTTGAAGTCTGCAGTGTCTCTTGGAAAGGACCTAGAAAGGCAGACAACAGGAGTGTGTGTTAGGATTGAAGTGATGTCTGCCATCTTGAGATGAGACAGGATCGGTGGCCAGGCTGTGACGCACCTGGTTAAGTACATACATCACAGTGCACAGAGATCCAGGTTCAAGCCCCTGGTCCCCACCTGCAGGGGGGAAGCTTCACGAATGGTGAGGCAGGGATGCAGGCATCTCCCTGTCTCTGTCTCTCTCTGTCTCTATCTCCCCCTCCCCTCTCAATTTCTTTCTTGTCTCTATCCAATAATAAATAAAAATAAATTTAAAAAATTCAAAAAGAAAACAGCCATTATTCCTTTTGATGACACCTCCTTAGGATCCCTCCTGAAATTCTGAAGAGTCGTGGCTTCAGTTAGCTATCATGTTGTTGGTGTGTGTGTGTGTGTGTGTGTGTGTGTGTGTGTGTGTGTGTGTGTGTGTCTGTGTGTGTGTGTGTCCATCCCCCACAGAAACCTTTGGCTTTTTCTCACCCTGTACTCTACTCCTCAGTTGGGGAGCCTGGGTAAAACCAGTTCTCAGCTCCTCTGTCTCCCTCTCCCTCTCCCTCTCCCTCTCCCTCTCCCTCTCCCTCTCCCTCTCCCTCTCCCTCTCCCTCTCCCTCTCCTTCTCTCAATTTTGTATTTTTTACCAGAACACTGCTCAGTTCTGGCTTATGGTGGTGCAGGGGATTGAACCTAGGACCTTGGAGCCTCAGGCCTAAGAGTCTCTTTGCGTAACCATTATGCTACCTCCCCACCCCCTCAGCTGCTCTCTACTTGCATCTTTAAAAACTCACTGGAGACTTGCCTAGAACCAAACACTTCTGTTCCCTCTAGCCCACCACTCTTAATGCCAATCAAATGAGGACCAGAAGGCCCCCAAATCTGCTGTATGAAGCCCAGAAAAATAAGTCAAAGTCCTTGGTTGGTAGGTGTCAGGGCTTGTATTTCTCAGATAGCAGGAGTCACTTGGAACCTTATGACTGATTATATAATAGACTCAGTCATGTCCTTAGCCATATGCTCAGTCATGTGAATTTAGGCAAGTTGATTTCTCTACATCTCAGTTTCTTAATTAAAATTTTTTTTACTATCTTTATTTATTGGATAGAGACAGCCAGAAATCAAGAGGGAGGGGGTGATAGAGAGGGAGAGACAGAGAGACACCTGCAAAGTTGATTCACCACTTGCGAAGCATTTCCCCTGCAGGTGGGGACCGGGGCTCGAACTCGGGTCCTTGCACATTGTAACTTGTGTGCTCAACCAGGTGTGCCAACACCCGGCCCCTTAATTTCTTTTTTTATTAATATTTATTTATTCCTTTTTGTTGCCCTTGTTGTTTTATTGTTGTAGTTATTATTGTTGTTGATATTGTTGATGTTGTTGTTTGGATAGGACAGAGAGAAATGGAGAGAGGAGGGGAAGACAGAGAGGGAGAAAGGTAGACACCTGCAGACCTGCTTCACCGCGTGTGAAGCGACTCCCCTGCAGGTGGGGAGCCGGGGGTTCCAACCAGAATCCTTACGCCAGTCCATGTGTGCTTAACCCGCTGTGCTATCACCTTAATTTGTTTCTTAATGGAGATAATCTATGGAAAGAAATTAAGGTAGCATTTGACCTTGGAGGTGCATATGACGTGTTGCTGTTGTATTCTGCACATCTGTGGTGAGCCTTTGACTTGGTCACCAAGTTTTGACCTACTTGACCTTGACCTCTGCGGCAGGAACTGGGAAGGCTGTGGAGGCTGAAAGATGAGGGCGTCAGCGTCCACTGTGATGACGGACTGGTGGAGGTTATAGATAATCCTTCTTTCAAGAATTTTTATTCGCTGCATCATGCCATGACATCTTGTCCTTTATGTAAGGTCTTGGAAAATATGAGTTTTATAGAGAGATTGAGAGAAAGAAAGGCCCTGAAGACTGGGACATAGGAGAGATAGATTATTTATTAATTTATAAAAAGGAAATATTGACAAAACCATAGGATAAGAAGGGTACAACTCCATACAACTCCCACCACCCGAGCTCCATATCTGACCCCTCCCCTGAGAGCTTTCCCACTCTCTATCTCTCTGGGAGTGTGGACCCCGGGTCATTGTGGGTACAGAAGGTGGAAGGTCTGGCTTCTGGAATTGCTTCCCTGCTGAACATGGGTGTTGACAGGTCGATCCATACTCCCAACCTGTCTCAGGAGAGGTAGATTTCTATTTTGGTGTGCGAAACTATTGTGCGAAAAGTCTAGAAACATAATTTTATTTTAGTTTTCTTACTTATTTTTAAAAATTTATCAGTGATTAATATTGGTTCCCAAAGTTACAAGATAACGGTTACAGCTCCACACTGTTCCCACTGCCCGAGTTCTGTGTCCGCAGTGCCTCTGCTGGAAGCTACAGTAGTTCTCCCAAGGTCGCAGATATGGGTTTACTATTATTTCTGCACTATCTGTCTGTGTTTGTAGATATTTGTCCCCCACTTTCCCCTACAATTCTATATTCTCTTTCTTTCCAAGTCTCCCTCTCCCCTCCCCACATCTATTACTACATCCAAACGTCCCTCCTTTTCCCCTCTTCTCTCTCAGGGTCCTGATGGAATTAAGGTTCAGAGCCCTCTGGTCATCTTCCTGTAACATTCTTCTCCACTGGAGTATGGGCCATAAATAAAATTCCATATTTCTGTAATTGCTTCTCCGCTGGACATGGGTGTTGGCAGGTGGATCCATATCCCCAGCCTGTTTCTGTCTTTCCCTAGTGGGCCAGGATTCTGAGGAGGTGAGGTTCTGGGACACGGTGGTGAGGTCATCTGTCTAGGGAAGTCATGATGGCGTCATGGTTGTGTCTGCAACTTGGTGGCTGAAAGGGAGGGAGTGGGATATAAAGCAGGACGAAATGAATACTGAGCAGTAACCAAAAAAGTCGAAGCAGAGCAGAGGGAATAGGTGTCACAGAGTGCAAGGAAGTGTGGAAGTCTATTTTAGGTATGTTTTAGGAGCCTATAACTATTGTACTTTTTGCTTGAGTTTGAAAGCTAACATGGAGTTGAACAAAAATACTTTCTGGGGGGCCAGGTGGCAGTGCAGTGGGTTAAGTGCATGTGGCACAAAGCGCAAGGACCAGCACAAAGACCCTGGTTCGAACCCCGGCTCCCCACCTGCAGGAGAGTCGCTTCACAAGCAGTGAAGCAGGTCTGCAGGTGTCTGTCTTTTTCTTCTCCTCTCTGTCTTCCCCTCCTCTCTCCATTTCTCTCTGTCCTATCCAACAACAACATGGCAACATGTCCTACCCAATAACAGCATGGCAACAATAACAATAAAACAACAACAGTAACATCAAGGGCAACAAAATGGAAACAGTGGTCTCCAGGAGCAGTGCATTTGTTGTGCAGGCGTAATACCCCAGTGATAAACCTGGAGGCAAAAAATAAATAGATAGATAAAGAAATACTGTCTGAGAGGATGATGTCACAACTTTTTCATAGTCTTAATGACATGTACTGCTGTGGACAGTCACCACCACACCAGGAAGTCTCCCACAAGAGTAATACTGTAGATGGTTCAAGCATCCAAGTCTTTGAAATGACGAGGAAAAGCTAGCCTAGGCCCTTCTGCTGCTTCAAGGACTTGGCTCTGCAGGATTTATCACCTTTTCTTGGGTTAAAATTGAGGAAACTGAGCCTTTTCAGACCTAATACCACAAATTGTCACAAGAAAATTGACGGCCTTTTCAGCCAGTACTTCGAACACTTTTTTGCTGGCTCCCAAGGCCTGCCCTTCTCTCCTTGCTCCAGCTGTTTAGCAGGGGCCTTGTTAGAAGCTCCCAGCCCGGAAGCCACGGGGCACCTCAAGCCAGAATCATAAAAGGAACCATTCACTGGGGCTGTTAGCCTGATTATGTCCATTGCCTTGGGTTTTTCTCTTGCTGCCTTTATGTTAATAGTTGCCAGGGAAATTTAGAACGAGTCCTGAAATAAGCTCCCATAGATTCTTCTGATCCCATTCCCAGCTCACCCTCAGGCCTGTCTCCATTATCCATGAAACTGAATTTACTGACATCTGGGATTCAGTGCCCAATTACTCACCACAAGAGGGATATTCTTGCTTGCTCTTTATTTGGTCATTTAAAAATTTCAGCCAGCTTATCCAGTCAGTATATCAGAGTTTCTGGCTGTGTGTATGTGGAGGATACAGAGAAAAGTCGCTGCCCTCTGAAAGCTCATGGTACAGTTGTGGCATCATTGGGATGTTCCCACCCCCAAACACATGCTGGTACAGCTCAGTGGATATCTGTGAAAGTGGGGAACAAAGTGGGGAGCCCAGCTGAGCAGTGGCGAATAGTTGCAAAAAGTCGCTCCGTCATCTTGGGCTTGAAGTGTCAGGAGAGCTGAGCTTAGCAGCTAGGAGACAGTCTCCAAGTGCTTTCCATTCAAACTATGCATTCAACCTGTGGCCAGAACTTTTTTTTTATTAGTGACTTAATAATGATCCAGAAGATTGTGGGATAGGAGGGGTACAACTCCACAGAGTTCCCACCACCAGAGTTCCATGTCCCATCCCCTCCATTGGAAGCTTCCCTATTCTTTATCCCTTTGGGAGTCTGGACCAAAAAATCTTTCTGGGGAGCAGAAGGTGGGAGTTCTGGCTTCTGTGATGGCTTTTCCACTGGACATGGGTGTTGGCAGATTGTTTCTGTCTTTCCCTCCTTGTGTAGGGCTTTGGAGAGATGGGTTTGCAGAATTCACGGGCGAGGTTGTCTATCCTGGGAAGTCAGGTTGGTGTCCTGGTAGCATCTGCAACTTGGTGGCTGGAAAGCATTAAGATACAAAGCAGAACAAATTGTTTCATAATCAGGAGTCTAAAGGTAACAGATGATATTTGGGGTCTTTATGTTGGAAGAAGCTAGGGAGTCTATTTTAGGTGTATTCTAAGAGGCCCATGACTTTACTAATTTTTGCCTGATCCCAACAGCTAACATGCAGTGGTGGACTAGGAGTATTGTCTGGGACGATGGTGTCAGAGTTGAGGATAGGACTAGAAAGCTGGATATGGGCAGAGAGAAGCTCCCAAATATGGGAAAAGTATGTAAATACCACTAACAGTGAGCCCTGTCGATCTGACGTGCCCAGGGCGCATGTCTGTTCACATTCAGCACAGGAGCCTGTGTGACCTCTGCATCCCAGCCAGTCTGAGCTCACAGTCCATGGTCACAGCTGGGAACATTCTAGGCTGCACTCATCTCAGGACCGACGGTCTCCTCTCCCTTCAAAGATGGGGTTGTTTTCATCATTGTTGTTTCACCTTGAGGGCGAGGTCCTATACAGGCCAGAACTTTCTGAGAGCTGTAGGTGTCTCTCCTTTAACTCCATCACCTCCTCCTCTCCCCTCACGGCTAGAAAAAATGTGTCTGTTAATCACTGTGAGCTTAATGTGCAGCTTGATGATACGAGAATCCGGCATGAAGCCCAGCCAGTCTATCTTGGCGTTACTCTCGATCGCACTCTGTCATTTCACGAACATCTCATAAAAACTGCAGCAAAGGTGGGCGCGAGGAATCACATCATTGCAAGACTGGCCAGCTCCTCATGGGGCGCGAGCGCTTCCACACTACGATCATCCTCTCTGGCATTATGCTATTCCACTGCAGAATACTGTGCCCCAGGATGGTTCTGTAGCCCCCATGTCCACTTGGTCGATTCCAAATTATATTCCTCCATGAGGATAATTTCTGGAACCATCCGTTCCACCCCGGTTCCATGGCTGCCAGTTCTTAGCAACATCGCCCCGTCAGATATTCGTTGGGATGCGGCATCATCTAAGTTCATTTCCCACATCTACGCTCGACCGGACCTGCCAATCTACGCGGATATCTTCGCCCACCCTGTCCAACGCTTGACGTCTCGTCACCCAGTCTGGTCCCCTACGCCTACACTGAACTTCTCTGTTCCAGACTCTTGGAAACAGAGTTGGCAGTCAGCTGAGGTAAAGAACAAACACCTCATCACAGACCCCTGCAAGCGTCAACCCGGCTTTGACCTAGCACGTTATGACTGGGCCCTCCTCAATCGCTATCGAACAGGACATGGCCGGTGCGCCGCTATGTTCCATCGCTGGGGAGCCAGAGACGACCCGAACTGCCCCTGCGGCTGCAGACAGACTATGACCCACATGGTCAACGACTGCCACCTCTCCAGATTCAAAGGAGGTCTCGAAACTTGACATCAGGCTCAACCTGACGCTGTTGTCTGGCTACGGAAGAAGGGCAAATGCTAGAAGAAGAAGACTGTTCCTTTCCACACAGCCTGCAACTATTGCTTCATTAGTTCATATGTGTGGAAGCGTGACCCATTCCCTGCCCTACCTGTAGCCTAATCATCAACCTGCCAGGGCATTAACTCAGTGATTAATAGTCTAGACAGTCACGCGCGTTTTTCACTGCGTGACTTTGTTCTGATTTCTGCACGCAACTGTTACTTAAGAGCCTTCAGCGTCAGAGGAAAAGCTTTCTAAAGAAGTCAGTATTTCATGGTGTCTGTGTGATGTTTCAGGACAGCTCTGGGGTTGGAGCATCTGTTTCTAGCTACTGGTTTTTCATCATGAAGTAGGGTGAGATGGTGTCTTTCTTTCCGAAGCTCCTCAAGTATTTAGAGATTTCATCTTATTGTGCTTCATGTTATTGAAGGTTCTCAGGCCACATTTGTTATGTACGCCACTGAGTTTTATTCAGAGGGGTTTGTTTTCCCCTTCCCCAGCAGCGTACAGAGGGAATTCAGAGATGTTTATCAAAGGTCATAGCTCTCAGGAGAACCAGACCATGAGCTTCCCTCTCCTCGACTCCTGACTGATTAAATTGTCAGGAGCCAAAACACGTGGACACAACTCATCAGAAGAAATACCATTGAGAAGCCAGCCTACTCCTCATATCCGCTGGCTCAGCGGCTCCAGCTCCTCTGTCCTGGAAAGGGTGATCTGTAGGGAAGAGGGAGGGCTTGCCCAGTTGTGAGCTGAGGACTGCTTACCTCACAGTAGAGACAGGCAGCCCGGGAAATCCCTGCAAGGAGCTCTCCTGGGACCTGGAAGCAGCCTTTGAACTCCTCCCAACCCACGTGGAAATGCAGGGCGTTTCTGCGGCTTTCCACCAGTCTTTGCTTCTGGTCCATGCCCTTGATGTTCAGGCTCTCTGGTTTCTGTCTTGTAAGCCTCACAGAGCCAGTGGCAGTGCTGCTTAGAGGACAGTGTGCGTGTCTGAGTGGCGAGTGGGAATTAGACCACAAGGGGGACAGCTGAGGGAGCAGAGGGGTGGAAGGGAGAGAGGGAAAGCAAGGGAGCTGAGTCTGTTCTTTCTGCCCAGACATATGGATTCTGTAGCTTAATTTAGACTGAAATGAGCCCTGGGCCCTGGCTTTGACTTTTTTTAAAAAAAACTTCCGGAGATCAAGCAGTAGTGCAGTGGGTTAAACACACGTGGCGTGAAGTTCAAGGCCTGGTGTAAGGATCTCGGTTCAAGTCCCCAGCCCCTCACCTGCAGGGGGGTTGCTTCATAGGCAGTGAAGCAGGTCTGCAGGTGTCAGTTTTTCTCTCCCCTCTCTGTCTTCCCCTCCTCTCTCGATTTTTCTCTGTCCTATCCAACAACAATGACAGCAGTAATAATAGTAACATGCTAAACAACAATGGTATCAAAAGGGAAAAAAGAGCCTCCAGAAGCAGTGATTCGTAATGCAGGCACCGAGTCCCAATGATAACCCTGAAGACAAAAAAAAAAAAAAAAAAAAAAAGACTTCCAGGTGGCCATGCAGGAGTCTCTGTCATACCACTCCTATACTCCTATCCTGGTTTCTTCCCCCGTGTGAAAGCCTGTACATGCTTCAGGAGAACAGCAGCCATGATTTCACAGCAAGGTTGTTGTAGCCGTGCACCACGCTGTGTGCAATCTCCCTAGGAAACTGTGAGCACGAGGTCCTGGAGAGCTGTAGGTGTAGACACAGCAGGTAGGAAACTGTGAGCACAAGGTCCTGGAGTGCTGTCCTGTCCTGTCACCCTCATATGACTTGTGTTCTTGCCAACGCACAGTGGCCGAGGTTCTAGTCTCCAGCCATGACTGACTTCATAGGTGCTAACTGGCTATGTCCTTCAAGTATCAGATAGGTGCATCACAGGCGTTTCCAGTGCTACGCAGGTGGTTTTACGCTCTTTTTGTATACATGTTGATAGTAAGGATTTCAGGGTGCCAGGCTCTGTGTTCTTTAAGGTGACTTTGTCGTTACAGAGTCTCATTAAAAACTCCTCCAGTGAGATAAAAGGCTAGGTGGTAGGGGCCCTCTTTTAGGAGGGCGTTTGTCATTAAGGCTTCTTTTATTGGCATCTAATTAACTATGTATTAGAACTGCGGAGCTGATGAGAGAGCTTGGCACAGGAAGTAGGTGAGCACGTTGAATCCTGATTAGTTTTCACGGGTGGCATCTTTTTCACGGACATTAGGGTGATACAGAAGGATTTCATGACTGGCTGGATCACTGGCGTCCTTCCCCACTCCGGCATGCTAGGTGAGTGCTTCTAATGGCCTCAGAGACATTTGCAGGGAAAGGGCACCATCTTTAATGTAGCTTTAATATGGGCTGGCTCAGCTTTCCCCTTCAGTTTCTCTCTTCACTCTTATGCCCCATCACCTGACCTCAAGTTCTTTTAGTCCTTTACGTGTTTCACATTCACTTAAGCCACAGGATCTGTCTCTGCACATGGCGTTTCTAAAGTTGAAGTTCACGGTTACTTATCCTTAACTTCTGGGGCAAAACATAAAAACTTCTTGTGTTTCAACCCCCTAAATCCGTTCCTTTGAGGAGGGCTTGTGCTTTTTGTGTAGTCTTACATTATTGTTCAGTGGACACATTTTTCTTTTTTAAAACGATTTTATTTTTATTGGCTAGAGACAGAAATTGAGAGGGGTGGGTGAGAGGGAGGGAGAGCTTGTGAAGCTTTCCCCTTGCAGATGGGGAGCAGGGGCTCAAACCCCAGGTCCTTGCTCACTGTAACATGTGTGATGAGACATTGAATCTCTTTTGAAGCACTCCCCAGGTAGATTTCATAATAAAACTACTGAATAACTTAAAACACGAATGATGCAGATGGTTTCAAGCCAGCCAAACACCCATTGCCCTGTCCTTAATGTCATTCTGTAGAAGAGTGCTATTATTTGACTTTGCCCTCTGGTTTTTTCTTGGCATGTGCTAACTCATTTCCCCCCAAGAATGAGAGAGTAATAGTTTTATATTTTAATTTGCTTGTTCGTTTAATGGAATAAAGCCCGTTGTCTAACAGACATGTGGCACGCATCTGTTCTGGAGCAGTGAAGGCTACTTTGATTTTTGTGCAGAAGTCTGGACAGCTCTGTCCCTTGACAACGTGTGGAGAGATGTTCACCTACAGCCTCTCGCCTCCTAATTCTCACCCGGCACAGGCAACATAGACAAGAAGTCGCCCCTGCCCTCGCTTCTTGCTCAGTGGTGTGGTTAATCCCACGTCGTTTGCTCTGTGATAAGACTTACAAGATGGAAGCAGAGATGTGAGGAGAGTCAGCTACTCTGAGCAAGAACACACTGCTAAATCCTGTGTGTGCGTGTGCGTGTACGCACACGTGTGTGTGTGTCTGGAGTGCAGCAGGGGCTGCCCAGGGCCAGGCGTTCCTTGGTCCCTTGGACATGATGTATGGTGGTGTGGCATAGTGGGAAAACACAAACTTGGGACTGGATGGTGCTGGCTCTTCCATGAGCTGCATGGCTCTTGGCGAGTTACTTAACTTTTTGAATCTTCCGTCATAAGCTGAGGCCCATGATAATGCCTCCCTGTGGGGATATGAGAATGAGGTGGCATGGTGCTCAGACGTCTGTCCGGACACTCCTGGTTGTCGGTCACATTGGCTTAAACTCAGGATGTTTAATGTTCACAGGAGAAGTTGAGACAGAAAGACAGAGCAGCGCTGGGGTGTATTGCTCAGACATACCCACTGGGACTGCTGCCTCCTTGCTACCCTCCTTCTGTCATCCTGGATCTTTGCCCTGACAAGCTTTTCCCTGACACAGGAAAGAGTGGGCACCTTGATGGCAATTGACCAACTGTCCTTTCCTCTGTCCACTGTTTCCTTCAGCAAAACAGGTGCGTTTAGCAACAGAGACAAGGAAATGGCTCCTGGCTAGGTCGTCAGTAGTTAAGCACCCTCCTCCGAACAGTGTTGGATATTCACTGCCACCATGCTGCTGATGCCAGGTTCCATAGTGACCACTTGTCTCAAGTGGCCTCCCCCAGGGCTCTGTTCTGGCTCCTACGCTATTTAATATTTACATCAATGACCTCCCAGAAACTTCTTCAAGGAAGTTCATCTACGCCGATGACATCTGCTGTGCAACTCAGGCATCCAAGTTTGACATCCTTGAGGAAACACTCACGAAAGACATGTCTCTGATATCTGATTACTGTAAAAAATGGCGACTAATCCCCTAGCACTGCAAAAACGGTATCATCTGTTTTCCACATGCCTCAGCCTCGCGTGAGCTTAATGTGCAGCTTGGCGATACGAGAATCCGGCATGAAGCCCAGCCAGTCTATCTTGGCGTTACTCTCGATCGCACTCTGTCATTTCACGAACATCTCATAAAAACTGCAGCAAAGGTGGGCGCGAGGAATCACATCATTGCAAGACTGGCCAGCTCCTCATGGGGCGCGAGCGCTTCCACACTACGATCATCATCTCTGGCATTATGCTATTCCACTGCAGAATACTGTGCCCCAGTATGGTTCCGTAGCCCCCATGTCCACTTGGTCGATTCCAAATTATATTCCTCCATGAGGATCATTTCTGGAACCATCCGTTCCACCCCGGTTCCATGGCTGCCAGTTCTTAGCAACATCGCCCCGTCAGATATTCGTTGGGATGCGGCATCATCTAAGTTCATTTCCCACATCTGCGCTCGACCGGACCTGCCAATATACGCGGACATCTTCGCCCACCCTGTCCAACGCTTGACGTCTCGTCACCCAGTCTGGTCCCCTACGCCTACACTGAACTTCTCTGTTCCAGACTCTTGGAAACAGAGTTGGCAGTCAGCTGAGGTAAAGAACAAACACCTCATCACAGACCCCTGCGAGCGTCAACCCGGCTTTGACCTAGCACGTTATGATCGGGCCCTCCTCAATCGCTATCGAACAGGCCATGGCCGGTGCGCCGCTATGTTCCATCGCTGGGGAGCCAGAGACGACCCGAACTGCCCCTGCGGCTGCAGACAGACTATGACCCACATAGTCAACGACTGCCACCTCTCCAGATTTAAAGGAGGTCTCGAAACTTGACATCAGGCTCAACCTGACGCTGTTGACTGGCTACGGAAGAAGGGCAAACGCTAGAAGAAGAAGAATAGTGACCATGACTAGCCCACTGCCGAGCCAAGCACAGGGGACCAAGTGGCCAAGTCCACGGAGATACCACCGGCGTCTGGCTGCTGAGGAGACTTATTCCTTCATTATTGGATAGAGACAGAGAGAGATTGAGAGGAGAGGGGGAGATAGAGAGGGAAAGAGACAGAGAGACACCTGCAGCCCTGCTTCACCACTCGTGAAGCTTCCCCCCTGCAGGTGGGGACTGGGGGCTTGAAACGGTCCTTGAACTCTGTAAAGCATGCGTGTAACCAGGTGCGCCACTGCCTGGCCCCCCAGGAGATGTTTTTATACATGGCTGTTCCTGCCACTGGGGAATCTGGAAGGTCATTGCCCACTGGGGAGGAGGCCTGTGGACACATGGCTGAGGCAGGTCTCTTCAGGCCCCAGTCGGGGCAGCTGGAGCTCTGCTTGCATGGCTGTTGCGGCTGTGCAGTGCATGCACACAGGTGCTGTCGGAATAGCTGCCTTCCGCTTCACGTGCCAGTTGGCCCTCGGACCCACCCAGTGTGTGCTTGGCCCTCTCCCAGACCTGCCTGTCTGCTTGTTTGACTGCCTCAGACCCCCAGAGATTTCCTTCTTGGTTCTTTGCCCCAGGATTTAGTGCTGCTGCTTTACTTACTTCGTGGGTGGGGCTCCTTGTGGGGGTTCCTTCTGTGCTACCTGACTTCAGAGCTTCAGCGGTCCCCTGCTCACACCACTCAGCGTCTTCCCCACTGACCCTCCGGATGGCCTTTGCTCTTCTTTAATTTTTTTATTAGTAATTGAATGATGATCAACAAGATTGTAAGATAACAGGGGTACGATTCCACACACTTGTCACCACCAGAGTTCTGTGTCCCATCCCCTCTGTTAGAAACTTCCCTATTCTTTATCCCTCTGAGAGTCTGGACCAAAGATCTTTCTGAGGAGCAGAAGGTGGACGGTCTGGCTTCTGTAATTGATTCTCTGCTGGACATGGGTGCTGGCAGGTGGGTCCATCCCCTCAGTTTGTTTCTATCTTTCCCTAGTGGGGCCGGGCTCTGGGGAGGTGGGGTTAGCAGGACTCATTGGTGAGGTCATCTGCCTAGGGAAGTCAAGATGGTGTCGTGATGGCATCTGCAACTTGGTAACTGAAAGGTGGTAAGATATAAAGCAGGACAAATTGTTTAATAAACAGGAACCCAAAGGTAGGAATAGAGCAGATAGTGCAGCGGGTTAAGCGTTAAGCGCACATGGACTGGAGTAAGTATTCTGGTTCGAGCCCCTGGCTCCCCACCTGCAGGGGAGTCACTTCACAGGCGGTGAAGCAGGTCTGCAGGTGTCTATCTTTCTCTCCCCCTCTCTGTCTTCCCCATCTCTCTCCACTTCGCTCTGTCCTATCCAACAACGACCACAATAGTAACTACAACAATAAAACAACAATCACAACAAAAGGAAATCAATAAAATATTTTAAAAATAATTTTTTTAAAAAAAGGAATAGAGCAGATGGAATTAGGGGTCTCATGTAGGAAGAAGCTAGGAAGTCTCTTTTAGGTATGCTAGAAGGGGCCCGTGACTTTAATAATTACTGCCTGAGTCTGACAGCTAACTTGCAGGTGAGCTAACAGTCTTGTCTGGGAAGATGGAGCCACACTGAAGAGCAGGGCTAAAAGCGGGGTCGGGGCAGCGAGCAGCTCCCAAACAGGAAGAACGCACAGGCCGCCCTTTTCTAGTCTCAGAGGAGTAGCAGAGTTTGGCTTTGCTCATCTCCTGAGTGCCTTTCCTTCCCTCAGTCCCTCAGTCTGTCTGTCTTCCCTCCACACTCTAACTGCAAGTGGGATGCTGGACATGTGGGTGGGGCCTGCTGGAGCCAGAGCCACGCAGCAGTAAGGCTCATCTGCTGATGCCAACATGTCACTGGGAATATTACGGAATCTAGAATGCAGATTTCCATGTGGCAAGAATAACCTTCTGGTCACCACCGAGTTGCTGTACGTGTGGATTATCTGACAGAGGAAGCAGCAAGTGACAAAGGTGACCCAGTGTTTGCAGGATGAGAAGTCAGTGAGATTAACCACAGTGCCACCGCCTTTGGGGGACATGAGATCCAGTGAGGGCTTCAGGGACCCCCTGCACACACCACTCAGCATCTTCCCCACTTATGCTCAGGATAGCCTTTACTCTTCTTTACTTTAAAAAAAATTATTAGCAATATGATAACGATTAACAAGATTGTAAGGTAATGGGTATGATTCCACACAGTTCCCACCACCAGAGTTCTGTGTCCCATCCCCTCCATTGGAAACTTTCCTATTCTTTATCCCTCTGGGAATCTGAATCCAGATTCTTTTATTTTTTATGTGTATCTGAAGAAGATTTTAAAAAAATTTTTATTTATAAAAAGGAATAACTCACAAAAACCATAGGATAGGAATGGTACAACTTCACACAATTCACACCACCAGAACTCCATATCCCATCCCCTCCCCTGATAACTTTCCTATTCTTTATCCCTCTGGGAGTATGGACCCAGGGTCATCATGGGGTGCAGAAGGTGGAAGGTCTGGCTTCTGTAATTGCTTCCCTGCTGAACATGAGCGTTGGCAGGTTGATCCATACTCCCAGTCTGCCTCTCTCTTTCCCTAGTGGGGCAGGGTTCTGGGGAAGCAGGGCTCCAGGACACATTGGATGGGTTGTCTGCCCAGGGAAGTCTGGTCGGCATCATGCTAGCATCAGGAATCTGGTGGCTGCAAGAAGAGTTAACATATAAAGCCAAACAAATTGTTGACTTACCATGAACCTAAAGGCTGGAATAGTTCAGATGAAGAGTTGGGGGTTTTTGTTATGTAGATAAATAGTAGTTTTATTTTAGTTATATTCCAAAGAATATTTTAGTTATATTCCAGCCATGACTATACTAGTTTTTTTTTTTTCCTTTTCCTGAGCCTGACATCTGATATTCAGGTGGATGCAAGTTATTGTCTGGGGAGATGATGTCATGGCTGGCAAAAGGACCAGAAAGCTGGATCAGGAAAGAGAGTAGCTCTCAAATATGGGAAAGGTGTATAAATATTGTTGACTTTAAACTGCACTGTTTGATGTGATCTGGGGCCCATATTCAGCTCAGGAGCCCATGTGACCTCTGCATCCCAGATTCTTTATGGGGAGCAAAAGGTGGGGATTCTGGCTTCTGTAATTGCTTCTCCATTGGATATGGGCATTGGCAGGTGCCATATCCATCCCCCCAGCCTGTTTCTATCTTTCCTTGGTGGGCTAGGACTCTGCGGAGGGGAGGTTCTGGACCATGTTGGTGAGGTCATCTGCCCAGGTTGTGGGCTTCTCCGGGACCTCACCCTCACTGCAGAGCAACAATGGTAGGGATGGCCCCAGTCTTGGATGGGGAGGTCTTTTATCACGGTGATCCATCAGGAGTTTGGAGTGGGAATGGGGGAGAGCAGTGGCTCCGAGGATGGAGCCAGTGAGTCCCCAAGGCTGTGCATCCTCAGCCAACAGCTCAGCACAGTTAACAAGAAGCAGGTCTGACAGGAGCACAGGACTCACGAGGTTAATCTTCAGAGTCAAGCCTCTGGGATCCGCTCTCCATGCATCTCAGCCCACAGGTCCAGCTTGTGGGGAATACCGGTGCGAGCCCGTCCAATTGTGGACAGATTATTTAGTGATGCGATGAACCTCCACTAAGATAGATTTTCTGATAAGATCTCTAGGAACCCTATTCTGTGGTTAGAGAAGAGGAAATGGTCAACATGATGCTGAGAGACAGACAACAAGGCCGATGTGTTGGCCTTTGTTTCTCACTGTTCCAAGTACAGTATTGGCCAGAG
This sequence comes from Erinaceus europaeus, assembly GCF_950295315.1. NCBI lineage: Eukaryota > Metazoa > Chordata > Mammalia > Eulipotyphla > Erinaceidae > Erinaceus > Erinaceus europaeus. Next base: position 71,705,886 of record NC_080178.1, on the reverse strand, counting down.
CTGATCCCCGTAATTATTTCTGTGATAATCTGTCACTGGTGGTGACAAGTGAAAGTCGGATTTGTATTGGAAGGTCTTTTGGAAGTCATCCTGCCTGAGCTTTGAGAGGGATGTGACAAGCTGGTCTTTTATTGTTTCTGATGGACTTGGCCACTACGGGACGTTATTTTGACCATCTACTGGTTTCTAGTTGGAAGGTGTGTCTCCTTCTCTCTCGCCCAGTCCTCTGTTAAGGTGTCAGCAAGTTGAACCTGTATTGGTTTGATTCTGTGGCTCTAACATCTGCCCAAATGCCCCACATAGAGTAGATCCTTGTTCAGAGTCATCTGGTCATATTTCCCTAACAATTCTTCCCCTCTGGGAGTATAGACCAAATCCATCCATCCATCCATCCATCCATCCATCCATCCATCCACCCACCCACCCACCCACCCACCCACCCTTCCTTCCTTCCTTCCTCCCTCCCTCCCTCCCTCCCTCCCTCTCTCTTTCTTTCTTTTTTGTTTTATAGGGTGAGAGAAATCCAGAGAGGAGGGGAAGACAAAGAGGGGGAGAGAAAGATAGTACTTGCAGACTTGCTTCACCGCTTGTTAAGTGACAACCCCCCCCCCCCCCCCGCAGGTTGGTGAGCCAGGGGCTCGAACCGGGATCCTTACACCAGTCCTTGCACTTTGCTCCATGTGTGCTTAACTGCTGCACTACTGCCCAGCCCCCCTTCCCAGACCAAAATTCCTTGAGTGCAGAAGGTGAGAGGTCTGGCTTCTGTAATTGTTTCTCTGCTGGACATGGGCATTGGCAGGTGGATCCATCCCCCCAGCCTGTTTCTGTCTTTCCCTAGTGGGGCCGGGCTCTAGAGAGGGGAGGTTCCAAGACATATTGGGGAGGTTGTCTGCTCATGGTCACAGCTGGGAACATTGCCGCAGCAGCTGCACCCATTTCAGGACCCGTCTTCATCCAGTGGCAGGGCAGGATACCCCAGCCTTCCTTTGGAGACTGGGGCAGTTTCTACCATCGCTGCTTTATGGTGAGAGCAAGGTCCTGGGAGGACGCATGAGAGGGCTTGTGAGGACGTCCCTGACAGGAGTGACCAGTGCAGACACATACCCTGTCCTCTCAACATGAAGGGAACCACCAGGAAAGGGGTTAATTAAATGGCTTTTTGGGAGATGTCAGTCCTCTGGGTGATTGTCTTATCACCCCGAAAGGCTTATCAGGAAAGTGTCATTATGGTCTCAGTGATCCCACGGAGTCTGAAAGGATCTGAAACTCCCATCACACAGTTTCTGAGCTCAGAGTTGTAGCTTCATTGTTTCCCAACCTCCACTTTTCCCTGTACAGTGAACAATGACTTTTTGATTAAGCAGCTGGCAGTTACTATCGAGTGGTTCACATTTAATAACAAAAGTCTTTTTTCAGAACAGGAAATTTTATCTAAATTGCTTTGCTCTTCTTCTGTGATTCTGAACTTCTAAAGTCTGGCAGGACTGATAGCAGAAAAAAAATTAATTTTTCTCCCAAGAAGGTGATGACTTTTTAAAAGAAAGAACCCCAAACTGAATGAATAATTCAGTGTACTTTCTACAAAGCGGAAGCCAAGACACACATTGTTCTCTCTGTAAACATTATTAAAAAACAATCAAGTTTATATTGACACATTTTTATTGGGCAGACCTAGACAGCAGCAGCTGTGAGGGTGGAAAAGGACCCTCTTCTCTGTTTCTGTTCATAATAGGAGCAGGGACTATTTTTTCAGTGAATGTGAAGTCCAGCAGTCCACGTTAGATATTAATTTGTACCCCAACTTCCTTCCTTCCTTCCTTCCTTCCTCCCTCCCTCCCTCCCTCCCTCCCTTCCTTCCTCCCTTCCTTTTCTTGCCACCAGTGTTATTGCTGGGACTTGATGATAGCATTACAAATCCACTGCTCCAAGTAGCCATCCCCCTATTTTATTTGAGAAGACAGAGACAAATTGAGAGGAGAGGGGAAATAGAGAGAGATAGTGATACCTGCAGTCCTGCTTCACTGCTCCTGAAAGCCCCCCCCACACACACACACACTGCAGGTGGAGAGCCGGGGTTTGAACCCGCATCCTCGTGCATGGCAGTGGGTGTGCTCAACCTGGTGTGCCACCTTGCCCCTGTACCCTGTTCCTCATCATCCTGTTATTTCTCATCACTAAAAATCAGTTGTGACCAAAAGGGGCTGATAGTGAGCCTGTGAATTTCCTTTGTTACCTAACCCAGCAAAGAGGAACTGTCGTTAGGGACCCATCTCGATGGAACAGTGGGAAAAGACCAAGTCACGTGCTTATTTTCCTCTCGGTATGTCCCATTGTGTGAAATCAATTCTCACCTTCCTGGTTTATTGCTTAGCTACACTCTAGTGGAGGCTCCAGGAAGTGAGCTGTGTGCTGTTCTTGTTAAACATACAAACTCCTGGAAATTAATTTTCTCTGTCATCAATTTGAATCTACTAGCCATCATCTACCTACTAATTTATTATCTGTGCTACATCCATCATCTACATAAGTATTGAGCTTGGCCATCCTCACAATTCCCATTTATTTATTTTGCCTCCAGGGTGATCACTGGGGCTCGGTGCCTGCACCAAGAATCCACTGCTCCTGCCAGCCATCTTTTCCATTGTTGTTGCTGCTTTTGCTGTTGGATAGGCCAGAGAGAAATTGAGAGGGGAAGACAGACACCTTGCAGACCTGCTTCACCACCTGTGAAATGACCCCCCTGCAGGTAGAGAGCTGGGGGCTCGAACTAGGATCCTTATGCTGGTCCTTAGGCTTCCCACCAAGTGCGCTTAACCCGCTGCGCCACCCCCTGGCCTCCTCTATCTTATTTTTTAATGCACCACAAATTTCAGTTCTGAAAATGCTCTTTTTTTGGTACAGTTTTCTTGTTTTTGATTCAATTAATACAACTTCTAGAAATAGCCAATCAAAGAATTCAGCGTTTCCCCTGCCACTCTGACTAGATGATGCCCTAGTGCCACAGGCGAGTCTGACTCGCGGAGTCAGTCCTGCCAGCTGCTACGTGAAGTCCACAGTGACATCTGCTACTCCCCTCGGAGATGGTTCTGCACAGCGCGGTCAGACTGGTACCTGTGAAATCTGACTTTTTTGTTAGGCTCTCCTTATGTTTCATCAGTGTTGGGAATTGTCAAGGAAGCTTCTTTGTGCTTTGTCAGGTTTCTAAAAAGGTAAAGAGATCCAAGAATATTGGAAGCAAATGAAATGACCGATGACACGAGTGGTGAAGAAAGTTGTGGTGGAGGGGCCGGGTGGTGGCACACCTGGTTGAGCTGAGCGTACACGTGACTGTGCTCAAGGACCTAGGTTCAAGCCCCTGCTCCCCACCTGCAGGGGAAAAGCTTCATGGTGAATGGTGAAGCAGGGCTGCACTTTCTGTCCCTTCCTTCTTTGTCTTCCCCCTCTTGTCTCAGTTTCTCCCTCCCCCCCTCTTTCTCTCGCCAATAAGTAAATAAGAGATAATAAAAGAGACTTGTGGGATATATATTTCAGATGTTAAGAATGGTGGATTAATTTCCTTTGTCTCTTCTTGGGCGGAACATGAAGAAATCATGTTAAGTGAGATAAGCCAAAAAGAGAGTAAATACTGAATGATCTCTCACTTGTGAACACTTAGGAAATAAGATTAAAAAAAAAAAAAGAGTGGTGTTCAGATGATGGCAGAGGAGGACCTGCGTGGGGTGGTTAGGTTGTTATGTGGAAAACCGAGAAATGTTACACATGGACCAACTACTGTATTTTACTGTTGACTGTACACCTTTCATCCCCCCAACAGAGGGAAAAAATGAAAAAATAAAAAAAGAAGTAAATATAGAAAGGGAAAAGTCCAAGTGTGACGTGGACCGGCTGTGATGTAGTGCAGCAAAATAAACATCTCTGGGGAAGGCGTCCGGTGAAGATTTTGGGCTTGGGGTCCTGGTGTCTGGTGGTGAGGAAGAAAGTAAGGAGACACCTGTCCTGGTGAGAGGAGAGGTTACATCCCGTGTGTCAGCAGCTATGCTGTGAACCATTAACCCCTCAGCGACATGATCTGATAAATGGGGGGAACAAAAGGTGAGTCTAAGATTGGAAGTCACTCTGGGTCTTGCCCAGTGCACTGCCTCTGGGACCACAGTGTTGCCTGAATTCTGAGGCTGCTAGGCTTGGACAACGAGTGGTCTGTGGTTGAGTCAGAATGTCATGGGGGTGGAGGGGCGAGTAAGAGAGAGAAGTGGTTGGGGGCGGGGGGGAACACACACTAAGGCCCTCCACAGCTGCTGGACCTTGAAACTTGTTCATGTGGGTTATTTGCAACTGGTCAGTCAACAGGTCATGGGGAGACATCCGTTGTGTCTGTCCAGGAGAATGTCACACACCTCGTGCATGACAGATGGCCTTGAGGTCTGTGTATATTCATAGAACAAGTAGCAGATGGGCTTGGAATTGGAAGCCCTTCAGTGTCCTTTCCCACCCCAAGAATCCTGGCTTCCACCGTGTGTGCTGTGTATGACAGCGGCTTTCTGTTTATCAGGACGTTGAACTCTTCACCTGGGCTAATAATGAACTGAGAACGCACTCAGTTGTCACCGACATAATTAGCAGCTAGTATTTTGGTGTCAGTGAGCTGGGGTATAATTATAACAGAGCTTTTGTTTTGGGACCGGTGACTACCTTCAGTGTGACATCAGTGGCTCCACCCAGAGGGTGTTGAGGAGGGTGTTACCTTTCTTTCTCCTTCCCTCCCCCCTCCCCTCCCCCTCCCCTTCCTCCCCCTTCCTTCCCCTCCTCCTCCCCCTCCTCTTCCCCCTCCCCTTCTCCTCTCCCCCTCCCCCTCGTCATCCCACAAAGACAACCCTTCTGCTTGGGAGGCAGGACTCTCTCCCTGGGTTTGAGGTTTTATTGTCCCGGCCAAGTGCAAGTCCACCATCTGCTGGGTTGGTGTTGGAAGAGGCTAGAAGTTCACTGCTTCACATGGCTATCCTTTCCCTCTGTTCCTTTCCTTTCTCTCTCTCTCTCTCTCTCTCTCTCTCTCTCTTTCTTTCTTTCTTTCTTTTTTTAAATTTTTCTTTTTATTTATTTACTGGATAGTAACAGAGAGAAATTGAGAGGGGAGGGGGAGATAGAGAGGGAGAGAGACAGACACTTGTAGCACTGCTTCACCACTCGTGAAGCTTTCCTCCTGCAGGTGGGGACTGGGGGCTTGAACCTGGGTCCTTGTGCACTGTAATGTGTGCGCTCAACTATGTGCACCACCACCTGGCCCCCCATTCTTCCTTCCTTCCTTCCTCCCTCCCCCTTTCTTCCTTTCGCCTCCAGGGTTATCACTGAGGCTCAGTGCCTGCACTATGAATCCACTGCTCCTGGAGGCCATTTTTTCCCTTTTGTTGTCCTTGTTATTGTTGGATAGGGGACGGGGGGTGGGGTGGGGGGGGAGGCTTGCAGACCTGCTTACCACTTGTGAAGTGACTCCTTACAGGTGGGGAGCCAGGGGCTCAAACCGGGATTGTTATGCAGGTCCTTGCACTTGGTGCCATGTGACCTTAACCCGTTGTGCTATGGCCCGGCCCCTCCCTGTGTTTTCTGACACTAGGAAATTCTCCTATTGTTGAGCCGAATGTCATCTCCCTGGTGCTCATACCCGTCGGTACACTTTTTACGTCTGTTAATTGTAATAGAAACATTCTCCCACAGAACCATCCTGCAAACATCTGAGTGCTTTCTCAGGCCAGCCCTTAAGGTTCACTTCTTCAGACTGAACGTGCTTTGTTCCTTTAGTCCTGCAGCCGTCTGATCTGGGTCTTTGGGTCCTCTCAGCCTCCCCCCCCCCCCCCTTTAATTTATAGAATGGAAACATTGACAAGACTATAGGACAAGAGGGGTACATTTTTACACATTTCCCACCACAGAGGGAAACAGAACTCTGTATCCCATCCCCTCCCCTGGTAGCTTTCCTGTTCTTTATCCCTCTGGGAGTATGGACCCAGGGTCATTATGGGATGCAGACGGTGGGAGGTCTGGCTTCTGTAATTGCTTCCCCGCTGAACATGGGCGTTGACAGGTCGATCCATACTCCCAGCCTGCCCCTCTCTCTCTCTCTCTCTCTCTCTCTCTCTCTCTCTCTCTCCCCCTAGTGGGGTGGGGATGTGGGGAGGTGGGGCTCCAAGACACATTTCTTTCTAAATCATGTGTTTAATATCTGAGAAATCCCTATAGCTGACTGTGATTAGTTCTGTGCAGATTGACTCAGGTTAGAACGAAGTGATTTATCTGCTACTCTGGAAACATTTTTCACCTCCCCATTTTTTTTTTTTTGATAGCTTTACTTTAGCACATTGCTGGCCAGAACAGCTAAGTTATAATATGTATTTCTTTTAAGTTTTGGATCTTAAATTTCTCACATTCTTTCTTTGAGTATACTGAGAAGTGTATTTATGTTAAGGATGGAACCTTTTTTTTCCATTTTAAATTTCATTTTACTTGATTCAGCCCTAATGTTTTTGTTTAAATGCTTATCATGTTTTATTATCAGGTTGTATTTTATTTTTATTTATAAAAAGGAAACACTGACAAAACCATAGGATTAGAGGGGTACAGCTTCACACATTTCCCACCACCAGAACTCTGTTTCCCATCCCCTCCCCTGACAGCTTTCCTATTCTTTAACCCTCTGGGAGTGTGGACCCAGGGTCATTGTGGGATGCAGAAGGTGGAAGGTCTGGCTTCTGTAATTGCTTCCCCACTGAACATGGGCGTTGACAGGTCGATCCATACTCCCAGCCTCTCTCTCTCTTTCCCTAGTGGAGAGCTCTGAGGAATCAGAGCTCTAGGACACATTGGTGGGGTTGTCTGTCCAGGAAAGTCTGGTTGGCATCATGCTGGCATCTGGAACCTGGTGGCTGAAAAGAGAGTTAGCATATAAAGACAAACAAATTGTTGACCATTCATGGACCTAAGGGCTGGAGTAGTGCAGATGAAGAGTTGGGGGGCCTCCATTTTGTAGATAGCTAGTAGGCATATTTTAGTTATATTCCAAAGAGCCTATAGTTATACTAGCTTTTTTTTTTCCTTTTTATTTTTGCCACTGAGGCTGAAATCTGATATGCAGGTTGGATACAAGTTATTGTCTGGGGAGATGATGTCATGGCTGAAAAAAGGACCAGAAAGCTGGATCAGGGAAGAGAGTAGCTCCCTAATACAGGAAAGAGGTATAAATATTGTTGACTGTAAACCCCATCAATTTGATGTGATCTGGGGCTCATAATCAGCCCTGTCACGAACATCTGCTGCTATACTGGCAAAGCCTGGACACAAATGCTAAGTAGGATGGACTGAGACGAGCCTCTTACTGGAGCCGCTTCCCCAGTCAGTATCGTATTGGGGTGGATTCTGAATTAAAACCGTAGGCAGAGAGTTAAGAGTAGGAAGTAATGGGCGAGAGATACCAGGGGACCAGATAACGACAGAGATACGGAGAGATAACGGAGAGACCCTAGCGTAGTGGACACATACACATTAAGATTTCCAGTTTTTAAAAAATATTTTATTTATCAGTGAGAGGGATAGGAAGAGAGAGAGAAAGAACCAGACATCACTCTGGTACATGTGCTGCCGGGGACTGAACTCAGGACCTCATGCTTGAGAGTCCAGTGCTTTATCCAGTGTGCCACCTCCTGGGCCACTCCGCAGTGTTTTCTAAGTGGGAGAAGTAGGTAAGATGAGGATTTTGTCTTCTTCCCTCTTTCAGTTTTATTTTATCTATTTATTATTTATTTTATTAGAGCACTGCTCAGCTCTGGCTTAAGGTGGTGCAGTGGGGTATTGAACCTGGGACTTTGGAACTTCAGACATGAGAGTCTCTTTGCAGAAACATTATGCTATCTCCCTCCAGCCTCCCCTTTTTTTTTTAAATTCTTTTTATAAAGTGTTATCTCTGACCATCTGCGGGCAGTAGTTTTATATTATTGTTTTTAAAGATTTTTATTTATTTATTTTTTGAGAAAGATAGGAGAAAGAGCCGGACATCACTCTGGTACATGTGCTGCTGGGGATTGAACTCGGGACCTCATGCTTGAGAGTCCGATGCTTTATCCACTGCGCCACCTCCCGGACCACCCTCCAGCCCCTTCTTTTCTCTTTCCAGAACCTGTTCTAGCCCTTTCTCTCAAAACTTATGCTCTTATGCCATTTGAATTCTCATTTGTCTTTTTTGTCATTTTTTTATTTATAAAATGGAAATATTGACAAGACTATAGGATAAGAGGGGTATATTTCTTTTTTTATAAAAATATTTACTTCATTTTGTTGCCCTTGTTGCTTTGTTGTTGTTGATGATGATGTCATTGTTGGATAGGACAGAGAGAAATGGAGAGAGGAGGGGGAGACATAAGGGGGAGAGAAAGACAGACACCTGCAGACCTGCTTCACCGCCTGTGAAGCGACTCCCCTGCAGGTGGGAAGCTGGGGGCTCGAACCAGGATCCTTACACTGGTTCTACACTTGGTGCCACGTGCGCTTAACCCACTGTGCTACCACCCGACTCCAAGAGGGATATATTTCTACACAGTGCCCACCCCCTGAGCTCTATATCCCATCCCCTTCCCTGACAGCTTTCCTGTTCTTTATCCCTCTGGGAATATGGACCCAGGGTCATTGTGGGGTGCAGAAGGTGGAAGGTCTGGCTTCTGTAATTGCTTCCCTGCTGAACATGGGTGTTGGCATCTTTTTTCTCATTTAGCACAACAGTCATTTCCTTCCAGTCCTCAACTTTGTCTCTTCTTTTTTTTTTTTTTTTTCCTCCAGGGTTATTGCTGGGCTCGGTGCCTGCACCATGAATCCACCGCTCCTGGAGGCCATTTTTCCCCCTTTTTGTTGCCCTTGTTGTTGTAGCCTCATTGTAGTTATTATTATTGCCGTTGTTGATGTTGTTCATCGCTGGACAGAGAGAAATGGAGAGAGGAGGGGAAGACAGAGAGGGGGAGAGAAAGGTATCTGTAGACCTGCTTCACCGCCTGTGAAGTGGCTCCCCCGCAGGTGGGGAGCTGGGGGCCCGAACCGGGATCCTTATGCCGGTCCCCGTGCTTTGCGCCACATGCGCTTAACCCGCTGCGCCACCGCCCGACCCCCTCTTCTTCTTCTTCTTCTTCTTCTTTTTTTTTCTTTTGTTTGTGTTGGTGTGTACTCTGAAAACCAGCTGCTCACTCAGGAACAGTTCGGAGACCGGCTAAGCCCTGACTTAGCTTGGAATCCAGTTGTTCCATATGGAGGCTTTTCAGTTTGATGCCCAAATCCTTCTCTCGTTCCGTTGTAGTCTGTGGTCTCCTGTATAATGCCAGAGGTGCCTTCAATAGAGACTTGTCAGTTATTGAGTATTCTCCGGCTCTGCTAAACAGATGGGTGGGACGAGACTGGAGAACGCCTCTTGGAGACATTCCTTTCATGTCCTGCTGGCAGCGGTCCCATGTGACGTGTATTCCATGTCAGCATCTAACTAACTGCCAGGAATTCCAAGCAGCAGGTTCCTGTGGGCTCAGTGGGCAGTCCCTGCTGAGGAATCGCTTCGTGGCTCTATGATGTTCTGCAGGACCAAGAACAATGCTAATGAAACCAGAGATGTCTTCTGGCTTTCAAGGAATTCAAGGGCTTTATTACTGTAGTTCACGGTTGCTATACACCCCGGGAAGGGGCGTATTATATTAGGCCCCTTTTAGCAGAAGGCCAAAGGAAGGACTTAGCTTCTTTGCAGGGCCACGCACCACTATGTCATGGTCAGGTTAGGGCAGGTTGAACGGGGATTAGTTATCCTGTGTCCTGTGTGGAGAAATTCCCTGTGGAGCTTCCTTGATGTTTACCAGTGGTGTTGAAAGTTGACGGGGCATCTCTGTGTCATAAAGAACGTCACTGAAAAGCAAAAACAGGTTTCAAATCTCAGCAAGGTCCCAGATAAGCGTCTTCATTCAGCATTTCACTTGAGTGTCCTGCTGTCTTATTGAACAGGATAAGTGGTGTCATGTATGTTGATTCACAAGCTTTCCATGGGACATTCAGTCTTCTCTACAATTTGGAAAAATACTGAGAAGTCCCTTCAGAGACCTTTCTTTCTTCATCTAGGTCAATAAAAATCCAATATTCACTCCTAAACCATGTTGTTGAACCTTGGCATTCCTCTGCATTGAGCTTTGAGTGCCTTATCTGTGAACAGAATCAAGTCCTCAATAGAATCTTCACTGGCCTTTTACTCAGACAGGACACCTGCTAGGGGTTCCTGGGCTCAGTGACATTTTCAACAGGAGACAGTCAGTTGCCCTTTGGACTGCTCATTTGTTTCAAATTCTTTCTTTCTTCCTTCCTTTCATTTTTAAACATTTTATTCATACTGATTTACAAAATTATAAGACAACAGGGGTATAATTCTGCACCATTTCCATCACCAGAGTTCTGTGTCCCCATTCCCTCCATTGGAAGCTCCAGCAGTTCTGCCAAGGTTGCAGATATGGCTTGACTATTATTTCTACAACTCTCTGTCTGTATTTGTCCATTTTTTCCCATGGTCCTGTCTTCTCTTCCTTCCCGAGTCACATCTACAGCTATTATTACATCCGAATGTCCTTCCTTTTTTCCTCTCCTCTCCTCTCCTCTCCTCTCCTCTTTTCTTCCTCTCTCTCTCTCTCTCTCTCTCTTTGGGTCCTGATGGAGTTGGAGTTCAGAGCCCTCTGGTCATCTTCCCCTAACATTTCTCCCCCATTGAGAGTAAGGATCAAAATTCTTTATGGGGTACAGAAGGCGGGAGTTGTGGCTTCTGTACTTGCTTCTCCATTGGCCATGGGTGATGGCAGATTGATCCATCCCCCAGCCTGTCAAACAGATCCTGCGTTTGACAGGATGCTTAATTTTGCATAGTGTTTTGTATTGGAAATGAGCTGCATTAAATGCTGTGAGATAGGAACAGCAGGCAGAAGCCCTGTCTTCTGTCCATTTAGCTGATTAGCAGGCAGCACCTTGTTCTGAGTGCAAAGCCTTGAAACAGGACTAAGGAGGCGATGTTTTCTTTAGCCAGAGGAAAGGCAGCCCTTCAGTGTTTGTTGAGTAAACGCGTTAGTTGTTTTAGATAGCCTATGGGAGCGAGAAATCTGGGCCGATTATAATACAGCCAAGCTAAGCAGTAAGTTACGTGCTTAGAGGAAGGACTAGGGGGTCGGGCGGTGGCGCAGTGGGTTAAGTACATGTGGCGCAAAGCGCAAGGACTGGCGTAAGGATCCCGGTTCGAGCCCCCGGCTCCCCACCTGCAGGGGAGTCGTTTCACAGGTGGTGAAGCAGGTCTGCAGCTGTCTGTCTTTCTCTCCCCCTCTCTGTCTTCCCCTCCTCTCTCCATTTCTCTCTGTCCTATCCAACAATGAACAACATCAGCAATGGCAATAATAATAACCACAACGAGGCTACAACAACAAGGGCAACAAAAGGGGGAAAAATGGCCTCCAGGAGCGGTGGATTATTCATGGTGCAGGCACGGAGCCCAGCAATAACCCTGGAGAAAAAAAAAGTAGAAGAAGAAGAAGAAGAAGAAGAAGAAGAAGAAGAAGAAGAAGAAGAAGAAGAAGAAGAAGAAGAACTGTGCTTCATCTAACGCTCCAGTGGCTGACTCCTTCTCTTCCTCGTTCTGACATGTGTAGGTGGGAATTTCCTGCTGCTGAGTGAACTGTCCGCCGCCGCCGACAGGTTTCAGCTTGCTGCTTCTTTCTCCTTTCTGGATTGATGTTTATGTGTCCTTTCAAACTTGCTGCGTGAACCTATGAACTAGAGAGGCTGCATGTAGACCCTTGACATGGATTATCTTGTTTTATTATTTGTCACTAACTACGTTTTCTCCCTTATTCTTTTTGTCAGTTTTGATTTACAGAATTACGGCATAATAGGGGCATCCTTCCACACTATCCCCACCCCTGGAGGTCCCTCCTGGTGTTGCTTCTCCCAAGGTTGTATATATGGGCTGAGGACTTGAATGCAGTGTGGGTTTCCTTTGCCGCTCGCTTTTATTCACTTCTGCTCTACTTTCGCTTCCTTTCTGAGTCATATCTGTACCTCTTAGTACTCCTGAGTGACCTTCCTTTTTCTTTTTTTTTTTTTTTTTTAAATTATCTTTCTTCTTTTTAAATTGTTTAATTATTTTAAAAACTTTGACGGAGGGAGTGTGGTGGCCACTGCTCTGTTAGAGCTGAGTGGGCCCCAGATGCTTTCTTCAGCGGTTTCCTACGTTATGTTTATTAAGGAAGGCAGGACGGGAGATGGATCTGTTTGAGTGTTCATTTTTCCTTCACTTTCGTTCATGGTAAAAAATAAGGAAGGGCCTACTCTGTTGTTTGGAAATTACAGTCTAGCTATTAAAAACCAAGCTCGAGCCCAGCCCACACATTAGAGGAAGATTCAGTCTCTTTCTCCCTCTCCCGTAAGACCTAAAACCTATTATCACACACACACACACACACACACACACACACACACACACACCACTGAACAGAAAGCTTCTCTCACTCGGACAGATGCAAATGCTTTATAACAAATACTTAAGGTAGTATGATAGCTTTTTCAATTTATTCCCTTTCCCCTAAACACAGTGATTTCTGTTTCTTTTTCATTTGTTCTGAAGGTCACCAACATTGGACATAATTTTTGTGTCATTATCTTCTCGCTTATGAATAATTTGTGCTCTCATTTTCCTCCCAGTGAAAATTATTTTGTATCTACTTTCCCATATTTCCTAGCCTGCATTTTTATCGCTCCTAACGACTTGTAAATTCCATCAAGCTGATCTCCTGTAACTTAGGCATTTTTAGTTGGTTATAAATTCGGCTTATTTCTACTTTTTTTTTCTTCAAATATTAGGAAAAGATTTTTCAGAAGTACAGAACAGGTTTTTGTATTAAGCACATCTTGACATACAAAATGGTTCATTCTCACATACAGTGTGGTTTGGATTTTTGTGGTGAAAACTATCTTCTTAAGGGAACTTTTTTTTTTTTTTAATGGAAAGACTTTTAGCCTAGAAGGATCTGAGACTAGAGATTTGTCAATGGAAGACATTGCATGAATTGGTAGGCAGCAGAATGTCGAGACTGGAGATGAGAATGGCGGAGGAAGCAAACATACAAGTTATTAAAAAAAAAATCATTTATTTATTCCCTTTTATAGCCCATGGTTTTTTTTTATTGTTGTAGTTCTTATTGTTGTCATTGTTATTGGATAGGACAGAGAGAAATGGAGAGAGGAGGGGGAGAGAAAGACAGACACCTGCAGACCTGCTTCACCGCCTGTGAATTGACTCCCCTGCAGGTGAGGAGCCGGGGGCTTGAACCGGGATCCTTACACCGGTCCTTGCACTTTGTGCCACGTGTGCTTAGCCCGCTGCACTACCGCCCGACTCCCAACATACAAGTTATGAAGGCTCCCCACTGCAGCAGTCTTTGACACAGCTGGACAGCCTTTCATTTCTTCCAGGCTTTCCTTCAGACAGCCGCCAGAGGAGTGCATGACCCCTTCCTGGCGGTCAGCTTCATCACAGGACGGGATTAGTTGGTAGACCCCTCAGCCGAGAATCACAGCCTGGGAATCACTCCTCCCAAGGCTACTCTGAGCCAGGACTGAGGAATTTCAGGACTGGACAGGGCTGTCACGAGAAGCAGAGGTTCCTGGATGCCCACCCACTCTCTGCTGAGCAGTGAACCAGGTCAGTTCTCAGACAGGCTCTTGCTCCTTTTCCTTTGTGGTCAGCAGTCAGCTGCTGGGAAGCCCTGTGGTCTGTCGGGGCCTGAAGGGACTTTTCTAGAGAGAACACAGACCTGGAGCCTTGTGGCTGACAGGGACCAGGAAGGCAAGGATGACTGAGACAGTGCAGTTGTTCTGTAGGTCTGTCCCTGCCACCCAAGAGCCCAAGATCCTGGACTGCTGTCTGCTCTGCATTAGTTATGCCTCGGTGTCATCTAAAACATGGTCCTCCTGTGCACTTACTTTTGCTCTATGAGGGCAGGACTTATAAAAATAAATACTTATTTAATAATAATGAACTAGATTGTAAGATAACAAGGGTACAATTCCACACAGTTCCCACCACCAGAGCTCCATGTCCCATCCCCTCCATTGGAACTTCCCTGTTCTTTATCCTCTGGGAGTATGGACCAAAGATCTTTCTGGGGTGCAGAAGGTGGGAGGTCTGGCTTCTGTAATTGCTTCTCTGCTGGACATGGGCGTTGGCAGGTAGATCCATCCCCCCAGTCTGTTTCTGTCTTTCCCTAGTGGGGCAGGGTTCTGGAGAGGTGAGGTTCCAGGACACATTGGTGAAGTCGTCTGCCCAGGGAAGTCAGGATGAAATCATGGTAGCATCTGCAACATGGAGGCTGAAAGAGAGTAAGATATAAAGCACGACAAATTATTTAATAAATAGAAACCCAAAGGTAGGACTAGAGCAGGTGAAACTTGGGGGTCTTCTTATGGGAAGAAAGTAGGAAGTCCATTTTAGGTAGGCTAGTTATATGACTAGTAATTTTTGCCTGAGCCCAACAGTTAACATGCAGGTGGATTAAAAGTTTGTCTTGGGAAGTCGGGCGGTAGCGCAGCAGGTTAAGTGCACGTGACACGAAGTGCAAAGACCGGCGTAAGGATCCCGGTTAGAGCTCCTGGTTCCCCACCTACAGGGAAGTCCCTTCACAAGTGGTAAAGCAGGTCTGCAGGTGTCTTTCTCTCCCCCTCTGTCTTCCTCTCCCCTCTCCATTTCTCTCTGTCCTAACTAACAATGATGGCATCAACGAAAACAATAATAATAAAAAACAAGGACAACAAAAGGAAAAATAAATAAAATAAAAGTATTGTCTTGGAAGATGGTGTCAGAGTTAGGAATAGGACTAGAGGGGTCGGGCAATAGTGCAGCGGGTTAAGCGCACATGGCCCAAAGTGCAAGGACCAGTGTAAGAAAGCTGGATCAGATATGATTACCAGAGGGCAGGACTTTAGTATGTCTGGCCGGTCCCTCCCACCCTTCATAGCCTCTTATGAAGCTCAGAGTGTAGAGTCAATCTTACTGACTGTATGGTGATGCCAGTTAGTCGATTCTGTGGGCAAACACCATTATTATCCTCATTGTTTACAGGGTGATGACGTGTAAAAGTGACTGTGGGGGCCCTTACCATGGTGCACGCAGTTTAGCTCACACAGCACTGTGCACTCGGACCCACCCACAAGGGGGAAGAAGCTTCACAAGTGGTGAAGCTGGGCTGCAAGTGCTTACCTACCCTCCCCCCCGCCTTCTGCCATCTCTATTTCTCTGTTTCTGTTCAATAAATAACAATGAAAAATCTTGAAGAATTAAGAGAGCCCACAGCTAAACACCGTAAAACAGAAAGAGACTTGCAGCTGGCCAGTCTTAGAGTCGGACAGAAGAGCACAGAGGAGACCGCGTGTGCTGTAGCCAGTGTATGCTTGAAGCCGAGTCTATGAAGCTGTCCGCACAGCCTTGGCCCATTCATGCCGGGAACTTAAGCCTTTTCATTTATTTTATTTGTTCATTTTTTAAAATCTTACTTATTTGTTCAACACGACAGAGAGGGAAGAGGGAGACAGGGAGGAAAGGAAGGCAGACAGAGAGACACCTGCAGACCGTCATCATTCATGAAGCTTTTCCCCCTGCAGGTGGGGAGTCAGGACTTGAACCCAGGTCCTTGGTGACTGTGTGTGCTTAACCAGGTGCACTACCTCCTGCCCCCCAACCCTTTTCTTCTGTAAGGGAGTTCAGACTTTTGTACTGTGCGTTTGTATAAAGTTTGTTGCTTAGAGTAGACTATATAAAACCAGAGTTCTGTTCTTTCTCCCTCTGCTCTAAGGGCAAAGGAGGAATGCTAGACGGGACCCTGATAGTGTGTCTGGGTGTTGGGGAAGGTGACTGCTGACTGGCCTGGGAGCTGTGGCCCAGGCAGCTGGAGGTTTCTGGCTCTCTTCTTGCTCACTGGACTGCATGTCTCTCCCTCAGCTGGCTCCATAAGAATCACCCCAAGGACCCAGTCTTGAGATAATCCTGTGTTTTTGAGGTCGCATTCCTCAACCCCGTTACAAACCTCTGTGTAAGCTGTCAGTTCTGGCAGGTGGGTCCAGGGATCTGTTTCTACTGATGGGATATTGCTGTGAATTCTTCTGCTTATTAAAACTGGCACCTGCCAGGCTGCAATCTGCTTCTTGCTTGGGTGTTTCCTTGCCCTCTGAGTGCAGGGGCTAGTTTCAAATTTCACAGTTTCCAGTGTCAGACATCACTACAGTCATGTCAGCTAGCATTTAAAATAGGTGTATTGCACCAAAGCAAAGGATTCTGGGAAGGGAGAGCACAGAGTGAAGCATGTACTGGACATAGTGTATTGCACCAAAGCAAAGGACTCTGGGGAGGGTGGAGGAGGGAGGAGAGAAAGAGAACTTTGGGGGCCTGGTTTATAATAAAATTGGCTGCGTATGTCAGTGACTGCACTGTAAAGCATTAACCCCCTTCACACAGGTGATGGAGACTGGAGAGTTGACTGCTGTGCATGTGTTGGGGGGAGGTGCCTGCATTGACATCTACACAACTCAGCTTGGAACTTTGAACCCTGACACTGCCTGGGAGGTGCCTGGGCAGCAGAGGAAGAGCACCCCAAAGCAGTGAAATGGTCCCGTTCCCCCCTTCCTCCCTCCTTCCTCAGTCACAGGGCAACACAAAGCCTCACCTCGCCGTTTCAGCTCAGGCTCTGAGTACGTTGGACCTGCAGGCTCTGCTCTGAGTGTCTGTTCTTTGTCCCTCTAGGATTTATGAACGAGTCATAGACCCTCCTGAGACCAACCTTCCGCCAGGAAGCAGTGTATGGCTTGGTCAGCGCAACCAGAAACACGGGCTGTTCAAAGTAAGTGCATCACGCTGTGCTCCTGTGCTTGCTCTGTGTGTCCGACACGGAGCCAGTCATGCAGTCCGTACGACTGTTGAACGAGCCCGTTACTCTGAAACCAGGCAAAGTTAGGTGACTTGTTCAAGGACTTGTGGTTCACTCTATTTAGCAGAACAGATGCAGAATGAACAAGGGCTTCCTGCCTATTAAAACGGCAAAACCTCGTCACGGAATCATCGTAAGTTCACAAAATTTTAATGTACACTGTTCTGTGAGGAAATGGCAGACTTCTGCTCCTGGTCTTGGTGAATTCTTCTCTGAGTGGGTGGTAGGATTTGATTTGCCAAGGTTTTCTTCAGGATCTTTGCATCAGTGATCCATCAGGGTCCTTTCCTGCTTTGGGGACCAAAGTGGTGTTTGCCTCACAGAGCATGTTTGGGAGTGTCTGCCCCTCTTCAGTTGTGTGGAAGAGTTTGAGGAGAATCGGTGTGAGTTCTTCTTTAAGAGTTACAGAACTCATCAGGAAAGCCGTCTTTTATATCAAGCCTGAGTTTTTATCCTTGGGAAGATTTTTGATTACCCGTTCAATTTCTGTACTTAATTACAGTTTGAAAGTGTTGTCAGCTCATTGCTGCTGTCCTGTGGGGTATAATTAGAAAGGCCCCTCGACTCTGTTACCATCTTCAACTTCTAAGTCATTTTGAACAAGAGACTCTGCAAATGATGTGTGTGTGTAGACATGATTTATATAGATGTTTGCTTATTATCGGGTTCTTTAGACTCTACATTTTGTCAGGTTCAATAATACGTGTTTAATTCAGCAGGTGCTTAGAATAGTACCAGATATAAAATTGGGAGGTAGTATACTTTTAATTTAATTTAATGAGATTTTATTTTATTATTCTTTATCGCCACCAGGGTTATTGCTGGGGCTTGGTGCCAGCATGATGAATCTCCCACTCCTGTCAGCCATTCCTAAACCCCCCCCCCCCATTTTATTTGCTAGGACAGAGGGAAAATCAGAGAAGAGAGGAAGGAGAGAGAGAAAGATAGACTTGCTTAACTGCCAGTGAAGTGTTCCTCCTCCGTTAGGGAGCTGGGGTTTCAAACCCAGGTTCTTGCACGTGGTGATATGTGTAGTCAACCAGGTGTGTCCTTGCCTCGCCCCCTGAAGCTGTTTTGACGTTTCTCCAGGGGAGTATTCTGCTCTGGCTTCTGGTGGTGCTGGAGACTGAACCTGAGACTTTGGTGATGAAGCGCCAAAATCTATTTGTATGACCATTGTGCTGTCTCCCCTGCCAGATATTATGCTTTTAAAGTGAGTGCACATGCACACTGTGAAGTGGCAAAGATGATTTTCATAAAGATGGTGCAGCCTGTATAGCATTACGTGTCGAAAGCACCCAACACGCAGTGGACATCCAGCCTGCTTCCTCTTTTCTAGCATCTAGTGGTAGTGTTTATACTGTAGAGACGACAAGCCTTTTCCGGCCTTGTAGGGACTTCAGTTTGAGTTGGGAGTTTGTGATTACTAGTCTGATTATTTGTTGTAGCTGGATAGATAAATGGTTTTCTCTAGGTGTAAGGAACCTTTTGCTGAAGGCCCCAAACAGCTAAATTAGTCCAAAAACTCAACCGGTTATAACAGACTTGGACAGTGGGTGTGGGATGTTGAGAATACTAACAGTTATTTGACATCCCCATCCCCCCTTTTTTGATGTTGTGCCCCTACATACATTGTCTAAGCTGATTATATTTATTTGTATTTCTTGCCTCCGGGGTTATTACTGGGCTCTGTGCCTGCACTACAAATCCACTGCTCCTGGAGGCCATTCCTCCCCCCTTTCTATTTTACAGGAATCCATACGTACGATGGATTTTCAGGTTAAAATAGTATTACTCTTTTTTTAAAAAATTATTAGAGATTTAATATTGATTTACAAAATTGTTTTTTAAATTTTTTAATATTTATTCCCTTTTGTTGCCCTTGTTTTATTGTAGTTGTTGATGTCATTGTTGTTGGATAGGACAGAGAGAAATGGAGAGAGGAGGGGAAGACAGAGAGGGGGAGAGAAAGAGAGACACCTGCAGACCTGCTTCACCACCTGTGAAGCGACTCCCCTGCAGGTGGGGAGCTGGGGGCTCGAACCGGAATCCTTAGGTCGCTCCTTGTGCTTTGCGCTACCGCCTGACTCCCTGGTTTACAAAATTGTAAGGTAACGGGTCTAATTCCATACAGTTCCCGCCACCAGAGATCTGTGCCCACACCCCGTCCACTGGACACTGGTTCTCCCCAGGTCACTGACATGGCTGATTCTCTGGCTCTGCCTATGTGTATATATACCCACGTATTCAGTGTTCCTGCCTTCACTGCCTTTCTAGTTCACCCCTACACCTATTACCACTTCTGAGTAGCTTTCCTTTTTTCCCCCGCTTCTCTCTCAGATACGAGAAACAGTGCCTGGCTTCTCCTGGCGTTTTCCAGATTGGTTTCCCTTTCATTAACGGCATAAAAAGATGATTCCGGTGACAAATGCACCAGGTCCTGGTGGATTGGGGGTATGGAGCCCTGGGGTCTGTTTCCCCTATCACTCACCCTGCTGGGAGTCTGGACCAGAATTCTTTCTGGGGTGCAGAAGGTGGAAGGTCTGGCTTCTATAATTGCTTCTCTGCTGAACATGGACATTGGCAGGTGGATCCACCCCCCTCAGCCTGTTTCTCTCTGTCCCTAGTGGGGCAGAGCTCTGGGGAGGTGGGGTTCCGGGACACATTGGTGAGGTCGTCTGCCCAGGGAGGTCAGGGTGTTGTCGTGGTAGCGTCTGCAACTTGGTGGCTAGAAGGCGGTGCGACGGAAAGCAGGACAAAATGTTCAGTGAGCAGGGATCAGAAAGTAGAAATAGAGCAGGTGAAAGTGGGGACCCGAGGGTGGAAGGAAGCTAGGAAGTCTACACTAGCATTACTCTTTATTTTAAACAGAATGTCACTGCCCAGCAAAGAGGAAGTAGGTGTTCCTCACTTGTCTGGGCCATGCGGCTCAAACACTGCAGGTGTAGGGCAAAGAGCAGCATCTCTTGGTTTCTCGTACATAAGCCTCTAGGGATTATGGTACTTCCTGTCTGAGAGTCAGCCACAGACTGAGGGTTTCTTCACTTCCCAACACGAGCTGATTGAGAAGATCCCTGGTCAGGAGTGATCGGCTGAATCATCTGAGTGTTACAGATTTTTGTTACCAGGTTGGTCGATTACCCCTCAGCTCCCCTTTGGTGCTTTCTAAGATAATTATGCCATTAGTATTTCTGAGGGTGAGGCAAGAACCAGCTGCTCCATGAACACTGCTGAGCTGTGGGATGCTTCTCTAGGATATTCTGATAGTTAACTAGATACTTAGACCTCCTAGAGGTTTTCTATCTCAAAGCCTTCCGTCCAGAGGCTGTTAGTCTGTCTCTGACTCTGTCTCTCTTTTTGCCTACGGCATTATCTCTGGGTGCAGTGTCTGCACTGCTCCTGGCGGCCACATTTTCCACTTTATTGGGCAGGACAGACAGAAATTGAGGGAGGAGGTGGAGACAGAAAGAGAGACACCTGCAGACCTGCTCCAGCGCTTGTTAAGTGACCCCTCCCCTGCCCCTGCAGGTGGGGAACCGGGGGCTCGAACTGGGGTCCTTACACTTGTACTATGTGTAGTTAACTGGGTCTGCCACTGCCCACCTCCACCTCTCTCTTCCTCTCTCATGAATTTGATTTTGAAACCTTTCCCTTACCTGGCCATCACTGTCTCCTTAACAGCTGAGCTGTCAGTGGTAAGTGAAATTGATGACAATTTTTTATGCCCCAGCTGTTGTTTTTGTACCTCAGCTGGCTCCTATAATATGCAGATGGTGAGCATATGTTTATAGGCACATAGGAAAAGAAGCAATATTGGATTCTCCCATGTCTACTTCTTGTTTTCTTTCCATGCAGAAAGCTAGAGTCACAGAGCTGGGAATCATACACATTTGTAGATGCGTATTTCTGTGCATTAAGGCTTTGGAAGCAACAGGGAAAGGATGCTATGCTAATGAGGTGGCAGTTTCTGTTGACCAGAATGAAAGCAGACAAGTGTCTTGGCTTCTGTGCAAGCTGGGACATTTTATTAACTGTCTGCAGGGCAGAAATACATAATTTCTGGTGTTTGGAAAATCATTGTGAGTTTACCAATCTCACTTTTTGCTTCTGTTGACGAAGATTTGGCCTTTGCCAGTTTATAAGCAGATTACACTTTTTGTCTTAAAAAGTTTTTTAAAATAAATTTTCCATTTATTTACTTATTCAGTAGAAACTGGGAAGGGGGGAAGAAAGAAAGACACCTGCAGACCTCCTTCACCGCTTGTGAAACGACCTCGAACCGGGATCCTTGTATGAGTCCTTTTGCTTTGCACTATGTGCGCTAACCCAGTGCACTATTTATCCTTGGCACCACCAGTAAATGAGCTGAGAGGTGTGAGAGCTTCTCTGGTTTGAAACACAAAAACAAACCAACGAAAGTCTGCCCACTAATACTTCCCATGATTTTCACAGACCTTAGTGGCTCTTCGAATTATATTGTTGAATATGATGTGATTCCCGTCTTTCCAGATTTGGTGCTTGTAGAGTGTTTCTTGTGACTACAAGAGGATGTATACTGTAATATCCAGTTACATGACTAACAGCAAGGGAGATTGAGATAAACATGATTTTTGCTTTCATCATGTTTCTAGTAATTTTGTTACTTGCAATTCACTTTCAAATCAATGAGATAGATGGGTTTTACTAGTTATACATGGATTTTGGATGATATTTTCACCACTGTGACTTAAAATGACTAAATCTTCATGCACCAAAAGAGGTGGCTGCAGGTGTCTCTGTCTTCTTTCTATCTCTTCCTCTCCTCTCTATTTCCCTCTGTCTCTATCCAATAATAAGTAAATGAGTAAAAATATTAAAAAGGATTTTTTTAAAAAAAGATAATTATAGTCATTAAAAAAAAAATCTTCCCTTCAGATTGTGTGATTTCACAGGGACAGTTGATGTTGATGCTAGTGACTGTCATTGTAATTGTCACCTCTCTCTTCTGTTCTCAAGGGGATCATCCAAGATGAGAAGCTCATCTTTATGCCCAATGGCTACATCACGCAGTGTCCCAACCTGAATCGCAGTAAGCAGCTACTCAAGGCATGGGTGGTTTTAGGACTCTGTGACTTGGCAATACCGTAAATATCTGGAAAGATGCGCATAGACTCCAGTGATGACTCTGGGAAGTGACAGATGCCCTCCGATACCATATGCTTCTGTGTCTTTGAGTTCTAAACAAGTTCATATATTATTCATCAAGTTAAAGTTGTGATGAGAGATGATTATAAAGCATTTCTGGTTCTGTAGATCGATACATAATAGAAAATGCATGTATGGGAGGGCGGGTGGTGGTTCACAGGCTTGAGCATACATTACAGTGTTCAGGGACCTGGGTTCAAGCCCCTAGTACCCACCTGTAGGGGGAAAACTTCTGTCTTCCCCATCCCTCTTGATTTCTCTCTGTCTCTATCTATAATAA
The DNA here is from genome assembly GCF_950295315.1 of Erinaceus europaeus. Lineage (NCBI taxonomy): Eukaryota > Metazoa > Chordata > Mammalia > Eulipotyphla > Erinaceidae > Erinaceus > Erinaceus europaeus. The sequence goes on along the minus strand of NC_080178.1, from coordinate 71,683,413 downwards.
ATAAGTCATTGATTAAAAATATTTAAAAAGAAAACATATGTATCATAAATATATTTCTAAAGATGCATAGTCTTTTCTTTTTAATTTTTTTGCCTCCAGGGTTATCGCTGGGGCTCGGTGCCTGCACTATGAATCCACTGCTCCTGGAGGCCTTTTTCCCATTTTGTTGCCCTTGTTGTTCTTGGTATTTTTAATGTTGCCATTGCTGCTGCTGTTGCTGGATAGGACAGAGAGAAATGGAGAGAGGAAGGGAAGACAGAGGAGGAGAAAAAGATAAGACACCTGTAGACCTGCTTCACCACCTGTGAAATGACACCCCCCCCCCCCCCCCCCGCAGGTAGGGAACTGGGGGATTGAACCGGGATCCTTATGCTGGTCCTTGGGCTTGGTGCCATGTGTGCTTAACCTGCTGTGCCTACACCCCTTGCTTAATAAAATACACTCCTTAAAACATTATGCCTTCTGTGTAGGTTAATTTTCCTCCTCCATGAAGTTCAGGTTTTAACTCACCTCTCACTAAACATGCAGTTTTAATTCACAGTGTTATTTGACTTTCTTTCTAAGGTGATAGTCTCTTTTCCTGATCGTTTCTGCTTATTAATAAAATAAGAGAATTGAGGTCTAGGTCTTTTTTGATTTCAATCTATTTCAGAGTTATGCTTAACTGGCAAACTAGAAACAAACAGAAGGCAAGGTTGTCTGAGTAGCCAAACAATTACAGATTTAATTTAAATCTTTTGAGGCTGGGTGGTGGCGCGCCTGGTTGAGCACACGTATCACAGAGCACAAGAACTCAGGTTTGAGCCCCGGCTCCCCACCTGCAGGGGGAAAGCTTAGCAAGCGGTGAGGCAGGTCTGCAGGTGTCTCCCTGTCTCTCTCCTTCTCTGTCGCCCCCTCCTCTCTCAGTTTCTCTCTTGTCCTGTCCAATAAAATGCAAAAAAAAAGGACCGCCAAGAGTCATGGATTCATGGTGCCGGCACCGAGCCCCAGCAATAACCTTGGAGGCAATAAAATAACACAAATAAAGATAATAAAAAAATTAAAAATAATAACCGCTTCTTTATTTTATATTTTCCTCATTGAGCTTGCCCGACGTGCAGTGACTTCTTAAGCTTGGTCCAAGGAATCATGGATCTACAGGAACTTCTGGCCAAGATGACGGCGAAGGTAGGCGTCTGGACTTCACGTGCGAGCTTCCACTTCGTTGTCCAGTTTCTGTGAGATTCAGAGTGAAAGGCTCTAATGAATGTGTTCTTAGCCTGGGCCCATGCAGCATATCACTACAGAAGTGGTTTTTCTTTTTTTCTTTTTTCTTTTTAATTTTTATTTATAAAAAGGAAACACTGACAAAAACCATAGGATAAGAGGGGTACAACTCCACACAATTCCCACCACCAGAACTTCATATCCCATCCCCTCCTCTGATAGCTTTCCTATTCTTTATCCCTCTGGGAGTATGGATCCAAAGTCATTGTGGGATGCAGAAGGTGGAAGATCTGGCTTCTGTAATTGCTTCCCCACTGAACATGGGTGTTGACAGGTTGATCCATACTCCCAGCCTGTTTCTCTCCTTCCCTGGTGGTGGTGGTGGGGCTCTGGGGAAGCGGAGCTCCAGGACACATTGGTGGGGTTGTCTGTCCAGGGAAGTCTGGTTGGCATCATGTTAGCATCTGGAACCTGGTGGCTGAAAAGAGTTAACATACAAAGCCAAACAAATCGTTGACCAATCATATTGTTGATCAATATTCCAACTTAAAGGCTGGAATAGTGCAGATGAAGAGTTGGGGGGGTCCTCCATTTTGTAGATAGCTAGTAGGCACATTTGAGTCATACTCCAGAGGGCCTGTGGCTATACAAGTTTTTTTTTTTTTTCCTGAGCCTGAAATCTGATATGGAGATGGATCATAATTATTGTCTGAGGAGATGATGTCATGGCTGGAAAAGGACCAGAAAGCTGGATCAGGGAAGAGAGTAGCTCCCTAATATGTAACATACTCTGTGCTGCACCTGAGGAAGATGGGTCGGTATTGGGGCAGCTTGGAACCTTCCTATTCATGACTACAAAATGTGAGCTCAGATCTACAGGGATGCAGAGGTCACATAGGCTCCTAAGCTGAATATGGGCCCCAGATCACATCAAATCAAAGGGGTTTACAGTCAGCAATATTTATACCCCTTTCCCATATTAGAAATGGTTTTTCTTACTTGAAATTGGACCGCTTGGACGCAAAATAGCCATGTATGACTTTGAGACCATGAGACCATATCAAGGTACCTACTTGGTAAATGTGTGGAAGAGGAAGGCCGTGTGCCTCTCTGTACATGCCTGGGGGTGCAGAAGGCCTTTGCCCAGGGCCGTTGAGCTAGGAACACAGTGCTGCTACAGAGTCAGAGCCACTGCCATGTGATGCGCTTTAGAAGGAAGGCGAGTTGCTGGTCATGAGAAGGCTAGAATAGCGCCTGCTGGGAGCAGACTGCTGTCATGAGGAGCCATTGTATCACCCTTCTAGCGCATGATTCATTATTTCACGTCTGGTCCTGGGTTTTCAAGACCGAAGAAGGGGAAGGGTGTCTAGAAACACTGCTCGTTTTATAGTTCTGCTGCTGCTTTTCACCGTTCACGCAGCGAGCATCTTTTGAGCATCTGCTCCTGGCTGGGCAGCGTGTCAAGCACAGAGGAGACTTTGTGAACAGGACAGCATGTCCAGCCCAGAGATGTTGTTATCTTGAGAACAAAAAATGTAAACAGTCGGGGATTTCAGTCTAGCTTCAGGGGCCAGGAAGCGGTGCACCTGGTGAAGCACACGTGCCACAGTGTGCAAGGATGCAGGCTCAAACCCCTGGTCCCCACCTGTGGGGGGGGTGAGGGAGGAAAGCTTTGTGCGTGGTGAAGCAGGGCTGCGGGTGTCTCTCTGTCTCTCACTCTCTGTTTCCCCCTCAATTTCTCTCTTGTCTCTATAGACACGCACGCACGCACGCACGCACGCACGCACGCACGCACGCACGCACGCTCCTAGAGTTTACATTCACAATGAAAACTAACAAAGGAAAGGCTCTGAATAAACAGACTGTGACTGGTGGTGTCAGGATACCGCTCAGTCTGCACGTGAGTGAGTTCTTGCCTAGGGCCAAGAAAGAACAAGATTGGACCTAAGAGACGTTATGTTCTGCAAAAGGAAGCATTTTTCATACCAGTGAAAATGATCCATGAATCCTATTTCACCAGCAGCTGTGACTGCTCCCTGCCATCAGCCAGGGCTCATGGGGGAAAACAAAACAAAACAACAACAACAACAACAACAACCTGCCAGGTAGGGTTGTATTTTGGCTCAGTGGCTTATCTGCTGAAGATGGCGTTTCTGAGGTCCTACTGTTTTCTTTGCTCAGCTGCCCTTTTGTGTGGGGCAGGACAGATCCTTTCTGTCAGAGAGAGAAACGGAAGCCTTGCCTGGAGGGCTGAAGCACTAGGTTTCACTTCAGGGCCCCCGGACATGCGAGATGCTGGTAATTATTTGCCTTCCCAGCCAGTGGGACGAGTGGCTTTTACTTCCTCTTGTCTGGAGCAGCTGGATCTCACCCGACGAATTATATTTCAGACGGCCACCATGTTTTTGGAACAAGAAACTGGCCACTTGGGTGGGGGGAGGGGGAGGGCAGCTGTCTATCCCCAGCCCCCAGGATGCCCTTTTCTTTCTTCTCCACTGCGCCAAGTGCCCTCTCTCCTTCGGTGAAATGTCACCCCTTGAGTTCTGCCCTCCAGACGCCGTGATGTGTAGTGGGCACTGGTGAGGCAGACGCGACTTACACCTGTGGACAGTTGCCAACAGAAACTGGTTTAATCCACTTTGTAGTCCCTCCTCACACCCCTCACCACTTCCAGACTGTAAGTGGAGTCGTGATTCCAAGATGTGTGCATCATTCGCAAGCTGAGAGTATCTGGAGAGGAGTTGGCTAGCTGTCTCTGTAAAAGGGCTGGTAGTGAATTTTAGGCCTCCTATTCCAAGAGGCAAAATGGAGGTTGTTCTAGGGGCAGTGGAGATAGCATAATGGTTATGCAAACAGACTCTCATGCCTGAGGCTCCTGGGTCTCAGGTTCAGTCCTCTGCATCACCATAAACCAGAGCTAAGCAGGAGAGAGAGAGGGAGGGAGGGAGGGGGAGAGAGAGAGAGAGAGAGACAGACAGACAGACAGACAGAGAAGGATTGACTTAAATATCAGCATCAAGGCCAGGAAGATTTCTCAGCAGTTCACGCAATGGACTGTCATACCTGAGACTCAGCTCTGAAGGCCCATATTCAATTTGTGGTGGTGACAGACCAGAGGTAAGCAGTGCTCTGGGGAAAAGAAAAAATTAACATAAGGGCCTGAAAAATAATTTGCTGTGGAGTTTGTCTGCTTTGCTGTGCACGTGACCCAGGTACAAGCCTGGTCTCCACCACACTGGGGGAGTTTCGGTGCTGAGGTGTCTCTTCTCTCTCTCCCCTCCCTCCCCCACCCTCTCCTTTTCCTCTCCCTCCCCTCTCTCCCTCTCCTTCTCCTTTTCCCTCTCCCTCCCTCCCTTCCTTCCCTTCGCTTTCCTCCCTCTCCTCTCCTCTCCTCTCCTCTCCTCTCCTCTCCTCTCCTCTCCTCTCCTCCCTCTCCTCTCCTCTCCTCTCCTCTCCTCTCCTTTCCTCTCCTCTCCTTTCTCCCTCCCTCCCTCTCCTTCCCTACCCTCCTTACCCTCCCTCTCTCCCTCTTTCTCCCTCCTTCCCCATCCTCCCCCTCTCTCCCCCACCTCTTTCTCTCTGACACAGTCAACCCAGAGTGGTGAAGCCCTGGTAATGCCTCTGTATACACACGAATATACACATACTAAAACGTATACTGACATATATATATATGTGTGTGTGTGTGTGTGTGTGTGTGTGTGTGTGTGTGTGTGTATACTAAAAGATTCTCATCTATATCATGATGTCATGTCTCTTTTAAACTTTTTTATTATTATTATTATTTTTTTTCCTCCTCCAGGGTTATTGCTGGGCTCGGTGCCTGCATCATGAATCCACCACTCCTGGAGGCCATTCCCCCCCCCTTTTGTTGCCCTTGTTGTAGCTTCGTTGTGGTTATTATTATTGCCCTTGTTGATGCAATTTGTTGTTGGATAGGACAGAGAGAAATGGAGAGAGGAGGGGAAGACAGATAAGGGGAGAGAAAGATAGACACCTGCAGACCTGCTTCACCACCTGTGAAGCGACTCCCCTGCAGGTGGGGAGCCGGGGGCTCGAACCGGGATCCTTACGCCGGTTCCTGCGCTTTGCGCCACATGCGCTTAACCCACTGCGCCACCGCCCGACCCCCCTTTTTTATTATTGACTTAATAATTATTAACAAGATTGTAAGATAACAGGGGTTCAGTTCCATACAGCTCCCACTACCAGAGTTCTGTGTCTCATCCCCTCCATTGGAAGCTTCTCTGTTCTTTATCCTTCTGGGATTATGGACCCAAATTCTTTATGGGGTGCAGAAGGTGGGAGTTCTGGCTTCTGTAATTGTTTCTCCACTGGACATGGGTGCTGGCAGGTGGATCCATCCCCCCAGCTTGTTTCTGTCTTTCCCTAGTGGGGCAGGGCTCTGGGGAGGGGAGGTTCTGGGACACACTGGTGAGGTCGTCTGCCCAGGGAAGTCAGGATGGTATCATGGTAGCATCTGCAACTCAGTGGCTGAAAAGCAGTAAACTATAAAACAGGACAAATTATTTAATAAACAGAAACCCGAAGGTAGGACTAAAACAAGGGAAGTCAGAGGTGTTGGGGTGGAAAGAAGCTAGAAAGTCTATTTTAGTTATGTTCTTAAAGGCATGTGACTTTAGTCATTTTTGCCTGAGTCTGACAGCTAACCTGCAGGTGGGCTAAAATCTTGTCTGGGAAGATGATGTCACAGTTGAGAATAGGACTAGAAAGCCAGATTAGGGCAGCCAATAGCTCCCAAACATGAAACAAGTATATAAATAAAAAACTTCATATAAAAAGTCCATTTTATCTTACAGACCATGTAACTATGGGGTGGGGAGAGCTGGACTGTGTTATGAATCTTAGTTTTTCAACTCCTGATCTTGAAGGAGCTGGGAAGTCAGTTACAGTAGGCAGAGTTATTGGAAATTTGCCACACGTCTTTATAATGCTTAAAGGTTTTCAGTCACTAAATTAGGCTGAGACTGCCAGTTGTTGTTAGGGCCCACCTTCTCAGCAGACGGTTCTCACAGTTGGATCTTGGTGGAGTCATTGACTCTTATTCAAGAATAAGTCCAGTGACCAACCTGGAAAAGGTTTGGCAGCCTAAGTCATGTCAAACCAGACTGAACAACACCTCAGAGGTCTGCTAAGAGAAACTGGTGTTCTTCCTCCCTTGTAAAGCTGGACAGATTTTGAAACGTTCTTTTTTATTTGCAGGTTAGTGGCTAGCAGTACAGTTGCTGCCACATGGGTCAGTTTCTTCTCTTACTATGACAGGCGTCTGTAAAACATTTCCACCATCATGCGCCAGGACCCCAGTCCTTCCTCCCGGTCCCGGAGTCCTCTGTTTTGCTTGCAGTACACCAAACCAGTCTAAGTTTTACTTTCTGCTTTTCCTTTTCCTTTCTGTTCTTCATTCTTAAGTTCTGCCCATGAGTGAGATCACCCTGTGTCCTACTGATGTCTGGCTGATCTCACGTCACAGGATTCCTTGCAGCCCCATCCAAGATGAGGTGAAGGAGGTGACGTCATCATCCTAACAGCTGAGTAGCATTGAAGTTGGAAGCAACTTGGAAGACGAGTGGCTGGGAAGCTTGTGACATATATACAAAGAGTCACTTCAGGGTTGTCACCGGGGTTCGGTGATTGCACTGAGAGCCCACTGCTCCTGTGGCCATTTTTCATTGGACAGGACAGAGAGAAATGGAGAGAGGAGGGGAGACAGAGAGGAGGAGAGAAAGACAGACACCTGCAGACCTGCTTCACCTCCTGTGAAGCGACTCCCCTGCAGGTGAGGGGCCGGGGGCTCGAACCGGGATCCTTGTGTGGGACCTTGCATGTCACACTATGTGCGCTTAACCTGGTGCGCCACTATCCAGACCCCTAAAAGTTCCTTTTTTAGTCTCTACTACCACCTTAAGCCAGAGTTGTGCAGTGCTCTAATTAAAAAAAAAAAAAAAAAAAAAGCTCACATAGTCTCCTCTTTAGTGATAGGCATTAGATCTGTTCCTGATTTTCACACACATTTCATCTCACAAATAAATATCACATTTTGAGCCCTTTTTCGGAATGACAAAGATCTCATTCAACTCTTACTTGTTTCAGGGAATTCATCAATCACTGTGTTGCATAGACAGTCCTGGGACAGTAGAAATGAGGTTAAGATAATCTGTGAGAAGTTGTCGCTTCTTTTCTATTACTGATTGCAATGTGGTTTTGGTTTGTCTGACCTGGGAGTGTTTGAGAGTGACCACATCCTGGTGTAGTGCCGGCCAGGTCATGGCGGCTTCCGGTGGCACAGGTAGGGGTGCAAAGAGCCTTTTGGTGGAATCTTGATATTCTAGCAGGATCATTTTTCCAGGCTGGAGAGGCTCCAAGATGGAGGTGGAGGTGGGCAGGCAGTGGTGCACCTGGTTAAGTGCACAAAGTACAGAGTTGCAAGGGCCAGCATAAGGCTCTAGGTTGGAGCCCTCAGCTCCCCACCTGCAGGGGGGACGCTTCACAAGTGGGGAAGCAGGTCTGTGTAGCAGATTTGCAACACAGGCACCGAGTCTCAACGATCACCCTGGAAGGAAAGAAACGGACAAGTTTCCTTTTCGAGTGGGAGAGACACCACAGTTCCAGGTTTTCAGAGTGTGGCAGGCTGGTTTATGTTGCCAACACCCCGTTTGAGGAGGGGCAGAGGCCTAGTTCACCTCCTTATAGTTGAGGGCCACCCCCCATTCCTGCCTTCCCTGAAAGCTGCTAGGAGGTAGACACGAGGTGAACAATCATCTCTGAAGCAGTGCCAGTACCTTTTTCTCATCTCCTATCTTTCTTTCTCGTTTTGGTTGCTTGATTCTTCTTGCAAGTATGTCTTAAGCTGCTTCCTAGAGAATTTCTTTTTTTTAAAAAAATTTTATTTATAAAAAGGAAACACTGACAAAGCCATAGGATGAGGGGTTCAACTCCACACAATTCCCAATCCCCACCACCAGAACTTCGTATCCCACCCCCTCCCCTGATAGCTTTCCTGTTCTTTATCCCTCTGGAAGCATGGACCCAAGGTCATTGTGGGATGCAGAAGGTGGAAGGTCTGGCTTCTGGAATTGCTTCCCTGTTGAACGTGGGCATTGACAGGTCGATCCGTACTCCCAGCCTGCCTCCCTAGAGAATTTCTAAGTAATTTAATTATCGTAGACTTTAGAGACTCTTGGGTTAGGTTGTAGATTGAAAAGTACCCTGAAGTTTAGACAGTTTTTCTTGTATTTGGCTGTTTTTCAGGGACTGACTGTAGTGCACATATTTTCTTTTTTTTCCTTTTTCTTTGCTGATTAGTACCATTCCTCTTTTTAAATTTCTTTTTTTTTTTGTTTTAAAGAAACTTATTTTTAAAAGTATTTTATTTATTTTATTTTTGAGAGAGATGCAGAGAGAGAAAGACACCAGAGCACTGCTCAGCTCTGGCTTATGGTGGTGCAGGGGATTGAACCTAGGACTTTGGAGCCTCAGGCACGGACAGTCTCTTTGCATAACCATGATGCTATCTACCCCCACCCAATTTATTTATTTCTTATTGGAGAGAAATTGAGAGGGAAAGGGGAGACAGAGAGACACCAGTAGCCCTGTTTCACTACTCATGAAGCTTTCCTCCTGCATGTGGGGACCAGAGGCTTGAACCTGGGTCCTTGTTCACTGTAGTGTGTGCACTTAACCAAGTGCCCCACTGCCCTGGCTCCAGTAGTATCACCTGCAGAAGGCAGACAAGAAACAAAATTTCCTGAGAAATTTCAAAAGCTTGAAGGAGTCGGAAGAGAAGTCACAAAAATCCAGATTTGCAGTTCTGTTTCTCAAGCGTAGCCTATCGTGACTGACTGGATGGTATGAGTGGGGTGAAACTGAATTAAGCTGTGGAGATGGCGGGAGTCATTACCCCAGTTCAACTACTGTGTCTAAAGTTCTGGCCCGAAATAGCTTAATATTGGTGTTACCATCACCACCACCACCTTCATGGGGTCGTCTGTACTCCAGGTCTACCTTTGTTCCAGAGAGACAGAGACAGAGGGGTGCCACAGCATTGCCCTTTGCCCCAGTTTGGTGGCCCACGTGACAGAAAGAGTGTGCTATTCCAGTGAGCTCTCTTGCCAGCCTTACTTTGGGTTCTTTTGGTGGTTGTCCTTGTTGCCAGGGCTTTACTCCGCTGGCAACTACTCTATTTTTTTTTTTGTCTCCAGGGTCACTGCTGGGGCTCGGTGCCTGCACCAGGAATCCACTGCTCCTGGAGGCCATTTTTTTCCCTTTTGTTACCCTGCTTTTTTTTTTTTTTTTTTTTTTTACCATTGTTGTGGTTATTATTATCGTTGTTATTGATGTCGTTGGATGGGACAGAGAGAAATGGAGAGAGGAGGGAAGACAGAGAGGGAGAGAAAGACAGACACCTGCAGACCTGCAACAGTGCCTGTGAAGCGACTCCCCTGCAGGTGGGAAGCCGTGGGCTCGAACTGGGATCCTTACACTGGTCCTTGTGCTTTGCGCCACATGCGCTTAACCCGCTACACTACCGCCTGACCCCCTATGCTATTCTTTCAAGTAGAGAGAGAGAGAGAGAAAAATAAAAAAAGATAAAGAGACCACAGCGTAAAGCTTCCTCTCCAGGGGGAAGGGGCAGGCTCAGCTGGGTTGCACTCCGTGACCTCATTTTTTTCTTGACCTGAGACATGGAGGTGGAAGTCTAAATGAATTATTTCATAAAGAATACCTTCTTTTTAAATTTTTTATAGTATTCTGCTTCTTTTTAGTATTTATTTAATTTAGGGAGAGAGAGAGAGACAGACTGATTGGACCCACTGCCCAGCTCTGGCTTATAGTGGTGCTGGGGGTTGAACCTGGGACTCAGAGCCTCAGGCATGAAATGGTTTGGCAGAACCTTGTGCTGTCTCCCCAGCCCAAGAATAGCTTCTGCCTTACTAAAAATTTAATGCCTAAAGAAAATTTTATTTCTAAAACGTGTTTCTTTTTGATAAAGGCAGTCTTTATGTAAGGAGAAGGGGAGAAGGTAATCCCACCACTGGGTTGAGTTACTCACTACTATAGATGTGAAAATTGGTCATACTAATCATACGAATGCTTAGGCTTTTTCTGTTTGGGTCCTTTCATTCATTTATGTTTTCACAGGAGCAGTGCTCAGCTCTGGTTTATGATGATATGGGGGATTGAACCTGGCACCTCAGAGCCTCAGGCATGATAATGTGTGTTCATAACTCTTATGCTATCTCCCCCACCCTGGGCACCATAGTCTTGAAGGCACACTGAGGCATAGAGAGAGCGGAGGAGAAGGCTTGGAACTCTAGCTTGGGAGGCTGTTTCTGAACCTGGTAGTACTGTGTGTATCAGGGGCAGGGATATGGGTAGGATGACCTCAAGCATTTGGAGAGATGTTAGGTGTGTTCATGACTGGTTATAGGATGAAAGCATATGTAGCAGGAAAAAGGGGGTGAGAATTCACAGAGAAGCCAAGAAAGGCATTCTTAGATATGACCAAAAAGTGGTTTTTCTTGGAAAACACTGAATGTCTCGCCACTGCAGATGTGTGAGCAATGACTGACTAATCATTCTAGGGAGGACATTCTGGGTTGGTAACAGTTTTCCACACAGAAGGTTCTAAGACTTTGAGGTCCTAGTTGAGCGACACAGAAAAATAAAGAAGGCTCTCTTAGCCTTCCAGTAGGCTGCACAGTGGATCAAAGCCATGGACTTCAAGCATGAGCTTCCAGGCTCAATCTGCAACAGTGCATGTGTCCGAGTGATGCCTGGTTCTAGCCTCCCCATTGGTTAATAAATTAAGTATTTTAAAAAATGTCTCTTTCACAAAAAAAGCCAGATAATTACTATTACCTATGTGTTCCCTTACCTCTTTGAACCATGTGTACATTAAGTGGGTTCCTAAGACCTTCCGTGTGAGGTGGGATTGGGGGGTGGGTGGGGAGAAAATAAATCTCCCAGTGACATTTCCTTTTGTCTGACCTCACCACACCAGAATTTTTCACAAAACAGAAGTAGTGATTCCCCTAGTTTGTAAAACTTGACATTGTGGTTAGAGTGTGAGAAACTGGCAGAGGATGCTGGGAGATAAATGTGAGTGTATTGGAGTTCCTGATTAGATCTCCTGGGAACACACTCATGAGTCCTGGAGATCACGTCTGTTACAAGTGTTTCCGTGGGGGCTTGGGCTGAAAGCACACACATTTCTACAGATCCACGAGGTCCCTGAGCTAGTTTAATGTCTCATTTGTTTCTCATTAGGCCATGGAAACCTATATGTATTCAATTTAGAATGATTCCACCTTATGCTAAAAAAAAATCCTAAAAACTAAAAAGCAGATCCAGTTAAAAATGTTAGAAGTATATTTTCCCTTCCTTCTGCTTTTTTTTCCCCTTGTTGCTATTGTTAGTTTTGTTAGGATCGTGAAGTTGGATTCTGTAAATGACAGTAGGTACCTTTTGCTTGCAGCTGAATTACGCTGAGACGAGGCTTAACCAGTTGGAAAACTGCCACTGTGAGAAGACCTGTCAAGTGAGCGGACTGCTCTACAGAGACCAAGACACGTGGGTGGACGGCGACCACTGCAGGAACTGCACATGCAAAGTAAGCCTCTTGGCCAGTCCGCCAGTACTAATATGGCTTGCAGGGGGCGAGGTGGCTGATGAGCCGTGATCTCTGCTGCTTTAGTAGATGATACTTTTATTTTTTATTTATTATTTTTTAATATTTATTTTATTTATTTCCCTTTTGTTGCCCTTGTTGTTTTATTGTTGTCGTTATTATTGTTGTTGTTGTTGTTGGATAGAACAGAGAGAAATGGAGAGAGGGAGGGAAAGACAGAGAGGAGGAGAGAAAGATAGACACCTGCAGACCTGCTTCACCGCCTGTGAAGCGACTCCCCTGCAGGTGGGGAGCCGGGGTTCGAACCCGGATCCTTATGCCGGTCTTTGTGCTTTGCACTAAGTAGATGATACTTTTTTTTTAACATTATAAATACAACATTTTCTTTTCTTTTCTTTTCTTTTTTTTTTTTTCCTCCTCCAGGGTTATTGCTGGGCTCGGTGCCTGCACCATGAATCCACTGCTCCTGGAGGCCATTTTTTCCCCCCTTTTGTTGCCCTGTTGTAGCTTCGTTGTGGTTATTATTATTGCCCTTGTTGATGCAATTTGTTGTTGGATAGGACAGAGAGAAATGGAGAGAGGAGGGGAAGACAGAGAAGGGGAGAGAAAGATAGACACCTGCAGACCTGCTTCACCGCCTGTGAAGCGACTCCCCTGCAGGTGGGGAGCCGGGGGCTCGAACCGGGATCCTTACGTCAGTCCCTGCGCTTTGCGCCACATGTGCTTAACCCACTGCGCCACCGCCCGACCCCTGTAGATGATACTTTTAAGAGGCGCTTTCTTTTTCTCACTAAGCGTTTGTTTTGTGATCTGCACCATTGTGAGGGGAAGCTGGAGCAGTGCCATGTTATCTGTAAATACTTGGAAATGAAAACACAATCTCACATGATTTCTTTTTATTAAGAAGTTTTGTATTTGGACTGTGGAGATTGGAGTATCAGCCTGAGCAAGGAGTTCCTTTTTTTAGTGTTTTTTTTTTTAATTTTTCCTTTTTGTTGCCCCCTTTTTTTTTTAATTGTTGCTGTAGTTATCGTTGTTATTGATGTCCTCATTGTTGGATAGGACAGAGAGAAATGGAGAGAGGAGGGGAAGACAGAATGGGGGAGAGAAAGATAGACACCTGCAGACCTGCTTCACTGCCTGTGAAGCGACTCCCCTGCAGGTGGGGAGCCTGGGGCTCAAACTGGGTTCCTTACACGGGTCCTTGCGCTTTGTGCCACATGTGCTTAACCTGCTGTGCTACTGCCCGACTTCCAGTGTTTTGTTTGTTTGTTTGTTTTGTTTTTAGGACAACCTAATGGTTACATTTTTTTTTTTACTGCCAGAAAAAATAACCTAAAAGGGCAGTTTAATCAGTTTCTTGGTGTTTTTGTTGTACTTTACGAAGGATCCATCAACCATTTCAGACCTGCAGGCGTCCCTCTCTCCTGAACGGTTAGTACATAAACTGTGGCCATTGGAAATGATTCGATAAATATCTGAAGAATACCTTGGTCTGTATGGGAATATACAAAACAGACTGTTAGCGCTGGAAACGGTGATTGGCAGGGCCTGTTAGAGGAGTTATTTATGTTGTTCAAATAGCCTTTTCATTTTCTGCCAAATCTGCTTAGCTGGCAGGGTCAGGTGGAACGAAGTCAGTGATGTGTATCAGCAAAGTAATGGAGGTGACGTGGGTCCACTCAGGCTGGGAGGATATCTGTGTTTGCGGTCCTGGGGTGGACTGGGATCTCTTGTACTGCACCTGCTTGCTGTGAGGTCTCCAGGAAGAGACATGAACTTTCTCCCTCGTGGGAGCTCCTAAGATTCCTTTCCCTGTGCTTTTCTCCCAGAGCGGTACTGTGGAATGTCAAAGGATGTCCTGCCCCCTGCTCCGCTGCTCCCCGGACTCCCTCCCAGTGCACATTTCTGGCCAGTGCTGCAAAGTCTGCCGACGTAAGTGCTTATGTGGCGTCAGGGTCAGGGTGGGTCTCTGCTCCTGGAGGTTCCTTTCCCTCCTGCTGTTTTGAGTCTCCACTCACCAGCATTGATGAGACACAACTTCTGCTATTGGTCTAAGAAGACAGGAGAGCTGCTCTATTTATGCCACCTGTTATAATAATTAAAAAATACAAAGGTAGGGCAGTGGCACAGCAGGTTAAGTGCACATGGAGCAAAGCGCAAGGTTTGCTCTGCACGTGCAGGGGGGTCACTTCATGGGCGGTGAAGCAGGTCTGCAGGTGTCTATCTTTCTCTCCCCCTCTCTGTCTTCCTCTCCTCTCTTGACTTCTCTGTGTCCTAGCCACCAAAAACAACATCAGTGGCAACAATAACAACAACAAGAAGGGCCACAAAATGGGAAAAAATGGTCTCCAGGAGCAGTGGATTCCTAGTGCAGGCACTGAGGCCCAGCGATAACCCTGGAGGCAAAAAAAAAAAAAAAAAGACGGAGGCTGGGCAGTAACGCAGCAGGTTAAGCGCACATGGTGCAAAGCGCAAGGACTGGTGTAAGGATCCCGATCTGAGCCCCCGGCTCCCCACCTGCAGGGGGGGTCACTTCACAAGTGGTGAAGCAGGTCTGCAGGTGTCTTTCTCTCCCCCTTTCTGTCTTCCCCTCCACTCTCCATTTCTCTCCGTCCTATCCAACAGCAACAAATAATAACAACGATAAACAAGGACAACAAAAGGGAAAAATGGCCTCCAGGAGCAGTGGATTCGTAGTGTAGGCGTCGAGCTTCAGCAATAATCCCGGAGGCAATAAATGAAGAAATAAAAGACTTTCCTGTGGTCTTTAAACAAACAGGAAGTCTGTCTAGTACATGGCGGGGTCTTTAGGTACAGCAAGATAGGCCAAGTGGCAAAGATGGGCTGGTCATGACAGTGCGAGCCATGAGGCCATAAATCAGTTACCAGCACTTGGCGGGTCTTGGGGGGGGGGCAGGGCGGGAAGGAGAGTAGACAAGGACCACAGGAATAGAGAGTGACTTCCACCAGACAGTCCTTAAGTAACTTCCTATAACCCACAGTCCCTTGTGGGTTTTCGTGAGGCCGTGGAATGCCTGCCAGGCTAACGTCAGCTGTGTGCCCATTATGCTCATGTCCCAACAGCCTGTGTTATGGCAGACACAATATAGGCCGTTCTTCCTGTTCTGTGTAGAAGGAATTGGCATCAACAGGAGGGAATGAGGTGACTTGGCTGGCAGTGGAGGAGGGTTGATCTGTGAACTCTTGGCTGATGCTAAGATGCCGCCGTGTGCTTTGCTTCCTCCAGCCTTACTGATTGATCAAGCTCAGGGCTGATATCTGTGTGTTGGCTATCTCAGGTCTTATCTAGAACAGACTGCTGTGAGGTGTTTTTTTTTTTTTTTGGGAGGGGTCGGGGAACTTCAATGAGAGCAGTAAACCGGCTCAGAGTTGACGCATGTCTTTGATTTAAAAATAATTATGATCTAAAAATAGTAATGATTTCAAAGTTCTTTTTCCAGGGCACCAGGCAGTGGCGCACCTGACTGAGCACTCACATTACTGTGCTCGAGGACCCAAGTTCGAGCCCCCGGTCCTCACCTGTAGGGCAAAAATTTCAGGAGTGGTGAAGCTGTAGGTCTCTCTCTCTGTGTCTCTTCCTCCTCTTTCAGTTTCTCTGTCTCTATCTAATAATAAGTAAATATTAATATAAAAAAGGGAGAAGTATTTTTAAAAAATCAAAACCAAATTCTTTTTGCTGTGTATTGTGACGGAGACTGTTTCCAGTGAGAAGGTGCAAGGAACATGGGAATTCAGCAGTAGCACAAGGCTGCTGTTTAAAACGTTTGGTGTTGGGTCAGGTGGTGGCGCACCTGGTTTAGCGCACACGCTACAGTGCACAAGGACCCAGGTTCAAGCCCTTTAGTCCCTTCCTTCCGGGAAAGTTTCACAAGTGGTGAAGCAGGGCTGCAGATGTCTCTCTGTTTGTCTTCCTCTCTATTTTCCCCTCCCCTTCTCAATTTCCAGCTGTCTCTATCCAATAAATAAAATAAAAAAGAAACACATCTAAAAAATGTCTTGGTGTGTGCCAATTTTATTGCTCTGTGCTTTCATCTCACAACTTAATTGAATCCTCAGCACAGTCCTTTGAGGCTGGGTATTATTATTACTTGTGTTACTATTTTTGCTTTAGAGGAAGCTTAGGCTTAGTGGAGTTAACTCCCCACGGCTGCAGGCCGGTGCGTGGAAGAGAGGAGATGGGAAACTGCTTCTGTCTGACTTCAAAGTCCAAAGCTTCTGCATTGAACCGTATGACCTGCGGGGAAGGAATGCTTAGGTGAGAAAGGCGGCTCCTGCAATGTGTCTTCAAGGTGACGCTCTACCAAAATAAGCAAAATAATGCCAGTGTGAAGTCTTCAGAACACAGGGGTCTAGCTTGGTGTTACTCAAGAGCATTTACTCACCTAATGTGGAAGTGGGGCAGCTGGACTGGGTGTGCTAGTTTCATCTCTTGTTGAACTCTTTCAAAAGGACCTTTGAGATTTCTTCCTTTTTTTTTTGTTTTTGCCTCAGAGTTATTGCTGGGGTTTGGTGCTGCACTATAAATCCACTGCTCCTGGAGGCCATTTTTCCCATTTTATTGCCCTTATTGTTATTGTTCCCATTGCTATTGTTGGATAGGACAAAGAGAAATCGAGAGAGGAGGGTGGGAGAGAAAGACCCCTGCAGACCTGTTTCACTGCTTGTGAAGCATCTCCCCCATGCAGGTGGGGAGCCAGGGGGCTCGAGCCGGGATCCTTATTCCAGTCCTTGCGCTTCGCACCATGTGTGCTTAACTCGCACATGGTGCTACTGCTGGACCCCCCCTCTTTTTTTTTTTTTAAGATTTATCTTAGGAGAGACTGGGGGTGGGGAGAGAAGGAAGTAGAGAGAGACTGAATTGGGCTGTGAAGGGGGCAGAAGTCACTTCACCTCTTGGGCTTATGCAGTATTGACGTATGTACTGCCAGAGCTGGAGCCAGGCTTACATGTTCAAGCCCTGTGTTCTCTCTCTCTCTCTCTCTTTTTTTTTTTTTTTTTTTTTGTGTGTGTGTGTGTACCAGCTCTTTGACCACGAACTTTGCCTTTTTCATGGTTGTAACATTACACTCCCAACTCTGGAGGACATACTTTGGAGTTGATCTAAAAGGAAAATTTTTTTAAAAAAAAATTCGCGGTGCTTCTGGAAGTCATGCGAGATGATGATGACATAAGCAGTGCTAGGTGGCCTGGTGCTGTTACATTTTGAGCCCATGATGGGAAGGCAGTTGTTTGTAGTTATAGATCATTCTTCCTGTCTTGATGTATTGTATTTTTTTTTCTTTTTATTTTCTTCTTTATATTTATTTTCCCTTTTGTTGCCCTTGTTGTTTTTTTATTGTTGTTGTTGTGGTGGTTATTGTTGTTGTTATTGATGTCGTTGTTGGATAGGACAGAGAGAAATGGAGAGAGGAGGGGAAGACAGAGAGGGGGAGAGAAAGATAGACACCTGCAGACCTGCTTCACCGCCTGTGAAGCGACTTCCCTGCAGGTGGGGAGCCGGGGGCTTGAACTGGGGTCCTTATGCCCATTCTTGCGCT
Organism: Erinaceus europaeus; assembly: GCF_950295315.1. Classification (NCBI taxonomy): domain Eukaryota; kingdom Metazoa; phylum Chordata; class Mammalia; order Eulipotyphla; family Erinaceidae; genus Erinaceus; species Erinaceus europaeus. The sequence goes on along the minus strand of NC_080178.1, from coordinate 71,665,998 downwards.
TTGCGCTATGTACGCTTAACCCACTGCGCTACCGCCCGACTCCCGATGTATCGTATAATAGCAGACGGGGAATTTAAGAAACTATTGGGGATTAGTGTTTCTAAAAAAAAAAATGAAGATTTCTTGGTATTGTTTTGTGTTTATTGTACAGATCTTCTACTCTTTTGTGCTTTAAGCTTTTTGCCCCCTGCTCAGTTTATGGTGATTCCAGGGATTGAACCTGGGATTTTGGAGGGTCAGGCATGAGAGTCCCTTTGCATGACCATTATGCTATCTGTGCCTGCCACGCTCTCCATTGCAAAGGGATAGAGGTGATCAAGGGCAAAGGAGTCGTTCTCTCTGATGGTAACCCAGGCTGTGTCTGTGAGACAGAAACAAAGCTGTAGGCATGTGTGTGGCGGGCTGGGGTGACTGCATCCGCCGGGGGTGTTCAGTTGTTTCTGTGAGTTGCCCGTCACGCCATTGTCCTCTGTATATCAGAGGAGGCAGATTGGAGTGATCCACTCTGTATCGGGCACTGCTGAGCTTTGTGGTGTATATTTATTTAATTTTTAAAACAAACAAACTCCAGGGGCCTATGACTTTACCAGTTTTTGCTTGAGCCCGACAGCTAACATGCAGAGGACCAGGGAGCTGGCGTCAGAGTTAGAAATAGGGCTAGAAAGCTGGATCAGGGAAGAAAGAAACTCCCAAATATGTGAAAAGTATATAAATACCATTACTTGTAAACCCCATCAATCTTTTTAAAATTTATTTATTGATAAAATGGACTGATAAGACCATAGGATAAGAGGGGTACAGTTCCCACCACCAAAGCTCTGTATCCCATCCCCTCCCCTGATAACTTTCCTATTCTTTATCTCTCTGGGAGTATGGGCCCAGGGTGCAGATGGTGGAAGGTCTGGCTTCTGTAATTGCTTCCCTGCTGAACATGGGCGTTGGCAGGTGGATCCATACTCTCAGCCTGTCTCTGTCTTTCACTGTTGGGGCAGAACTCTGAGGCAACAGGGCTCCAGGACACATGATGGGGGTCGTCTGTCCAGGGAAGATTGGTTGGCATCATGGTAGCATCTGGAACCTGGTGGCCAGAATTCCTACCTTCACCTGAACTTCGCAATTTTGAAGCAGCCTCCTTGCAGAGCTCAGGCCATGAGTTGTCTCTGAGTCACCATCTTTCAACCCCATCAATCTTATCTGGGGCCCATATTCACCTCCCCAGAGTCCCACCCCACTAAGGGGAGGTAGAAACAGGCTGGGAGTATGTATCCACCTGCCAATGGTCATGTACAGATTAGAAGCAATTACAGAAGCTAGACCTTCCCCCTTCTGCATCCCATAATAATCCAGGGTCCATACTCCCAGAAGGATAAAAAAACAGGAAAGCTTATAATAGAGGGGATGGGATGTGGAACTCTGGTGGTGGGAACTGTGTGGAATTGTACCTCCCTTACCCTACGGTCTGGTTGATTGTTATTAAGTCAGTAATAATAAAAACAACCCTCAAAAGTTGTAGGCGCTACCATTATCCCAGGGCTCGAACCCGATCCTTACATAGGTCCTTGCTCTTCATACTGTGTACACTTAACCAGGTGCACCACCACCTGTCCCCTGAGTAGTCATTTTTTTATAGCTGTAACTATATTATTTTTAAAAATTTTATTAGTGACTTCACACCCATCCATAAAATTAGGAGCTAACAGTTCCACACTGTTCCTCCCTCCAGAGTTCTGTATCCCCATTCCCTCCTTTGGAAGCTACAGCAGTTATCCCAAGTCCACAAATATGGGTTCACTATTATTTCTTCTTCTTTTCTTTTTTTATTAAGTATTGTTGCTATAACTACCTGTCTGTCTATACATATATTTGCCCAGTTTTCTCCCATGGTCCGTTTTTCTTTTTCTAAGGCACATCTATGCCTGTACCGCTTGGATATTAAAAAAAAAACTATATTACAAATGTATACTTTTAGAGCTCCTTGAACAATTAAAGCCTAGTGTCAGAATTTGGTCATCTTACACATCCAGAACAGTAGATACTTAGGCTGAAGAACATATGTGTACTCAGAGCTATGGGCGCTTAGAGATATTGAAATATTAATGTGAGTGCTTAACCAGATGCGTCCCTGCCTGGCCCCGATATTGAAGTATTAAATCTGTTTTCCCAGACATGTTAAATTAATAGCGATTTATGAGATTAGAAACTAACAGGATTATAATTTCACACCTATCCCACCACTAAAGGTCTGTGTCTCCCCCACTCCCCCCACCCCCCAGAGAACCTCAGTAGTCAGTTTTCCATGTGGACACAGTGGGTAAGAACGTGCCTGCCCAAGGAAGCAAACAGAACCTTGGCTGTGGCATGCTGAAGGACACTTTTATTCATTTTCATTTTTACTTTATTTTATGTCTTGCCTCTAGGGTTAGCACTCCAAATCCACCTCTTCTGGTGGCCATTTTTTCTGTTTTCATGGATAGAGACAGAGAAGAATTGAGAGAGGAGGGGGGAGGGAGAGAGAAAGAGCTTCCCCCCTTGCAGGTGGGGAACGGGGCCTCGAACTCAAATCCTTGCGCCGGTCTTTGTGCTTGGTGCTGTGTGCCTTGATTAACTGGGTGTGCCTCCTCCTGGCTCCCTGAAGCAGACCTCTAAAGCAGGGTGGGTTTGGCATAATGATGGGAGAGCTTTTACAAAGACCGCTGCATGCACCGAGGTGGTGGTGGGGACCTGGGCATGGGACCCCCTGGGTGTTCCAGGTGGAGGTGCCAGGCAAGCAGCCTCCAGCGTACAGCTGAAAAGAAAGGAGTGCATGAATGATAGCCAGGAGGCCTGGCGTGCAGGTGCTACTCTGTACAAATTTCCTCTTTGCATGAGACAGATGTTTCAGGAACAGACTGTCTGTAAGGCGGAGGGTGTCAGGCTTTGAACAAGAGCCCATGGCAGATGCAGAGAGTGATTAACAGAAGTCAGGCAGGTGGAACAAGTGGGTGGGGACAGTTGGTTCTGTCTAGCTTGTGTGAGTTGGAGATGCCTGAGGGGTGACCAGTCTGATGTGGGAATCTTGCTCAGAGACATGCTGGCTCAATTCCGTCTGTGGCTGAGCTCACTGAGCGAGGAAGGGTCCCTGGGAGTTCAGGCCTTCTGATCTATCACTCGCCTTAGAAAGCATACCACAGAGCTTCGGTTTTGATAGTCTAAGCTGCCGAGTGTCAAGGGATGGATGGCGTGTATGAAGGATACAGACTCCTCGTGTCTACATCGGCAGGGATGCCCCCGTCACCGTGCTAGAGCAATCAGAGGCGACTCTGAAGGGCTGCATGTCTGTGGGTACTGAAAGATACCGCTGCCCAGCGGGTTCTCTCCATCCCTAGGACGTGTATCTCTTGCCTCACGGGGAAATGCGTGCTGGTGCTTGATTTCAATTTCAGTTTCATGCTTGGACACTGTCAAACATGCTTCTTCGCATGCCTGTCTCTGGTGTGATGTGAAGGTGCCCATTTGCATTCGTGCTCATCCTGAAAGCTTTTGGAATGGGGTCCCCAGTGCGCTGACCATAGGGACCGGAGTCTGACTCACCTTGTGCTGGAATGTCCGCAGCCATCAAAAGCCAGCCTGTTAGCCTGTTGGCTATGCATCAAGAGGCTGAATGATGAAGATGGATGTCAAGGGAAGGAGGGAACTGTCAGAAGCGGTGTGAGGAGGCCAGAGTAGGGCAGGGTTCTTGTGGCCGTCAAGATGATCCTCACGATGGTTCTGAGGTGATTTTGCAGCTCCCTGGGATCTTGAGCAAACACCTCCTGCTCCAGCGCCACGGCGGAAATGGCTGGGCCCTGAGTTGTTTTGATGCCATCTCATCAAGCATACTGCTGTGTGAGCACGCAAAGTTTAGTGGACGTTTACTTTTTATACCAGAACAGTGGGGTTGACAGTTGGCTTTGTGTGCCCATTTGGGGTGCAGAAGGAAGCAGTGAGCCATTCCTCCCTCCAGATTGGAGTTCTGGATGAGTCTGTCATAGGAAGAAAGGATGTTGGCAAATGTCAGCAACAGGATAGTAAGCGGGCTCACACCACGGAGGGGGTGGCGGGCGGGGGGAGAAGAGGGAAGTCTCTTTCTCTCCTTCCTTCCCATCCTGGGCCAAGTTGCAGATGGCAGATGGCAAGATGGAGCACACATAGCAGAACTGTCTGTGTGGAGTGAGCTGTCCTGCCGGGCTGGCAGCAGCTGTGGTTGGGAGTGTGGGAGTTGAGGCCGGGATTCCAGGCCCTGGGAGGGTTGGTGTTCTCCTCCCTCACACAGTGAATCCGAGGCTTCCTGTCAGCATTAGGACTAGTGAGTCATAGTTAAAAAATTTTTTTTGGCTCATTTGTGTTCACTTCTGTGGCCTCCTTGACTTCTACTGCCCTCCTTCACTTCTTTTCTTCATTTCTTTTTAAAAAATATTTTCTTTATTGGGAGATTGATGGCGTACAGTGAGCAGCAGAAAGCAATAGATTGTACATGCACATGTACCCTCACTAGGTCCTCCTCTGCCGCCATGTTCCAGGACCTGAGCCCTCCCCCCACCCAACTCCAGCCCAAGTCAAGATACTTTTTTTTTATTTATAAAATGGAAATATTGACAAGACAATAAGAGGATAAGAGGGGTACATTTGCACACAATTCCCGCCTCCAGAGCTCCATCCCCTCCCCTGATAGATTCCCTGTTCTTTATCCCTCTGTGAGTATGGACCCAGGACCATTATGGGGTGCAGAAGGTGTAAGGTCTGGCTTCTGTAATTGCTTCCCCACTCAACATGGGCTTTGACAGGTGGATCCATACTCCCAGCCTGTCTCTCTCTTTCCCTAGTGGGGCAGGGCTCTGGGGAAGCGGGGCTCCAGGACACACTGGTGGGGTCGTCTGCCCAGGGAAGTTTGTTGGCATCATGTTAGCATCTGGAACCTGGTGGCTGAAATGGAATGAAGATAGAAAGCAGAATAAATTGTTGACTAATCATGAACCTAAAGGCATAAACGAAGGGAGGAAGGGGCATGGTTTAGAAAGTGATGTTGACACAGCACAAGGACCGGCATAAGGATCCCGGTTCGAACCCCGGCTCCCCACCTGCAGGGGAGTCGCTTCACAGGCGGTGAAGCAGGTCTGCAGGTGTCTATCTTTCTCTCCTCCTCTCTGTCTTTCCCTCCTCTCTCCATTTCTCTCTGTCCTATCCAACAACGACAACAACAATAATAACCACAACAATAAAACAACAAGGGCAACAAAAGGGAATAAATAAATAAAATAAATATTAGAAAAAAAAGAAAGTGACGTTGAGGGGCCGTGTGGTGGTGCACATGTTACAATGCACAAGGACCTGGGTTCAAGCCCCCAGTCCCCACCTGCAGGGGAAAACCTTCACAATTAGCTAAACTCACAGAGTGTGGGGTCCACATGCCTGAGGTGCCTGCTTTTATGTATTCATTCATTATTATTATTACTGTTATTACTTTACCAGCGTGCACTGCTCAGCCCTGCCTTCTGGTGGGTGGTGTGTGTGTGTGGGGGGGGCTGGTGGGGGGGATTGAACCTGGGACCTTTTGGAACCTCAGGCATGAGAGTCTCTTTGCATAACCACTACACTATCTACCTCTGCCCAACTTCCTCGTTTTAACACCAGTGTTGTATATGTTATGGTGCGGTTCTCTGTCTGTCTGTCTGTGTCTCATGTGAAATTCTCTCCTGTGATTTAAATAATGAAATAAATGTTTAAGCAAAGAACTATTGGTTGGGAAGTTTTAGCCGCTACTTGGTTGTGTCTTGTAGTCTGGCAGTGAGGCCTGGGGACCTACACAGCATCTTCTGTGCGTCGAGCCGTGACTCCAGGCTCTCCTGTCCCCACGCTCCCACCTGGATGTCAAGCAGATGATGTGTACAGTCCCCACAGACTTAAACAGTCAGTGAGTCAGAAGATTGTCCAAGTAGGAAGCGACTAAAAACATTTAACCAGCCGTTTAACCGACACATAAATAGCGGTTATCAGAGGCAGGCTGGTTTTTTATAAGACAGAAAATGAGTGGTCAGGATCTTTCAAGAGTTCATGTCTCATTCCTGCTTCTGAGAACTGGGACTGGAAGGGCTGTCCTTTCTTCAGGAGAGGGAACAAGCAGATCTTTCTTCCCTGTCAAGGTTGATGCGACTGGAGAGTTGGGTGGAGACATGTTGAGGCCCTGTCAGATGAACTGTTCTCACTTGCTAAGAAGAGAGTCCAGAAGCTGAGGAAGGTCTGAGTGCTGGGTTATCTAAACTGAGCAGTGGGGTCTATGTTTGTGCTTCTCTTTTCGTATTCACACAAGGTCAGTCTGTCTCCGCTCCGCATCTGCCTGGTTAGATTGTTAAGCTTACCATTCGATATGCGCTTTCTTTCTCTCTTTTTTAAATTTTTTTTTGTATTTTATTTATTCATTTATTGCATAGAGACATCCAGAAATTGAGAGGGAGAGGGGGAGAGAGAGAGAGAGATTGGGAGAAAGACCTGCAGCCCTGCTTCACCACTTGCTAAGTTTTCCCCCTGCAGGTATGAACCAGGGACTTGAACCCGGGTCCTTGTGCACTGTAACACGTGTGCTCAGCCATGGGCGCCACCGCCTGGCCCCCATCTCCATTCTCTGGTGCACTGAAGTACAGTGTTCCCGGCTGCTTTCTTTGTTGTCTCTGAGCTTCGCTGCAGAGACAGGCTAAGGGCATGCACTTACCATGATGACAAAAGGGGGGGTGTCCTGCTGCACTGGGGCTGCGATCTGACCAAGGAAACGCAGGTGGGTTCTCTGTAGGGTGTCTGAAGGGACACTCCTGCTGTGTGATGATGCTGCCCTTCGTCCTGCTGTGTTCTACAACCACATCAATCCTTTGCTAGTTCTTTTGGCACCTGCAGTATTGGGATAGTGTATCCTGTCAATGCTTGGAATTCTGTATTTATTCGGATATATATATATATATATACATATATATATATATATATATATATAGAGAGAGAGAGAGACATTAATGGGAGGCACAAAGAGAGACACCTACACCATTGTTTCACCACTTGTGAAACTCTGGAGGTGGAAGTTGGGCGCTTGAACCTGGGTCCTTGTACATGGGAACATTTGCTCTCAACCAGATGCACAACCACCTGCACCACAAGTGAAGGCTTGATGGTGACCTGACCTGACTGGGCCATCTGAGCAGCTGTCCCCACCCTGTTCTAGGCCACACTAGACCCAGGTGTCTTTCTTAGGGTGAGTGGACTTGTGTCTGTGCAAACTGCTGGAGTTGGGTGACACTTAAAAGGTTCTTTTTTGGGGAGTTGGGCAGTAGCACAGAGGGTTAAGCGCACGTGGCGCAAAGCGCAAGGACTGGCGTTAAGGATCCCGGTTTGAGCCCCCGGCTCCCCACCTGCAGGGGAGTCGCTTCACAGGCGGTGAAACAGGTCTGCAGGTGTCTATCTTTATTTCCTCCTCTCTGTCTTCCCCTCTTCTCTCCATTTCTCTCTGTCCTATCCAACAACAACAATATCAATGACAACAACAATCATAAAAAAAAAAAAACAAGGGCAACAAAAGGAAATAAATAAATATAAAAAAATTTATATAAAAAAAGGTTCTTTGCTTCATCTACACATTTCCCCCCCTCTCTTCTCTTAAAGCAAAATGCATTTATGGAGGCAGAGTCCTTGCAGAAGGCCAGCGGATCTTAACCAAGAGCTGTCGGGAATGCCGGGTAAGTCTCAGTCACTTCGGGGACTAGACAGGCATCCTGTAGGCAGTTTTCATGCCAAGCGCTTCCTTCAAGCAAGAGATTGGAAGATTGATGTGACTCAGGGCCACGCCTGTGCTATTAACCGGCTCCTCAGCCCTTAGAGTTCTGAAGTGGCTTATGTTGGCCCCTGGGCTGGAGTCTAGAATCTGAAGGTCCCAGCCCCTGTCATCATGTGAGAATAAGGCTGTGTTGGGAAAAGCTTAGAAAGGACAAATAGAGGCCAAGTGTGGAGAGTAGCGGCTGCTATGAGTAATCTTGGCAGGTGGTCCTTGACAAGGGTTTGAGTTGCCTTGGGAAAACTGGACTATGATCCCACTGTGGAGAGTTCTATGCCCAAGAATCTGACAGAATCTTAGGAAATACCTGTTCCTGCCTTGCCCTTCTTAAGCATTATATGTTTATTAAAATGAGATGTATAGAATCTGAGCTTTTTAAAAAGATATTTTTAGTGATTTAATAACGATTAACAAGATTGTAAGTTAAGAGGGATACAATTCCACACAGTTCCCACCACCAGAGTTCCACGTACCATCCCCTCCATTGGAAGCTTCTCTATTCTTTTTTAAAAATTTTTAATATATTTATTTATTTATTCCCTTTTGTTGCCCTTATTTTTTTATTGTTGTAGTTATTGATGTCATTGTTGTTGGATAGGACCAGAGGTAAGTGGAGAGAGGAGGAGAAGACAGAGAGGCGGAGAGAAGGACAGACACCTGCAGACCTGCTTCATCACCTGTGAAGCGACTCCCTTGCAGGTGGGGAGCCAGGGTCTTGAACCAGGATCCTTGTGCCAGTCCTTGCACTTTGTGCCACATGCACTTAACCCACTGTGCTACCTCCCAACCCCCACTTCCCTATTCTTCATCCCTTTGGGAACATGGGCCAATGATCTTTATGTGATGCAGAAGGTGGGAGGTCTGGCTTCTGTAATTGCTTCCCCACTGGACATGGGTGTTGACAGGTGGATCCACCCCCACCCCCCCAGCCTGTTTCTGTCTTTCCTGAGTGGGGCAGTCCTCTGGGGAGGTGGGGTTGTAGGACACATTGGTGAGATTGTCTGCCCAGGGACATCAGGATGGCATCATGGTAGCATCTGCACCTTGGTGACTGAAAGGCAGTAAGATAAAAAGCAGGATAAATTGTTGAATGAATAGGTAGGACCCCAGCGATAGGAATTGAACTGATGAAACTAGGGGTCTTCATGTGGGAAGAAACTAGGAAGTCTATTTAGGCATGTCCCAAGGGGCCTGTGACTTGAGTCATTTTTGCCTGAGCCTGACAGCTAACATGCAGATGGACTAAAAGTCTTGTCCTGGAGAGGCCCACAAGAGGGCTTGTGCTGATGTTCCTGATGGGGGTGACCAGTGGTGGCACTTGAGTCTTAAGGTCAGCAGGGTAAGGGATGAGCCCTCTAGGGCCTGGACTGACGATGAGAATGGACTGTAACTGGTCAGGGGGCTGAGCGTGAACAGCAGGGTCAAGTCTCAGTCTGCAGGGACAACCTTAAACAAGGACCAGGAGAAAAGCAAGCGGTCTTAGCCCCTCAGTATGGAGCACAAATGCGAAGAGAAAAATGGAGAACATTCTAGAAGACAAACAGTGCTAACAGCTAGACTGACTTTCCCGGACTGGAAATGGAGGAATGAGAGTGCTCACATCCAGTGCTTCTGCCTGCAGCCTGTTCTCCTGTCTGTGCTGAATATGGTCTTTGGTCTTCAGGGAGACACCCCCCCCCCCCGTGGGATTTGCATAGTGACTCAGACATCCTCTTGAGAATGGTAGGGAAAACCCAAGCATTTTAGGGAAAATAAAACGCCTTTTAAAGTCATTACAGGTTAATTATTTGGATTCAAAGTACAACTAAATGCTGGTTCTAATAATATTAGCAGAGAGTACCTTTGCTAAAGTGAGGTCACAAGGATACAACTGCTGACTATCTAAGACATTCTTGTAAGCAAATTTTTATACCAACGAAAATACAGTGCTCATCTAACCTCCACCTTTCTCGTGTTCGCTTGGCCCTGCTTGCCTTGGCTTTTGTCCGTTTGCTCTGCCAGCAAAGTCTTCCGCGTTATTCATTGTTCAGATTCCCTCAAATGTAGAAACATCTTTAAAATTTCTCTGCACTGGGGCAGAATTAATTGTAAGGCACGTTATAATGTCTCCGTTAAAGCAGATACTTTTGGATTTTATTATGTTTTTTTCTCTTTTATTGCCTCCAGGGTTATTGCTGGGGGGTTTCCTGAAAAATCCCCTGCTCCCAATGGTGTCTATTCTCTTTTTCTCCTTCTCTCTCTCCCTCCCTCTTTCCCTCCTTCCCTCTCTCCCTCCCTTCCTCCCACCCTTCTTCCTCCCTCCTTCCTTCCTTCCTTCCTTCCTTCCTTCCTTCCTTCCTTCTTTCTTTCCCCTTTTATTTGATATAATAGAGAAATTGAGAGGGCACTGGGAGATAGAGAGAGAGAGACACCGAGACCCCTGCAGCACTGCTCCCCCAGGTAGGTGTTGGGGCTTTAGCTGGGGTCTAGCAGTGTGAGTGCTTTCAAGCAGGTGTGGCGCTGCCTAGCTCCTGTACTATGCTTCCTCTGCTGAGAGGTCCTTCTTGTCCCTCTACCAGACTGAGTACATCAAGGGCAAAGAAGGAGATGAACTGATCTTTGGGCTAGCAAGACTTGTTAGAGCTCAAAAACTCACACAGCAGTGGAGCGCAGGCCTTCTACGCATGATGATCTGAGTGTGAGCCATCACACGAGATGTTCTGGTGATGCTCTGGCTCTCTCTCAGATGATCAAATAAATATTTGGCTTTTTTTTTTTGTAAAAAAATATTTCTTTTCCCCATAATTGTTGTAAAGATTTATTTTAATATGTTCATCATCTAATGAATAAATTTGATATATACACAAGCTAAAACATTACTCAGTCTTTTAAAAAAATATTTTATTTATTTATTCTCCTTTTTGTTGCCCTTGTTGTTTATATCATTGTTGTGGTTATTGTTGTTGTTATTAATGATGTTGTTGCTGGATAGGACAGAGAGAAATAGAGAGAGAAGGGGAAGACAGAGGGGGAGAGAAAGATAGACACCTGCAGACCTGCTTCACCACCTGTGAAGTGACTCCCCTGCAGGTGGGGAGCTGGGGGCTCGAACCGGGATCCTTATGCTGGTCCTTGATCCTCAAAGTTTCACACCATGTGCGCTTAACCTGCTGCGCTACAGCCCGACCCCCCATTATTCAGTCTTTTAAAAGGAAAGGAATTCTGATCCATGATGCAACATACAGGAGCCTTGAGGACAAGCACTTTATGGTTCTGTATGGGGGGAAGGACGTGGGACTGGGGCATATTTCCCCAATATTAACATTTAAAAAGTTCATCACATATTATCTCAACAAAGAATTGAGGAGAGAGCATGATTTTCAGTAACTTTTTAAAAAAATTATTTAAAAAAAGGAAATACTGACAAGACTATAGGATAAGAGGCAAGTCCACACAATTTCCATCACCAGAACTCTGTATCCCATCCCCTTCCCTGATAGCTTTCCTATTCTTTATCCCTCTGGGAGTATGGACCCAAGGTCATTGTGGGATGCAGAAGGTAGAAGGTTTGGCTTCTGTAATTGCTTCCCCGCTGAACATGGGCATTGGAAGGTCAATCCACACTCCCAGCCTGTCTCTCTCTTTCCCTAGTGAGTCAGGGTTCTGGGCTCCAGCACACATTCGTGGGGTCGTCTGCCCAGAGAAGTCCGGTTGGCATCACAGTAGCATCTGGAACCTGGTGGCTGAAAGAAGAGTTAGCATATAAAGGCAAACAAATTGTTGACTAATCATGAGCCTAAAGGCTGGAATATTGCAGATGAAGATTTGGGGGTCTCCGTTTTGAAGATAGCTAGTAGGCCTATTTTAGTTATATTCCAAAGAGCCCATGACTACACTAGTTTTTGTTTTGTTTTTTTTCCTGGAGCCTGACCTCTGGTAGGCTGTTGTTTTCGATGGGTTATGTTGTTTTCGCCAGGCTGGCTTCACGGGCGGGTAACAGACTCATGGTTGAGCTGTAGGCAGTATCTCTTTATTCATGCAGGACGCAGCACAATCTAAGACGAGCTAAGTTAAACTCAAAATACAGTACCCTAAAACTCACAATGCTGTCTTTATATATACTTGCCAAGTAGGGTGGAAACAGGATGTGACATAGAGAGGGTGGAGAGAAAAGTGACTGGTGAAAATCAGAGTGTGACAAAGAAGGGGCAGAGCAGGCGAGAATCCTATCACTGAACCACAATGCCCTGGAGGGAGGGTGGAACTTGTTAACAGTGGTTATGTAAATAGAATAGTGTTAAGCAGGGGGGATTTAAACCAAATGAAACAGAAGGGGTCTCATGCATACCAACAGTAGGCAGGTGGACCCAAGTTATTTTCTGGGGTGACAATATAATGGCTTGAAGAAGGGCTAGAAAGCTGGATCAGGGAAGAGAGTAGCTCCCAAGTAAGGGGAAGTTGTATAAATATTGTTGACTGTAAACCCCATCAATTTTAACTGGGGCCCATATTCAGCTTAGGAGCCTATGTGACCTCTGCGTCCCTGTAGGTCTGAGCTCACATTCTGTGGTCATGAGTAGGAATGTTCCAAGCTGCCCCAATTTCAGGACCTATTTTCCTCAGACATTAGATAGAGTATGTTGTCCAGCCTCCCTTCGGAGGATGGAACATTCTCAGCTGTGTTGATCCACATTGAGGGCAAGGCCCTGTTGGGGCCCACAAAGGGGCCTATTGTGTTGTTCCTGATGGAGGTGACCAGTGACAGTGGAGAGAGGAGAGGGATTTATTTGAGGTCTAGGCCTGTCATGTCTGTGTGGGAATCCCAGGACTCCCTGACTTGGCCCCCAGGTGATGGGGTGGCCAGTTTTCAGTAACTTTACACTTTATTTGGGAAAATTGAGAACATTCACACGTTGAACTCACATGGCGCCCTAAGCAGAAAGAGTGTGAGAGAAAGAAAGAAAAGCTCTGATCCACATCTTGACGGGAGATCCACGCAGGCAGAGAAAGACGGACATTGAGAAAGGGCAAGAAGCCCCCGTGAGAGCTACTCACGGGGTGACCTGGACAGAGGGCAAGCCACGCCCACATGTCTTGCTTTTCACACCCAAGCCCCACTGGTCACCACCACTCCCATTCTCTGGGTGGAGCCCTCTGGGGCACCTCCTGTCCCTCAGGAGTCCGGCTTCTGTGAGATAGCAGGAAGAAGAATCAGATGCAGGTCTGCAAGATCACACCTGTGGGCAGCGTTTGCTTTGTCACACACACAGCCCAGCCTCCACCGTAGTGAAGGCTGAGGTGCTGCGGTGTCTTTCTCTGTCTCTGTATCTGTTCCTGTCTTTCCATCTGAAAAAAAATGACCTGAAGCAGCTGTCAGTAAAATACCAATCTAAAAAAAATCAACTTCAGAAGAAATACTCTCCCAGAGTGCTCAGAGAGGCTCGAGGGAGCACATAGCACAGCGTTGGCCACCTCTGCACAGTGGAATCATGTTGGTAATTCACAGCTGGCCATTTGTGTTGGTCATGGCACGGAAATCAGCAAACACTACTAATTAAGGTTTCTCTGTTGTGCATTCAATCCTTTGACATTTACTGACTCCGTTCACATCCTTCTGCCCCATAGAAGATGCTCAGAGCCATTTGTTGAATACAGAAGGGAAACCTTGCCTTCTCTTCCGGGAGTTTTCCTCAGTTGAAGTTGTGGTTTGTCCTTACTCGCTGAGTTCCCCCGGGGGTAGTGGACAATGGACAGGATATGATGGTCCTGTCGCCTAAAAATACTGTTTTCTGTTTTCTTCTTGGGCTTCCAGGATGGCGTTCTGGTAAAGCTTACAGAAGCCTGCTCTCCTTTGAACTGCTCAGAGAAGGACCACATTCTTCCTGAGAACCAGTGCTGCAGTGTCTGTAGAGGTGAGTGCAGGTGGGCTGTGTCAGGGTGTGGCAGGTAAGTACTGCAGAGTAGCAACTCAGACACAGGACTCTGCTCTGTAGAAAATTCTGTCCCGTGGGGGCCGGCCATAGTTAAGAAGCTCCCCTTCTGCAGGGGGTTAGCTCTTCAAGTGGTAAATGCAGTTGTGTGTGTCTCTCTCTCCCTCCTCTATTTCCCCTCCCCTCTCAATTTATCTCTGTCCTATCCAGTAAAATGAAAAAAAAAAATACCACTGGGACCAGTGGATCCTTAGTGCTGACAGTGAGCCCCAGTGATAACCCTGGAGGCAAAAAGGGAGGAGTGGGAGGAAGAAAATTCTGTCCTGCCTGCCTTTCTCAGTCAGCGGTCTCACCAGCTATGAAATGAAGGTTCCATAGTAGCTGCATCCTAGGATGATGATGTGAGACAATGAACAAGCACCTAATAATGCCTAGTGTGTGATCAATTCTTACATTTACTTATTATATTCTATAAATAGTTTATTTCGGTAGAGACAGAGAGGAATAAAGAGTGGAGTGGGGAGATAGGGAGAGAGACAGAGAGACACCTGTAGACCTGCTTCACCACTGCAGGTGGGGACCAAGGGCTTGAACCCAGGTCCTGGTGCATGGGCTTCTTCTTCTTCTAGCGTTTGCCCTTCTTCCGTAGCCAGTCAACAGCGTCAGGTTGAGCCTGATGTAAAGTTTTGAGACCTCCTTTGAATCTGGAGAGGTGGCAGTCGTTGACTATGTGGGTCATAGTCTGTCTGTAGCCGCAGGGGCAGTTCGGGTCGTCTCTGGCTCCCCAGCGATGGAACATAGCGGCGCACCGGCCATGGCCTGTTCGATAGCGATTGAGGAGGGCCCAATCATAACATGCTAGGTTAAAGCCGGGTTGACGCTCGCAGGGGTCTGTGATGAGGTGTTTGTTCTTTACCTCAGCTGACTGCCAACTCTGTTTCCAAGAGACTGGAACAGAGAAGTTCAGTGTAGGCATAGGGGACCAGATTGGGTGACGAGACGTCAAGCGTTGGACAGGGTGGGCGAAGATATCCGCGTAGATTGGCAGGTCCGGTCGAGCGTAGCCGTGGGAAATGAACTTAGATGATGCCGCATCCCGACGAATATCTGGCGGGGCGATGTTGCTAAGAACTGGCAGCCATGGAACCGGGGTGGAACGGATGGTTCCAGAAATGATCCTCATGGAGGAATATAATTTGGAATCGACCAAGTGGACATGGGGGCTACGGAACCATACTGGGGCACAGTATTCTGCAGTGGAATAGCATAATGCCAGAGATGATGATCGTAGTGTGGAAGCGCTCGCGCCCCATGAGGAGCTGGCCAGTCTTGCAATGATGTTATTCCTCGCGCCCACCTTTGCTGCAGTTTTTATGAGATGTTCGTGAAATGACAGGGTGCGATCGAGAGTAACGCCAAGATAGACTGGCTGGGCTTCATGCCGGATTCTCGTATCGCCAAGCTGCACATTAAGCTCACGCGAGGCCGAGGCATGGTGTAGATGGAAAACAGATGATACCGTTTTTGCAGTGCTAGGGATTAGTCGCCATTTTTTACAGTAATCAGATATCAGAGACATGTCTTTCGTGAGTGTTTCCTCGAGGATGTCGAACTTGGATGCCTGAGTTGCACAGCAGATGTCATCGGCGTAGATGAACTTCCTTGAAGAAGTTTCTGGGAGGTCATTGATGTAAATATTAAATAGTGTAGGAGCCAGAACAGAGCCCTGGGGGAGGCCACTTGAGACAAGTCTCCATCTGCTAGACTTGTCACCCAGATGCACCCGGAATCTTCTGTTTTGGAGAAGAAACGATATAGTGTTGGCCACCCATGGAGGCAGGCATCTTGAGATCTTGACTAGGAGACCACGGTGCCAGATCCAGTGCATGGTAATATGCACTGGATCTGGTGCAGCCTCACTTAATTAATTAATTAATTTTTAAGAATTTATTTATTCATGAGAAAGCTAGGAGGAGAGAGAGAGAGAATTAGACATCACTTTGATACATGTGCTGCTGGGGATTGAACTCAGGACCTTATGGTTGAGAATCCAATGCTTTATCTACTGTGCCACCTCCTGGACCACTTTATTTATTTTTTTAAGAGAGTGGGAAAGAGAGGAGCACCCCACTGCTAAAACTCTGGCACACAGTAGTGCGAGGAATTGAACCTGTGGCTTCTGAGACCTTAGGCTTTCTCCCTGACTCTGTGACCAGCATCCCCCCAGTGATAGCTACCATAGTCATGGTTATTATAGTAACTGTATGGTTCTCCTTACACTTCTTTTCTCAGCGTGGGGTCAGGAAGTGTTCTTTTTTGCTTTTCATGGGTCAATTTCCATAATAACAGTGTGATTAAAGCTAATCATTGCAAATTTGTATGTGACCTGTTTATTTCCTGTAAGAGGGAAAAAAAAATCTTCAAACACCTAATTGCTAATTAATTCCTGGGCAGAAAATTCTTGTGATTCCTTTTCCTAGAATATTCCTTTCCCCTCTCAATTTATTCTTACTTCCTCTACCTTCAGCTCAGATGTCTCTTCCTCTTCTTTTGTTCCCCACTCATAGAATTGGATGGGGCAAGTGAACATAAATTATACTAAAAATTGTAAAAAATTTAGACACATGAGTATTATTTTTATAGCATAACAAGTACAGATCTTGGTCTGAATTCTCTGGTAAGCAGAAGTCAAGCCCAACGCTCCTGCTTGCTTTCAGAGTTTCCTGAGCTTACTACGACCTAGCAATACAGCAGTTGAGCTCAAGTGATTGGATATTGTCTTCTTCTCCTATCGTTTGTTTTTTTTCTATTTAAAAATTTTTAAAATTATCTTTACTTATTTATTGGGTAGAGACAGCCAGAAATCGAGAGGGAAGAAGGTGATAGAGAGGGAGAGAAACAGAGAGAGACACATGCAGTATTGCTTCACCACTCGTGAAGCCTTCCCCCCTGCAGCAGGGCCCTGGGGGCTTGAACCTGGGTCCTTGAGCTCTGTCTCCTGTGTGCTCAACCAGGTGCGCCACCACCCGGCCCTTCTTTAGTTTTTTTTCAGCAAAGGCTGGCAGGTATCTTCTGGAAAAGTGAATAAATACTTTCAGCTTGTTGAGAGGAAGTTTCTTCTCCTCTTGTTCACTTCTGCTGTTACGTCACAAAGCAACGTAGCTGCCCACACACGAGCGACTCCAGCTTACTTCCAGAAATGCATGGTGGCTCCTGACTGCAGAGCCTCTTGCAGCAACTTCTGATACCTAAAAGGGTTGTGTATGGGGCCTGGCGGTGGCGCAGCAGGTTAAGCACACATGGTGTGAAGCTCAAGGACCTGAGTAAGGATCCCGGTTCGAGCCCCTGGCTCCCCACGTGCGGGGGCCTCGTTTCACACGCATTGAAGCAGGTCTGCAGGTGTCTGTCTTTCTCTACCAGAGTCTCTGTCTTCTCCTCCTCTCTCCATTTCTCTCTGTCCTATCCAGCCACATCTGGGAGGCTTCAGAAAGACGGAATGGATGACTGGACTTTTCCTCAGGGTGCTTTTATTGGTTGCTGATAGGATGGTCAGATAGGCCTTTTAATTTAATCCATAATCCATCACTCGCTATTTGTTGAGATGCCAAGTGAAATTTATGGAAATGCTTTGATGGATGGTTCTGTGACAGTCAATAACCAGATGGAGACCAAGATGGGTGGAGAGAGAAGTTTATTACACCAGTGGGCCAGAGCTAGAGAAAGTACTTGGCTTCCAGCCTGGGGTTACACTGCCTGTTACAGTCAATTCCAAGTCTGTCAGCACAAGCAAACAGGCCGGGAGGGGCAGAAGCAAAACGCCAAGCCGTTAGCTCTTGCAGTTACAGTTACAGAGGCTTTTGCACCCCACCACCATCGGTAACAAGGACACCGGTAATTAGCGGGCGCACTGTTCAGGGGTGAAGCACTCCAGTCCGCATGTGATGGGGTAGTCTGACCTAGTTCTGACCTAACTTGTTTTTAGACATTCCAGTGATTTATTTTCTACTTCGTATCTACTTTTCCTACTTTCCGTCTGCTGTCTTAGCTATTTTTTGATGACATCTTTACTACAGTTTCACTGGAGCATTGTCGCTGATTTTCACAGGAAGTTTCGTTGCCTTGACCTGGTGTTAGGCAGACCACGTGTCACTGCTTCTGCTGGCAGTCCTCCAGAATGCACGCATTTTTTTTCCAGCGAAGATTCTGAGAGATGTGACATCTCGTTGCTAAGTGACTCCTCCAGGGCTCCTCTCGCTAGGAGCATGGAAACTTTTCCCAGACACGAGTCAAAGGTAAAAGCTGAGAGGCGGGAGATGACCTCATCGATTAGACTCCAGCCAACCTGTGCGACTGAACGTTTACTTTTGTCTCACGTCTGCTTCCTTTTCAAACAAGAAGCCAGCAGCTCTTTTATGGTGGTTCCTGATGGCTTTGAGTGTTCTCTCTGTGTGAGAGATGATCCAGTAGAGAGGGTGATGTTCTTGAGAGATCTACTTTTTTTTTTTTTTTTTTTGCCTCCAGGCTTACTGCTGGGGCTCAGAGCCTGCACCAGGAATCCACTGCTCCTGGAGGCTATTTTTCCCCCCTTTTGTTGCCCTTGCTGTTTTATTGTTGCTGTGGTTATTATTCTTGTCATTGATGTCATTGTTGTTGGATAAGACAGAGAGGAATGGAGAGAGAAGGGGAAGACAGAGGGGGAGAGAAAGACAGACACCTGCAGGCCTGCTTCACCGCCTGTGAAGTGACCCCCCCCCCTTTGTAGGTGGGGAGCCGGGGGGTTGAACCTGGATCCTTATACCTGTCCTTGTGCTTTGTGCCATGTGCACTTAACCCGCTGTGTTACTGCCCAAACCTGTAGAGATTTACAATATTTTTTGGCAGGGACTGGGGAAATGTCTTCAGAAAAGATATGGTCGGGAGGGTCTTCTTAGAGCGGGGTGAGTGGAGCCACTCAGGCACAGGGGGTTTCCTCGGATTTCTCCTGTTGCCTGTCACATCAGGCCCAAAGACCGGAAGAAAGGAAGCACTTTTGCAGACTCCTTTCCTGCCTGCCTGCCTGCCTGCCTACCTCCCTTCCTTGATGGCGATAGGGAAGGAAGGTGGGAGGGGCGGGGAAGGGCACGGGCGAGGGAGATAGATGATAGACAGATATGGAAGGACACCGCAGCTATTCCTCCACTGCTTCTGTAGCTTTCCCTCCACATAGCTTTCCCGGTTGGCGGTTAGTAGCTAGATTTCAGGATTGTGTAGTTGGTACAGTGTGTGTGTGTGTGTGTGTGTGTGTGTGTGTGTGTTTTAATGTTTAAAATTTTATCTTATTCCCTTTTGTGGCCTCTGTTGTTTTATTGTTGTAGCTATTATTGATATTGTCGTTGTTAGATAGGTCAGAGAGAAATGGAGAGAGGAGGGGAAGACAGAGGGGGGGGAGAAAGACAACTGCAGACCTGCTTCACCGCCTGTGAAGTGACTCCCCACCTGCAGGGGAGTCGGGGACTCGAACCGGGCCTTGTGCTTCGCGCCACATGCACTTAACCCGCTGCACTACAGCCCAACTCCCACAATGTGTGTTTTAACAGGATAAGCTATCACCTAGTCTCCAGAGAGCATTTTATTTCATTTTATCATTTTATTTTTACTAAGCCCTGTTTAGCAGTCCTTACTGTCAGTCCTGGCTCTGTTGAATCATACCAGAGAGCAGCTCAGAATATCCAGCCCTCTTGTTCACAGTGAAGCGGTGCAAATGAGATTTACTTTGTCAAGGAGTAGGTGTGTGTGTAGATATGTGTACAAGGGGTAGGATGCCCTTTTCCCCTACTCTTTGAGTTTCTCTCTGTCCTACCCAATTAAAAAAAAATTAATTTAATTTAAAAAAAAGGAAAAAATGGCCACTGGGAGCAGTGGATTTGTAGTGCTGGCACCAAGTCTCAGCAGCAACAACGAAACAGTGACAGAATAGTCTTTTACAATAGAATCTTGGGGATATTTCTCCTCTTTGATTTCTGTGTGTGTCTCTGACCTTGCTCTGTATTCCTGATTTCTGAGAGGAGTCCTGTGAGAGGAGGAGGGAAATGGTAATTGCTATTTTTGCTAGACTGGCGCAGGCCAGAGGGCCTCTTCTAAGGCAGACTATTCTTACTCTTTTTCTCTCTAGAACGCATCGTAATGAAATGATGAGAAATACTCGATTTGTATATAAAGCAGTTTTCATCCTGTGTATCAAAGGCTGTGCCAGTTTTCTTGTGGGTTGAGATTGTCTGCTGACTGACAGCAAGAGGAGAGAGAGTGGGGCATGAAAACCCCAAACGCTCACTCCAGAGAGGGACGTGGTGGCGTGGTGTCAGCTCTTTGTCTTCTGCCCCTGATGGCAGAGGTCACGGTGGCTGTAGACCCTCTCAGTGCCTGCCCAGAACACCCTTCCACTGGCATTTTTATCTTCTCTTTCTGTCCTACTGTGAATACCAGACCACTAGCCACTCAGGAAGAGAGTAGGACTCCTCGGAAGTCTGACTCTGAGTCTTCCTGGGGCCTGCGTGGGTGCTGAGAATCTCCTTTGTGTGTTATTTCCACGGGACCATGAGGTGCCATGTTAACTGAGGAAGCTTAAGACTGTGGACTTGAGAAAACAGGGTTTTTTTTTTCTTAAGCTTTCTGATTCCAATAGATGGATTATATAGCGACTCTACTGAATAGAGTGCACAGAAAGACTCTAGAATTAGTGAGGTAGGTACACAAAGATACCTGCTTTTGTCTTCTTTTAATAGTTTTAACTATTTTTTAATTCTCTTTATTTATTGGCTAGAGATAGCCAGAAATAGAGAGGAAGGAGGAGATAGAAAAAGAGAAATGGGAGGTCGGGTGATAGCTCAGTGGGTTAAGCGCATGGGGTGCCAAATGCAAGGACCGGCGTCAGGATCCCAGTTTCAGTCGCTGGCTCCCCACCTGCAGGGGAGTCGCTTCACAAGCGGTGGAGCAGGTCTGCAGGTGTCTTATCTTTCTCTCCCCCTCTCTGTCTTCCCCTCCTCTCTCCATTTCTCTCTGTCCTCTCTAACAACGGCAATGACATCGATAACTACAACAATAAAACAACAAGGGCAAAAAAAAGGAATAAATAAATAAATATTTTTTAAAAAGAACATATCTGGGGGACTCCCAGGTATGTTCTTATACACAGAATCTACCATAATGATGCCAGCGAGTACAGGAGATGATGCTGTACACAGAATCTACCATAATGATGCCAGCGAGTACAGGAGATGATGCTGTACACAGAATCTACCATAATGATGCCAGCGAGTACAGGAGATGATGCTGTACACAGAATCTACCATAATGATGCCAGCAAGTACAGGAGATGATGCTGTACACAGAATCTACCATAATGATGCCAGCGAGTACAGGAGATGATGCTGTACACAGAATCTACCATAATGATGCCAGCGAGTACAGGAGGTGATGCTAGTACCACCTGATAAGCTCTATATAGGAAGGAAGTGCTGCGCTGCAGTGTTTGCTCATGTTGTAGTTTGTTGCCTGGCTAGTTTATTACCGTCTTTTTCTTCCTGGCTTTATTAGAGAAGCGATGATTTATCAGGCAGTTGTCACAGGAGTACAGTTTGCTATCTCCCCGTGATAGGTGTCTGCAGACAATTCCCGCCTCCAATCTATCTGATCTGATTCCACCTCTTACCTCTGTCCCCCTCCTCCCAGCCTCCCAGAGTCCTTGGCTTTGCTGCTACAGGCTGTTCCTAGCTCCCCTTGTACTTTCTGCTTTCCGTTTTCTTTTTATATATTAATAAAACATTTTTATTCATGTATTTTGGATAGAGACAGAGAGAAATTGAGAGGGAGGGGGAGGTGGAGATAGAAAGTGAGAGGGAGAGAGACACTCGCAGCCCTGATTCACCACTGCTGAAGCTTTCCTGCTGCGGGTGAGGCCTGAGCCGGGTCCTGTGCCCTGCACTCTGTGTGTCCCTCAGCTGCACCAGCACCTGCCCCTCTGTAAACACTGGGCAGCTCCCACCTGTAAGTGGGATCATTCCATGCTTCTCCTGGCTTATCTCAATTAATATATTTTCCAAGTTCCACCCGAGAGGTTGCAAACGAACACTTGGGCATTTCTTGGAACTAAGTAAGGTCCCATAGTGTGTATATGCCACAACTTAACCAGCCAGCTCTTTTTTACTTTTTGCCTCCAAGGTTATCGCTGGGACTTGGTGCCTGTGCTAGGAATCCACTGCTCCTGGAGGCCATTTTTTTCCTTTTTATTGCCCTTGTTGTTGTTTTTTTTAATTGTTGTTGTGATTATTATTATTATTGTTGTTACTGATGTCGTCATTATTAGATAGGACAGAGAGAAATGGAGAGAGGAGGGGCAGTCAGAGGGGGAGAGAGCCTTGAACTGGGATCCTTACTCTGGTCCTTGCGCCTCCATGCCATGTGCACTTAACCCACTGTGCCAACGCCCAGCCCCCACCAGCCAACTCTTTCTGAACATCTGGGTTACTTCCACGTTTGGACCAGATTGTGACCACAACAAAATGGTTATGCAGAAGGCCTTCATGCCTGCGACTCCTATTTCCATGATTTAATGCTGGATGCCACCGTATGTCACTGTGAGCATTTCTCTGTTTTTTAAAAAAAATGCACATACATAAACTTAAAAAAAACAAAACAACTGAGCCGTATGCCCGTGGTTTTCCTTATATGGTCACATGTCTTCTCTCCCTCTGGCTAATGAAGGAGTGATGGACCGACTAGGGCATCCCACTGGCTTTGATTTTCTGTATGTGTGAAGACAAACTCAAGCCTTTAGAGTTAAGAATAAAGAGCTCTGACTGGCAGCTCTGACCCTTCCGTATTGGAGAGGACTTTGGCGCTGTGGCGTCTTTCTCTCCTCTGCCTCTTTGTCTCTGTCTGTCTGTCTCTTTTTAAAGAAATTCTTCATTGGGCAATTAATGGATTACAGTCAACCGGAAATACAGTAGTTCGTACATGCGTAACGTTTCAGCCCCACCAGGTCCTCCTCCACCATCCTGTTCCAGGAACCCCCCCCCCCCCCCCCAGTCTTTGACTTTGGTGCAGTGCACCAACTCCAGTCTGGGTTCTTCATCTTTTTCTGCCTTAGGCCTGAGTCCATGAAAACATCAGTCAGCTCCCAATTATATGTGAATGATTCTGGAGACTCTAGAGTCACTAGTAATCGTCATGTAAAAATGAACATTGATCAGTGTATTAGAGCCTGAAGTGGTGAGACCCTTGCAATGACAAAAACATCATGACAGACTCACTGGTCTCCTCATTCATAACATCATGACAGACTCACTGGTCTCCTCATTCATAACTTGACTGCCAGGATTCCCAGGCCCCTTTTAGCTGCTTCCTACCTCCCAGGTTTGAATCCATACACACACACACACACACACACACACACACACACATTGGATAGAGACAGAGAGAAATTGAGATGGGGGAGAGCACTATGCAGAAAGAGCGACACCTGCAGCCCTGCTTCACCATCGGCGAACCTCCCCCCCTCAGGTGGGGACCAGGGTTTGAACCTAGGACCTTGGACACTGTAGTGTGTATGCTCATCCAGGCGCGCCACCACCTGGCCCCGCCAGTTTTGAATCATTTGAATCGCTTCTTAGGAAACCCCAGAATCAGGTAGCATGACGATCATTCATGAAAGCACAGCGATAGGAAGGCGATTAACATGTTCTGAGCTGCACCCTTTAGTCTCAGGCACAGCCTTCTGCTCCTGCTTTGGGAGTTGAGTGCAGTTGTTAGGGTAGGAGGAGGAACCCCACCAGAGTTAGTGAAAAGGGTCTCCCTTGAGACCAGCTGCCATTTTCCCTGAGGATGGTTTCTCCTCCTTGGAGACAGAATCTGGTTTCTAATGAACTCTGTGTAAGCAGATGAGAGGACAAAGCCTGCTGCTGGGATGAGATGTATGACTGCAGAAACACGTGTGTGTGTGTGTGTGTGTGTGTGTGTGTGTGTGTGTGTGTGTGTTTCTTGTCTGTGTCGCGCGTGGGGGGGTTGGTGGTGGTGGTAGAAGCCTTCAGCCAGGGAAATCTGTTCTGCAAAGGAGAGTTTTTGTGTGAGTCTTGATAAAGCCTATGGATGAAAGAAAGAAAAAACAAAACAAACTGGAATGCTTGAAAACTGAGGGTCAGGATTTAATTCTAGCTGTGTTGTATAATCCCAGTACCCCAAAGCAAGTGAATTTAAAATGATGTGTTGGGGCCAGGCAGTAATGCACAGTGTGAGAAGCTTAAGGACTGGCACAGGGATCTCAGTTCGAGCCCCTGGCTCCCTTCCTGCAGGGGGGGTCACTTCACAAGTGGTGAGGCAGGTCTGTAGGTCTCTCTCTTCTCCCCCCGCCCCACCACATCCCTTCCTCTCTCAATTTCTTTCTGTCCTATCCAATAAAATGGAAAAAATGGCCTCCAGGAGCAGTGAATTTGTAGTGCTGGCAGTGAGCCCCAGAGATAACCCTGGAGGCATAAAAAAGAACTTGTATTGCTAGTTCCCTTGGGCACTTTGCAGAAGCAAACTTCAGTTCTCTCTGAAGTAATGCAGTTTAAGAACTCAAGCCACAAAGGGTTTTTAGATTAAATTACTAAAAACAAGAGTTCACAAAAAAATGACTGAAGTCGAGAGTCTGTCATTTTGCCTGGCAGTTGGCATAAATAACAAACTGAAAAAATGAGAAGTGTAAAAATTTTAGAGTTATCAGTTTAAAATACATGACTAGTGTACTCTTTAGAAAGAATTAAAAGATGAAGAAACGTGAGCATGTAATTTGACCAGACTGAAGAAGGATTAAGTAGAATGCTAGAACAGAAACATATGAGTAAAATGTATAAAGACATAATGGCTGACACAAAGTCACACTGTTGAAGATAAACCAAGGAAAACATGTGCAAATTATACAGAATTCAGCGGGCAGAGAAAAAGAAACAGCAAAAGTTAAGCATGGGGAACTTGAGAAGAAACTACTAATTGAATTGCTGTCTAGCAAGAATTCCAGAAAGATAATAGAGCAAATGGTAGAGAAAGCATTTGAAGAGATAACATGTTCTAGGAACATGACTGTGTTCAAACCCAGGGTCCCCACTGGCACAGGGAGCGGGTGGGGGTAGGTGGTGAGGGAGTTCAGGAGAAATAGAGTGGTATCTTAGCTCTGTTCCCCTCTCTTTCTTCTTCCCTCCCTCTCTCTTTCTCCCTCTCTCTCTCACTCTCTATTTCTCTCTGTCTCTATCAGGGAACAACAGGAACAACAACAAAAGGCCACCAGAGAGGTCTGGTTAATGCTTGTGCCTGGGATTGAATCTGGCACCTCAGAGTCTCAAGCGGAAACGGTTTTTGTATAACCACTGTGCTAGCTCCCTGATGCCCTGTTTTGCACTCTTATCCCTTTCCCAGTTTATTTTCGTGTAGGGTGATAGTCAATGAGCATTTATTTACTTTGGAAAACGTATGCTTTCTCCCCCCCTGATGTAACATTGTGTTCCTACTAGGTCATAACTTCTGTGCAGAAGGACCCAAATGTGGTGAGAACTCGGAGTGTAAAAACTGGAATACGAAGGCCACCTGTGAGTGCAAGAACGGATATATCTCTGTCCAGGGAGACTCTGCCTACTGTGAAGGTAAATGGCTGTTTAATGAAACTGCCTGTGACAGCTGTGTTCCTGCGGAGAGCCTCCACTTGCTTCCGGTCTTCCAGAATCCTGTCGGAAATCATATTCGCTACCCAGCACCCTCTGCTTTGGTTTACTCATGGTGCTCTGTGGATGTGAGGAGAACGGGCTCAGCACGGCAGCACTGTGCCATGGAGCCTTCTCAGATCTCCACAAGCACGCGCGCCTTGGTCACCTGACGGGAGAATGCCGCCTGTAGTTCACTTGAACATTAGGAGCTGGTTTCTCTTTCTGAATGATGCTTCTATAATAGCTTAGACTCTGTTGCTATCTCTTCAGTTGGTCAAGGTCAATATCTTTTCTTTTTTTCCTTTCCAATTTGGTTTCCTAATCACTGATTTCATGGGTTGTGAATCCCCAAACTTTGACATTACAAGCTGATGGCTGTTTTAGGCATCAGTGATCTCAAGAATCAATAACCTCTGTTTCCACTCTAGAGACCAGAGCAGCTTCTCTGTCTTACAAAAACTCTTCCTTCTAAGCCTCAGCACTCTACCCTCCTGGAGGCAAAGCCTTGCAAACTTTGGCCCTGAAGGAACCTGAGAAGCAGGATTTATCTCTGAGATTGGTGTACAGTGTTTGGTCATTATGCTGAAAGATGACCTTCCATTCTTGTTGCTATTTCACTTAAAAAGGGCTTGGGAGTTGGGGCTGCTTGCTGCGTGTAAAAGGATTCAGGGACTCACAGTGGGAGATGGGAACGGGTTTAAACAATACACGGTTTATTAGGGTGAAACAAGTAGAAGGCAAAGAAGCACTTATCATCTAGGGTTAAGAGTACGCTAGGTCCATGAAGTCTGAGTCTAGTCATCAAAAGTTTGGTCCCAGAAGATAAACAGTTATCAGCTCTGTTAAAGGTTGCTCATGGCTGTAGAGGGGTCTAAAAGTTTACCGGCTGGCTAGCAGCGTCACAGGTGTTCAGTTCCCAGGAGAAGTGGCCATGGCGGATGGATGCCTGGAGCACCTCCGCGGAGATGCTTCCGACCAAGAGAAGAAGCCTCAGCCAGAGACTCCTGCTCAAAGTCCCTTGCTTGCTTTTATACAGTCCCTCTCTGTCGCACCCCCTCAGGGTGAGGCCATTTGTATGCTGATAGTCCCAAACTCCTGCTGGGATCACCACATCTTCTATTGTTTTATACTATTAGCCCCTCCCTGCTTCATTTTAATTGTTTTGACTGAAGCCTTTTTCAGTTGTTGAGGGAGTGTGTCTCATCACATCTAGAAATTGGAAGAAGCCTCTGTCTTCTGTGTCTTCAGAAGATTTTCTGTGTTGCCACTTTGGGCCTTGTTCGTTTTATACTTGTGTTCACCGTTAGGTTTCTGTTGTTTTCCTTGGTGTATCTGGACTTGGCGCTTGGGAGAATGAAGCTAGACCTTGGGATGTGCACATTTCTATCTGCTTTTTAATGTTGATTAGTTGACATTTACGGGGAAGGAATCTTTCAATTGCCATTTATTTCTCAAATGTGTGTGATTTTTGTCACAAATGGAAGTAACTTTAAAAGTTCTGGAAAACTACAGTTCCTTCCTCCCTCCCTCCCTCCCTCCCTCCCTCCCTCCCTCCCTCCCTCCCTTCCTTCCTTCCTTCCTTCCTTCCTTCCTTCCTTCCTTCCTTCCTTCCTACGTACAGGGGTGGGTAGACCATGAGCAGTTAGAAAACTGGTGAGTGGAATCTCCAGGTCACTGTGAGTCCTGATTCCCTCGCTGGGTCACCACTGGGTCTCCATTGGCAGTCAGCACACCCACCACCATTCTTGCTCCCTGTAGATACTGCGAATTGCCAGGATCTGGGAGCAAGTTGCTGGTAAAAATGCTCTTTTAAGATTCTTTGATTCTTAGGGAAAAAAAATAATAAAAAGCATTCAGTCACAGGTCGTCTGCAGGAGGAGTCCCGCGTGCGCACAGTGTCTGTAGTGACTATGAGGAGCCATAGTAGGCCTGAGCCGCTCTTTCTGTGTTTGTTCTCCTCTCAGGAGATTCCTGGCCTGAGGTTTGCTCACCCGCTGTGGTGCCACCTTGGGTGGGAGAACTGTTTCCGAACCTCAGGTGTATCCCTTATTCATGGAGACCTTTCACCAGGAGGGGACGTGATCCTGGACGTGATGCTGGGACTGAACAATACAGCATTTAGGGTGCACAAATAGACTGCCTGGGTGGGAGGGGAGGCGCCAGGCACTGAGCCTCTGTAGGGGAGTCACTGAAATCCAGGAAAAGTGACCCTCATCATTTGAAGCAGATGCTCACCTCTCCTCCCTTTCTGCTGTCTTCAGCATGTTAGACTGTGTTGCTGGTCAAAAGGACCAGACATTAAATCCTGGTTTGTCAGTTTCTACTCGTGATAATCACAGGCTTGGTGTCTCCATGGTAGGGTTCCGAAGAAGGAAGGGGCGGGGGTTAAAACTCTCTTCTCTTTTTTGTGTTTGTTTGTTTATTTTTAAAGATTTTTTTTTCCTCCAGGGTTATTGTTGGGCTCAGTGCCTGCACCATGAATCCACCGCTCCTGGAGGCCATTTTTTCCCCCTTTTGTTGCCCTTGTTGTTGTAGCCTCGTTGTGGTTATTATTATTAGTTTCGTTGTGGTTATCATTGTTGATGTTGTTCGTTGTTGGATAGGACAGAGAGAAATGGAGAGAGGAGGGGAAGACAGAAAGGGGGAGAGAAAGACAGACACCTGCAGACCTGCTTCACCACCTGTGAAGTGACTCCCCTGCAGGTGGGGAGCCAGGGGCTTGAACAGGGACCGGGATCCGTAAGCAGGTCCTTGCACTTTGCGCCACGTGTGCTTAACCCGTTGCACCACCACCCGACCCCCTATTTTTAAAACTTTTATTTATTTGTGAGAAAGATAGGAGGAGACAGAGAGAGAAAGAGAGAGAGAGAGAGAGAGAGAAAACCAGACGTCACTCTGGTATGTGTGTTGCTGGGGACCGAACTCAGGACCTCATGTTTGAGAGTCCAATGCTTTATCCACTGCGCCACCTCCCAGACCAAAACTCTGTTCTTTTAAAGTAAGTCCTTTCTATGTACAGAGAAGCAAAAGACCGCTCCCAGATGATTGTGCTCGTTTGTGGAATTTAGAGAATTGAAAAACATGAACTTGAAGATAAAACAGTGGAGGAGGAAGAGGAGAAGGAGGAGGAAACAGAAATCTGAGAAGTCACCAAGCTGTCTAAGACTTTGTGAGCATTGCGGTGGCTATCAGTGGTAGGGTGGGTGGGTGGGGGCACAGAGCTAGGTGTATTGTTAAAAAGAATGAATTCACCTTCTCCACCTCCTCTTGGATGGAGCTTGAAGGAATCATGTGAAGTGAGATCAGCCAGGAAGAGAAGGACGAACATGGAATGTTCTCACACTTAGACGGAAATTGAGAAAGAAGATCAGAAGGGGAAACACTAAGCGGACGTGGACTGGCGTTGGTGTGCTGCACCACAGTCAGAGATTCTGCTGTGAGGGTGGGAGGTTCAGGTCCTGGAACATGATGGCAGAGGAGGACTTAGTGGGGGTTAGTGTTCTGTGGAAAACTGAGAAATGTTACACATGGACCAACCACTGTATTTCATTGTAAACTGTAAACCATTAATCCTTCCCAGTAAAGGGTGTGTTTGTGTGTGTGTGTGTGTGTGTGTGTGTGTGTGTGTGTGTGTGTGTGTGTGTGTGTGTGTGTGTGTAAACCAGTGGAAGCAGCAGTCTCTATCTATGACAAGTGAGGGAATAATTACGGAAGCTGGCACAGGCTTTTGGGTAAATCTACTTAATCACTCTTAAGTCTTTACTTCCTTATCTGTAAACTAGAGATAATTACTTTCTTCAGTGAGTTATTGTGAAGATTAAAATAGACAATTCTTGTAAAATATCATAATCACTATGCCTGGGGTGGGAGGAGAGAGAGAGAGAGAGAGATTGAGAGCGTTGGGTGTAGTCGTATAATCTCGTGAATCACTGTCACATCACATAGGACGGCGGGACCTTCTTTTTTTAAATTTTTTTTTTAAGAAAGGATTAATTAACAAAACCATAGGGCAGGAGGGGTACAACTCCACACAATTCCCACCACCCAATCTCCATATCCCACCCCCTCCCCCGATAGCTTTCCCACTCTCTATCCCTCTGGGAGCATGGACCCAGGGTCATTGTGGGTTGCAGAAGGTAGAAGGTCTGCCTTCTGTAATTGCTTCCCCGCTGAACATGGGCGTTGACTGGTCGGTCCATACTCCCAGTCTGCCTCTCTCTTTC
Organism: Erinaceus europaeus; assembly: GCF_950295315.1. NCBI lineage: Eukaryota > Metazoa > Chordata > Mammalia > Eulipotyphla > Erinaceidae > Erinaceus > Erinaceus europaeus. Next base: position 71,636,327 of record NC_080178.1, on the reverse strand, counting down.
CCTAGCAGGGTGGGTCTCTGGGGAAGCAGAGCTTCAGGACACATTGGTGGGGTCTTCAGTCTAGGGAAGCCTGGCCGGCATCCTGATGACATCTGGAACCTGGTGACTGAAAAGAGAGTTAACATACGAAGCCAAACAAATTGTTGAGCAATCATGGACCCAAAGCTTGGAATAGTGGAGAGGAAGTGTTAGGGGGGTACTCACTGCAAACTCTAGTGTACTTCTGCTTTCAGGTATATATTTTGCAGTAGTTTATGGATACGTGTGAACATATGCTCTCTCTCACAGAAACTGGTGTATATCTAAGTTTTGGGACTTTGTTAGAAAGTGAACCACCTGAGATGGAATTAGAGTATACTATGAAAGGAAAGGTCTCACCCGTGAAATGAAGCTGAAGGGTTGTTATTCCACACGTGAAGTCTCTGGACACAGTCTGAAGTGAAGCATGTTGAGGTGGCAATCGTTGCGTTGGTTAGGTTGTGATCGGCGGATGCAATATTATTTGATATGGATTGGGAGAGGCATACGGGAAAGTGGGCCCTATCCAAGGGTTCCAGGACTGGGGGAAGTAGAGGCTCTATAGTGGAGATGTGAGGTTCCTGCTGTCTTAGGGTTCAAAAAGACAATCGATAGTTAATGTTATCATCACATTATTTGGTAATTGGGTTAACTTTGAAAAGTCCTTTTGTTAGGGTTTGCTGTACAGTACCCAGTATCTTGTATATAGCTGTGCTATTGGTTGCTTCTGATCTACTTGGTCTAGGCTTTTGAGAGAGTCCGCATATCAAATACACTGCCTATATATTGAAAAGATTCGGTTTATGTTTTGAAAAACTTCGAGACATATGACCTTCTTAGAAGGGAGCCCTGAAGGGCTCTGTGCTGGCCCTGTGCTGAGAGGCTCCCTGAGCCACCCCCACTCCTAGGCCAGTGCTTGAGAAAGGAGGTTAGAGGACTGTCCTGCTCTTCAGGCCCACTGTATTCTCTCCTGGAGCGTGGTGATGGCACTGTGGATCCACGGCTCCTGATGGCTGTTTTTCCCATTTTATTGGACAGGACAGAGAGAAAGTTAGAGAGGAGCAGGAGAAGGAGAGGGAGAGAGGCAGAGAGACACCTGCAGTCCTGCTTTGGGACTTGTGACTGTCCCTGCAGCAGCTGGGGCGCGGAGGCTCCACCCAGCTCCTTGCGTGTGTGCTGTGCTGAGTGCTGTGTGTGCTTAACCAGGTGCACCACTGCCCCTCCCCCCAGCGCTACTGCAGTTTCCAGTGGAGGGAGTGGGGATACGGAACTCTGGTGGTGGGAACAGAGTAAAATCATACCCCCAGGGGCCAGGTGGTGCCGCACCTAGTCGAGCGCACACATCACAGTGCTCAAGGACCGGGGTTCAAGCCACTGGTCTCCACCTGCAGGGGGGAAGCTTCACGAGTGGTGAAGTAGGGCTGCAGGAGTCTCTCTGTCTCTCTCCCTCTCTCTTTCTTCCCTCTCAATTTCTGTCTGTTTCTATCCAATAATAAATGCAATTAAAAAAATTATACCCGTTATCTCATGGTTTTGTAAACCAATATGAAACCACTGTGAAATCTAAACAGTAAAGTCGAATGGAACGCCTGTCCCTCCGTGGCCGCCTCGCACCACATGCAGCGCTGCCGTCGGCTTGCTTCCTGCCAGGATACCGTGTGGTCCCGACCTACTTACTACTCATCCTCTCCTCTTCTCCCGGGCAGGAGAGACCAGGCTCTCCCTTAAGGCAACTGTGTTTTAAACTTTTCAATTCTGTTGGTCAGTTGTTTATGGGAAAGACACCTGACCAGGCTTAGCACCACAGAAGTCTGCGTTTCCCTGTGAACAGACTTTGGTTGATAACAGCTGCTTTCTGGCTGGCGGCTGGGTCTCCCCAGAGCCAGGGCTCAGGACCCAGGCTTCTGCATGGGTGGCTCCTCCGGGGTCTGGAGGTGGGATTTTGGTCACCTTGGAGGCGGAAGGAAATCAAACCTGATGATGGAGAGGTTTTATGATCTGGGGCGGGTCACGTCTCTCTGGCTGGAATCTAAGCAGTGATCATAACTAAACGCAGAAGGGCCTGGTGAGTGCTGTCTGCTGATGTCTCAGAGAACAAAAGCAAACAAACAAACAAATGTATTTTGGGTGCCAGGCGGTGGCACTCCTGGTTGAGTGCACACATTACAGGGCACAAGGGCCTGGGTTCAAGTCCCCGGTCCCCACCTGCAGGGGGAAAGCTTTGCAAGTGGTGAAGTGGGGCTTGCAGGTGTCTCTCTCTGTCTCTCAGTATCCCCCTCCCCTTTCAACTTTTCCCTGTCTATGCAATAAAAAAAGATTTAAAATAAATTTATTTTGGTGAGTAACCAACCCCCCTTCCTCTCTCCTTTCCTCTTTCCTTCCCTCTCTTCCTCCCATAGCTGCTCACTGCAAAGCAGTTCCTCCATTACTCTCATGCCCTTGACTTGTTTATTCCCCGCATCTCACCCTTAGGGCCTGTGAAACCAACTTCCTATGCTAGGACGTGCTGGCCAGGGAATAGGTAGGCTCTCACTGACTGTCTTGCTTGCAGTACCTCTGCGTTTCTTCATGACTCCTCCCACTGTTACCATCTCTCCTGGATTTGGTTTGCCCTCCAGACATCCCATTTCCCAAAGTCTCTTTTTCTTTGCAGTCAAAGCCTGATGGACTTATGCTGTATTTCTGAATTTTCTGCTAAGAAGGAATTAGTTTGCTGAACGAGGTCACACAGGTTTTCGAATGACTGATGTTTGTGCAATATCCCCAGAAGCAAATGTATTCTCTAGAAAGAATGCTCGTTAATTAAGAAAAACCCTCAAACTGTTGAATTTCAAGTGGCTGAGCAAGAGAAGGCCCGAGAGGAGAGGCCGGTGAGTGTACACAGTCTCAGTCTCGGGTGGGGACTGGAAGACTGTTGTCTTTGAGCTGTCACCTTGTTGTCAGTCAGCATTAAAAGTGCTTGTCTCTGACTTGTCCCTGTGTCGGACAGCCCCCCTGCTCCATCCTCCATTGCTGACACTATGGCCTATTTACATAATTGTTTTGCCTGATGTATTTTCTTTCTACCTCGAGACCCGCCCTGCCTGCAGGGTACATTAATCCCGCCAGTTAAAACCCTAGCAGCCATTGCTACGGAAGCTTTCTACCTTCCTGCTCTTTCTTTTCTCCATCCCCTTTCCCAGCCATTTCCTTTTCTGACTTGCCACTTCCAGTTTTAATAGATAAAAGCATTGTCTCTGACCAATAAAGACACTGCGTTCCCACTCCACCATGAGTTCCTGGTCTCTCTCCCATGTGACTGAGTGAGCAGCAGCCCAGGTTGGCTCCGGTCAAGTTCTCTCCAACCCAGAGAGCACGTGCCCGGGAAGAAACACCCTCACACTAGCCCGGCATCCCTGTCTGTTTTTTTTTTTTTTTTTTTTTTTGCCCCATGGCAATTCAGAGAAGTAAAACAACAACAAACAAACAAGAAGGCCCCATTAGAATCTAAGGCTAAGGAGAGCTTGGCTGACCCTGGCCTCACTACTTGCCAGACTGGGGACTCTGGAAAGTCTGTCAGCTACCCTGTGTCTAGGGATTATTTTTTTTAAAGCTAGAAAATATATTTTATTATCAAAAATAGAAAACCAGATTATTCCTAGGGCTTTTTAAACAAGGTCTAAATGCTTCCAGTTGGTTGTAAAGGTTAAAGAAACTGTTGACAGTCAAAGTGTCTAGAGAGGCAAGATCAGTTCAGTGCATCTGTGGCGATTATGTAACCATACATTGTGCATGCCTCCTTTCATACAATAACAATAGATGTTTTCATTCTGATTGGCCCTGCTGGGCTAGAATTTCGTCTCTAGATGTTCGGGGTCAAAATACATGCGTACACATTGCTGTAAGTATTTATTTGAAATTTTTATGTCAACTTGACTGTACTAATTTTATTAGTGATTTAATAATGATTAACAAGATTATAACATAACAGGTATAATTCCACACAATTTCCACCGCCAGAGTTCCGTGTCCCATCCCCTCCATTGGAAGTGTCCCTATTCTTTATCCCTCTGGGAACATGAACCAAAATCCTTCATGGGGTGCAGAAGGTGGAAGTTAGGTCTGGATTCTGTAATTGCTTCTCCACTGGACTTGGACATTGCCAGATGGATCCATGCCCCAGCCCATTTCTGTCTTTCCCTAGTGGGCCAGGGCTCTGGAGAGGGGAAGTTCCAGGACATATTGGTGAGGTCGTCTGCCCAGGGAAGTCAGAATGGCTTCATGGTAGCATCTGCAACTTGGTGGCTGAAAGGAGGACACATTATTTAATAAACAAGAATGCAAAGGTAGGAATAGAGCAGATGAAATAAGAGTCTTCATGTGGGAAGAAGCTAGGAAGTCTAATTTAGGTCTGTTCCAAGAGGTCCGTGACTAGTGATTTTTGCCTGAGCTCGACAGCTAACATACAGGTAGACTGAAATATCGTCGAGGAAGATGGAGTCAGAGTTGAGAATAGGGCTCGAATGCTGGATTAGAGCAGATAGAAGTGTATTTTGTGAAGAAATTAGCGTTCAGTTCAGTAGATTGTGCAGACACCTCTCTCATTAAGGTGGTTGACAGTCACCCAGCCAGTGGAGGGCCTGAATGGAAGAGAAAACCAAAAGGAAGAATGCATGTTCTTTCTTGATTCTTGGCTGCTGCTGTTTGCCTTGTGTAATTGGTCACTGGGCTGTACCTCTCCACACTGACATTTTCAGGGACAGAGGAGAAGAGGACATGACACCACAGCCCTGAAGTGACGTGGGGGCTGGACTCAAACCCAGACCTGGCACATGGCAAAGCAGGCACCATTCCAGGTGAGCTGTCTTGCTGGTTGAGGGGTGTTTGTGTGTGTGTGTGTGTGTGTGTGTGTGTGTGTCTTTAACCATGTGCACTTTCATTGCTTCTGGGCTGAAGTTTTCATTCAGAGACAGCAGGCCAGAAAGAGAAAGAGAGATACCCCAGTGCTGGGTCTTCTCCCAGTGCCATGATGTCCATTATGGGGTCAGGCTTTGAACCTGGGTCATGCTCACGGCAAAGCACATGCCCTCTTCTGTGAGCTCTCTGTCTCTCTCCCGCTGCTAGACTTCCTGATCTAGAATGTCTGTGACTTTCTGCTGTGCAACACTGTTGCTCCTGGCTCTTGGGCTCTTCGACTTGTCTCCATCAGCCAGTGTCTTCCGAGTTCTTGGATCTTTATGCTTAGACGGAGATTTGCCTCCTGCCTTCCTGGCTCTCTAGCTTGGAGATGGACGTTGTGTGATTTTTTTTTTATTCCTTTATTTATAAAAAAAGGAAGCATTTACAAAACCATAGGATAAGAGGGGTACAACTCCACACAATTCCCACCACTAGATCTCTGTATCCCCTCCCCTCCCCTGATAGCTTTCCTATTCTTTAACCCTCTGCGATATGGACCCAGGGTCATTGTGGGATGCAGAAGGTGGAAGGTCTGGCTTCTGTAATTGCTTCCCCACTGAATATGGGCGTTGGCAGGTCAATCCATACTCCCAGCCTGTCTCTCTCTTTCCCTAGTGGGGCAGGGCTCTAGGGAAGTGGAGCTCCAGGACACATTGGTGGGGTCATCTGTCCAGGAAGTTGGCATCATGCTGGCATCTGGAACCTGGTGTCTGAAAAGAGAGTTAACATACAAAGCCAAACAAATTGTTGACCAATCATGAACCTAAAGTCTGGAATAGTGCAGATGAAGAGTTGGGGGGTTCTCCATTTTGTAGAAAGCTAGTAGGTATATTTTAGTTATGTTCCAAAGGGCCTATGGCTATACTAGTTTTTTTGTTTGTTTGTTTGTTTGTTTTTACCTCCAGGGTTATTGCTGGGGCTTGGTGCCTGCACCATGAATCCACTGCTCCTGAAGTTATTTTTTTCCCTTTTGTTGCCCTTATTGTTTTATTCTCGTTGTGATTATTATTGTTGTTACTGATGTAATTGTTGTTAGGTAGGACAGAGAGAAATGGAGAGAGAAGGGAAAGACAGAGGGGGAGAGTAAGACAGACGCCCGCAGACCTGCCTCACCGCCTGTGAAGAGACTCCCTGCAGATGGGGAGCCGGGGGCTCGAACTGGGATCCTTACGCCGGTCCTTATGCTTGGCGCCATGTTTGCTTAACCTGCTGCGCTACCGCCCGACCCCCAAGTTGTGTGATTTTTTTTTTCAACCTCCACGAGGTGTGGCCCTAAGCTGTAATAAATGTGCATAGTCTGCTCCCACTGCACAGACCTGCTTCTTTTATCTCAGAGGATCTTGATGAACCACTGTTTCGCGTTGAGTTCTTTGCTAGTCACTGAGGAATTTACAGAAGTGGTTCTGTGCTCTGGGAAGATGGCAGAATGGTTCTGCAAAAGACATTCATGTCAGAAACTCTGCAGTCCCGGGTTCAGTCCCCAGAACCACCGTAATGCAGAGGTGAGCAGTGCTCTGGAGCCCCTCTGTCTCCCCTCCCACTCCTCCTGCCCCTTATCCTCTCCCTCTGCCTCTGCTTCTCCCTCACCCTCTCTCTCCGTCTTAATCCTCTTCCTCTTCCTCTCTCTCTCCTTCATCTTCTCCCTCATCCTCTCCCTTTCCCCATCTTCTCCCTTCTCCTCTTCCTCATCCTCCCTCTCCCTCTCCTTCATCCTCTTCCTTATTCTCTTCCTCATCCTCTCCCTGTCCTTCTCCCTCATCTTCTCCCTCTCCTTTTTCTCTCCTGCGTTCTCTCCCTCATCCTCTTCCTGTCCCTCTCCTTCATCCTCTCCCTCTCCCTCAACCACTGTCTCTCTCATTAAGATAAAGACTATTACTGTATAAAAGAAGTGGTCTTGATGCTGTAATATAGCTGAATGACATTCATTAGAATTATTTTAAGTCTGCATACTTGTACAGAGTGACTATGGGAATACAAAGGTGATTAAGTCATATAGATCCCACTCTCAAAGCTCATAAAAGGAGCCTTGTGCTCAGATAATGAAAATACAATCATATTTGTTCTGTCGTGGGACTTAAGTGAAATCTTAGAAATACACTTGTGGGAACAGTGCATCCTGCCACAAAGAATTTGCACAGCCTCCCCAGAGGATCTGACCTCTGAGCTGAGTATTAGGAATGAAACAGCCTTCAGATAATAGGAGGGAAGGGTCTTCTCAAGGGTGGGGGCACACACAGCACAAAGAGAAAAGTGTAGTCTGGCTAGAACAGAAGAAGCCTGGTAGTTAATAAGGATGGTGACATTATAGTCAAAAATGAAAACTTATGCTGATTCCCATGCCCGGTGGAGAAGCAATTACAGAAACCAGACCTCCTACCTTCTGCACCCCATCACCAATGTCAGTCCATGATCCCAGAGGGAGAAAGAATAAGGAAGCTTTCAAGGGAGAGGGTGAGATACGGAGCTCTGGTGGTGGTAATTTTGTGAGCTTGTACCCTTCTTATCCTACAGTCTTAAATTATTAAATTATTAAATCAGTAATGATAATAACAATAAACAACTTCTGCTGAGCTTCTATTGTGGGGTGTAACAAACAGCAGATTTATTACAAAGCAGGTTTATTTAGGTAATAATAACTGCTGCAGCAAAATAAGCAGAGAGCAAGACCAGCAAGCCGGGGGTCGTGCTGTCTGTGAGCCTTGTTGGACAGAGTTCAGCCGGTCCCCAGAGAAGCGACATTGGGACAAGAGAGAAGGTGGGATGACCGGGCCCAGGGCCAGCAGGAAGAGAGACACTTCCCCCAGACACTCCTTTAAGTAACTTCCTAGACTTACAGTCCCTCGTGAGTTTGCCTACATGTGTCCTGTGCTCTTGGTGTCGTTTGGGCGCTAATTCTGTTTCTGCTCCACAGTTCCTCTTGCTCGGCGCTCCCAGCAGGGACGGGGCTGGCATCCCCATGGTGAGGAGACTTAAAAACATGCTAAGAAGCTAAAGCTTTAGCTTACTGGCCAGTGTAGACCTAGCTAAGATGCAGGTGAAATTTGTAGCCAGTAGGATATAGAAACATTATTAGGAGGTGGTCCGGGAGGTGGCGCAGTGGATAAAGTATTGGACTCTGAAGCTTGAGGGTCCGAGTTCAGTCCCCTGCAGCACATGTGCCAGAGTGATGTCTGGTTCTTTCTCTTTCTCCTCCTATCTGTCTCATTAATAAATGAATTCAAAAACTCTTTTAAAAAATTATCAGGAGTTTCACTTGATTCTTTTAATGTCATCATTCTAGTTGCCATTTGATGTAAGTTTTATGATGTACACAGCGTATCACAGTACATATATTTTAGTGAATAAGCATTTTAATAGTGGAGGTGTATTCCTGGAAATTTAAAGAATGTCAAGAAGAGTTGTTAGCATAATGGTTATGTAAATGACTTTCATTCCTGAGGCTCCAGAGTCCCAAGTTTAAATCCCAGTACCACCAGAAGTGAGAGCTGAGCAGAATTTTGGTCTCTGTCTCTGTCATTGTCTGTATCTCTCTTATTAAAATTAAAAATAGATATTAAAACAGGATTATCACCTCCCCAGAGCCCTGCCCCACTAGGGTAAGATAGAAACAGGCTGGGGAGATGGATCCACCTGCCAATGCTCATGTCCAGCGGAGAAGCAATTACAGGAGCCCAAACTCCCACCTTCTGCACCCCATAAGAGTATTTGGTCCTGGGGGGCTGGGCACACTGGGTTAAGCGCACATAGTACAAAGTGCAAGGACCCCCACAAAAATCCAGGTTTGAGCCCCCAGCTCCCCACCTGTAGTGAAGTAGGTCTGCAGGTGTCTGTCTTTCTCTCTCCCTCTCTATCTCCCCCACCCCCAATTTCTCTCTGGCCTATCCAATAAAATGGAAAAAAAGGCCTCCAGGAGCAGTGGATTTGTAGTGCAGGCACTGAGCCCCCGTGATAACCCTGGAAGAAAGGAAAGAAAAGAAAAGAAAAGAAAAGCGAAGCAAAGAAAGAAAGATCTTTGGTCGATACTCCCAGAGGGGGAGATAATAGGCAAGCTTCCAGTGGAGGGGATGGGACACAGAACTCGGGTGGCAGGAACTGCAGGGAACCATATGCACTCCTGTTACCTTACAATCTTGCTAATCATTATTATATCACTAAAATAAAGTCCAAGGAGAGGCAGGAGGTGAACTCAGCCAGTGAGTATTGGGTGTGGGGATTGGATCACTTATTACAGGAAAAGAGAAATCAGAGTCAGTATTCTGGCTATGTTGTCTACACTCCGCCAAACTGCCAGCTTTGTGACTTCCTCCTCTGCACTCCACTGGTACTTTGTTCAGGCCTCTCCGAGCCAGCCTATCACATAGGATTTTAATTACTTTGAAAGCATATTTCCTAGGTTAAAAGCTATTCAAAAGCCAGGACTTTGTCTGCTCCATCATAATATCTCTCAAGCCGAATCTACTGCCTGGAGCATACTGAATCCACAGGAAATACTCTCTGAATGAGTCCATGAATAATCAGGCATGATTCCATGAATAAACTCCAATTCTCTACCGTTTCTCTTCCCCTAAGACATTTTAGCATCTCATAGAGATATCTTATTAATTTCTGCTCCGGTTTTAAAGTGAAAAAAGCCACCTTGGAATGTGTTCCAATTATGACTGGCTCATCTTTATGAGCCCCCCCCCTCCTCCCCCCTGCCTTGAAAGGATTTGCAGAAAGCCCAGTGCTAAACTCATAATAGCGTCTGAGGGGCTGCAGTAGAGACTCAGGGATGTCTTCCTATTCATCACTGAATTTTTTTCCTCCTTGCTGCTGTTGAATGCTAAATTTTGTCTTTTGATGCCAACACCTGGCTTTTCAGAGCTCTAATGAGAACTTTTCTGAGCCCAGCTAAGGAGATCTGGCATAGCAGCTTCTAGGTCACTGGGCGATACTTCTGTCACTGTGCAGACACGGTTCCTTGTTGGCCAACAAAGTAATGCATTTGTTTAGGCTTGGGAGGAGAGAGTAGAAAGGAACATTCTCTCTACAGCTGGGCTTACAACCTGGTTTGCTTACTTTTCTTTTTTCATAAGACAACTGGTTTAGAACGACTACTCAGTTAACTGTTACTGAGTAAAAGCTAGTTTGATGGTAGGAATGGGGAACACATCCAAATATGTCGCAGGTCTATCTACCTGGTCCCAGAAAAACTTAACTTGTAGAGTATGCTAAACAGGTATCGCTGCTGGTGATTGGATTCAATCCTCTCTCCTAGCTCAGCCAGGAAACCCAACATCTTACAAGTAGAAACTGACACACCCGGGTCCTTTTGCCACACAGAGTAATTCTTTGTTGTAGGGCATAAGCTAGATGAAGGCAAACGCTAGAAGAAGAAGCTAGATGAAAAAAAACTATCTCCATGGGTCCTGTCACTTTCCTCCAGATCTTGTGTGTGTGTGTGTGTGGGGGGGTTGTTTTGTTGGATTTACAGAGAAGTGTTATTTTTTTTCTATGAATATGTTTGTCTTTCTGACAGGACAAAGCAACATTTTGTGGTGGGGAAGGTAAAGAGAACATTCTTTCTCAGCTGCAGATAAGGCTGTGATAAGTGGCAGTTTTCAAGAACGGTGAGAATCTGCATTTGGACCTTTTTCAATGCCTGCCCTCTCATTACTCCACAGGGGCTGGGTGCCTCCTCTTGGACTGGGTAGAGGCAGTCACAGGGAATCTGTTTAGTGTAAAATTTGAAATGCTTGCATTTTAAGAGAGAGAGCTCTGGCACTTCCTGTATGCCCACTGTCTTGATTTCTGTACAGCAGGCAGGTTTTTGTCTGACTCATGCTGATGAATCACTCCATCGCAAAGGGTTATTCACTGTCACTCCACTCACATAGAGGGTAACACTAAGGACTTTCTTTCCATGTTCCAGAGAGTATTTGACTGTGCTACTCTTCTTTCTTTCTTTTTTTTTAATTACAATATTTATTTAGTTATTGCACAGAGGCAGAAATGGAGAAGGGAGGGGGAGATAGGCAAAGAGACAGAGAGACACCTGCAGCCCTGCTTCACCGCTCACAATGCTTTCCCCCTGCAGGTGGATACCAGGGGCTCAAACCTGGGTCCTTGTGCATTGTAATACATAATATATCTGTCTTTTTCCTTAAAGAATGAGAATTTTCAGTGTACAAGTCATCTACTTCCTTTGTTAACATTATTCCTAAATACTTGATTGTTTTTGCTGCTGTAGTAAAAGTAGTTGATTAATGGCTGTTTTCTTCAGTATTTGAATAAAGGAATAATCACTGATATTTTCATCTACATTTTGTAGCCTATCAGTTCACTAAACTGTCCAGTCATTTCCAGGAGTTTCTACTGGATTCTTTTTTTTAAAAAAATATTCCCTTTTGTTACCCTTGTTGTTTTATTGTTGTAGTTATTATTGTTGCCATCGTTGTTGGATAGGACAGAAATGGAGAGAGGAGGGGAAGACAGAGAGGGGGAGAGAAAGACAGACACCTGCAGATCTGCTTCACCACCTGTGGAGCGACTCCCCTGGAGGTGGAGAGCCGGGGGCTCAAACCAGGATCCTTCTGCCAGTCCTTGTGCTTTGTGCCACCTGCGCTTAACCCTCTGTGCTACCGTCTGACTCCCTGGATTCTTTAAATTTTTTTTTCTGTTATCTTTATTTATTTATTGGAGAGAGACAGCCAGTAATAGAATGGGTGCTAGAGAGACAGAGAGACACCTGCAACACTGTATCACCACTCCCAAAGTTTTCCCTCTGCAGGTGGGAACTGGAGGCTCGTCCTTGCACATTGTGACATGTGTGTTCAACCAGGTGTGCCACTACATGCACACGCACACATACTCTCTCACTCATGTCATTTTCGACTAGTGACAGTCTTACTTCTCTTCCAATTTGAATCCCTTTAATCCTTTTCTCATGTCTGATTGCTATGGCTAGGACTTTCTGATCGTATGCTGAATAGTAATGGTGATAGGGGGCAGCCCTGCCTTGTTCCTGCCTGGAGACAAGAAGCTTCCGGTTTGTCACCATTGATTATGATGCTGGCTGTAGGTTTGCTGCATTTAGACCCAACTGGTCTGAGGAATTCCCCATCTTATTTTTATTATTTCTGATGTGTTGATCATGAAAGGGCACTGGGTCTTGTCAAAGGCTTTCTCTGCATCTACTGAAGTAGTCATGTGGTTTTTGATTCTCCTTTTGCTGATGTGGTGAACCATCACATTTACTTATTTATTTTTATTTAGGATAGAGATGAAGAGACGTTGGGGGGGGGGAGATGGATGGATGGATGGATGATGGATGGATGGATGGATAGATGCATACCTGCAGCACTGCATCCACCAATCCTGTAGCTTCTTCTACAGTTTTATCCCAAGGGCTTGAACCTCAGTCCTTGACCAGTGTAGTGTAACATGTGTATTGAACCAGCTTTGTATTTCTGGGATAATTCCTCCTTGGTCATGGTGCACCATCCTTTTAATGTACTGCTGTATCTGGTGGGCTAGATTTTTGTTGGAAATCTTCGCATTGATGCTTCTCATGGAGATAGCTCTGCAATTTCTCTTTATAGTTTGCATCTCTGTCTGCTTTTGGTTATCAGTGCCATTGGCTTCATAGCAGGTGTTGGGGAAAAGTCTCCTGTCGTCAACATTTTGGAAGAGCTTGAGGGTTATAAGTAGTAAGTCCCCTTTACTGGTTTTGTAGAATATATTTGTAAAACCATCTGGACCTGGACTTTGGCTGTTGGAACATTTTTTATTATGGTTTCAATTTCTTTGGTTGTAATTACTCTGTTCATGTTTTGCACTTCCTTCCGTTTTAGTCTCAGGAGGGTGTGTGCTTCTAAAAATGTATCCCGTCTGGACCAAGGACTCTCGTTTGCTGTCATATAGTTGTTCCCAGAAACTTCACATACTTCTTTGTGCCCCAGCCTGCGGGGTTATCGACGGAAACCTAGGGTAGGGGGCATGGAGACACGAAGAACGTGAATGGAGGGGACAAGAGACACGAAGAACGAGAGCAAGTCATGAGGTCTGATCAAGCTCTGAAAATTTTATTTTGCAGCCACATTTTAAGCACACACCATGAGGAGGTTCTGCTAAGGTAGTGGGGGGAGGGAGGTGGGTGAGCAACTTTCCAAACAGTTAGATGGTAATCGCAGTTACAGTGATCAGAATGTCCGTTCACCGGTTATGTGAGAGACTTAGCTAAGGTTTTGGCTCCTGGCATGTCCTCCCTTTTTACAATTTAAGTGAGGCGGCAATTGAGGGTAAAAGCTAGGAATCTTATCAAGAGATAAGCAGGCATTAACCAGAGGGGGGAAGTATTGACCTGATTTCTCCCGTGGGATAAATATAGAACTGATCTTCCTGCATCTTATACGGACGGCTCTTGGTGTCTTTTTTGGGGAGGGGAGGAAGAGCCACTATTTCTAAGGTAAGGAAAACTCATGGCGAAGAGTTTTGGTGACTGACACCAACCTCCATGCAAATCAGGTTTGCTTCACGGGGGACTCAGAGGCGGACTATAGGGTCCTCCCCCTGCAGTGCTTAGCCCTGCACCCCTTACCGGTGCCCACACCATGCCAAGGCTGGCGTGCATAAATCTGAGTTTTATGCAGCTCCTAAAAGAGGTGTGTCACCCTCAGGTTCAGCCAAGCCTCTGTCAGCCAAATCAAGTCTGTGATAATATATTTGTAAGGGTTTCGATGCCAAGGAGTCAATTTGTTGTTTTATAAAACCAATAATCTTATTAAAAATAAAGAGTCCCAAGGTAATCATTAACAAAAGACTAATCAGGGGTCCCACAAGGGGCATCAAAATGTCCTAGCGTGCCACCAGCAAGTCTAAGGGAAGCAGTCAGTGGATGTGATGTCCAGGGGAAGAAACCCAGCACGTCTGGTCTTCTGGTGGTCAGCGCCAACTGATGAAATTTTACTTCTTCATAGAGGGTCAGCTGTGGAACAAGCAAAACTAGGAGGCAAGGACCAGGTAGAGAGGAATTGACATGAAAATATAGGGTGGTGTTGTACCAAAACACAGACAGAGGAGGTGCATACACATTAGGTGAGGTTCCTTGAACATGAGGAATATTTTGAGAAAAGCGAGCAGTCAATAAACATGTAAGGATGAAGTCAGCAGTGGTAGGTCAGCAGAAAGAGAAGACTTGGATAGGCTGGTCAGGTTAGCTGGACTATATACTGCCATGGCGTCCTTTGTGGTAAGGACTTGCCAACAGGGACTCTGTGGATTTTGCAAGAGCAATAATGTCATCCACCATAATAAAAGGAAAACAAACATGGACATCCAGTGTTGAAAAACAGAAGAAAAAGAATATGTCTCTATGGCTGGGAGAGTGGGTGGCTTTGTCAATGAGATATAATAAATGGACAATTCGAATTTTTGTAAATATTAAAAAGGTTTAGTATAGTTACTTCATTGACACTTTAGCCAACTGAATACTGGGGGGGGGTGCATTCCCCTTCTTTTTTTTTATTGAGCTTTTAATGTTCTAAAGGAAACAAAAATACATGGATTGGATGTCTATTGAAGCAAAACAGAGCATATGGCTCCTAAGGTTTTTGAGCTTTTTCTTGTTTGAGCTGTAGCCCACATAAATTTAGAAAAAATACCAATTGAGGAAAAAAAAGTTTTTGTTTACTAAACATGGGCAGGTGAATTACATCAATCTGTCAGAGAGCATTGGCTTTTATCAGTGGAGATTAATCTGAAAAGTCTGAATAGCAGTATCTTAATTAAACAATGCAGGAGTCAGTAAAGTGCTCTCACTATGGCAGGTCAAGCGTTAAAATTTTAAGAGGCTTGTAAAAAAATGAGAAAAATTTTAGGATATGAGTGACTTTAGGAGTCATCACACACCCATAAATAAAAAATGAAAAATGTTTAGCTTTAAATCTTACCATATGAGCAGTCAGTTCTTCATGTGCAGATGTACCTATAATTATTTACTTAGTAGTAGCTCTGTGCCGTGATTGGCTGCACGGATGGAACAGGCGGGCTTAGTTTACCACGCGCGGAGAAAAATCTTTGAAATTCTTTTTCTGGACTAAGGTACATTTTACAGTTTTAAACAGTTCATTAAATTTCTATCAAAAGTGTGTACTGGTTCTCTGACTAATATTTTTTAAGTTAAAGAGAATGTCTTGTTTGATTGATTTTATTCTTTCTTTAGAGACTAGCTTGCTAGCCAGATAAGATCTCACTCAGAATTGGTTTAACGCTTTTTGAGAGCTCTGGTGGTAGCCAGAGGGAAAAACCTGGATCTTTTTTTTTTTTTTCTTGCTGGCTAGTTTTAAGATAATGCCAAATCAAGAGCCCACAGTTCTTTAACTAATTGTAAATGGTCTCATTTTTCTTCTACTAATTTTCTAAGGGAAGCTGTTTTTTGTGCTAGTTGAGTTTTAGCCTTGGTGGTGTCGGCCAAGTCGAGGACCGGAGCACAAAACGGAGGGGTGGTAGCATAGGGAGGCAGTCTGGACAAAGAAGAGCCTAGGTGGCCGGTCAGGTTTTTGATATTTGGCCATCTCTTCATCAAGGGATAAGGCCTCTTCAGGAGAAAGACTATCATCAGGCCCATCTTTGGCGGGGGGTCTTAAGGTTGTCAAAGAGGCGTAAATCTTAACAGGAGGGGACTTAGCAGGAGCCTCAGGGGTGGGGTCTCCTGAATCAGGCATGGGAATAGAGACAGACTTACAAACAGAAGGTGGCCGGGAGTGTCGTTGTAAGACTTTTTCTCCCTCTTTGATGACTCCCTGTACATCAGGACAATGTTTATGGACTTTGAGTATATCATTTACTAAATTCCAATAAGAAAAAGCCTGGACTGGAATCTTTTCTGGACCAAAGGTCTCATAAAAATCTCTTAAACAGTTTCCTACTCTAGCCCATCTTTTTTCATCAATAGTCCCCTCTAAGGGAAACCACGGACAAATAACACTCACAAAATCAAAAAACTTCTTGAGATCCTTTTTCTTAACCCTTACTCCTCGTGTCTTGAGGGACTCTTTGAGGCCCTTAAGCAACAAATCATGTTTACTCAATGCTTGTCCCATAATTGCATCGCTCTTTCTTACCTCAAAACGGATCAATCTCACAGATGGGCGAATCTGTGGCGATCACCACGAGGATCTTCACTCACTCTGGGCTAGAACGGCGATCCTATGCGAACCTTCACTCACTCCTCCTCTGAAGTGGCGGTCCTATGCTCCTTGCTCAACCATCGGGGAGCGACGTTCTCTCGGACCCCAGACCCAAAAAGGTCCCACGTCGGGTGCCAGATGCCCTGGCCTGCAGGGTTATCGATGGAAACCTAGGGTAGGGTAGGCGAGAGAATGGAGGGGACAAGAGACACGAAGAACGAGAGCAAGACAGGTTTCTGATCAAGCTCTGAAAATTTTATTTTACAGCCGCATTTTAAGCACACACCATGAGGAAGTTCTGCTAAGGTAGTGGGGGGAGGGAGGTGGGTGAGCAACTTTCCAGACAGTTAGATGGTAATCGCAGTTACAATGATCGGAATGTCTGTTCACCGGTTATGTGAGAGACTTAGCTAAGGTTTTGGCTCCTGGCATCTTTAGGTTATGTAATATACTTAGATCAGCATAAAAGCAGGTTCCAAGATGTCAGCCAATTTGGTCTGCTTCTTTCACTGCTAAATACCTTAGGTCAAATGTCACAGCCAATTTGTCGTGATTATTGTGTATAGAAATGAAAAAAAATCATGCAGCAATGCTGCCACGATGTATGGATTTTGTAGATGTCATGTAACTTAGCCTGTCTTTCACATTATACTTCACAGAAATCCTGATATCATTATGTTTTACATGAGAAGCTGAGGCAAGCAACTGGTACTACCCAACTAGTTACCTAGTAGAGCTTTTTTTATCTACGACCCTGGTTCTTGTCTCTGCAAGAGGTGATATGCTGATGTTATGTATGTAAATATTTGCCTCCAGGGCTAATGCTGAGGCTCGGTGCCTGCACTATGAACCCACTGCTCCTGGAGGCCATTTTTTGTTGTTGCCCTTGTTGTTATGTAATATGTGCACTTAACCAGGTCTGCCACCACCATCCTGCATTGCTATTATTGTTGTTATTGCTGCTGCTGTTGTTGTTGGATAGGACAGAGAGAAATGGAGAGAGAAGGGGAAAACGGGGAGAGAAAGAGAGACACCTGCAGACCTGCTTCACCACTTGTGAAGCGACCCCCCTGCAGGTGGGGAGCTTGGGGCTTCAACTGGGATCCTTGCGCGGCGGGTCCTTGCGCTTCACACCATGTGTGCTTAAAGCAGTGTGCTACTGCCCGGCCCCCAGATGTTATACTTATGCATGTATCTTTTTATACCTCAGGCAGCTGTTTCTATATCAAACCACTTACATTGTCAGTCGAATTCCAGTCATATTGTAAACAAATGATCATGATCCTAGCACTATTTAATGGGTGTGTGTTTAGTATTTGAGCTTCTGTTTCATTTAATTCTATGATTATAAAAGCTAGGTACTATTATTACGCCCATGAGACTAAGGCTAGGCGAGGACAAAGGAATCACTCCAAGTGACACTCTGAGTAAATGGTTTCTTCCTGCAGACCTGACCCCAGACTGGGCTCATCTCTGTGAAAACAACAAAAGGAAGCCCGAGACAAAAACGAGGAAAATTAGTGTTTAGTAAGCTTTGACTTTTTTTTTTTCCATTTCTACAGTTCTACCTTTTAAACAAACCTATGTCTTTTACCTATTTATTATTGGATAGAGACAGAATTTGAGAAGGGAGGGGGAGATAAGAGGGACAGAGACAGACAGAGAGACACCTGCAACCCTGCTTCACCACTCATGAAGCTTCCCCACTACAGGTGGGGACCAGGGGCTTGAACCTGAGTCCTTGTGCACTGTAGTGTGTGCGCTTAACCGGTTGTGCCACCACCTCTCTCCCCCTACCCCCATCCCTTTTTTCTAATATATATATATATATATATATATATATATATATATATATATATATATATATATTAGAATATTTATTTATTTATTTTTGCCTCCGGGGTTATTGCCGGGGCTCGGTGCCTGCACCATGAATCCATTGCTCCTGGAGGCCATTTTTTCCCTTTTTGTTACCCTGGTTGTTTTACCATTGTTGTGCTTATTATCATTATTGTTATTGATGGTGTTGTTGTTGGATAGGACAGAGAGAAATGGAGAGAGGAGGGGAAGACAGAGAGGAGGAGAGAAAGATAGACACCTGCAGACCTGCTTCACCGCCTGTGAAGCGACTCCCCTGCAGGTGGGGAGCCAGGGGCTCGAACCGGGATCCTTCCTCCAGTCCTTGTGCTTTGTGCCACGTGCACTTAACCCACTGCGCTACCGCCCGACCCCCTCTTTTTTTTTTGTCTCCAGGGTTATCACTGCTTATCATTGAATTGCCTACATTGTGAATCCACTGCTCCTGGAGGCCATCTCTCCCCCCTTGTTGTTGCTACTGTTATTGTTGTTGGATAAGACAAATTGAGAGAAGAGAAGACAGGGGGAGAGAAAGACACCTGCAGATCTGCTTCGTAGTTTATGAAGCGACCCCCCTGCATTTGGAGAGTTGGGGGCTTGAACTGTGATCCCCTTGCTGTCTCTGATGGCCACAGGTAGTGAGTGAGTTGCCCTTGAGAAGAGTGAGTGGGACTCAGCAACCCCCACCCCACCCCACTCCAGTCAGCATGCTGGTTGGCGAAAGACAAAGGATTTAAATCAGAGGATTAATTGGAAATCTCTTAGGTGCACTTAGTTTCTGGCAACTGAATCAGGTTCTTCTCTTGAGAGGTCAGTGGGTTTTTCCATAATTTTATAGCTACTTTGAGAAAGGAACTTTGAATCCTTCTGTTTATTCTCTGTGTAAATCTCTCTCCTGATCATATTCTGTGGATCAGAACATAATAAATTTGGAGAAGAAGGAAAACAAACCCCGTTACTATAAAAGGAAAGTTGGCTTACTGAAGCTAGAAGTGTAAACGCCTTCTCACTAGAAGAGTGTGCGTGTATCCGTCTGCTTGTCTGTCCATACGTATGAATCTGTAAATCTCGTGTGAGAAAAAGAAATGTTATCACTGGCCCTACTCATGTGTTCTATGTAAAATGTGTTTTCTTTCAAAATATATGGAAGCATCTTTGCTTTGAAATAACATCTATTTCTTGAGCTTTGCACCACCTGCGCTTAACCCACGGCCCTACCGCCTGACTCCCAACATCTATTTCTAAACTCCTCAACGCTGGTTATCACTGAGTACATGCTGGACATGATCAGCGATGGACTCAGAAAATGGCTTGTGGTGGATAATTGATTTTTTGTGTCTCCATGGTTATCCTTGCGGCTCAGTGCCAGCACTATGAATCCACTGCTCCTGGAGGACATTTGTTTCATTTTATTAGACAGGACAGAGAGAAATTGGGGGCGGGATAAAGAGGGAGAGAGACAGAGAGCCACCTGCAGACCTGCTTCTCAGCTTGTGAAGCGACACCCCTGCAGGTGGGGAGTGGGGGTTTGAACCCAGATCTTTGTGCTTAGTACTATGTGTGCTTAACCCGGTGCGCCACCTCCCAGCCCAGGCCTCAACCTTTGAGGGCAGTAGCATTCCAAGCTATTCAGCATCTACCCAATTTGGAACTTCTTGGCAAGCTTGTCCTGTGTGCAGGAAAATCTTGTAACAAATTATTAATAAAAAATAAAAACATAAAAAGCTATTTCTGGGGGCTGGACTGGCCAGTAGTGCAGCAGGTTAAGCACACATGACATGAAGCACAAGGACCAACATAAGGATCCTGGTTCGAGCCCCCAGCTCCCCACCTGCAGGGGAGTCGCTTCACAAGCAGTGAAGCAGGTCTGCAGGTGTCTGTCTCTCCCCCTCTCTGTCTTCCCCTCCTCTCTTGATTTCTCTGTCTTATCCAAAAGCAACAGCAAAAAGAAGAATAACACTAATAACAAGGGCAACAAAATAGGAAAAATGGCCTCCAGGAGCAGTGGATTCATAGTGCAGGCACCAAGCCCCAGCCATAACCCTGGAGGCAAAAAAAAAAAAAAATCTGCTGCTTCGGATTCGTGTGTTTAGGTTGGAATCCAGTGAGACAGTGTGGTTAGCTCCCCCATCAGTAGTGTGATGCCTGCCTGCTACAGGCTGAGACAGTGTTTGTTCTTTTCCTCCCCACAACCCCCCCTTCCATACATTTAAGGTGTGAAGGACAGTTTCATAAATGTCGGGAAGCTTTTTCTCTTTGCATAATTTGCATCTTTCCACCGCTTTCTCTCTTCAGCCTGAGCGGGGTGTCTTCCTGGCTCCAGCCTTGTCCAGCTCATTAGTGAGGCAGCGGTGGCGTCTAGAGCTCTCTCTGGTTAGTGCAGGATCACAGGGCCCTTGATGGCCACTGATTATGATGACGGGCCATTTGCAGGGAGATGGGAGTAATGTGCTTAGTCTTGAAGCTACATTAACTCGCTTTGGTCACTGTGACTAGATGATTCAGTTTCTCTCAGACTTCCCTGATAGCTTCTTTACTTGAACCTTCCTTAGTTTTGAACCAGGCTTTTGTGAATGGGAAAAAAAAATATTTCAATTTTATTAGTGATTTAAATTTTAATAATGATCGACAAGATTGTGAGATAACAGGGGTACAATTCCATATAATTCCCACCACCAGAATTTCTGTATCTCATCCCCTCCATTGGCAGATTCCTTATTCTTACTCTTTTTTTTTTTTTTTTTTGCCTCCCGGTTTTCGATGAGGCTCAGTGCCTGCACTACGAATCCACTGCTCCTGGAGGCTATTTTTCCCCTTTTGTTGCCCTTGTTGTCTGTATTGTTGTTGTTGTTGTTGTTGTCATTGGATAGAACAGAGAGAAATGGAGAGAGGAGGGGAAGACAGAAGGGGCGAGAAAGACAGACACCTGAAGACTTGCTTCACCACTTGTGAAGCGACCCACTGCAGTTGGGGAGCCGGGGGCTGGAACCGGGATCCTTGTGCTGGTCCTTGCGCTTTGCACCGCATCACTTAACCTGCTGTGCTAGTGCTGGACCCCCAGATTCCTTATTCTTTATCCCTCTGGGAGTATTGACTCAAATTCTTTATAGGGAGCAGAAGTTGGGAGTTTGGTTTCTGTAGTTGCTTCTCTACTGTACATGGGTGTTGGCAGATGGATCCATCCCCCCAGCCTGTTTCTCTCTTTCCCTGGTGGGGCAGGGCTCTGGAGAGGTGAAGTTCCAGGACACATTGGTGAGGTCGTCTGTCCAGGGAAGTCAGGTTGGAGTCATGGTAGCATCTGCATCTTGGTGGCTGAAAAGCATTAAGATACAAAGCAGAACAGACTGTTTAATAATCAAGAACCTAAAGGTAAGAGTATAGCAGTGAGATTTGGGGTCTTCATGTTGGAAGAAGCTAGGAACTCTATTTTAGGTATATTCTAAGGGACCCATGATTTTACTAATTTTTGTCTGAGCCCAACAGCTAACATGCAGGTGGGCTAAAGGTATCATCTGGGGAGATGGTGTCAGAATTGGGAATAGGACCAGAAAGCTGGATCAGAGAATAGAGTAGCTCCCAAATATTGGAAGGTCAATGTGGTTTATTTACAGTGAATAATTCTTACTATACTGATCAAGTTAGTGTCTTCCTCCCAGTTATGCTGATTTCTCTCTCTCTCTAATCTTCTCCTCCCCTCTCAACTTCTCTCTGTCCTACTCAATAAAATGAAAAAAAAAAAAAAAGGCCTCCAGGAGAAGAGAATTCATAGCGTTGGTACTCTATCCCAGCAAAAACCTTGGTTGTAAAGGGGAGGAGGGCTTAAGATAATCTACAGACGTAATAAAGTATTTGACAGGACAGAGAGAAATCAAGAGATGGGGGAGAGAAAGACAGACACCTACAGATCTGCTTCACCTCCCATGAAGTGACCCCTCTGCAGGTGGGGAACCGGGGGGATGGAACCCCGATCCTTGTGTGGGCCCTTGCACTTCACACTATGTGCGCTTAACCCGGTGCACCCCACCTGGGTCTCTGTCCCTCATCTTTCCTCATCTGAATACTGGAGATATTATTAGGCTGCTTATCAAAACACTGCTCTTAGCACAGGGATGAATTCATATAAAGAGTCGAGAACAACGCTAGGTACATCTTTCAGCTTCACACAGGCATTACTGCCTTTTCTGCTATGTGCTGTGTTTTGTGAAAATAACTTCTTGCTTCTGAAAACTTTTAACTTCCTCTTGCCCACTTCCTGGGAAGGGAACCACGGCACCCCAGAAAGACTGGGGTGTGCAAAGCCCTGTGCTCACCCCCCCCCTGCCCCATGACAGGGCATCCTTACTCCACTATTTGGCAGTTGGCATCTCCCGTTGTTTAAAGAAAGGTGGTGACTCCATCTGGTAACTGTGCCTTGCTTTTCCTGCTACTTTGCTGCATAGGGACGGACTGCACTTGAGGTTTAAGATTTACTTCTCACTAGACAGTCATCATCTGAGTTGGAATTGAATGGCCCATCCTGGTAAGTAATAGTTGTGAATGGAATCCCACGAGCCCTGTCATCATCTGGTTATGGATAATAGTAGCCACGTCTTCTGCTCATAACACTTCAATGTTTGTTCTGTAGCCTTTCTTGCTGCATCGTCAGAGCTCCTCCAGGAGGGTCACCGTGTGTGTGTGTGTGTGTGTGTGTGTGTCTGTGTGTGTGTGTCTGTGTCGGTGTGTGTGTCTCTGTGTGTGTGTCTGTGTGTGTGTGTGTGTCTGTGTCTCTGTGTGTGTGTGTCTGTGTCTCTGTGTGTGTGTCTCTGTGTCTGTGTCTCTGTGTGTCTGTGTGTGTGTCTGTGTGTGTCTCTGTGTCTGTGTGTGTGTGTCTGTGTCTCTGTGTGTGTGTGTCTGTGTCTCTGTGTGTGTCTGTGTCTCTGTGTGTCTGTGTGTGTCTGTGTGTGTGTCTGTGTGTGTGTGTCTGTGTCTCTGTGTGTCTCTGTGTGTGTGTGTCTGTGTCTCTGTGTGTGTGTCTGTGTCTCTGTGTGTCTGTGTGTGTCTCTGTGTGTGTGTGTCTGTGTGTGTGTCTCTGTGTCTGTGTGTGTGTCTGTGTGTGTGTGTCTGTGTCTCTGTGTGTCTCTGTGTGTGTCTGTGTCTGTGTGTGTCTGTGTGTGTGTCTGTGTGTGTGTCTGTGTCTGTGTGTCTGTGTCTGTGTGTCTGTGTCTGTGTCTGTGTCTCTGTGTGTCTGTGTGTGTCTCTGTGTGTGTGTCTCTGTGTGTGTCTCTCTGTGTGTGTCTGTGTGTGTCTGTGTGTGTGTGTCTCTGTGTGTGTGTGTGTGTGTGTGTGTGTCTGTGGGTGTGTGTATCTGTGTGCGTCTGTGTGTCTGTGTGTGTGTGTGTCTCTCCATGGTTATTGCTGGGGTTCGGTGCCTGCACTATGAATCCACTGCTCCTGGAGGCCATTTTTTTCCCATTTTGTTGCCCTTGTTGTTGTTGTGGGATAGGACAGAGAGAAATGGAGAGAGGAGGGGGAAGACAGAAAGGGGGAGAGAAAGACAGACACCTGCAGACCTGCCTCACCACTTGTGAAGCGACTCCCCTGCAGGTGGGGAGCTGGGGGCGTGAATCTTTGTTCAGGCCTTTGCACTTAGCTCCAGATGCACTTAACCCACTGCACTACTGCCCAGCTCCCCCTCCCCCCATTTTTTTTCTTTCTTCAATTTGATACCACAGCAAGCTCTGAAGCCTGATAGCCTTGGGGGCTGGGCAGTGGCACACCTGGTTAAGTTTACTAATTACCAAGCTCAAGGACCCCGGTTCAAGCCCGTGACTTCCCACCTGCATGGGGAATGCTTCACGAGTCATGAAGCAGGGGTGCAAGTGTCTATCTTTCTCTCCCGCCTCCTGTCTTTTGCCTCTAGGATTCTCACTGGGGCTTGGTGCTGGTGCAACAGATCTACTGCTCCTGTGACCATTTTTGTTCCACTTTATTTGACAAGACAGAGAAATTGAGGGGGCAGAGAGGGAAGGAGAGAGAGAGAGAGAGACAGGGACAGACATCTGCAGACCTGCTTCATGGCTTGTAAAGTTTCCCCTCTCCAGGTGGGGAGCACTTCATACTATGTGCACTTAGCCCGGTGTGTCACCCATCTGCCCCCCCCCCCATCTTCCCATCCCCTCTCTGTCCTATCTAATAAAAATTAGAAAGAAAAAAAATGGCCGCAGGGAGTTGTGGATTTGTAGTGCTGGCACAGAGCCCCAGTAATTACCCTGGTGGCAGGGGGGTGGGGTGGGGAGGGGGGAGGTCTGAAGGGCTTGAGTTCTGTCCTTGGCCCCCTGCCTGGTTGGAGCCACAGCTGGCCTCTCGGAGCCTCAGTCTGTCCAGGTGTGATCCTGGTCTAGCCCTTCATGGTGGCGCTGAAGTTTGTCAGCGTTTGCTGCCTGTCAGCGTTTCTAGTCAGCCAGTAGGACGCAGAGCCGGGTGTCCAGCCAGCCGCAGTGCTGTGTGCCGCAGAGGACTTGTATTGACCATTTCCTTCAGTTTCTGAAAAGCAGGGTGATCTGGGGCCTCTGGCCCTAAACCTCTGTGTATAATAGTTAAAAAATAAAAGACATTCCTTAGCTTTTAAGCTGGAAGCTTAACAAAGGAGGGACTTATTACATCGGGGGGGGGGGGGGGGGCTATTTGGGTTCAGCAAAATAGGCCCTGCGGCAAAGATCAGCTTGTCATGATGGCCGGAGAGTCTTAAGCTGCCTTAGCAGAGCTCAGCTACAGGAGTTGGGGTCCCCGGGGGAGGCAGCATAGTCAGTCAGGGCAGAAGGAGAGCACGGAGGAACCCGCACAGCAACTGAGAGCAGGAGCAGCACGTGGAGAGGAAAGGCCGAGTGGGAGAAGATCCAGAAAGGGACCCTAGCTCTCCCAGGCCTTTCTTACATAGTCCCTTGTACCCACAATCCCTTGTGAGTTTGCTTCAGGCCATGGTGTGTGCCTGTCATGCTCATCACGCCGCTGCTGGCGGCTTCCACTTTTGTGGTGTGGTTGCAGCAGGCAGCGTGGATGGGCCAGATCGCAGTCCTGGGGATGAGGGTATCTCCCTGGTCTGTGCCGACAAACTGAAAGGGCCCAGTCACCCACTCTAGGCAGGTGGTGGTGGAACCCTGACAGACAGGCCCTGGGCAGTGAAGTGGGGGGGCAGTTTCCTTGGTCCCCCCTCTTTGTTCTTGACAATCTTCTTTGTTATAATGCTTTTTTTTTTTTTTAAATAAGGTAACAGGTGGGTCAAACTCCATGCCGTTCCCACCACCAGAGTTCTTTGTCCCCACTCCCTCCATAGAAGCTACAGAGGCTCTCCTGAGGTTGCAGATATGGGTTAACTATTAGTTCTGTAACTCTGTCTGGATTTGTCCCCTCCCCCCCCCTTTTTTCCACTCTGGTCCCGTCTTTCCTTCCTTTCAAGGCCCCCATACATCTATTACTATGTCCAAATGTCCCTCCCTTTTTCTTTCTCTCTCTGGTTCCTGATAGAGCCGGAGTTCATTGCCCTCTGGTCATCTGTCCCCTATCATTTCTCCCCCTCTGGGAGTATGGATCACAGTTCTTTTTATTTATTTTTATAGTAGAGAATTGCCTGTCATCAGGGGTTCGAATCCACACCACTCCCACCACCAGAGTTCTGAATCTTCACTCTCCCCGCTGCAATCCACCACAGTTCCCCTAAGGTTATGGACACAGGCCACACATCTTCTCTACAGCTATCTGTCCACATTTTTACATAGTTGCCCCCCCCTTTTTCTGATTGAATCCTCTCTTCCCCTCTAAGCCACTCAGGACATCAAAGCTCCCTCCATATGTCCCTCTCCTTCTCCTTCTCTCTCTCCGGGTGCTGATGGAGCTGGAGTGCAGAGGCCTCTTATCTTCATCCTATCACTTCTCCCCCGCTGGGAGTATGGATCAAGGTTGTTATGGGGAGCAGAGGGTAGGAGTTCTGGCTTCTGTAATTGCTTTTCCACTGAGCATGGTTGTTGATAGGTCGATCCCTACCCCCAGCCTGTTATCTTTCCCTAGGGGACCAGAGCTCTGGAGATGCGAGGGCCCAGGACACATTGGTGAGGTCATCTGCCTAGAGAGGTTGGGATGGAGTCATGATAGCATCTGTAACTTGGTGTCTGGAAGGTGGCATGACCTAAGTTAAAACAATGGTTAATGAACAGGGACCAAAAAGTAGGATTAGAGTGGGTGAGATTAGGGATTTTAGGGTAGAAGAAAGCTAGAAAAACCATTCAGGCATGTTCCTGGGGACACTCAACTATGGTAGTTTTGATAGTTTGGTAGCTAGTTTGAAATCGCAAAAGAACATTGTCTGAGAGAATGGTGTCAGAGTAGAGAAAGGAGCTAGAAAGTCGGATTAGGGCAGAGAGCAGCTCCTGTTCTTGGGAAACATTCCATGGCTAAATTAACTATTCACTTTGACCCATCTGCTCCAGGGCCCATATATGGATCGCAGTTCTTTGTGGGGAAGGTGGGAGGTCTGGCTTCTGTAATTGCTTCTCTGCTGGACATGGACATTGGCAGGTGGATCTACACCTCCAGCCTGATTCTGTCTTTTCCTAGTGGGATAGGGCTCTGGAGAGGTGGGGTTCCAGGACTCATTGGTGAGGTCGTCTGCTGGGGATGTCAGGTTGGCATCATGGTAGCATCTGCAGCTTGGTGGCTGAAAGGTAACTGCCGTCTAAAGGTTCTTGACTTGAACCTTTTCCTGGGTCTTTGTCTCATTGAGTGTTGGGTGGCAGAATCCGCTGATAGTTCTAAACAGTCTAATATTCACTGAAATGAATAACAAGAGGCATATCTAATTTTTTTTCCAGTCATTGCCTTACAGCCAGCGGTTTGCCTCAAATGTCCTGGACAGAGTCCTCAGTCTTCTAGTGACTTCTGTGTGTATGAAAAACCCAGGCTTGTTGGGAGATTTCGGTCTCATCTCCAGTTGAATTCTGTCCTCTTCTTTTCCCCTTTTCTGCTCTGCCTAAACTTTGCCTGAGGGCCTGTAGCTGGAGGGAGTATAGCCTGGTGCTCAGTGCTGTGTCCACATGGGCCCTGACTAGTTGATTTCATGAGTCAGTGTCAGGTCTGTGGCGGGTCCTAGTCCTCAGGACTTCTTGTGCATGTCCCTGCGATGGAGTGTGCCTGTGCCCTGGCCTCTCCTGCTAATTTCCTTGCAGCAGGATACACCCACGTGGAGGTTCTTGCTACTGGTGTCTCTTTGTTCAGACACTTCCGGATGAGACCCTGGTGAAGTAGTTTATGTCTATTTTGCTTTCACAGTGTTTCTGTGACAGGTATTCTTTTATTTTTATTTTTATTTTTTTTAAATATTTATTTATTTATTTCCTTTTTGTTGCCCTTGTTGTTTCCATTGTTGTTGTTGATGTCGTTGTTGGATAGGACAGAGAGAAATGGAGAGAGGAGGGGAAGACAGAGAGGGGGGAGAGAAAGATAGACACCTGCAGACCTGCTTCGCCGCTTGTGAAGCGACTCCCCTGCAGGTGGGGAGCCGGGGGCTCGAACCGGGATCCTTGAGCCAGTCCCTGCGCTTTGCGCCACTTGCGCTTAACCTGCTGCGCTACCGCCCGACTCCCTTATTTTTATTTTTTAACTAACTGTAATAGTTTCTTTAAAATTTTTTTTTCACTATCCATATCTATTTTTTTTTTTTTGATAGATACAGCCAGAAATCAAGAGGGAAGGGAGACAGAGAGATACCTGCAGCTCTGTTTTCACCACCTGCGAAGCTTTCCCCCTGCGGGTGGGTAGCTCGTGCTCGAACCTGGGTCCTTGTGCTTTGTACCAGGTGCTAAACAAGGTGGGCCACCACCCAGCCTGTGGGACATGCATTCTTGACCCGTCAGCACCAGCAGTACAAGCTCGAACGCTAACGGCCCCTTTTCTGCTTTGCCATTTCATTCCTCCTCGCCCCTCACTCCGCTCAGCCACAGGGGTCTGGGTAAAGCAGAGCATCCCCGGCTTCCACCTTGACAGCATCTCTTTCCCTCAGAATCCATCTTACGCGGCCAGGGTATTCCTTCCAGACTGATGGCCCCCAGCACCTCGTCCTGTCTGCTGCAGTTGACAGGAGGGGAGTGGAGCCAGTAGTGATTTGGACAGTCGAATCTACAGGGGGTGTTTGGCACACAGTGCAGCTGTTTGCCGCATCAGAACTGGGGCTTAACTCTGTCATGCTGCCTCAACTATGAGACCGACTGAGGCCCTAGGAGGACTATGGTCTCCTCTCTCTGTCTCTTCATCCTGACTGCTTTCTTTTTCTTTGACTGTTTTCTGTGTGTGGGACTGTTTCCTTAGCTGGGGTCTGTGGCTGTGATCTTTTTTATATTATTACTCGATAGGACAAAGAGAAATTGAGATAAGAGGGGAGACAGAGGAAGAGAGATATAGAGATGCCCTCAGACCTGCTTTACTTTACTGCCTGTGAAGCTTTCCCCCTGCAGGTGGGCAGTGGGAGCTCAAACCCAGGTCCTTGTGCTTGGTAATGTGTGTGCTTAGACAGGTGTGCCATCTGTGGCACCTGGACCAGAATTCCTTTTGGGGTGCAGAAGGTGGAAGCTCTGGTTTCTGTAATGCTTTTCTGCTGGATGTGGACATTGGCAGGTGGATCCATACCCCAGCCCATTTCTTTTTAATTTGCTTTTCCCCCCTTTGGTTACCCTTGTTTTATTGTTGTTGTAGTTATTATTGATGTTGTTGTTGGATAGGACAGAGAGAAATGGAGAGAGAGAGGAGGGGAAGCAGAGGGGGAGAGGAAGGTACACACCTGCAGACCTGCTTCACCGCTTGTGAAGCGACCCCCCTGCAGGTGGGGAGCCGGGGACTCGAGCCGGGATCCTTACGCCAGTCCTTGCACTTTGCGCCACGTGCACTTAAGCCGCTGTGCTACCGCCTGACCCCCGCAGCCTGTTTCTGTCTTTCCCTAGTGTAGGTTAGGGCTCTGGAGAGGTGAGGTTCCGGGACACATTGGTGAGGTCGTCTGCTTGGGGAAGTCAGGATGGACTCCTAGTGATCTTTGCAATTTTGTGCCTGAGTAAAATATAAAGCAGGGAGATGGGGCAGAGAAAGAGACCTGGAGACTCTCTCCATCACTCCTGAAGCGTCCCCCCTGCAGGTGGGGCGCGGGGCTTCAACCTGGATCCTAGAGTGGGTCTTTGCGTTTAGCACCACATGCATTAAAGCGGGAGTTCCGCCTCCTCCTGGCCCCTCTTGGCGTCTCTGCTCCTGTGTTTCCCAGCTCCTTCTTCACCGGTCCCACCCCCACCCCCACCCCAATTCCCAGAAAACCACTTTGGCCTTTGCCCATCAGGCCCAGCCTTTTCAGAAGCAATCCAGATCCTAAGCGAGCAGGTGAGCACAGAGAGCCGTCCAGATGGGGTGCGTTTGACAGCAGCGCGGCTGGTGAGAGCTGGCAGTCATGAGCCCCTGCAGGGACCCAGGGAACCGTCGGTCACCGTGGGTCACCGTGGAACGTTCTCTCCTCTCGTGTTTCTGTTCCTGCTGTGCCAACACTCCGGCACTTTTCATTATTTGCTGAGACATCTTCACTCCTGGTGTGATAACTTGAGATTTCTAGATGTCTTTCCTTTTTTTTTTCCTCTTAGGGAGAGAAAGGCAGGGAAAGCAGTCGAGGGAGAGGATGAAAGAGGCTCCAGCACCAAATTTCCTTCCCGTGCAGTGGGATATACACTTGGCAAAGCAATGAACTGCCCGTGTGAGCTATTTTGCTGCCTGATAAATGATGTTTGCAGTAATAGAGAAGCAAATAAATTCTCCCACCCCTAGTTTTTCTTTTTGTTGCCTCCGGGACTTTCTGCTACCGGCTGCAGTTTTCAGCTAGAAACAGGGGAGAGGGAAAGATACCCCAGCGCGGAAGCTTCCTCTCATTTACTGGGCTCCAAAATAGAGCACTCAGCAAAGCAAGCGCACTTTGCAAGTGAGCTATCTTGTGTCGTTTTCGCTGGGCTGGCTTCACAGGCGGGTAACAGACGACCAGGGACTCATGGTTGAACTGTAGGCAGTATCTCTTTATTCATGCAGGACGCAGCACAATCTAAGCCGAGCTGAGCCAAACTAATCTAAAGTACCCTAAAACTCACCATGCTGTCTTTATATATACTTGCCAAGTAGGGTGGAAACAGGATGTGACATAGAGAGGGTGGAGAGAAAAGTGACTGGTGAAAATCAGAGTGTGACAAGGAGAGGATCAGGGTGTGACAAGGAGAGGGGGCAGAGCAGGTGAGAATTCTACCACTAAACCACCAATGCCCTGGAGGGAAGGTGGTGCTTGTTAACAGAGGTTATGTAAATAGAATGAAGTGGTTATGTAAATAGAATAGTGTTAAGCAGGGGGGATTTAAACCAAATGAAACAGAAGGGGTTTTTAAAAGCAGAATTAGAAGATACCAACAATCTTGCAGCCCAAGAACATTGTTCTTTAGAGAGGGACTTCTAACAGCTTGGGGTGTGGACCCACCTGCCAACACTCATGTCCAACAGAGAAGCAATTACAGAAGCCAGAACTCTCCCACCTTCTGCTCCTCATAAAGAATTTTGGTCTATATTCCCAGAGGAGGAGAAATGTTACGGGAAGATGACCAGAGGGCTCTGAACTCCAATTCCACCAGGAACCAGAGAGAGGAGAGGAAAAAGGGAGGGACATTCAGAGGTAGTAACAGGTGTAGGTGTGACTTATAAAGGAAGAGAAGGGAGGACCATAGGAAAAATGGCAAATATATACAAATAATAGGCAGAGAGTTGTAGAAATAATAGTTGACCCATATCTGTGACCTTGGGAGGACTGCTGTGGTTTCCAGTGGAGGGAGTGGGGACACAGAGCTCTGGTGGTGGGAGCAGAGTGGAATTGCGCCCTTGTTATCTTCCAGTTTTGTAAATCAATATTAAATTGCTAATAATAAAAAGAAGAGTGCCTTCTAAATTTAATCTTTCTTTTATATCTTTTGTACTTTTATTTCCATTTTAGGACCTATAAACTGAGGTCCTGAGGAATATGTCATGTGTCCAGTCTGACTAGAATATAGAATTCAGCTCGGTCTGATTCCCAGCGCTCGGTTCCTTGTAGCAGTGAGAGACCGTGTGTGAGGTCTTCTGGCCACAGCGTGCACGCCGGCACCTGCCCACGAGGGAGGGCTGCCTGCATGAATGGCCTGGGCTTTGTGAACACCTGCTGGCACCGGCCGCCCTCTTGGTAGACTACATAGGCCGTTTCCTGCCCACAGAACGGGAAAGGCAGCTAGCTAGTCCGCACATTATGTGTTCTCATTATGCGGGCTCTTTGAGGCAGTGGAGGAAGGTAATTGGGCAGAAGGAAATGAAACTGGCCCCTTAGTCGCTGTTCTCAGGAAGTGTGGTACTGAGGAGAGTCCCTCCCTAGGTGACAGGTACTGTGTGAGGGGATATCACAGGCTCTCTCCGTTACTCCTTCAGGGTCTGTGTGGGGGTGCAAACAACGCTGAAGACTTCTTCTATATGTTTCTTTTTTTAAATTAGTGACTTAATGCTGATCTACAAAATTACCAAGTAACAGGTACAGCCCCAAACTGTGCCCACCACCAGAGCTCCGTGTCCCCATCCCTCCATTGGAAACTGCAGCGGTTCTCCCCAGGTCACAGATCTGGGTTGACTATTATTTCTACATCTGTCTATATTTGTATATATTGGCCCCTTTTTTCCATAGTTCCGTCTTCTCTTTCTTTTCATCTCGCTCTCTCTATCACACACACACACACACACACACACACACACACACACACACATACACACACACACACACACCTACCTATTACTACATGCAAATGTCCCTCCCTTTTTTGTCTCCTCTCTCTGGATCCTGATGGAGTTGGAGTTCAGAGCCCTCTGGTCATCTTCCCCTCACATTTCTCCCCCTCTAGGAGTATGGATCAAAATTCTTTATGGTGTGCAGAAGGTGGGAGTTCAGGCTTCTGTAATTGCTTTTCTGCTGGACACAGGCGTTGGCAGGCCAATCTATACTCCAAGCCTGCCGGGATAGCCTGAGGGTACTTCTTCCCGGGCTAGTGCTCTCTGGGTTGGAGAGAACTCAACTGGAGCTGATCTAGGCTGCTGTGTGGGAGAGGGATCAGGAACTCGTGCTGCACCAACTTCCGCAGGAGATACACTCTGGAACTCTCGGAGCCGGAAAGCAATTTCCAAGTGTCTTTAATCAGAAGAGCAGCTGTTTTTATACTCTCCAAGTAGGGTGGAAACAGGATGTGATATAGAGAGGGTGGAGAGAAAAGTGACTGGTGAAAATCAGAGTGTGACAAAGAAGGGATCAGTGTGTGACAAGGAGGGGGTGGAGCAGGAGAGAATCCTATCATAGAACCACCAATGCCCTGGAGTGCTTTATGTAAAAGTGATTTATGTAAATAGACCAAAGCTTTGGATCAGTAAAATCCCTATATAGGCATATGGTTAAGCAGAAGCCAGGGGGAGATGGCAACTACCCAACACAAGCCTACTGAAAATGTTTTTTATTTATCCCAATAACATTTTGATGAAGTTACATGCAAGGCCGTTAATTCATGGTTCCAGGCGGCTGAGTATGTCAGGATGCACAGTTCCTGGGGCAGATGTGATCTCAGTGCCACATGCATAGCTAACTAACATCCCTGGATTTCTTGCTGGAGATGCCACTGCAATTTCTGGTCTTGCCTTTTAAGTTGGATTTTTATTTTTATTTTTGCTTCCAGGGTTATTGCTGGGGCTCAGTGCCTGCACTACGAATCCACTGCTTCTGGAGGTCATTTGTTCTTTTTTTCTTTTTTTTTTTTTTTTTTTTTATAAGACAGAAAGAAATTGAGAGAGGAGGGGAAGATAGGGAGCGAGAAAGAGAGACACTTGCAGACCTGCTTTAACACTTGTGAAGTGACCTACCTGCAGGCGGGGAGCTAGGGGCTTGAGCCTGGGTCCTTGGGCAGGTCCTTGCACTTTCTACTATGTGTGTTTAGCGGGATGTGTCACCTCTCCCCCCCAGCTGTATTCTTTAATATTTTTTATTATCTTTATTTATTTATTGGATAGAGACACAGAAAATGAGAAGAAGGAGGAGATAGAGAGGGAGACAGAGAGAGACCTGCAGCCCTGCTTCATCACTTGTGGGGCTTTCCCCCTGTAGGTTGGGACTGGGGACTTGAACCTGGGTTCTTGTGCTCTGTAACATGTGCGCTCAATCAGGTGTGCTACCACCCGGCTTCCTTAAGCTGGAGTCTTTATAGGTGTCATTGCTGTCTAAAATGCGGGTGGTGGGGCCTGTGTGCACTTGGTTGGGCACACGTTACAGTGCGCGAGGACCCAGGTTCAAGTCCCTGGCCCCCACCTGCACAGGAAAGCTTTATGAGTGGGGAAGCAATGCTTCAGGTATCTCTCTGTCTCCCTGTCTACCTCCCTCTTCACTATCAATTTTGGCTGTTTCTATCAAATAAATAAAGATAATAAAAGTAAAAAAATGCTGGAGGTGTGGTTTACAATCTGCCAGGACGTTGAAGGCTTTGGGGGGTAGTTTTGTGGTTTTTAGTTTTAGTCTTTAGAAACTTAGACTGCCGGTATTTTTAGAAATTGGTTTGACTTTTGTCCCTTTTAGATGGGGGTAGGGATCCTGGGTTCTAGTTGTTGTTTCTTTCATTCATAAGTTGATGTCTTCTCAGGCCTGGTGTGGGTCAAGGTGAGGCAGATAGCCTGCAGTAGAATCTAATACATTTTGTTCACAAATTCTAATTTCTATAATCTTTCAGGCTTTCAGAAATAATGTAAATAATGAAAAATCAAGTGTAATCATCATATAGTTTCTGTCTAGCTTACAAAGAACTCTGGTTAATTAAAGCAATTTTTGACCAGCCTTAACAACTTTTGATTTTTTTTTTTTTTTTTTTTGCCTCCAGGGTCATCTCTGGGACTGTGTGCCTACACTATGAATCCACTGCTCCTGGAGGCCATCTTTTCCCCATTGTTGTTGCTGTTGATTTTGTGATTTGATAGGACAGAGAAATATAGAGAAAAGAGGGGAAGACAGAGAGGGGGAGAGAAAGATAGACCCTTGCAGACCTGCTTCACCACTTGTGAAGCGATCCCCTTGCAGGTGAGGAGCCGGGGACTTGAACTGGGATCCTAACGTCTGTCCTTGTGCTTTGCACCATGTGTGCTTACCCTGGTGCACCACCACCTGACCCCCTGATAGCTTTTTCTTTTTCTTTTTCTTTTTCTTTTTCTTTTTCTTTTTCTCCTTTTTCTATAGCATATCTAGGTTTGAGGTCTCTTATTTCAGAGCTCTGTTGAGGACTTGCATGCAGGATTTAGAGGTACATACATGCACACACACACACTGGCACACCCGCCCAGACACTATCCAAATCATTCCTGGTACAAACTCAGCAGACCAGTTTTGAAAGTAAGCACTGAACCTGGTCATGAAGATTCCCTGAGAAGCCAAAGACTTGGAGAGACGAGCTCGTACGAAACCTCTGTGAAACCTCCAGTGTACAGGGCATCGGAGTTTGTAGAGGTTCACGATAGCTTTGCTGAATTTTATTTTATTTTATTTTATTTTATTTTATTTTATTTTATTTTATTTTATTTTATTTTATTTTATTTTATAACTGGGCATATTGCTCCCTGTGGTTGAGAGTACAAAGCCAGTCAGCTGCAATGGTTTTCTTTCTAAATATCTAAAAGGAAGGCAAATGCATTTCTAAGGGGCAGACAGCCTTGCACAGTGAAAAATGTAAACGTGAACAGTGGGCAGTTTACACGTCTTCTCAGTGATAAAGAAATAATATTAATGTCCATGCTTGTAGTGGATAGTCGTCTGTGTATTGCCTCCAGGCTTATCGCTGGGTTTCGGTGCCGGCTCTATGAATCCACTGCTTCTGGCAGCCATTTTTTCCTTTTTATTGAATAGGAGAGAGAGAGAGAAAAAAAAAAAAAGGGAGAGGGAGAGGGAGAGGGAGAAAGGCCGACCGGCCTGCAGACCTGCTTTGCCCCTGTGAACCCAACCTGGATCCTCGCACAAGGTCCTTGCTTAAGCGGGTCACCCCAGTTGTTCACCACCAGCTCAGCTCCAGTTGTTCTGTGTTTCGAATCTGTCATTGTGTTGACATTTTGTGCTGCGACTAGAATCATGCCTTGTGTCCTGGAGTTCCTGCAGCTAGAGTGTCCTGCTGAGATTTCTAGGAAAATGGATTTTAATTTCGAACAAGGCCGTGTGCTTTAGACAGCATTGCGTGAACATGTCACAGATAATCACGGTTTCTAACAGGTTCAGCCTTGTGACTGTCAGATCTCGTTTTACCGGCTCGTGTTAGATGCGCATCTCAGGAATTCAGGTATTTCTGTCACACTTCTGCGGAACCTTGAATATCCCGGTGGAAACTTGTTTTTCTTTCTTCTCACTTCCATAATGTTATTTTATTTTAGAACTGCAAGCTTGGCAAAGGAGACAGGGAATTCTACAGGCTTAAGATCATTCATTTTTGTTTTGTTTTGTTTTGTTTCATTTACACCTAACTGGTTCAGAGAAGTTGGTGGTACTAACTAGGGGAAGGTGAATTGTCCAGAGCATCTTAGTTAGCTCACCCTTTGCTTGTGATTCACAGTTGTTAAGCCTTGGTGACTGAACAGGAGTTGGGAGGGAGTAAAAAATGGTTGCCGTGAATCGTTCGCGTTCCACGTCTTAGACGAGCAGAATGGCTTCATTTTTATCTCGGCTATTCCGGCTCTCACACCCTCAGCCCAGCTTACTTTGCCATACCGCACACCAACCGGCATGCTTTGTGTGCTGTTTTGTGTTGTGCCCAGCAGCGAGGAGTGGTAGCAAAGGAAGAAAAGATATGGTCTCTGATTTTGTTCTTTTTAATCAGTGATTTAATAACGATTAACAAGACTGTAAGATAACAGGGGTACAATTCGACACAGTTCCCAACACCAGAGTTCCCTGTCCCATCCCTTCCATTGGAAGCTTCCCTATTCTTTATCCCTCTGGGAGTATAGAACAAAATTCATTATGAGATGCAGAAGATGGGAATTCAGGCTTCTGTAATTGCTTCTCCATGGACATGGTTGTTGGCAGGTGGAGCCACACCCCCAGCCTGTTTCTGTCTTTCCTGAGTGGGGCAGGGCTCTGGGGAGGTGAGATTTTGTGACATGTTGGTGAGGTCATCTGTCCAGGGAAGTCAGGATGGCATCATGGATGTGTCTGCAACTTGGTGGCTGAAAGGCGGCAAGGTATAAAGCAGAACAAATTGTCTCATCAACAGGAACTCCAGGAATAGAGCAGATGAGATTAGGGGCCTTAGTGGGGGGAGAAGGAGCTAGGGAGTCTATTTTAGGTATGTTCCAGTGCCTATGATGGTCTTGATCTTTGACTCACTGCTCTGTGCCACCAGTCAGGCTTACGCCAAGGCTTCTGGGTAAATCCCCAGGAATAAGAATCGCTGGGTCATAGGGCAGGTTTGTTTCTAGTGTCCTGAGAGATCTCCAGACTGTTCTCCATAAGGACAGATGTTCACTCCCACCATCAGTGCAGTGTCCCCTTGCCCCACATCCTTCCCAACATGTGTTGTGAGTGTCTTTTCTGGTGTAAAATAGCCTCCCCGGTGTAAAGCGGCATCTCGTTATTGTCTGTCTTTGCACTTTTCCTGAGAAGCAGTGGCTTTGGGCCCCTTTTCACTTGTCTCTTGGCCCTCTGGATCTCTTCCTCAGTGAAGTTTCTGCCCATATCCTGGCCCCATTTTCTAATGAGATAGTTTGGGTTTTGTCTTGTTTTGTTATTGCCCCAGCAACTAAGTAGCATGATAGGGGGGGGAAAAAAGGAAAGAAAGAATTATTTATTTATTTATTTTTCTCCAGGGTGATCGCTGGGGCTCGGTGCCTGCACCATGAACCCACTGCTCCTGGAGGCTATTTTTCCCCCTTTTGTTGCCTTTGTAGTTGTTGTTTCTTTTTTATCGTTGTGGTTACTATTATTCTTGTTATTGATGTCGTTGTTGGATAGGACAGAGAGAAATGGAGAGAGGAGGGGAAGACAGAGAGGGGGAGAGAAAGATAGACACCTGCAGACCTGCTTCGCCGCCTGTGAAGCGACCCCCCTGCAGGTGGGGAGCCGGGATTCTTGTGTAGGTCTGTGCTTTTCATCCGCTGCGCTGCTGCCTGGCCCCCAGAAAGAAAGAAATTTAAACTTATATAATTCTTTGTTTGAAAATGTACATGTGTGTGTATTTTCATGTGCTACTTTAGTAAGTTGCCACTTAAATATATCGGGAAGGAAAAAGGAGGCCGGGTGGTAGTGCACCTGGTTGAGTGCATATGTTACAATGCACAAGGACCTGGGTTTGAGCCCCCCTGCAAGGAGAAAGCTTTGCGAGTGGTGAAGCAGGCCTGCAGGTGTGTCTCTCCCTCTCTATCTTCCCCTTCCCTCTTTATTTCTGGCTGTCTCTATCCAGTAAATAAATATACTGAGAAAGAAAAGGTGTCTTTTAAAAAAGAAGGAAAAGGTGCCTTCTGGTACTTGTTAGAGACTCGTCTTTCAGGACGGAGCCATGAAAACAAACTGCAAGTCATCTG
This sequence comes from Erinaceus europaeus, assembly GCF_950295315.1. Lineage (NCBI taxonomy): Eukaryota > Metazoa > Chordata > Mammalia > Eulipotyphla > Erinaceidae > Erinaceus > Erinaceus europaeus. Next base: position 71,598,714 of record NC_080178.1, on the reverse strand, counting down.
ACGGAGAAATGACTCAGCAGATGCACAGTCCTTGCCCTCAGCCTCAGCGTCACTTGAGTGCAGAAGTGCTGATTCAGAGTCGTGGTCACGAGGCTCCTGCCCACAGTTCCTCAGGAGAGGGGCCAGTGTAGCTCACCATCAAACCATCCGCCTGCCGCACCCTGGAATGTGCTTTTTGTTAGAGGAGACTTTTTTTTTTTTAAATCTCAGCCTTTGTAATTTGTTGTTGTTGTTGTTCTCTTGGTTTATGACTGTATTTCAGAGATTGCCGTGGCGATTTTTCGAGTCCCACCTACATTGCCACGTGCCATCTTTCTATTCCTCCGGTTCTCTTCTTAGCAAAATTAATCCCCTGTCTTCAGTGTGTGAGCACTTTGACACGTACTGCATCTTGCAAGCTATTGAGCTGAAGCAGAGGCTAACTGAGCCGCTCTGGCTTAGTCCGTAATGCAGACCAGTGGGACGATCCCAGCTGTCCTCCTGCTCTGTCCTCCCACGGCTCAGCCCTGTTCACAGAAGCCTTCTGAGTGTACTTCAGACGTGCCGTCTGTCTGTGCCTGAGTATGAGAGGAAGACTAGGTTGGATTCATCTGTGTAATGCTCACGTGAGTGACAATTGCTTGAGCTGCCTTCTGGCCGAGTGTGCTTTTAGGGGACCTTTACTCTCTCTCTCTCTCTCCCTTTCTTTCTTTCTCTCTCCCTTTATTTCTCTCTTTCTTTCTTAAAAAGACTTTATTTATTTATTCATGAAGATAGAAGGAGAGAGAGAGAGAGAGAGAGAGAGAGAACCAGACATCACTCTGGTACATGTGCTGCCAGGGACTGAACTCAGGACCTCATGCTTGAGAGTCCAACGCTTCATCACCGCGCCACCTCCCGGACCAGCTTTCCTTAAAATGAAATAGCCATTTTCAGTAGTCACTAGCCAGCAGACAAGCAGCAAATGGAACTCGACAGATTGAATTAAATGTAACAGAATCCCTGCTATACGCACTGGGTTACACTCCAGTTTGCAGCAAAGATTAGGCTAGGGAGGGAGTGGTTTGTAGCACTTTATGTCATGTGCAGTGTCCTCCCTCTCAGTCTGTGGTGGACATCCAACACCGAGGTCGGGGCACAAGGCCTGCAAGGTGGGCAGAAACTCCTCTGGCTGTGGCCAGTATGCCCTGCAGACCCTGGGCGGGCTGCGCTGTGTCCTCTTTCTGATTCCCCTCCCTGTGGGGACTCTGACAGGCCTTAAGGCAGTGATGGGTTTCATCCTGATGTCCGTCTGCCCACAGGCAGCTTTTCTTCTGCACACCAGACTGTGGGGGTCCTGGCAGCTCTCTAGTATTTGGTGTATGATATTTTCAGTGGTGACACACTTCTGACCACAAATAGTCATCTAGTCCTTGGGCTTCTATTGCCTCAGTTTGAATTTCCTAGCTTTTAGGAAAGAAAACTAACAAATTCTCACTGGCCGTGCAGTATATTGTACATGCTGCTGTTTTTATTCTGAGACAAGATTGTGGAATCTGTAAAGTAAAGGGTGTTGAGGAAGGGGCCAGGCCGTAGCACAGCGGGTTAAGTGCACCTGGCCTGAAGTGCAAGGACCTGCACAAGGATCCCGGTTTGAGCCCCTGGCTCCCTATCTGCGGGCGGGGGAGGGGGTTTACTTCACAAGCAGTGAAGCAGGTCTGCACGTGTCTATCTTTCTCTCCCCCTCTCTTTCTTTCCCTCTCTCGATGTCTCTCTGTCCTATCCAACAACAATAATAGCAGCAGCAACAATAACAACACTGGAAAAGAGATGGCCTTCAGGAGCAGTGGATTCATAGTATAAGCACAGGGCCCCAGTGATAACCCTGCAGGCAAAAATAAAATAAAATAAAGTTGAGAATCATCTGGTGAGTTTAACTTTCCCCTAAATTACTATCCTTCTCACCCCCGTGACTTACTTGGCACTAATGCCCTAGTCTAGCAATAACAGCAACATTGAAAATAGTCAATTTGTTGTTTTATTTATATAGATTTAAAGTAACATTATCACTGGCATTAGATGAGCTTTCTGTGCTTATGCTAAATTAGTGTTTTCATTAAAGTCACCACTGAAAGTCTAGTTCTCCCACTCACCTTACACTTAACCTCCTTAACCCTGTAAGCTCGCCCTCTCGGCCCTTTTCTTCTTAGTAAGTTCTAATTGATCTTACAGCCTGAACACTTACTGTTTTATTTAGCTGCTTTGTTTAACCTGAGGGAAAGACAAAGGCAGTGTGCGTTCTATTCTGACGAGCTTTCAGAGCATCGTGCATTGTTCTTCGAGACCTTGTTTTCTATAAAAAAATATCTCTGGTGTGAACTTGGAAATCTCTTCCTGAAGCATCCAGTGTATTCATATAGACTTTGAGTTTTAAACTGCTTATGAATAGAACTGTGTGTCAGATTCAGATAAAGCATCTTCTTTCTTCTTCTTTCCTTTCTTCCTTTCCCTTCCTTCCTTCCTTCCTTCCTTCCTTCCTTCCTTCCTTCCTTTCTGTAGCAGGGTGTCACAGCACAACTAAATGCTTCTGTTGCGTGGAGGGAACAGTTCGCTGCGTGCATAGCTTCTCCATGACTATAATTTCTTTTTTTTAAAAAAAAAGTTTATATTTATTTATTTATTCCCTTTTGTTGCCCTTGTTTTATTGTTGTAGTTATTGTTGTAGTCGTTTTTGGATAGGACAGAGAGAAATGGAGAGAGGAGGGGAAGACAGAGAGGGGGAGAGAAAGACAGACACCTGCAGACCTGCTTCACCACCTGTGAAGCGACTCCCCTGCAGGTGGGGAGCCGGGGGCTCCCACCAGGTTCCTTACGCCGGTCCCTGCGCTTTGCGTCATGTGCACTTAACCTGCTGTGCTGCCGCTTGACTCCCCATGACTATCATTTCTTTTGTAAACTTTACTTAATTTGATAGAACAGATCGAACTTGAGAGTGAGGGGGGATGGAGAAGAAGAAGAAGGAGAAGAAGGAAGGAGGGAGAAGAAGAAGGAGAAGAGAGCGAGAGGCCTGTGTAAGCGCACACAGCACAGCGCACAAGGACCCAGGTTCAAGCCGCTGGTCCCCACCTGCAAGGGGAAAGCTTCACGAGTGGTGAGGCAGGGCTGCAGGGGTCTCTGTGTCTCTTTCTTTCTGTATCTTCACCCCAATCAATTTCTTTCTTGTTTATCCAACAATAAATAAAATATTTTTTAAAAAGAGAGAAGAGAGAGAGAGAGATAGAGACACCTGCAACACTGCTTCAGTGCTTGTGGGTCCTGGATCCTTGTGCATGGTGGTGCTTGCACTTAACCAGGGGCACCACCACCTGGGACCATGGCTGTCACTTTTTAGGAGACTATATACTCCTATGAGAGTCACACTAGTTGGAGGCTGATATATATATAGTGTGTGTGTATATGTGTGTATATATATATATATATATTAATATATATGTTAACAGCTGTATTAATGAGCTGCAGAGCATCTAGGCAGATACTTAGCTGGTCTGACCAGTTCAGTCCTTGAGAAATGTCTTATTTATAGCAGTGAATGGCATGTCGTGGGGCTGGTGTGTGAATGTGACAGTTTTTCCTGTTTGCATAGTTGATTCCCCTCTGTTTTACTAGAGAAATTCAGTCTTGATAAATAAAAGCTAACAGGATGCTCCAGAGTGAGGGGAAGCTATAGTTTGTTTGGGACTTTCTCAGGCAGAAAAGACCTTGAAGACAGTCACCAAACTGCCCTCCCAGACCCTCCCCTGCCCCCAGAATCTGTGAGAACGTGGCTCACAGAATCTGTGGTGCCGTCACGGTCATGCAGAGGTTGCTTGACTAAGAGAACTGCCTGAGCTTACTACTGAGTGGGGAACTTCCCTCCCCTGTGAGGTCACCTTGGGACGAGGCATCCGTCCATAACATTGCCTTTCTACCCACCCTGTTCTCTTCCGCAGCTCTCACACCGAGTCTCCTGCCAGTCCCCCTGGCTGGCATTAGACTCTGTGCTGCAGGCTTAGCTCTGCAGTGCACAGTGCTGATGCTGTGTGCTCGTTCTAATGCTCTCCCGTCCTTCTGTTCTTACAATCCTGCCTTGAAAACTTCAGATCTCATTGCGGGTTTTAACCACCAGTGGGGTGGGTGTGGGATTATTATTTCATCCACTAATGCAGTTGATAATTTTTAGAGCTTTAAGTGCATCATCTAGTCTCATTAATTAACTGACACTTAATTTAACAAGTGGTTGTGGGGAATTTTCCATGTTCCAGGTTTTTCACTGGACTAAGTATAGGAACAATGTAATTTAGACTTGGTTCCTGACTCTGAGAGGCATATATATATATATATATATATATATATATATATATATATATATATATATATATATATTCATCTTATAAAAACATACACATCTTTTTAAATGTTCTTTCCTTTTCAGCTTACTGATGTATCCCTGGCTCTTTAGCACAGAGGCCATGTATTTGGTGGGTCAGTTACTCTTGCCCTGAGTTGTGTTATGCCAAGAGTGAGCCTCTTGTTTGATGTATGATATGTGAAGATCTTCTCCCAGTCTGTGAGGGGTCTCTTTGTTGTGTCTCTTTTGCTGTGCAAAACCTTTTCAATTTGCTGTAGTCCACCCATTGGTTACTTTTTGCTTTAGACTTCCTTGCAGTTAGATTTGTATAATTGAAGACGCTTTTAAAATTTAGATGGAAAAGAGTTCTGCCAATATTTTTCCTCTTAAGTCTCTGATAGTGTCTGGTCTAACATCCAGGTCCTCAATGCATTTGTAATTTACTTTTGTGTCAGGTGAAATGTAACGGTTCAGTTGCATTCTTCTGCGTGATTCAACCCATTTTTTTCCAACACCAGTTGGGGAAGAGACTCTCCTTTCTCCATTTTATAGCCTGGGCACCTTTGTCAGAGATTAGATGTCTAATTAGATAGGTGTGGGGGCTTACTTCTGGGCTTTCAGTTCTATTCCATTGTGTGTCAATTTTTGTTCCAGGTCTTATAATATAGTTTGAGATCTGGGAGTGTGGTGCCTCCAGTTCTGTTCTATCTTTACAAGATTGTTTTGATGATTCTAGGTACTTTCTTGTCCAGATAAACTTTCGTAGCTTTTGTTCTATTCTCCTAAGAAAAAATTGGATGGGACCTGGATGGGTATTTCATTAAATTTTTATATCATTCTGGGTAGTATATTCATCTTGATGATGTTAATTCTTCCAACCAGTGAACATCTTTCCACTTATTTTTATCTTTTGCTATTTTCTTGAATAGTGACTCATAGTTTTCATTACACAAGTTTTTTTCTTCTTTTGTTAGGGTTATTCCTAGATATTTTATTGTTTTTGCTGCTATAAAGAGTGAGACTGATTTCTAGAATCTCTTTACATGCCATATATCAGACTATAATCACCAATATATAATAATAATAACCAAATAACCAATATATAAAAATAATAATAGCAAAAATATAAAAATACATAAAAATAATAAAAACTAAAGAGCTCACCAAACTCAACAACAACAAAAAATGACCCCATCCAAAAAATGGGGAGGGAATATGAACAGAATATTCACCATAAAAGAGATCCAAAAGGCCAACAAACATATTAAAATATGCTCCAAGTCATTGATTGTCAGAGAAATGCAAACAAAGACAACAAGATACCAACTTCACTTGTGTGAGAATGTCACACATCAGAAAAGGTAGCAGCAACAAATGCTGGGGAGAGGTTGTGGGGACAAAGGAACCCTCCTGCACTGCTGGTAGGAATGTCAACTGGTCCTACCTCTGTGGAGAACAGTCTGGAGAACTCTCAAAACGCTAGAAATGGACCTACCCTATGACCCTGCAATTCCTCTCCTGGGGATATATCTTAAGGAACCAAACACATCTATCCAAAAAAGATCTGTGTACACCTATGCTCATAGCAACACAATTTGTAATAGCCAAAACCTGGAAGCAACCCAGGTGTCCAACAGCAGATGAGTGGCTGAGAAAGATGATTTCTATATACACAAGGGAATACTACTCAGCTGTTAAAAATGGTGAATTCACCTTCTTCACCTCATCTTGGATGGAACCTGAAGGAATCATGTGAAGTGAGATCATCCAGAAAGAGAAGGGTGAATACGGGATGATATCCTTCTTAGACAGAAGTTGAGAGATAAGAACAGAAAACACAAAGCAGCACTTGGATTAGAGTTGGAGTATTGCATCAAAGTAAAGGACTCTGGGTGGGATGGGGGTGGGGTTGACTTTCAGGTCCTGGTGCCTGACAGTGGAAGACTTAAGCAGGGAGTTAGATTGTGTTGCAGAAAGCTGGAAATTTGTACACAAGTACCAACAACTGTATTTACTGTTCACCGTAAACTGTTAATCCCACCAATTAAAAAAAAGTTTATAGTTATGACACAATACTTGATAAAATGCTGTTTTCCTCTTAAGTGATATTAATCTTGTATATTAGATAACCTGAGCCTTGAGGCTAGTTGGAGGCACTTAACACCCTAAAGCCGGGAGAGGGAAAGCGACTTGCCCAAGGTCATGTCATCTGAAAATGATAAGCCTGGGGTCTGTCTGCTTCTTCACACTACACTGTCTCTCAGCTTGTTCTCATGCAGAGACCCATGAGCCTCGTGTCAGGGAAGCTGCACCACAGTGTCATTGACAGATTGGTGGGGAGCCAGATCTGCATCTCGGAGGGTCTGAGACTCCCAAGAAACATTCCAGTGGGAAATGCTCATTAGTGAAGACTAATGTCAAATGACTATTTACACTTCACAACAGGTGTTAAACTAGGCCTACAAAACCTGGAGACTTGTGTCTACTCCTGAGGGAGAGGAGTGTTCAATTGTGGAATACAGAGAAATAATTCACATTGAGATTATGGCGTGATGAATGTGAGAGAAATTTGAAAGACCCCAGCATTTTCTCTTGTAGTTCTTTTACATTAGAATCTCCTAGAAAACATATATATATATGCGTGTGTGCGTGTGCGTGTGCGTGTGTGTGTGTGTGTGTGTGTATGTTATTGGATAGAGTCAGAGAGAAATTGAGAGGAGAGGGGGTGATAGAGAGGGAAAGAGAGACACTCACACCACAAATCCACTGCCCCCGGAGGCCATCTTTTGCCCATTGTTCTTGTTGGTGTTGCTAGATAGGACAGAGAGAGGAGGGCAAGACAGAGAGAAAGACAGACGCTTGCAGACCTGCTTCACTGCTTGTGAACTGACTCCCCTGCAGGTGGGGAGCCGAGGGTTGAACCTTACGCTTTGTGCAGGTCCTTATACTTCGTACTGGTTGTGCTTAACCCACTGCACTGCTGCGCAGCCTCCTGATTTCCTATAATAAGGCTTAAAATAAGACTTTTAGCGACTTCTCGTTTGGGTCTCTAATTAACATTTTATTATTTGTGAACCATTCTGAGCAATCGCCTTTTCCTCCTGCTTCTAAAATGAGGCCACACCACTCACTGATTTCCTCCCTTTCTGATCTGTCGGCTGATTCTGGGATGGGAAGACGGCTGGAGTTTTGGACGATGTTCTCACTAAGCGTTGATGGAGCTGGGCTTTGACAGGGCTATTTTTGGGGAGGGTATTTGACAGACCACCAGCCCCCTGGCATTTGGAGGCCAGCACAGAGCAGAGGGGCACAGCCACTCGAGCGCTGGCATTTTGCCGCCTCTTGGCCCTGGTCTTCAGGAAGGAGGAGGATGTATTTCCAGTCTCTGCTCTGTAACGATGGTGTTTGTACGTGCTGGCATTAATGGCAGTTTTGCAGCCCTGAGGTTAAAAGCTTCCTGATGTCTCATTAACTCACAGTGGCATTTCATTTTTAATATTGGCTCTGCACCCTTGCCGGAACCATCGCAGTTCAAGTGACTTTAATCTGCAGAGGCAAACTTAACAGTGATAGATGCTCCAGACACGCAAAGCAGAGTGGCGGGTGTCAGTGTCGAGGGTTTATTGTTGACTAGCAGTTTTCCTTAATACTGGGAACCGGCCGTCTGACTCTAGTCTAAAAGACGTGACAGAGCTGCAGCTGGTTGTGGGTTAGACCCCTCTGGACTTGGCTCCCCCTTGTGTCCGTGACCTTCAGTATTTCACTTAACCTCGAGTCAGCTCGAGCTCCTTTGTCCATAAGGTACGTGTATTTGCACACATCGCTTAGATTTACGGGGAAGAAAAACATACACCTTATATCTAGCGAAGAACCAGGATGGCGTGTGGGTCTCGTGTTTGCCTTTCTGGCGGTGTTCAAATAACTTAGTTTTTAATCAGTGTTTTTCCTGGGATCTTAAACACTTAGAGTTGTAATATGTGAAGACAGGTGTCCTCTTGGCTCTCCCTTTTCAGTGGTCTCTCAAGACAATCTCCCTTCTGTGGGGATGCAGCCTGGTCTCTCTCCAAATCCTTTTTCCATTCTCGTCAGTGAGCAGAGCCGTGGAGCTGACTGTTAGGCGGTCCTCTAGTGATGCGCCCTGTCTTTTAACAGGTGGAGTTGCTGCTGTGTGACCCTCACTGTTCTGAGCCAGGTTCTGATCCGTGAACTGCATCTACCATTCCTGTTCTTCTTGATCTTCGTGTCGGTCTCCTCTCGTCAGTGGTCATAGATACTCAGTGACAAGCGCTCTTAGACCACAGATTATAAGGGATGAGGCCAGCAGGTGCACTCCGTTGGTCTGAGAGATTTGCACTGGAGTCTGGGCCACTACAATAGCTGACAACTTCATAGATAGGTGTGCACGCTGGGTCAGGGAAGATCCCTTGGTCTTTGAGTGAAAAAAATCTTCACCAGGCCTCAAGGTACGAATCACTGCAGAGTCCACACATAACAGTGTCGGGGGAGGTAGATTGACCTGGATTTATTTTGGGGACTAAGAAGTTCAAAGACCTCCTCTCTTTGCTTTTTTTCAGCAGTAGTAAGTTTCTATTTATTATTCACTCCCCCCTTTTCCATCAAAGTTACTGTTGGAGTTTGGTGCCAGGTATCTTTTTTCCCTCCTTTCCTTCCTTCCTTTCCTTTTCATTCTCTCTCTCTTTAGTTTTTTATTTATTAGATAGCAATATTGACAAGACCATAGGGTAGGAGGGGTACAGCTCCACACAATTCCCACCGCCCAATCTCCATATCCCACCCCTCCCCCAATAGCTTTCCCATTCTCTAGCCCTCTGGGAGCATGGACCCAGGGTCATTGTGGGGTGCAGAAGGTGGAAGGTCTGGCTTCTGGAATTGCTTCCCCGCTGATCGTGGGCGTTGACTGATCGGTCCATACTCCCAGCCTCGAAGACCTTTCACTTGAGTGAGGCAGCTTTTGATTCCAGTCTGATTCCTCCATCCTGTCCTACCTGGGAAATGAGGGAAAACCTCCCACTCCCCTTCTATCTTCCCTTGATCCTTTTTTTGTTGTTATTGTTGTAGTTGTTTTTGCTTCTTGTCACTGGGGCTCTGTGCCATCCCGGCAGCCATTTTTTCCTTCTTCACATCACTTTTATTTGATAGTACAGATAATTAAGAGAAGGGGGAGAGAGAGGGAGAGAGAGAAAGACAGACACCTGCAGACCTGCTTCGTTGCTCATGATGCGTCCCCAATGCGGGTGAGCAGCCAGGGCTTGAACACATGTCCTTGCATGCAATCCTATGTGTACTTAACCAGATGTGCCATTCTCCCAAGGTTGCGGATCTGGGCTAACTATTATTTCTATAACTATCTGTCTGTATTTGTATATATTTGCCCCCCCTCTGGTTCCATCTTCCTTTCCAAGCTAAACACACACCTATTACTTTTTCCAAATGTCCCTCCCTTTATTCTCTTCTTTCTCCGGGTCCTGATAGAGTTGGGAGTTCGGAGCCCTCTGGTCATCTTCACCTAACACCCCCCCCTTGGAGTTTGGACCCAAATTCTTTATGGGGTGCAAAAGGTGGGAGTTCTGGCTTCTGTAATTGCTTCTCTGCTGGGCATGGGTGTTGGCAGGTGGATCCGCACCCCCAGTCCATTAGAAGCGAGTGTATATAGGCCATTTATGCCAAGTCTTTCATTATGGAAATGAAGTCATTGAACCCGCCTCAAGTTCCAGAACAGATGAGGCGGAACTGAACTGCTTGCAGTCACTGTATGACAAGTCCTGAGGTGACAATGGTAATGATAATCGCACACGTGTTGGAAAGTTTCTGACAACCTCTCTCTAAACAAGGT